>NC_080070.1:20915171-21621400 GCF_949987535.1 Balaenoptera acutorostrata | reverse complement strand
CCCTCTTTCTCTAATAGATTTCATCCACATATCTTTGAGGCTCATTGTAACACTGTTATCTAAAGATATGTTTTGCTTTGTTCTAACAAAGGGTCGGTGTTCAAGGGTGGGAGCTTTCTGGAAACAGAAGTGGGGCGGGGCTGGGAGTGGGTGACCCGAGCAGGAATGACCGCCCTACCGCCTTCAGCAGCCTGTCTCCTGAGACTCAAAGGCCCCTGCCTGTTCCTTAAACCACCCATTCATCCTTTCCTGTTCCTCCTCCTCTCTCTAGTGTTTGAGACTTAACTCTGGGTCATCTGACCAGGCCAGACTCCTCTCCCCCACCCCTCGGCTCACTGAGCCATTATCTCTTGTGGTACCTGGAGTTGTTGGTTGCTATGGTAACTTGGCAGGACCCTGCTGAAAGAGATAGGCTGGTCTCTACAAGCTAAAGTGGGGAGGAGGGCGGCTGCCTCCAATTCTTCCCTCCCATCTCAGGGCCTGGGGTTCTCGTTCTTGGTCAGTGCAGCCGACTCATGACTAAGCCAGGACCTCTGGCCTCACGGATGCCAGGCCCAGGCAGGGGAGTGATGGGGGGGAAGAGTCGTCCACCCTAAAACACAAAGTCATGGTTTCCAAATGGAAACAAGATTCTTTGAGGTAAACTAGCTTTTCTTCTTAAAGAACGGAAGGTTTTAACAGGCCAAAACAAGCTGACAGGAACATTGGGGAAGGAAGAGGGAAGGAGAACACACCTGGACACATACACCTTCTTAGTTGGCCACCTGTATTGCGCTCAGTAGTCCTGTTTGGTAAAGTGGTGTCTCAGTTTTTTAAGTGTCCTTTGCGTTGCTCTTTAACCATATCCTGTTTGGAATTCTACTCTTGTAAGGGAGCCCTTCCAAAATGTGCTTGAGTTGTAAGATCAAAGATACCAACAAAAGAAGTTCTAATTCCAGATAAAGAAACTGGTGGAAGATAAGCTGTACAGACCTATTTGCCGTGAGCATCTGCCTTCTCGGGAGAGGGGTTCCTCCACAACCACTCCCTAACAGGGTCTCCCTGCTGTTTGGGGGAAGCTGTAGGATTCAGCAACACCAGGGGGCGGCCCAGAGAGAAGTGAAAGAGGGTAGAGTGGAGGGAAGGTGGGGGCTCGCCTGACCAAGGTCACCGGGCCTTCCTACCCTGGCCCAGCTCAGTCTATGCTAGTACAAACAGAAAAGTCTCTTTTTTATTCATAGGGATTTTGTTTTGTTTTGTTTTGATTTAGGGTAGTCACCTGCCTACTCAAGGAATTTAACTGGGACTCTAATGAGTATGTATTACTTTTACAACCAAAGCATCCTTTACGTTTTATAAAAGCTGGATACTCCCCCCTAATAATAAATAATTTTATTGGGGATCAAAGATTTGTAGTTTAAAAAAGCTCTCTCTTGAATGAACTTTTACTGCAGAGATTCCTTTCCGAGCGGGAGGCGGGGTCATTCAGTTTTCCAGAGGCTCCAGAGCGACAGCCTCTCCCGGGAGCTGCCTCTTCGGCGTCCCCTGTGGCTGTCCCGCAGCCTCCCGGTCTGTAAGACGACTCGTTTGCTACACCTGTGGGGTGAGGCGGCACAGGCAGCAGGAGCGGGGGGTAGCACGGCGGGGCTGCAGCCAGCCAAGGGAAGCACCAAGAACGTTAGCAGCCGCGGAGGCTGCGCCCCCTGGCACGGCCACGCCTGGCGATGCCCTGACCCATTTCTTTTAACAACAGGGGGAAGCCCCCCTGTCCTCCGGTCTCCAGTTTCTCCTCATCCCCTTGGAAGTCACAGATAAAGAGTTTTGTGTTCCCCCCGCCCCACCCCAGTATTTATTTGGACTTTACATCCACGCCTCGGCTCCCTCCTTAATCTCGAACCCTTAAAATACACAAACAAAAAGTAAACAACTACAGATCCCAAATAAACAGCCTACCTACGGTTTAAAGACACAGGGAAGGGCTGAGGGATGGGAGGGGGGCTTAGTGGTCTATCCTGAGAGCTGACAGGGAAAGTGAGGGGCTGAGGGAAGGTTCTTGAGGACGTGAACTAAAGCAAGAGGAAGGGCCAGGAAGGAGGTGCGATCTGCCCGGGGTGGGTCTACTGGGGGCACAGTGGGGACTCTGGTACCTAGACGCTTTTCATTCATGGAATCGCCTCTCAGACACCCACGCTGCGGTCCTCATTGGTGGGGCCAGTTCCTGGAAGGGCCGTGGTCCAGGGCCAAAGCTCCTCTCCCTCCACGGCTCTCTGTTTTTGATTAACAGTAATTAACCGTAGCCTTCACTGGGTTAAGTATTTGACTTCGCATCCTGTGAGGCCAAAGGAAGTGCCCCTTTGTCGTAAGAGCTGAGACAGATGGGATAAGGAGCTTTCCCTTTTAGGGGTTGTTTAGGGCTCTGGAAACATCAGCAGGACTTGCCTTGTGGAACGGAGGTCATTTGGGAAATCACTGCTATGGCTCCTCTGATGGGGGGCCCACCGGCCCTGGCTGGACCAGGGAGCCCCAAGCGCTCGCGGGGCGAGGCAGCTTTGGAGGGCTGGACGGGGCTAGGGCGGTCCCAGGGGGCTGGACGGAGGGCGGAGCTGTCTACCGGGGGCTGAGCAGCTCCTGAACTTCGTGGCTACGCGGTCGTGGGGCAGAGGCTACGCGTGCGGGAGGTGGGCGGGGGGGAGGGGGCACTCCATTCTGCTGGGGTGGGGCACACTCAGGAGGCAGGCATGCAAAGGGGACAAGAGCACGAGGAGCTGGGGTGAGGGGAAGGGGGTGTGGTGCTGGGATAGTCCATCGACACCGATCCCGGCCTGGGAGGTGAGAGCTGGGCCTGCAGGGCCAGGATCAGAGACCTCGCTCCCGCCGCTGCTTGGGCACGGTCCAGGACAGTCTGCCTCCAATGTCGGGATTTGTTTAAACTGATTTCTCTCTTTCTGGCATCTCTGGCCTCACTCACTGGCCCACAGGCTCACGAGAGGGAGGCGCTAGGGCTCTGGGTGTGCACATCACGGTTGGCCTATGGGACGCTCAGGTTATCCTGGGTCCCTGACTTCCAAACCACCTTGAAAGCAGAAGGCAAGAAAAAAAGGTTTTCCTGAGGAAGTAACCGACACGATAGCCGACTTCACTTAAAGGTACTATTTGCAGTTAACCAAGAAGTGTCAGGATCTCTCCTTCCAAGGAAGGACAGAGAATGGCAAAGCCCAGACCTGGGGGAGACTTGTGCTCCCGGGAGAGATGACCAGCCTGCAGTTAACTTTCCCAGCCTCTCTCTCCCATTCTTTTAGATTCAGGACCTCGTAAAGTTCTACCTCCCCCTCGCCACTCCCGGCGCCATCCCACCTCACTTCAACATTCAGACTCCTTACCTCACCCAGGTCAGTTATTTCGGCTGTGTGATCTCCTGGTACCATTTTGGACCCTGGTGGTTTCAAGGGGTTGAAAGAGTGAAAGAGATGGGATGAAAGGGAGGTGAGGAGATATGGCCCTTTTCTCCCCTGCTCTCTGCCCACAACTCAAGGAGTCAGATAAAGGTCCCACCTTAAACAGAACTGTGACCCTGAACATTAACTGTGACACGGGGCAGGGCCTTGAAGAGACTTCCCTTCCACAGGACCCAGTCTGCCCAAGTCCTTTCTCTGGCACATACTGGCCAGCATGGGGTCTCTGGCCTGCCAGGAGGAGGTTGGGCATTCCAAGGGGAGGTGTGGAAAGAAGATCTGGGGGAAAGAGAGGCTTTTTGACAATGCTGCCTTGTCTTTACTTTGAAACGTATCACACGTGCGCCAAGAATCCAAAGGAAAGAAATGGAAAACAGACAGCAAAAGGAAAGAGGGCTCTTATGGGGAAGATGGGTTGTGACGCTGCGAAATTCTATCCTATTTCTCCATCCCCCCAGCAGGCCACAGAGACTTTGGGCAAACAAAGCGCCAGAAACAACCCACCCCACCAATTAAAATAAAACCTCCAGGAGAGATGAGGAGGGCGTGGAAACTTGTCCATCCTCCTCCCCTCTTTCTTCCTGACATTTCTCTGAGGTGACTGAAGTTTCTCTTACAACAAAAACATGGGGAAAATAATTTGTACCGACAACGAAACAATAATAATAATAATCCGGTAAGAAAAGAAAAGCTTCAGCAGAACCATGATAACAGTCTTTTTTCTACTTGTTCATTTTTTTTCTCTAACAACTGTGCAAAACTTAAAAAATAAATCAAAACACACTCATACACACATACTTACACTCACAGCTTCCATTCAGCACATCTGTGTTAAATATGTTTGTGTCTTTCTTCTCCCCAACCCCTTCACATGTGCAAAAATATGTTAGCGGCCCAGGTGCCTCCTCAGCCCTCCTCCCGCATGCTTCCTTCCTGGCCTGCCAGGGCTTGTGGCTTCTGGGGAGGAAATCAAATGGTCAAGGGTAGAAATTCCATGCTTCTTCACGTGGCACTTCATTTGCCAAAACCTTTGGTTATGCGTTTCCCCCTTGACCCTCATATTTTCTCATTCTCCTCTTCCCGTTGGTTAGGTTACTTGCATTTTGCCCATCATTTGTCCTGCTCGACGCCACATCACGCCCTGCTCTGCGTCACCACCGCCCGGCCTCCAGTCCTGTCCAGGATCCCCTTGGCCAGGGACCACCCTGATTTCCTACGGAGGGGTGACCTCACCCCTCTGCACGCAGCACAGAAAACACGTGTTGAAATGTCCCGAAGTTGCAGAATGAATGGCGAGCAAGGGCAGAGAAGGGAGATGCTTCAGATCCCCCTGATAGGACAAGAAAGCTTTCTGAGCTCTCTGCCTACTCCTGGAGCACACACACACACACACACACACACACGCATGTGCACATGAGATCACACACACACACACTCATATCCAAAGGGGCTAGCATTCTTCAAGCACAGGGTGCTCCACAGATGTTGCTGGAAATGGTGTGGTTCCTTCCTCTTTCCACGTGGGGCCCCTGTGGAGTGGATGGCAGGGGAGGATGTCTGATGCTCGGGGAGTGAAGGCGGGACTGTGGAACCTTGTCCCCAACCCCACCTGAGATGATGCCGCTGCTTGCCTCCCAGAGTGGTGTACAACTCCACACCGGGGCTGCCAGGCGAGTCTATGGCGGAGACTGGACCACAGATGGAGGTGGTGTCTAAGGTCCCTTCAAGGTTATAGGTTTCCACGATCTTCCGTCAGACCGTCTCTCACTACAGCGCCTGCTCACCTAGGACACATGTCTGAGCACACATTAGTCTGGCTGGCTAAAATGATGTATCCGTGGATGGAAGGACAGATGGAGGAACAGATGCCAGAGCAAGGTCAGTTGTATGTCCCTCCTCCCATTTCCGGCCAGGTCCTTCCTCTTGATTCTTCGGTCCTTCCCAAACACGACAAACTCGGGACTGAGTTGGGCTGGCGTTTTGGCTTGTCTCTGCGAGGCTGTCCTTGAGTATGTTTCTTTCCATGATGACTGCCGAAGAGCTCAGGGAGGAGAGTGACTACAGAGACAGCTGAGATGTTGATGAAATAGTTCCCAAGGAGGTCTGAACAGTCCAGAGACAAAGTCATCTGCATCTGCAACGGCACCAGATTCTGCAGGGAGCCAGGGGCGAGGCTGTCTGCCCCAACTTTCTAGAGTTCTCAGGAAGGATGGTGGGGATGGGAGCCACGGAGACAGCTGGAGGTAGAATCTCCCAGATGCACTCGGCCTTTTACCTTGACCCCTGATGAGCGATGACCAAGGAGGATGGAGGTGTGTCCTCTAGACGGCACTTGGGGATCTGCAAGGGATCAGACCCATGACTATGGTCGTGATTCGTTAGCATGTGGAGGCAAATGGAAAACAACCAATTCTGCTTCCAGGGTAGATGCAGCTCTCTTCTTTTCTCCCTCTACGTGTTACATTTCTGCCGCTATGAGCCAGATTGGGAGGTTGGGAGGATCTCCACAATGGGCTGTAACTGCTATTGCCACAGTTGCAGAGGGACCACGCCACTGACAGACCCCCTGGAGATGGAAACCTGGGCCAGGAGACGTCTTCCCAGTGAAGACAATACAGAGCTCACTGCCTCGGCCGCAGGCCGACGTTCGGCTCGATGCGGGGCTGTCAAAACGTGGAAGGTGAAGTAGCAGTACAGAAGCATCCTCATCCACAGTCGGGCCCTGCAGCTGATGCACGGGGTCAGCGGGGAAGGGGCCCCTCTTATGTCTTCTGCTCAGGTCCCTCACGGGGGGCGGGCCATCCTGGACTGACTGAGGGTCGGTGGCTTGGCTCAGTCATGTTGTTACAGCAACTGAAAGAGGGGGGATCCAGGAAGGAGAGAGAGACAGAAACAGGCAGAGAGAGAGAGAGAGGGGGAGACGGCGCTGCTCAGGGGATGCTGCTGACGCCAGTCGGAACTTGCACTTGGTAAAGATGATAATCTAGACTGAGGCACGGCTTGGTGTGTCCCTCCCTCCAGGGGGTGCCTGGAAGGACGGTTCTCAGCTGTCTAAGCTCATGAGGGTTATGACTTGTTCTAGTTTGTAGGCCAGTTTCTGCTTCCCACACTGGTCATCGTGGTCCAGAGGTCCAAGGATCTGTTGAAGAGCCAAGAACGGGGCGGTCACCAGTTTGCGTGCGTGTGTCTGTGTTCTTAGGGTACACACAGACAGGGGACGTGGTCAGAGGGTTTGGGAGGATGTGTGCAGGTGAAGCGGCCCACACGAGGTGGCTGGGGAGGCAGTCAGCCTGGGTGACGGGGGTGGGGAGGTGCGGGGCAGCGCTCGGGCATAGGGAACAAACGTGTGGGCACCCAGGTGTCAGTGGGCGCAGGATACCAGCATGTCTGAATACATGTGTACATTTCACTGCCCACGGAAGACAGCTGAGAGTGGGCAGAAGACGCCTGTGCCAGGCTGCTGCCGTTACCTACAGGTTAGACAGCAAACAGGTCCACGCCCAGCGGGAAGCATGGTGCTCAGTGTCTCAGGGCAACTGATTTCACGATATCAAGACATTCTACCCGCCCCTCGTGAAAACGGAACGTCTTCCTCGTCCGCAACCCGAGGCCTGAAGTTCCACATTTAGAAAGTTATTTGGCTCCCCTTTGCCTGTTAAGAAACCAGTACCCCTCGAAGAGTTATGTCTTAAGCTTTACTGGTCATTGACACCTAACGGACAATGTCTGCACAGCCTTTGCTGCGATTACGTGGGTGGCAGAGGACAATGACGGCAGTTGTGGACACATGAAGGAATATGTATTAGAGTCTGGCTCAGACTCAGGAGCTGTAGGACTGAACGGTTTCTGGCCGGGTGATGTGGGGCAAAACATGTGACCTCTCTGAGCCCTCATTTCCTCATCTGTACAACGAGATGGGACGTGAGACTCCCTCTCGGGCTGCTCCAGGAGAGGGGATAGAGTCACCTAACGTATGTGAGCGTCCATCACACAGTGCTGGCTCCAGCAGGGGCACGTGACAGCAGGGGTGCTCTCTACGGGTCCTGGGGTCTGAGGGAGCAGGGAGGGGAGGGGCAGGAGGGAAGAGGAGGCTGAGGGCTTGAGGGGAGGGTCCCAGAGCTTTGGACTTCCTGGCCCAGTTAATGTATTTTTAACTGGGGAGACCAAGCGAGTTGCCAACTTCTTAGCTGGCCAAGAACCACCAGTGACTGACCCCAACATTTCATAAAGATGGGACATTTTAATACTAACCGTAGACGAGTGAACTTGCAGACTAAGGGACAGTCCTTTCCAAGATGAGACAGCGGCACTCATATATTGGCCTCACTCTACATCGTCCTCACTGTCTGCGGCCACAGACAGGTGGAAACTGCCCTAGACTAGCACTGGCCCATAGGCTGGCTTTGGGGTCCCTCCCCTAAAGGACCCACCACTGACTTTCCCTGCACTTGAGGTTCACAGCCTTATGCTGCTCATGGCCTGTGGACACCAGGCCCTGGGCCCTGCTGGGGCTCCTTCCTTAATCCAGAGTTCCTAGACCCTCCCTCGGGAAGGAGGCTGGGAGGAAGTAGAGAACCCGGGGCCCTGGCTTCGGCTCCTGTTACTACCTTCCACTCACAAGGCAGCTGTGCTGCTGCTCAGACGTGGGGAGCCTGGATTCTGAACCTACCTGGTCTACACCGGTATGACCAAGAAAACCACAGGCACCTCTGTGCTGGCCAGAAAGAAGGCAGTGTCTGCAGGGGCAATGACGCCAGGTGAAGTTTCCTAGCTAGGGAATGCAGCAACTAAAAATAGACTCCATTCTGCTCTGGTCTGTATGTATTCTGTTCTGATTCTCTCCTACCCTATCATCTTGTTTATTCTATTCTATTCTATTCTTTTCCTTATGACCTGCCCATGGAAGTGGGGAACTGCTTGCTTAAAGAGAATTAGAGAGAGAGAGAGAGAAAAAGTAAAGGAGCAGGAATAGCAGGAAAGAAAAAATAAAGAGAAAAAACCAAGAGAGATACTTGATCTATATATCTGAAAAGAACAGGGATTAATGTAGAACTGATAGACTGGTATGTTTCTAGCATCCCTGTCTTTAGAGCACAGCCCCCAAGTCCTGGGTGGTAGAGTTTCCCCAGCAGACGTGGGGGAGGGGTGTGTCTGGGGTGGTGCTCTTGGGCACAGAGGCTGCTCCGGGCAGGGATTTCTGGGTCTCTGCCCCAGTCCTTCCCAGCGGGCCCCGAGCAGGGCAGGGCTCACCTCCTCGCTGTACTTGCCCACGTAGGAGAAGATCTCGGAGAGTGCGCTCATGGTGTTGAACTCATTCATGTGCATCCGGGACTGCTCAGCCAGGTACGCATTCATGTCCTGGTCACTGATGGCCGGCATCTTCCCGATGTCTGAGTAATACCTGCCAAGGCATGGGAGTGAGGAACCGTGCGTGCGGGGCAGAGGAGAGATGGAAACTCCCAGCGCCGGGTCTGGGGCCAGCGGATTCATAGGGTGACCCAGACACCATCAGAGGGGGGACAGGGTGGGGACAGGAGGAAGGAGTGACTATCGCCTGCACTGGCTTTGCTCCCGGCTCCCGGAAGAGTGGTCCAGTCTGCCTTGTGTGTCCTTCTAACTCCCCCTCCCACAGACGCAAGACATCCCCTCCATGGGGCCTGAAGGCTCTTCTATGCAGTTGCCCTGCCCTGATGGCCTCCCCTCTCTGAGGTTAGCCGGGAGAAGGGTGGGGCTGGGGGCCGCTTGCGGGGAGAGGCCGGCAGAAGGCAATCAGTCACTGTCACTTGCAGCTGTGCACTCCTGTCAACTGGTTAATTAGATGCCAACACTTACGTTTTTAATTTCTGCAGTTTGACATTTTATGCAGCAACCCCCAACTCTCCCACCAGAGGGGAGTTGTGTCATTTCCTAATGAGGAACCGAAGGGCCCTGGTGCCCCCCAAGACAGGTGCTTTCGGCTGTGGGCTACGTGAAAGAGACCAGGCAACTGCAAAGGCGGGGGAGCATCAGGGCCGTGGGGCAGCACGCGCAGGGGTCCTTGTGGTGTCCCAGCTCAGCCCACGCTGAATGCCCGCGGCTTCAGTGCTGGGGAGAGTGAGCCTGAGAGCTTAGAACAGAGGAGGGTGGCGGGGACTAGGGTGAGGCAAGTGAGGCAGCGGGGGAACAAAGTGTTCAGAGAGTCACTCACTCTCACCTGGGAAAGTGCAGGTGACAATGACAGGCCTTGGGTTCCCAGAACTCAAGGCTTGATCAGATGAGTGGAGGCAGTATTCTCAGAGGCTCTGGTTCATTCTCAGCCTGGACCTCAGCCCTGCATCTCTCCCTCTACATCCCTTACCATGCTGACCATGAATCTCTCAGTCCCGTGCCCACCTCCACCTCTGCCCCTAGGTGCCCAGGAGTTCGGTGACAGACTATCAGAGGTGACACTTGTGTGCTACTCCAGCATCAGGCTCAAGGGCCTGTGTGACCGACAGGTCAGTCTGCGCCAGGGCATCCCCAGGCCGGCAAGGATTGGCAAGGGGTGGGCTAGCCGCCCTACTTGAGCCAAAGCCCTGCACGGGGGCCGTCCTGCCTCCGGCTCATTTGGACTTCCTTTCTTCGCAACCTTATTTCAGTGTGGGGTCCTCTCTTCCCTCGCCCTCCCTCGTCTCCAGAGCCCTTGGGCCCCTCAGCTCCTTGTCCTGTTTCATTTTGGTTCCTCTGTTCCATCGCAGAAGAGCCCACTCTCTTCCAGGCCTGAATCCCACCCCAAAACATCTTTAGGGTTCCCAGGGTTCCAGGTAATGACATCCCAGGTACTAAAGTTCCAGCGAGAGACTCGATTCATTGCCTCTATTTCTGGAAGGCAATAAATGCAATGTTCCCTTTGATGGCAGAGAACCAGGGCGTCAGTGGTGGCCCCAACCTCGCCACTCCCAAGGAGACTTGTGCCATCGTCCCCTCGCGACTCCATGCCTAGTGAGCAAATACATTTGTCCGGTAATGGGTCACGTCCACAGGTCGTATGGGGGTAGGAAAGAGGAACAAACGACCCTCTCACTTCTGTCTCGCAGCCAGCAGCCAGACGCAGCTCTAGCAACATGGCTGGGTCCAGAGTTTCCTCCAGACAGTTACACCCTGTCACCACGGACAGTCAGACCTACTGACCGCGAGGAAAACCCCAGGCTCCCCCTGATGGGACGTGATTGTCATCAGAAGCAAAGACTCCTGCCGTTCCCGTTACCTGCTCGTGAAACCTTACAGGTAGGTGGACGGCTCTGTCAGGCTTTCTGCAAATAGCATGAGGCCTCCTACTGCGACCGTTATGGTTGTGAGGGGCCTCAGAGCCCAGGTTTGGGACCACTGTCTTCATGGGAAAGAGCAGTCGCCCGGCACTCTGTCCCTTCGCAATGGCCTGCCTTTACCGCGCTAAAGCCCAGTCCTTTGCTCCAAAGAGGACATACAGAAAATGAGTCTGTGTGAGAAAGGGGGGGGGGGAGAGAGTGAGGGGGGTTGAGAGTGGAGTGTGGGAGGGCAGGGGTCTAACTCCTCACCTGCAGTCACGGGGGCAGCCGGCCTGGACGTGCTCTGCGGGATTCCCGCTCACAGTGAGGTCAGGTCTGCACGGGGCAACCCGCCCCTCCTCTGCTGCCTGTGTGCAGAGGGCGCTGGATGGGACCAGTGCACGTCGGTGCCACACACAAGCCTACGAGTGGATCGACCACGCGTCCTGACCTTCAGCAAGTTCTAAATGGCTGAGCTGAGTGGCTCTGGGCAGTTTGATGTCCTAGAGGAGTGTGGGGCTTGAGGTCTGCTGACAATCGGCCCATCCTCACCCCAAGCCCTGCCTGGAGCCAAGTGGGCCCATCGGCCCTGCAGGTCTCTGCTGCCCTCGCCTCGACCTCTCCCTGCTCCTCTCCAGGGCTCTGCCCAACCCCACTCCCTGGCCAGCACCCCCTGAGCCTGACAGTGGCCCTGCTCTGGCATCTCTGCACCGTGTGCGCAACTGCTTTCTCTGGAGCACCTGCTGCGCTGGGGCTCTGCGCTGGGCTCTGCCACCGAGCAGCCTTACGGATTGTGAAGAATGCAATTATGTCCCATTAATGAACTTCACACAAGTGCTCTTAGCAGCTAGCTGTGCAGTGAGGAAGGGAAAGGTCAGCCTGGGCTCCTGTGCTTGAACTTGCTCCCATGGGATGTCCTCCTGCAGGTGAGTCCTTCTTCAGAAGGGAACCAGGTGGGATGCCAGCCCCATTGTGGTCCTAATACTGGTCCTCAGGAGCTGCTACAAAGGGCAGGGCCCCAGAGAGCTGGATTCTCTGCTGTTGACCAGTCTGCAGTGTTTTACATTCATGTGCTTCTGTGAGATGCATCCAGTGTGTGATGGTGGGCACCCCATCTCTGCCTTTAGGATGGCCCCAGTGATTGAGAAGGTGGTCTCCAATGCCCTGGACTCTTAGAGAAGAACAAAGTATCCTCATCCCTTCAAACACCTCACGGATGAAGGTGCAGACGTGAAAGACGTTTGTAGCCCAAGGCTCTGATGTATAGATACTTAACTTCTCAAGCTCCTGCATAAAAGTCTTTTCCTCTGTGTTCATTCACTGACCTCCCCAGGCCCAGCAGAATCAGGACGTTGCTCCCTGAGCCCCCACTGTACAGCTCATGGGGCTTGCTGAGGGCCTGTCTGTGTGTCCTCCTTGACCACGAGGACCACAAGGGAAGGGTCAAGTCTAATCCACCCCGAGCGTCCAGCGCACCCACGATGGACACCATAAATGTTTGACCCATGGATGAATGAGTAAGTTAATGAGATGTCCATACTTCACCTCCAGTATGAGCTCCCAGGGTGAACTGTCACAAGTTTCATATTTTGAATGGATGGCTTCTTTAGGAGGCATTTTAAAATATTTAAAATTCTCAGCCTTTTTCACGTGTGACACAGGTGAGAGATGGCGTCCCAGCGAGCGGCATGCCGCGGTCCAGTTCCCAGGGGCCCAACTATGGCTCCATTCCGTTCACTCCTATGTGGAAAACCTGCGCCTGCAGGTGAGGGAGGCTACCGTTGCCACGGGGTTAATTCCAATTTAAAATGAGAGGCAGTCTCTCTAACCTGAAACTGTTACTGCTGTTGACAGTGAAATAGAAATTACTGCTGATCATGACACACCAGTTTGGAGACAACACTGCTGAGTTCTGCTGAGATGAGGGTAGCAGTTGGTTGCTACTGGGGAACCAAGAGATTCTTCTCCCTTTCACTAGACGTGGCCGTAAGCAAAACCCCTAATACTTGGAATGGAGGCAGCAAAGACTGGGAGTCTGCAGCGAGGCCACCAGCCACAAGCACTGCGAGGTATTTGGCGACAGGAATGGGGCGGAGGATGGAGAGGGGACAAGCAGAAGGATGGGAGAGTGAGTGGGAGAATGGGGGGCATGTGGGGGGATGGGTAGATGAAGAACTTCCAGGAGGTAAAGCCTGCTTAGGTATGATAGAGCGACTTGGGCTGCTCAACCAACAGAGTTAGTGAGGACTCCTGAAGCCGTATGCTTCCCACCCGCCTGTATAGAGAGGGCCACCAGAATAAACCCTGTTTCTCAGCTGTGAGGACAGCAGGCCCTCCCCACGTGTGCAGGGCACGCTCTACAGCCCTGAGGCCCTGTGTACGCTGTCTGCACGCTCACAGCAACTGAACATCGAAATCACAAGTGGGCCAGCCCTGGCCACAGGAAAAGGGCCTTCTACCATCGTTCTTCTGGACTGGAGGCTGCCAGTGCCCTCGGCAGGCCAAGGCGGGCGATCAGGCTGGCTGTGGGTCCTGAGCAAGCTCTGTGCTGCTGGACTTCATTTCCCAGCAGCCAGACCAGCTCAGAGGCCAGCCTCCTCGGGAAGGGAGACTGGAACTGATCCACTCATCACCGAGGGAAGAAGCACTCTAGGCTTGATCTCCAGACCTATCTGTGCTATTTCCCAACCCCTCTGTCTTTGTACCCTCATCCCAGAAGGGGAGGAGAAATGACTTGGGACCCCAAGCAAGTGAGAGATGACTTTCCTGAGAGTGCCTTTGGTTATTAAGAAACGGGCGGGGTAAGAAACGGAGACCATCAAGGCACTCCTAAAAATAACCAAATGGACTGGGGTTACTTGTGACCTATAGCAGCTGCGTGGCACAAATCTCATTTAGCACCAAGTGAAAGGGAGACCATTAGCCCGGCAAGTGCATCATTCTCACCTCCGGCTAACCGGGCCATTCTGGGGAAGTATCCTCTACACAGATGTTTCATAAATACTCCCAGCCCTTCACATCACTGCTTTCTCCCTCCCTGCCCGAGGTCCCACTGCAGTGACATTGCACCAGGACAGGTGCCCAGCTGCTGCCTCTTTCTTCTCTCTCTTTGCTGAAGAGCCAGCTGACCACACAGGAGACCTTGCTCCTCCTGGCAGCTCTGTTGTCAGAAGAATGAGCCACTGTCGACGCAGGGGGAGGTAAGAGCCTCTTTGGTGACTCAGACATAATCAGATACGAGGACAAAAGAGTGAGCTGTCTCTCTGACAGCCAAGGCTGGAAGCCCACCACATGTACCAGCAGGAAGCGGTAGGGGAGAAATCAAAGAACAGAGGGAGAGGGAAAACAAAATGCAATTCTTCCCGTAGAACTATGTTACCGGGGTGGCCAGGATCCCACCCCGCTCTCAGTTATTCCCTCTGTGAAAGTGAAGGCAGTTTTCAACTATAAAGATGGAGACCGTCTCTCTGCCATGGATGAAACAATATTGTTCATTTTGTCTCAGTCACTGAGTCAAGAACAATTTCTGGTCTCTGACTCTTCAAAAAAGCACCGAATCTGAGTTTCCATCCAGGTTTCCTATCTTTAAGCTACTTAGAAAAGAGAGAGAGGGACTCTAAAATCAAGGCCGCCATGTGGAGGTGTGCAGGTTGTTCACTGCACAAAGGTGCTTGGTTGAGAGGGTGAGCTAGGACTGACAGCTAGCCTGTCACCCAGCAAGCCATGCAGCCTGGCATGGGGCCACAGCGTCTGGTAGGAAGGGGCACCTGCCTTAATTCATGCAGACACCATATGGGTTGGCAAAAGCCCTGTCTAAAAGTATCATAAGTTGTAGAAAAGAGATTTGGGAGTCAGCTGAATTTGGGGATCTACTTTTCTCTTGGCCACTTAAGTCATCTTGGACTGATTACTCAACCATTCTGTATGTACAGTTCTTCACCTTCACGGGCACAAAATGAGGTTATAAAGCCTGTCCTCTTGTATTCCGGAGCTACTGTGATGAATAAATAAATAGACTTTCAGCTGGTGGTTTAGCTCAGGTGCTTGGCATATGGAGCTCATACAGCCCAGACAAACCATGAATGCTCTTTACCGTGAGTTAGTTTTGTGCCAAGAGGAACCCAGCTCCACAGCGTACAGGTGGCCCTCCCATCACAGGTGCACGGCTAAGACGGGATTAGATTAGGGCCACTATGGCTGGGAAGGCACCGTAAGGGCCCGGGCATCAAGAGTTCATCGTGTTGAGAGTCAGGGGTCTGGGACTGTGTGAAGCTGTTCAGTGTGACAAGGACGTCCCCACAGGACACCGGAAGAACTGCCAGATGGACAGGGGCAGATGGGGACAGGCCTCCAGCCTGTCTGTGGCAGGATGTTATTCGGTCCCTTGGAGTCTTCCTTTTTTTTTTTTCGTTTTTTAGTGGGCATCAGAGCAGGGAACTCTGTTTCCTTCCTGGGCCTAGAAAGAGCTGGGCCCTCCATGCAGGGCAGCAGAGCGCAGTGGTAACTTCTAGCCATGTCCCATTCTTGTTTCAGCTGACAATACTGGGCTGTGGTGTCACCACTGCAGGCTGGGGCTTCGTGCAGGACCGGTCTGCAAGCCCTGCCCACTGCGGAGGGGAAGGAAGGGGGTCCCACATCCACCGAGGAAGTTGCCTGCTGCGGCCCGGGGCCTACCTGGGCTCCCCGGCCCAGCACTCACCTCTCCACCCAGTTCTTGTAGCTGGGGATGTCCTTGGCGTAGAGCAGCTTGTTGGAGGGGGAGTCCTTGCCCAGCCGGTGCTCCGACGTGGAGCAGGAGTCCATGAAGGTCTGGGCCACCACAGAGAGGCAGGCGTCAGTGATGCTGTTCTTGTGGATGTCAAACACAAACTGGGGGTTCTTGATCATGTTGACCCAAAACCTCAGGGGCAGGCTGTGTGGAGGGAAGAGGCAGATGGTCAAGGGAGCTGGGGGGCAGGGGGGCACTGTACCTTGACCCAGTGAGTTCCCTGGAGGAAAAGAAAAGGCTGGGAAGCAAGGGTTCTGAGGGGCCTTCTCTATGTCATCAGTTCACTTTCCGGGGACGTGGAGATCAGCGAGGTTGAACAATCTGTTCAGAGATACAGCGTTGATGGGCACTGGAGGGCTCGATGCCCAGCCTGGACCACAGGACTCACCATCTGCCCTGAGAACACAAGGCTTTGGGGTCCGAGGCAGCCATGACAGGTACTAGAAAATGGAATTTCTGACTATTCCACTGTCTCCCCCCTATGCCACAGATACAAGGCATGTCTGGTTGGCAAACCTTAAATAGCCTGGAACCTGGGCTTTGTATCTTCTTCTCTGCCCTCTACTGTATGACTGGAAGAAGCCACGCCCTTCCTGCCTGGTCGTATGGGCTTATTCCTACGTGGTGAGGGCCCTGGCACTGAACAGTTCAAGCGGAGCTAACTGATTCCCATCCCTAAGCTGGCATGCTGAACAAACCCCACTCCTGGCCTCTCACCTGCCCTGTTGTGTTCCCTCCTTCCCCTCCCTTTCTTCCAGTTAGCACCTGCTGTATACCAGGAGCTATGCCAGCAACTGGGGGTCCAGTGTGAATAAGACCCATCCCCTGTCCTCCAGAAGTCTGCATACTGCTGGGCTCATGGGGACGTCAGACGTGCAATCAAGAACTTTGGGTGCTGGACCTGAAGGATGGGTAGGGTCCAGTGTGGGAGCCAGGGAGGTGTGAGCAAGTCTACCCAGAGGGGCATGTCTGGAAAGTCTTCACAGAGAGGACGACACTTAATGGTCTCAGTTTTAAAGATGCAGAGGTGTTCCTTAGCTGGATGAAAGCTGAAGGAAGAGGAGAGGAAGGTACTGCCAAAGGGGAGCGAGCCAAACAAAGAGGAGATGAAACTTGCAGTGCGGTCTGCTAACTGAGCCACCTATCTGTTGCTAGAAAGGGTCCCAAGGCATCGGGCAAAACCTGCCCACCTGCCCCTTTTGACTGTACTCTGCTGGCTCTCAGATTCTGCGGCTTCCATCCAGCCTGTGGAGACGCAGGTCAGGAAATGGGGTGGCACCCAGCAAGGGATCACTTATTTCCCTCCCTCTGCCTCCACCTCCTCACCTCCTGCTACGTGCCCTGATGCTTTATTGTTGTTTGGTTGCTGTTCTCAAGGTTGGTAATAATAGTTATAATGTTTGCCTGTGTTTGGCTTGCCTCTTACAACTTAAACTCTTTTGAATTACATTATTTCAGTCCAGCAAGAACAAGATTTCTATATTTGTTGTATCTCCCAGCAGCCAGCACGTACATACAACAAATGCTAAAATACAGTAAGGCCTCATATTCAAGACTGCCAATCAGTCAACAAGTATTTATTAAGTTCCCACAAAGTGTGCCGTGCAGGCAGCACCGAGGTCTGACAATGGTAAGTGGCACTTGTTTGATCCTGGGAAATTCAGAAGAGGAAATAAAGGGACGGAACCGAAAGTTCTGACACTCAGGGGAAAGTCAGGGTCACTGCAACTGCCCAGGGGAGACCATGAGAGCTGGGCTGAGAGCCCCGGATGAGGGACTCCTGGCTGCCCAGCTGATGTAGACCAGTCTCCGGTCTCCATCTTCCCGCTTCCGGAAGCCCCACCTGGAAAGGGACTCTGGGAGCCCATATTTGCTGCACGGTTGTTTCTCCCCAACATTGCCCTTCCTTCAGCCAGTTGTGCTGACAGGCAAATCAAACAGGGAAACCACAGCAGCTCCTGCCTAATGAAATATTAGCATAATATTAACATTAGTGGTGGCGCTAATCTCTGGTTGATTGCAGCCACTCAGGCTAAATGAGCAGGAGGTTTATTGAAAAGAGAAAAGGCAGGGGAATGTGGAGGAAGGGAGTAGCAGAGAGGGTGAGTTAACAACTTAGGCTAGGAATAAAGAAACAATCTCTTTTCAATCAGGGACAATTAACTCTAAGTCAGTATGCAGACTTCATAATTCCTGGACTAACTTCGTCTTGCCCAGGTGGCTATGATCAGGGTCGGGGGAGTGTATCCTCTGGTGAGAGGACCTGAGAGCTGGTACCACTGTCTACTGCCCGGGCTTTCCTTCACTGACACTGGAGCTCGTTACGATAACACCTGGCACTTGGAAGAGCTGGCAGGAAGGAAGGTTCTGCCCTCCCTCCAAGGACTTTATGGAATCTCATCGTTGGAGGTGCCCTTACCTTACCCCAGCGGGAGGTATGAGCTGAAAACAAATGGTTTAGATACCATTTCAGGGGGATGTACTTGTAAAGGGCTACAAGAGCAAGGGGGGATGTTTTGGAAATACCAGCTCTCCCAGCATCTGGATAAGGTCTGGGCAGGGCATTCCTTGAATTCTGAAGGCTGCAGGCATTCAGCTGGGGTGGTAAGTAGGAAGACTTGGTGGCAGAGAGAAGCAGACTGGGTAGATCAGGGGCGTGCCCTTGGAACAGCTCTGCAGAGTCATGCTAAAAAGATGGGCAGAATGCAATGCAGTCTTACCTAGAGGCAGGCACGGGGAGGGACAAGACCTGCAGGCCTTTCAGAGGAAAGAACAGCCTTCACCCAGTGTACTGTACTAGATGGGGAATCCAGAGTCGAAGAGTCTTATTTCAGAAAGATTGCAAGAACTCCACGATGCGAGATCTTCTCTCACCCAGAACTACTGTGGGAGCAAACCCTACTCTTCAGTTCTATGGCCCAAAGCTCTGTACCTGCCTGACTTCCCAATTTTAGTAGCGATGCACTATGCTTCAGGTGAAAGAGAGGAGAGGAGAAGCCAGAGCATCCTACATTAAACAACGTTTCAGAGCCACAGGCTGACTTCTGCCTAAATCTAGGTTTTGGTTTGGGGCTTGGGGCTGGTTGTCAGGGCACCTGGCTGAGCCCTAGTACCATGTCAGTCCTAGCAGTTGGTGGGTGCTGGGCAGCAGGCTCGTGCTGCTTTGGAAGAATGTTCTGGGGAAGAGCACCCCAGGACAGGGACCGTGTAAAACTACTGGGAGGGGATTCTGGAACTGAAGGGACCAAATATAAGGCAGCTTTATCCCAGGTAGAACTCTCAAGTAGAGACCGTCTTGGCCCTGCATCTTCATCAATATTTATTGAGTCTCAGCTTTGTGCAAGGTTCCATCACAAGAGCTGAATGCTGATGTCTGACCTTGCAGTCTCAAACTGAAACACAACTGACACACAAATGAAGGGAAAGGATGATATATGCTAAAGGAGAGAGGGGACCATGGTGAGACATCTAGAGGGTCATTTAGGACTTAGAGGATCCCCTCGTCTCAAAGACACAGTAGTTATGAGACGGTCCCTTCCCCAAAGGGAGTTTGGGAAGGGGGTTTGTGGAAAGGGAAGGCCACTTCTTGAATAGAATGGAAACACTCTTCGTTCACCTAGGTGACTCCTAGATGTGCTTCAAACTCCACTTAAGAGTCGCTGTGAGATGCTGCCCCTCTACAATCCAGCTGCACACGTGTCCCCTGTTGTCGCATGCGCCTCTCTGTCCGAACAGCTGCCCTCCTGTCTCTTACCCGTGACTGTCAGCCCACGCAGGGCAGAAGCCTCAGGGTCTAACACAGTGTCAGGCACAGGGGAGGGACCTGGATGTGAGAGCCACCTGGCTGCCACATCTGGCATGTTCATTTTTGCTCATTTAGTTGGTTAAATGTTTGCTGACTGACTGACTGACTGATAGGAAAGAAGGATGACTCGAGTAGAGGGAAGGGAGAGAGGAAGTGAGCACACACATAATCGGGGAGGAGATGGAGGCCCCGAGAGAGCGCCTGCGCAGAGTCCCTGCTGGGAAGGTGGACCACGGCCCCTCGCCCAGTCTCCAAGGCCTGAGGCCCGCCTGAGCTCATGGACTCCAGGCTGGCCTCTCCTGATTCATCCTCTGCTCGCCCCTCACTCACCAGTTGCTCTTCCAGGTGTGGCGGACGTGCGGGTCGTGGATGCCGTGCTTGTCCGCCTGCTCATCCAGGAAGTCAAACATGTACTTGATCGCCAGGGGCAGGGCGGAGCCGCGGTGCGCCGTGCTGAAGATGGTCTCGAAGAGGTCGTCCACAAACTTCTGCAGTGTGCCCTGTGGAGGAGGGCACAAGTTCGGACACAGCTCGCCTGCCCCGTGAGCTCTGAGGCTGGGTTTTGAGATCGACTGGCCTCCCAGATGGCGGGCGGAGGGGAGGACAGCGCACAGCCACGCCTGCTTGGGTGAAAGCCTGCAAGTGCACATGTGAAATCTGCACCCTCCCCCTGCCCGCCTGCATCTGTCTCGAGCAGCTTTCCATGTCCCTGGCACGTGGAAAATAGACATAACACCGATAACTGGACCTAAGGAAGCCTTCCTCTGCCAACAACTCGGTTTGGTTTAACACCCTTTGATGGTGTTATTTTAGCACTTTTCACAAATGCTAATGAACAACTCACTTGGTCAGAGCAGAGAAACACAATCTGCTGGTTCTGTGGAGGCATTATTCACGCCGGCTAATGCCCAGTTACTCATTTGCCTCTGCAGAGAGCAGAGCCGAGGCCAGTCTCAGGAGTGAGGGCCCAACTGGGATGGGACTGTCTCATCTCAGAGAAATGCCAGAGCTGGCAGATACCTAGCATCTCTGCCGGTGCCCCCTTCTCCCATCCATTCACGCAGGCCCTGCTGATCAGTGCCGGTCTCTTTCCCAGCACAGAGCCTCAGAATCCTTCTCAACCCAGTGCTGAGGCCAACCCCACCCATACAGGACCCGTGCTGGATGTCCCCGGAACCAGGATTAGAAACGGTGCCTGGAAAGTCACTGATGGAGCCCCAGTTCCCATCACGACACCCCAGAGAAATAGTCATTCTTCCACAAGGCGTGGCAGAAGACTATGAATACACGTGGTTAGTGTCCCTCTGTTTGAGCAAGGGCAAGAGAAGGGACGGAATCAAAACTTCTGACGGCATGCCAGCACGGATGTATGGGTGGGGTTGGCTGCAGCACTGGGTTGAGAAGGATTCTGAGGCTCTGTGCCGGGAAAGAGACCGGCACTGATCAGCAGGGCCTGCGTGAATGGATGAGAGAGGGGGCACCGGCAGAGATGCTAGGTATCTGCCAGCTCTGGCATTTCTCTGAGGTGAGGCAGTCCCATCCCATAACCCACAGATGCCCCGCACCCTGTCTGAAGTCCCATACCTTAGTGGCCAGCAGTCGCGTCAGATAGATTTCAGACACCATCTTGCTCCCCCGGTCACCCTCCTTCTGGTCCCCGTGCTCGTGGTTCTTCACCAGGTGCCACATCTTGACGCCACTCTCCAGGTCAGGGGTGATCATGGGTGTGCGTGAGCGGAGGCTGTCAGGGCTGCCCGTGTACCGGATCATGTTTTCTGCCAATGCAAGGACCCCACGCGGGTAAGGCCGCCCAGCCTTCCGGCCCATTGCTCACGACACACCTCGGCTACAGCCAAGGCCAACTCCGATCCTTCCTGCATTTGCAGGCGCTGTCACCTTGCCTCGCTTCCGTCCATTCCTGAATCTGGGACGCTCCCACCGCCTCCGGGAAACTCTCCGTGGCTACTCCACCCACTCAGATTCCCCTCCCTCCTGCACTTGCATCTCCCCAGCCCTTGTTATTCAATCTGTAAAAATACAAGCTTGTCCTTTTTCATACTTTCCTTATAAGAGCTCTCAAGTCTCAGGATGTGTTCTGTGCAGCCAGTTAAGTACCAGTGAAAGAGCAGGGAGCCTGTCTCCCCAGATGACGGTTGACCAGCTGAGTGACCGCCCTGTCACTTGTGTACCTTCATCCACCCCTCTCGCCTGGACCAATTCCTCCCACTTATTTGCTGAAACGTGAGGTGTGGTGAGATCAGTGTCGAGCAGGAAAAGAAGAGGCAGCCCCCCGGTGTGCGGGCACCTTTCTATGGTGTCTTCTAGTTATTTTCCAGAACCATCCCGTGAAGTTGGTAGTTTTTGCAATCCCCGTTTTGCTGGTAAGAAGGCACTCCAGGCTTCCAGCCCACATCCGGCGCCCTTTCCCCCACCCCGAGGAGCAGAGACCTGGGTCTGTACCTTCCCTCAACTGCTTCATAGCGTGTGTCCTTTACATGTCATCTAGCCTCTGTGCATCTGAGTTATAATTTGCTAATCTGCATAATAGGGGCAAATAATAATTATTTAATTCACTGATTATTATGAACCTGACGTTTGATAACGAGTTATCACAAACGTGAAAGCATCGTAGAGACTGTAGGATGCTCAGGAAGGTGAGACTTTCTTCTTGTTTTTGAGGATGGAGGTCCTGCTCCTGCATCAGAGCCCCTGCCTGGAACCAGGAGCCTCCTTTCCAGGCCAGAGTTCCTCTCTGGTGGCCAGCCTGCCTGACAGCCCCCCCCCCACCAACTCCTCACCCCCGCGCCCCATCCCGGGCATCCACTGCCTTCCAGCAGCGCTGCCAGCAATGACAACAGCTGCTCAGGGCATCCTCTCCTCCCCAGAATGATTCAATGAACTCACCGTATTTACTTGCCGAGGTCCTGGAGACGGTGGAGTTGTTCACTGAATTGTAGGCTGTCACCTGCTTGGACACTAAAGCCACCACAGAACCATCCGGCACCTACCGGGAAAAGGCAGGTAAGGGCCTGGGCACAGAAACTCTGCCACCCCAGGAAATCAGGACAAGCCTTGATGAACATTGTTCTCAGGGGCAATCAGTGCCTCACCGAGAACCAGGGGACCAAGGAGGCTGTCAGCTTTCCTTTGATGCAGCACCACAGATCTGAATACAGAATCGTAGTCTATGTTGGGGTTCACTCTTGGAGCAACTCTGGCAAGAGCTTCTCACCAGCACCTTCTGTCTTGATGCTTCCCTAGGGGAGCACCCAGCCTTAAACTCCGGGTACCATAGGGTCTGTGCCTATGCCCTGCGGGAAGCATGCACCTGGCAACCTATCTCCAAGGAGGTCAGGGTTTCCTGGCTGGGGGCCATGTTTTCCCTGGTCGCTAAGGGCACATGCAGTGCTGGTGAAGAAGTGGATTTAGGGCTTGGTAAGAGCCTCAGGGCAGCCCTGCTGCTATTCAAGGACTGAGACTCCCAGGGACCTGGCTGCCCAGTTCGCCAGCCCCTCTCCACGCCACGGTCCCCTCACCTGGTAATGCGCCAGGGTGTTCAGTCTCTTCCAGTCGTTCTCAATCTTGGTGGTGATGTCTTCATCCTGCAGGATCATCCTCGCCCCGCTTCCTTGTCGCCACTCTGTAGGGAGAGCAGTCGCGTCTCAGGGGGTCCTCAGGGCCCTCCCGTGGGGTCCTGAGGACCCCGTGCAGGCACGTACGTGGCACCTTCTCGGGGTGCATCCGCGGACAGACAGGTGCTAGCAGACACTCCCAGGGGAGGGGTGCAGAAGCTCTCGGCACGGGGGGGGCCCTGAATTCCAGTTCTGGTTCTCATCCCAACAAACTACGTGACAGAAGTAGGAATAACGTCACCCCCGTGGCCCACCTGTTCCCAGCAGTGGCCACATCTGCAAGAAGTCTGTGCTTATTAGCTGAGTGAAAAAGGCAGGTGAAGGCACTTAAGAAAGTACTAAGCAAATGCAAGGTGGTGTCATCACCATCACGTACTCTTTGCTTGATTGTAAGGTCTTGGAGCTCATGAGACCAAGGCTGCAAATTCGGTCACTGTGCACCCTGTTCCTGTTCCAGGGGTGCATCCCGTACCCGAAAGCTGGCAGGTGGGCCACCCTTGGCCGGGTGACTGAGTAAAAGTGTGTGGAGGGACCAGCAAAACCTATTCTCACGCCCAAGAACAGCCTCGTGCCCACAAAGTTCATGGGGATAACAGCCTCTTGGTGATGTATCCAACACCTAATTATCTGATGCCATAGGTATACGCTTACATCCCATGTTCTCCTCACGGGCCCAGACACTTACAACACACGGGCTTGCTGACGGACCCCACATGGGAAAACAGGAGACTTTCTCATCTACCAAATCCTCATCGCCACACGTGGTACAAATCACGTGGAGATGGAGGCACGTACATTCCAGTCCTGAATTGTTTGCACATGGAGACCCAGGTGCATGCCAGACACAGGCCAGCTCTCGTGCACGGGCACGTACACATCTACACATGCACACACGTTCACACGCACACACCAGCAAGGAAAAATGGCCTTTTCAATTCAAATACAACATGTGTTCCTGCCAGGAAGCCAGGAATCTGGTTTCCAGGCAGCCACTACCCCATTCAGTGCCTCACAGATGCCGAAATTCTGAAACAGGCAAGAACACCGGGTATTGCGGCATGTGGTTGGGGGCTGGAGTGAGTTACCCGCAGTCCTTGTCTGACCCCTGACTAGGATCTTTCCTACAGCTCACAGACAGACATATTGTCCTCCCTCCCTCTGTTCCCCTCCTGTCAAGGCTGAGCTGGGGGTCCAGGACTGATTCCTTCCTGCCTTGTGCACTTGGCATGACCAGTGCTACAGATGAAAATCAGACCCAGGAAGGGAGCTGCCTGCCCTTAGGGGGAGCAGAGATGCTCCTAATATCCAAGTCCCTGCCTCCGGCTCCTGGGCTTGTCTCCTGCTTGGTTTAGAGCTTCTTGTAGCGTCGGGCTGTCTCAGGAATGAAAACACGAGGATGCCATGCGTGTTTGCCAGAGCAGAAGAGCCTTGAGAGGTCTCTGGGGATTACCCATCGCCTAGTGCTGTTGACGGCACAGCCGGAATGATTATGGAGGTGAGGGCCTCGGGGCAGGTAAGGTGGTAGACAAAAGGGGAGATGCCCCACGAGGGCAACTGGTCAGCAGTGTTCTGTTTGTTGTTGTCATGCTGTTTGTTGTGGTTTTTGTTTTAAATTTTATGCAGGTAGGTATGGGTGCATGTTTTTTGCGTGGCTAGGGCAAAATAAGCAGAGTATCTCCCAGCTGGTGAGATAGCGAATTATGTGGTACAGAGGGACTCTGGTGAAGACCAGCCTGGGCCAAGGATATGGCAGCGGCATGTTTTGTCCCAGTCGCACAGCGGGTCCTGAAAGATAAAGCCTTGTGGGTCTCCCCGCATCCCTGGTGAATAGTGCCAGGGACACTAAGTCAGAGGCTGCATGGGTGAGGGTACAGGAGGCAGGCAGTGTTCTGCATTCCCCACCTGGGGGCCAGAGGAGGAGCAGGGCCTGAGCTCGGGACACAAAGTCTACTGGCCGGGCGCAAGGGAAGAGGAGTCCCCTTCACTGCAGAGGCTGTGGGGGCTTTCTGGTTTATCAGCTGCACTGGCACCCTTGCTGATGGCATTGTAGCACCTCTCAGGGGGATCTGAACAAGCCATACGGCCTGGTGGACTGAGCAGTGACAGCTGGTGACTAATTCGGGAGCGAGAGACAGGACTTCCTTGTTCCACAACTGGCCTGAAGTTGTGCAGTGCACAGCCTGTGCAGCCCTACTCAGCAGCCCTGACTCTGAATCATGTCCAGTAATTATGTAAGCAGATGAAGGTCAGTCTGCCATCTCTGTCCCCAACCGAAAAAAACAGGACAGAGTGTGGCCATGCTCCCCCCAGGGCAGTCAAGGAATGATGGCTTGTCCTTAGGAGTACAAAAATGATGCTGCCAGATGCCTACCAGCAGGGCTAGCCCAGCACCTGGGACACAGTAAGTGCCTGATGAGTATTTATTACATGAATAATACATAAGTGAAAGAGTGACTAGACGAAAGAAGGGAAAGAGTAAGTGAGCGAGTAACGGTGGCTTATTCTCCAAGCAGTGAAAGGATTTTCTACCTGTGTGTTGCCGCTCCATGGTGGGCAGACAGTGAGCTACAGTGAGAGGTGAAATGTGAGCCGCGCTGTTAGAACCTGGGACAAAGGAAGAGCTGAACTCCAGAACCTCAACTGGGCACGTCCACTGCCAGAAGTGAAAGCTCTCTGAAGTGATTATCACTCATTCTTCCAATTTTACGACTGGGAAATTAAAGAAACAGGTTGAGAAGACAGACCTGGAGGTCATCACAACTCGGAACTCTGTACCGTGGTGCCCACGATGGAACCTGGGCTGTGGCCACACTGGGATGCTGGTGGGTAGTTGCCTCCCCTCAAGTGCATACTCTGAGCCCCAGGAATCCCAGTGGGACACAGCACCGCCCCCTCCACAAAATCAAGTTGTGCAGATGGGGGCGTCGCATGCTTTCCCCACTGGCTGAGCCTTGTGGGCAGTGATGATACACCATGGGCAGCAGGATGGTCAGGGGCAGCAGGAAGCCTGCTGGTCACTGATGTCAGTGCTTAGTCACACGTTCAGGGACTGCAAGAAGAGGCATTCTGGTGTCCCAGTCCTACGGTCCTTGGAGCCCAGCCCCTGCCTCTGATGGGACGCCAGCGGGCGGTAGGGAGGCATCAACTAGTGTCGTTTTGGCAATTATCTCAAAAAGTTAAGACTGGTCCTCCGAATACCAATATGAAGATAGCGAGCTGGAGAATACTTAGCTTTTAGATCTCTCAAGCCTGTTATTTTGGTTACCTCTTCTACAGGAAAATTGCTAAGTGCTTTTTTCCTGAAATATCAGAAAGGTAAAAAAGTGAAATTCTCTGTCCCATCCCCAAACCAGTCCTGATGAATGAACCCCAAATAGATGGGAGCCTGGTGTTGGCAGCTGGGACGTGCAGGAAAGAAGCAAGGCCATGGGTAGCCTGCCCAGCTGACCCAGAATAGAAGAGGTTGCAACATCAGGGCAGGGATTCCCTGGCATTGAGTGATTTAAGCGTGCTAACATGGAAACCTGTCCCTAAATCTCACTCTTCTCTGCTCGGGGTCCTTAAGGTTACCTGTGGCCTGAACACACTTCACTTCTCTGTTACCCCTTTTCCTTTCTTTCCTGAAACCCTTCATCCAGACCAGCCAGGGCCTCTATTTTCCCAGACTCATCATGGAATGTCTCAAGAAAATCAGAATAGCAGAGTGGGCTCACCTTTCTGGAGTGCTCTTGTGTGACTTCATGACCTCCTTTTGACAGAGGTATGAGTAGTGGAGCTCAAGCTGGGACCAGGAACAGCCAAGGTCAAAGACCAAAGCTGCTGGCTTCTGTCTGTCCCGGGAAGAGTCCACGCCCCAAATTGCATAGCTGGCTTCATGAACCCTCATCCCTACCCAGTGGTAAAGAGCCCTAAGGGCAGGGTGGACCAGTTGAGGGCGAGGCAGGCCTGCCACCTTCAGATCTGGTGCCCTTACCAGTGTGGGCGGCTGGTCAGGTCATGAGGCCCCTGAGCGAGGGCACAGCTAATTTTGTGCTCTGGGTACTGCTGCATATTCCACATATGCTTAGTTTTAATAACAGTAATGAAAGTCAGTAGAATCTAGGTCTCTTCATCCCAAATTCAGCATTCTCTTCACCAAACAGGCTTCTTCTGTCTTGCCTATAAAAACAGCACTAAAAATATATCTCTCGTTTGTGTCCACACCTTGCTATGTACCAGGTGATCCTGTTAGAACAGCCGAGGGGCAATGTGACAGCTGGGCCAATGGCCATTGTCCTTTGGATGAATGCCCAGCCACCCAGACAGCTTTGCCTGCTCATGGGGCACAGTGAGAGACTGGAAAATGCCTCAAGGCACCAAATGATGTGAGCTCAGTGACGGTCCCAGTGAATCCTGAGACAGAGTGACTCCTCACCACGCCCACGCTGGACCAGGACATCTGCCTCCCCCTGGATTAGGACACAAGAGGCGTCTTCTGCAGCCACCACGTTGAAAATCCAGATCCAGAAAGTCTTAGAGCTCCATCTTCACTCGCTCAAAACTGTGAGTGTCCACAGTGCGCCAGGCACTGCCAGTGGGACATCAGAGAGTTAAACAAGGAAACTTAATAAAAGCCCTGGCCCCTGAAGTGCTCTCTGTGTAGAAGGCTGTGCAGGAGAACAAAGGCTCACAGGCCCAGTGATCAGAGCCAGAAGAGGGAGAGGCCGAGGAGGGTATGTGGGGGAGGGGAGGCGTTCTGGTCCAAAGGTGCCACTTCTGTGACGCTTCCCAGGGATCTGCGTGGATGAGTCCTTGTGGGAGGCCGTGGAAAGGAGAGGCTGGCGAGGCACATACAAGTCAGGAGCTGAGTTCAGAAAGGCCTGGAATACCATGCTAAGGCGTCTGGGGTCGAGCTGAGAACCACAGAGACGGAGGTGGATGAGAAGGGGAGGGGGAGCCCCGCCAAAGACGGCTGCCCTTGGCCAAGGCGGAAGGGGGCGGGGCACAGATTTCAGGGATGCTCAGGAGATAGGATGGTTCCTGGAGATTCTTGGGGAGGAGGAGGTGGGAGCACCATGGTGTGCCCCCAAGTTTGTGCGGTGTCTGGGGGAACAGGAGGGAGGGGTTTATCTGCAGGCCAACCCTGGAAGGAGACACTGGCACCCAGCACATTGCTGGTCCGGCTCCTGGAGGGTCCCCTACCCAGCAGCAGGTGCCACTCGGAGAGGCAAACCCTCCCTGGGGAGCATGGCGCCTCACCAGCTCTGACCCTCGTGGTGTGTGCATATGCAGGTGGGTGCACGGGCACACACGTGCATGCGTACACACACATATGCACACGTACACGCACACACACAAGTATAGCATCTCACCCCAGGCTGAGGACACTTAAAGCTCTGCAGCAACCAACCCCTGCCCGCCCCGCCCCGAGTCCAGTCTTTCTATCAGCATCTCTCCTCAGACCCATCAAAGGAAGCTTTAGGAGGGACTGACCTGGAGGGGTGAGCGGGGAAGGAGGCGCCCACCAGGCTGGTGAGAACTGGCCGACTCAACCCTCCTGACCCACAAGGAACCAATTTCAGAGCCAGCCGTCTGCTCTCCCACCCCGGGCCACCACTCCTCCCCGTGGGGCGCTGAGCAGAGTCTCACCAGCCTGCACGGGGTCCTCTGGACCTCCCAAACCAGGGTCCCGAGCAGAAGCCCGGAGGAGGAGACACGACTCTACCGCCGCACACCTGTCGGCAGGTGAGCCCCGAGGAGACAGAGCCCAGACACCCTCGGCACCCTGCCGCTCCCAAGTGCGGGAGCGGCATCAGAGAAGAGCCGGGACAGACTCAGTGTCACTGCAGACAGGAGGGAAACGGACTCAGGAATGGGAGGGGGGACCACCTAAATGTGATTTATTTAAAAAAGGTATAATTTTATGGTGAGAGCAAGTTCTAAAATATAAAATAATCGAAGTAGGAAACGTGGTGCTTAAAAGAAGAAATTCCTAAATTGAACGGTGCTGTCTGCTTTCAAAGCCTTGGGTCGTTGTAAACTGTGAAGAGCTGTGCACAGGCTAGTTGTCGCTATTCTGGGAAGTCTGGAGAGCTAAAGGAAAAAGCAGACTGTGCTCTGCTACTCGATTTAAGAGAGGTAAGCTAGAGCTTAGTGGATATTCTTGAATATGGAATAATGCGGAGGCTCTGGTGGTGCTCCAGGGCGGTGTACCATGCTGTGCTGTGTCAAAGAGTTCAAGAGGCAGGGGGTGGGCAGTGGGACGGAAGAAAGGTGACCTAGGTAGGAAAGGTGACCCAGGTATTCATATGCAAGGCATCTAGGGAAAATTGCTGGCTCTGACCTCACTCGAAGCTCTGCCCGCAGCCCTGTGCCCTGCTCCAGGCTCCAAGCACAAAGGACAGACACACTCACAATCCAATTTGTTACAATTCCACCTTCCAGAGAGAGAGGGAGGTGAAATAAAAAAGAAAAAAAATCCCATTATCTTTATCTGTCCTTCCCATCAGGTGCAGTGGAAAATGCAAACTGGGGCGACAGCTGCTGTGAACTCTTTATATTTCACTCAGAAGATAGTGTATCTTTTTATTGCATACAGGAATTACTTATTTGAAAAAATATACCCTTTCAGACAGACGGGATGGCGGAGTTCCGGGGCTATTGATGGGGCATTTGCTTTAAACCAGAGGAATCTCTGGAGGTCACGGCCTGTGGAGGAGCCTGCGTGGGAAGGGAATGGATGTTCTCTCTACCTCCCTGCTGTGTGACCAGGGCCCAGGCTCTGTGCCTCTCTGAGCTGCAGAGTCTTCTGTGCAGTAGAACAGAATGGCATCAGTTATTTCCTCTGGGGAGTGAAGGGAGGAAACAAAGAGTCCCTTGGCTCAGAAAGAGAAGTGCCCAGCCTCCTGCTACTGTGCGAAGCAATGAGGAACTCCTAGTCATGTTGGTCTTGCCCCAGGGCAGGCTCTTATGATATGTTGGTTGAAGAGTTTGGTGGTGTAAGGGGGTACCTATACCCGATACCTGTGCATGGAAAGGGGCATCAGCTTACCCGATACCTGTGGGTGGAAAGGGGCATCAGCTTGGTGAGGACAGCCTCACATATAGCAGAGCAGGGAGCCCCTGGCACTGTGCTTTGAAAGCTCCCAAGGCCCACCTGCCCCAGCACAGTCCCTAACTCCTGCCTGGGATATCTTCCTTCCCTAGATTCCAACAGACTGAAAGAAAGGCAAGTTCTGTGTCCTTCACTTTGGCTCTTACAATGCTTAGTTTTATGTGTGAACTTGTCTGGGCCACAGTGCCCAGATAGGTGGTCAAAAGTTATTCTGGATGTTTCCATGAGGGTATTTTTGGATGACATTAATATTTAAATGGATGGGCTTTGAGTAAAGCGAATTGCCCTCCATAATGTAGGTGGACCTCATCTAATTAGGTGAAGGCCTGGGTAGAACAAAAGATTGACCTCCCCTGAGCAAGAGGGAGTTCTACAGCAGCTGCCTTCGGACTTGAACTGCAACGTGGCTCTTCCCTGTGTCTCCAGCCTGCTGGCCTTCCCTGTAGATTTTGGACATGCCAGCCTCCATGCTAGACACTGAATGTTTGTGTCCCCTCCAAAATTCACATGTTGAATCCTAACCCCCAATATGATGGCCTTTGGAGGTGGGGGCCTTTGGAAGGTGATTAGGTCATGAGGGTGGAGCCCTCATGAATGGGATTAGTGCCCTTATAAAAAGGACCCCAGAGAGCTCCCTTGCCCTCTTTCTGCCATGTATGGTCCCAGCAAGAGGACGGCCATCTATGAACCAGGAAGTGGGCTCTCGCCAGACAATGAATCTGCCGACATCTTGATCTTGGACTTCTCAGCCTCCAGAGCTGTGAGAAATAAATTTCTGTTGTTTATAAGCCAGCCAGTCTATGGTATTCTGTTATGGCAGCCAAACAGACTCCTCCTAGTCTATTATTAATTAAGTCCTCCATAATTGCATGAGCCAATTCCTTCAAATAAATCTTTCTCTATGTAAACATATCCTATTTGTTCTGTTTCTCTGGAGAACCCTGGCTAATACAGTTCCCCATCTTGGCTCCTTAATGCCTGGAAAAGCAGGTGAAGGGGTGGAGGGGGTGGCGTGGGAGAGCTTCAGTCGGAGGAGCAATGAATAGAAGTGTCAGGAATGAGGGGCTAGGCCAGGCCAGGCACCACAGGTGATGAAAGGCAGTGGGAGGGGTTGGGGCTGGATTTACTTGGGGCAATTACAGAGGCAGCTTAAAATGCCTTTGCTTCTTTCTGAGCTGGCCTGGGACAGATGTCCTCGCCTTGCCAGGGGCTGGGCATCAGGAGGGGGAAGGCAGTCTGCCCAATGCCCTCAGCTACGGGAGGAGGAGGCATGGGGGGGAAGTGAAGTGGAGGGGGGATGCTTGGCTGTCTTGCCTCTGTCAACGCATGTGGCTCAGAGTCTTCTCTGTGCCTATGTGCTATGTGTCCCTTTGGCATAGATTAATTTTTGATTATAATCACACCTTATATTTGTAAACTGCTTTCAAAGCACTTTCACCTACATGATGGGAAAAACTCGCCTTGCCTCTCTCTCTCCTTGGGGGCCATGCAACTGAGTCAAATCAAATCTTGTGGAAGAAGCATTTGGGTCTCTGAGGAGGCCCCATTTTCTTTGTTATCTGGCTTTGGTAGACAGAAGACCAGAGCTGTGGGAGCAGCTCCAGACCCTGGACTTAATAGAAAAGAAGGAAATTCCTCAGAAGAGCACCCATCATGGGAGGCCTTTGTGAGAAGTTCAGTATGACTCCCCTTCGGGGCCCTGAGACTCAAACTGCCTCCTTTCTTTGGCTTCTCCCCTTTACCCTCCCTGCTGTGAGGCCTTGTGCCTCCAGGGTGGCCCCTCCATCCTCCCCAGCAGCTCCTATGATGGGAAAGGTAGGTCCTTTGCCCTCTTGGGACCTGGCAAGCACTGTGTCACTGGAGGCCCGGCCCCTGGCCTGAGCAGCCTCTAGCTTGAGAGAGTAGCAACTCTCAGGCGGGTCCTGGTTGCTGCTCAGCCCTCAGGCTTCCTTCACTCATGGTGGACAGCAGGAAGTGGATGGCAGGAAGTGGACAGCAGGAAGTGGACGGCAGGAGGTGGATAGGAAGTGGACGGCAGGAGGTGGACAGCAGAGAGTGGACAGCAGGAGGTGGGTGGCAGGAAGTGGACAGCAGGAAGTGGACGGCAGGAAGTGGATGGCAGGAAGTGGATGGCAGGAAGTGGACGGCAGGAAGTGGACGGCAGGAAGTGGACAGCAGGAAGTGGACGGTAGGAAGTGGACGGCAGGAGGTGGATAGGAAGTGGACAGCAGGAAGTGGACAGCAGGAAGTGGATGGCAGGAGGTGGATAGGAAGTGGACAGCAGGAAGTGGACGGCAGGAAGTGGATGGCAGGAGGTGGATAGGAAGTGGACGGCAGGAGGTGGATAGGAAGTGGACAGCAGGAAGTGGACAGCAGGAAGTGGATGGCAGGAGGTGGATAGGAAGTGGACAGCAGGAAGTGGACAGCAGGAAGTGGATGGCAGGAGGTGGACAGCAGGAAGTGGATGGCAGGAGGTGGATGGCAGGAGGTGGATAGGAAGTGGACAGCAGGAAGTGGACAGCAGGAAGTGGATGGCAGGAAGTGGACAGCAGGAAGTGGATGGCAGGAAGTGGACAGCAGGAAGTGGATGGCAGGAGGTGGACAGCAGGAAGTGGATGGCAGGAGGTGGATGGCAGGAGGTGGATAGGAAGTGGACGGCAGGAGGTGGACGGCAGGAAGTGGCCGTGGCTGCTTTGGATGCTGCTGCCTCCACTCCAGGTGCATCACATCCTTTCATTAACGATGCTTTGCTGGGCTAGAACTCAGCAAATGTTCTAAAGCTAAAAAGCAGCCCCTTCCCCTCCCAAGCTCTGGGTGTGTGTGGCTTCCAGGTGGGGAGGGCTGGTCTTGAGCAGCATCCACCAGCCATGACATGGTCTCTCTCCCCCATGGGAGGTCACCCCATTCCAAAGCACCAGAAGCACACAATTCTACATGCACCCGCACCCGTGAGCCCTCGCTGTGCTCTGGCACAAGCTTTCCAAACACCTTCGGCATAAAGATACAGGTTCTTATAAAAGCTCCTCCTCTTGGCCCCGCTAGGCCGGGGCTCTCCTCCCACCCACCCATTTTGCAGATAAGGACTTTGAAAAGCCGAGGGTGGACCCTGCCATGGCTCCCACAGATGAACAAAAGGCATGGTGAGTGCTACCTGGTTACCCTAGTGAACTCAGCTCTCCCTGGGAGACCCATTAGGGAGCAGCCCACTTCACTGTTTGGGGGTGGGGAACACAGGGGTCTTCCTTCCCAGGAACTGTTTTCTCTTGCACTGGTTCTATAAGCGAGCCCTCAGCTCCATCAGTCTGTGGGACCTTCATGGCAGCAGAATCACCCGCATACAGACACAAATGCCCACTCCAACTCTAGGGACCAGTGCCCGGGACACACATGGACACACTCGCCCAAAACCCCCTCCCCCGCAGACTCTCACAGATGCTTCCTCCATACACAGAGAGACCTCCAAAGTGAAGGGGAGCACATGCTCAGCCAGTCTCTCTCCCTGGGGCCATGGAGCTCCAGGCACAGGGCCAAACACATCCCGCCAACAGCCAACCAGGAGGAGATGGGGGAAGGGAAGCAGTAAGAATTGAGGTGCATGAGCAGAAATTCCTGATCCTGAGTCTTTAGGCATCAGAATTTGGGGGCAGGTGGGGCGAGGCACTGGGAGGGGATCAAATTCCCTGTGGAGTTTAGAAAATAGCACAGATGCCCATCTGTCTTGGATGGCTTAGCTGAAGCCAGCTTAGAGAGGCCAGATGGATGGATTAGGGGCCTCTGGAGGTCCTCCCACCTCTATGTTTCCACCAATCTCCAGACCCAACCACATACACACATAAACACCTTTTCCTCCAGGCCCAGGACCAACAAACAGACACATACTGTTTCCTTACCACTATTATCTTCATAATCAGTAACAGCAGCAGCCAATACTGAGTATGTACTATGGCCCAGACAGTGCACTAGAGGCTTTTACATGCATCATCTCCTTTCATTCTTACAGTGAGGCAGGCACTATTATTAATCTCCATTTTATAGGCAAGGAAACTAAGGCACAGAAAGGTTAAGTAACTAGCCCAAGGTCACACAGCTAGGACTTGGTGGAACCAGGACTCAAACCCAGGCATGTTTGATGCTGATCCACAATGCCAAACTGCCTCTCTTCAGCCCTGGCCTCTTTGGAGCTTGGGGCTCCCCACTAGGATTTCCCCAGGACGATATCTTATTAAACACTCAGGCAAGCCATAACTGGATCCAAGTACAGCTGGCCCTAAGTGGCATGCCCTTGTTTATATAGGCTATGCGATCTATTCGCGGAACATTCAAATAAAATGTCATCCTGCTCCCCAGTAGGCTGTCATATCTCATTTTCCTCTATCCTTTCTCTCCATCCTCCATCACTGACCCAGATCCCTCATGCCTTCGGTAGTTAGCAAAAATTAGAGGCACAGAACAGAGGCGAAGGGAAGGGCCTCGGGGCACAACGCAGGTAGTGGCAAGGCCTTGGGCCACACAGATTCAGACTAAATCCTCTTCACTGCCGATGTGACGCCTCCACTCCCACCCCTCGGCTACTCAAAAGATCCCAGAGGCAGTCAGATCACCAGCAGACCGTGGTCCCCTCTCTGCTTAGTGCTCGCTAAGTGGCCATGAAGGCGCACCTCCTGGGCTCCTGCGGGCCGTGCACGCCTGCTCCCTGCACCCTGGCTCCGCTGGTCAGTAAGAGGGGCTTCCAGCCAGTCACAGCACAGCCCCCTGGGTGGGTGGCCTACTCACCCAGGTCCATGTCTGCAGCCTTGGGCCGGTGGGAGCAGGGCACATTCTTGAAGATGGCGTCCAGAATCTTCTCCTTGACCTGAGTAATGGTGTCGCAGTTGAGGATCTTCACTGGGACCTCAGGGCTGTTGGCATTGTCTGGGTTGACACAACTCAGGACCTGCGGGCGGTGGGGAGAGGAGGTGAGTGGGGAGGGCAGCATGGAGAGCCCTGGGAATGCCAGCCGCATCCCGGAGTCCTATCCTGACTGGCTCCGCCTCGGCAGGTTGGACTGGACAGGGGTGGGGCGACCCCAGCCAAGCCCTCTACCCTTCCTCTCCCCACAAGCAGCAGGAAAGTGGTACAGCTTCAGCATCACTGCAGGAGTAGGAGCTGCATACTTCACTCCTCTTCACAAGAGACTCCATTAAAATCCTGATTTATCAAAGGGAACAATGTCCAAGCAGGAGGGGGCAGTGAGGGGCAATGTGTCAGAGAATGGACACTACTGCATGTCCCCCTGCCACCTCTCTCTCTCTCTCTCTCTCTCACACACACACACACACACACACACACACACACACTCACTAGGCACCATTTCAGCAGCACACCCAGACCCTCGCCCACCTCTGAAACCCCCCGCCCCCGTCCCTGTGTGTCGGTCTGTCTTTCTCGTCACTCTGTCCCATACACACACCCACACTAATGGGAATCTGGCTCCTTTCTCCAAAGATTTCATGTGCTTCGATTTTTGTGAGGGTTCTGGGCTGATCGGAGGTTGGAGAATCTGTAAGAAGCTTAGCGTGTTCTTTAAAAATAAAAAGGTGCCCTTTAGAAACTGCAAGTTCAGGCCACCTGAGAGCCCTTCCTGGCTCTGAACCTGAAACCTGGTATTAGGGGAAGAGGCCACCCTGGCTCAGGACCTCCATTTCTCTTTTTGGAACTAGTCAGATAAGTTAAGACTCTGCCTAATGCACCAAACTATATTTTTTCCTTTAAAAAGTTCTGGACCAGGGCTTCCCTGGTGGCGCAGTGGTTAAGAATCCGCCTGCCAATGCAGGGGACACAGGTTCCAGCCCTGGTCTGGGAAGATCCTGCATGCTGCGGAGCAGCTAAGCCCGTGCGCCACAACTACTGAGCCTGCGCTCTAGAGCCCGCGAGCCACAACTACTGAGCCCACGTGCCACAACTACTGAAGCCTGTGCGCCTAGAGCCCGTTCTCCGCAACCACAGCAGCCAGCGCAGTGAGAAGCCCGCGCACCGCAACGAAGAGCAGCCCCCGCTCGCCGCGACTGAAAAGAAAGCCCCTGTGCAGCAGCGAGGACCCAACGCAGCCAAAAATAAATAAATATATTTTTAAAAAAAAGTTCTGGGCCATTTCTAACAGCTTTGCTTCTCTTGCCGTCCTCAGCGTGGGCTCTCTCTCCGTGGTGAGACTGTGGGATCCTTGGGTGGACCAGAGTGGATCCGGGTGGGTGCCAGGTGCTGCCACGTGGCCGCGCCGTGCCAGGTTCTGCAGCCCCTGTCCGACCCTGCTGCCTGCGCCCTCCGTGTGCTCCCTTCTCAGAACCTTCATTGCACCGCCTCCCCCACCAACCATTTCCCAACTGTACGTCTGGTCTGCAGATTCAGACGACAGCCTTCCTCCCACCCCCAGCCACTCCTGCTCCACGTGGCGGCAATCAGAACCCTGGCCCCTGGATGCCTGCCTTTCATTAGCGACCAGACTGCTGTGAGCTCCCACGGGAACATGCTCATTCCATTAAGAAAAAGAAAACCTCCTAAATCTATAAAACCGAACTCTCACCCTCAAAATGTTTTAAACCGAAAACAATGCTGGAAGGAACTCTGGACCACGTGCTCCTCCTGCGTGCCCTCTCCCAGCTATTCCCCGCCTCCTAAGAGCCTTCTGGGACCCCTCCCAGCCCCCTCCGTGGCCAAGCACAGCCCAGCATTCGGTGCTGCCCTGGGGTCCTGAGCTCTGGGCCAGTGGTGGTGGAGCCTGGCCTCCCCCAGGCAGTATCACAGCTTCTTCTGGGCTGTGAGACCATGAAGTGGGGGCTGCCACCTGAGTATGCCCCCCTGACGTTTCTGCTTGGCCCTGGGGTTTGCGGTGGCCCCCTGAGAACAACTCTGCGGATGCTTCAGGGCATCCAGAGAAGCAGCAGCGGTCCCATGGAGGGACAGGGTTCCTGGGCTGCTGGCCAAGCCCCGGCTCCACCTGGAAGTTCCCTTCCCCAGCCCCACACCCACGTCTCTTGGCTCTTTCAGAGCAACTGCCTGGGGTTTGTCCTGCTAGGTCAGTGCTTCTCAAACTTTCCTGTGAATAGAATCACTAAGGGGTTTTGTGAAAACGCACATTCTGACTCAGGAGGTCAAGGATGGGGTCTGAGACTCTGCATTCAGGCAGGCTCGCAGGTGAGCACCTAGCACTCTAGCAGGCTCCCAGGTTATGCCCTTGGGCACTCCCAGCAGCAGGGCCCTAGGCCATGCTGGTCCAAGTTCAATCTAATTCATCACTCAACACATAGGTGGTGCATCTGACTGTCAAGTGACGCTGGCCGAGCCTCTCAGCACCTGCCTCACTCTTTGTGGTTACCCTTTCCGCCCAGCACAAGGTTACCATCAGTTGGCCCAAAGTACCCTGGGCTCCTCCAGCCGGTGCTGAATTTCAGGCCATCCTGTCTTATTCTGACCCCTTCATCTTGGAGTCTCGGGGCAGCCCTGTCTGCTGCTAACACACTTTCTTCCTGGCCCCTCCTCACCACCACCGGGCTGCTCTCCCTTCCACGTGGGGGGGTCTCCTTTCACAGGCCTGAGGATGGCTATGAAACCTCCGCGCAGCCATTTCTTCTCCGAGCAAGACAACTGTAATTTTCCTCCCCTTTCCTCACGGTGCCTCTTCCCCACCTCTTTCCACCTCAAACGGATGCCCGTCCCTGACCCACTCCAATTTCCTCACATTCTCGTGAAGTCATCTGCAACCAGGCTGGGTGTGCTAACAGTAGTTTGGCCTCTGGAATAAAGGATGCTGCAATGTGGGGACAGAGTGTTATTACCACTGTGTTGGATTCAATACTGGGGAGCCGCTGATGAGATGGGAAAGAAAAGGAGAGGGAGAGCCCAGGCAGGAGACATTTCAACAGTAGTTCTAGCTCATTAAGAAATCTATTCAGGTCTCTATTTTTGGAAGGTTTTTTTTTTTTTTTCCTTTCCCATTTTAATCAGAGCCTCTAACTTTCTCCTCCGGAGCAGACCATGACTGCAAAGAAGCAGGGCCCTCACTCACCCTGCTGCCTCGAAGCCTCGTCAACTAGCCAATCCCGGCAAATCTGCTGAGATGCCTGCTGGGATTCCCAGGGCCCTCCGAGGATGGAGCGGGACAGGTGCATCACGGTCGCGTCACGCCCAGCCAGCAGGACTGGCTTTATTCAGAGTGGCAGGGATGTCTCCCCAGCTGGCCTCGGTGTCTGGGATTCATCCTCGGCTCGCGGCCCCTGCCCGGCTCTGCCATGCCTCGGCCTGTCGTGTGTCTCACTTCCCAATGACTGCATTTTACATCCCATCTACTCTCTGTCCTCTTTAACAACACTGCTGTCTCTTCCACCTCTATTCTTGGGCTCCACCCACGTACCACCCTCCACATTTATCTTTTATCTTGTTTTTGCACTCCTTTCTTCTACCTCCTCTTCTCTTTCCTGGAAAAGACCTGGTGGGAGATCACAACTCTCTCCAAAAAAAGCCCAAGAGTGAGCTCCCCTGCCTGGAGAGACAGTGGGCACCAGCGGACAGTCATGGCGGGAAAGAGGAAGCAGAGCCCCTGTGAGCCAGCAGTGGGCTGACCCTGGGCTCACGGCTTTGTACACCAGATCCCACTCCATCTTCTGGACACCTTTGGGAGGTACATGCTGTCATCATCCCTCTTTTATTATTATCCCTGTTTTTTTTTTCAGATTAAAAAAACAAAACCCAAACTTGGAGAGATTAAGCCCCCAATCCCCCAGCTGGTCAGAAGGAGTCATAGCTCCAATCCAGCTCTGCCCGATCCCAAACCCCGTGCTCCTAAATGCTGAGCTTTGTCACCTCCTAGGATGACTGTTTCTGGCAGGAAAGGGAGTGTGACCTTGACTGAGGGGATCCCCCTGTTCCCTGGACAAACACCTTAAACCGCTAGGCCAGCCTGCCTCCCATCCTACAGCTCGGGTCACGTAGGTGCGGGCTTCAGAACCACGAGCAACCATTTCTGGCCTCCCCTCTTTCGTGCTCTACATGCTACCTGCTTGGAACTGGTCTGCAAAGTGTGGGTTCTCTGCTGGGAGAACTGCTGAGAAGGAGCTCATTCCCTGGGGTCAGTCAGCCAGCTGTCGGCAAGGGGTTTCTGCCCCACGATCCAGTGCACTGGCCTGAAAGCACACCCGTCTCTTGCTGTGGCTCAGGTGTGTCTGAGCCACCGGTCCTCAAATCCAGGTGCCCTGGCACGTTAGGACAAGGAAGTCGGGGCGACCGGCACAGATGGAACACCAGGCTGGCCCCAGGCAGTGGGCACCCAGACAGGTGGTTGAGACAGCAGTGGCGTTAAAGAGGCGTTAGGATGGCTGTCAGCATTTCTACCATCCCTTCGGCTGGGCAGGGGCTGCGCAGGGCCAGAACCCACCTACCAGAGCCATGGGGAGGAGCTGGGAGGCTGGCTTACCAGGGTTTTGTAGTCGATCTGCTGGCGAATGAGCTTGTCCTCGCTGAGAGAGTAGCGGGCCTCGCCCGTGATGGCGTCAATGGGCCCCTTCTCCATCTGCTGCTTGATGGCGCAGAACAGGGAGAAGAGGGGCTCCCCGGCGCACTCCTGGACACGGAGAAGAGCCGTGTTGGGTGGACCCTGGGCCCCGGGTGTGCGGAGCCCGGCCTCCCCCAGCCTCTGCCTCTCCGAAGGGCTGCTTTCCACGCCTCGGTTTTAATTCTCTTCTCCTGCTCCCATCCCGCTCCTTCCCACTGCCATTCTTGAGCTCTCTTTTCATCTTCCCTGCCCCCCGTCCCCCTCTCTGCCCCCTCCCCGCCCTCACTCCACCCTGCTTTCTCTGCAGCCCCATCAAGAGACAGAGGGAGGGGATATGGGGATATATGTATACGTATAGCTGACTCACTTTGTTGTACAGCAGAAACTAACACGACATTGTATAGCAATTATACTCCAATAAAGATATATATAAAAAAAAAGAGAGACAGAGGTCAGTCCTCGGTGGCGTGAACTCCTTAGAAAACAAGTTAGTAATTGGAGGCCGAGCAGCTCTTCCACCTCCCAGGCATGTCCTCGGCTTATCTGTCGCCACACGCGCTCCTGTACCTGCCCAGGACCCTCATCAGCGGCAATAAGTCTGGGGCCGGAGGGGCAGGAGGAGAGCAAGAGGGAAAAAAGGGGTGACTTGTGTTCAGCTTGAAATGGGAATGCAGGGTCTTCTCAGAGGCTCATCTCCCCTCACCTGTGAGAAAGCGGCCTGTGGGGACCGTGCCTCCCAAGCCAGGCCTGACCGTGGGTCTCTGTCTCCTGAGATGGTCAGGAGCCTGTCCCCTCCATGACAAGGGAAACAACATTTCTTGGCGGGGTTCTAGGAGCTAGGCCCCAGCATCTGTGGACTTGTGGGCCGTGGAGGGAATAGGGGGGATGCTGGTTCATTCCCAGGCTGGTGGGGAACCTGAGGCAGGCCCAGAGATCCCCCAGAATCCAATCATACCTTGAGGAACTTGTAGAGCAGGAAGGTAAACCAATTGGTCAACATCTTCTCAGCCACCGACTCAGTCCTGGCACCAATCACAGAGGGACCCAGCAGAGCAAGACAAAGACAGAGGCAGCTGGTCAGACCTCAGGGGCTGGGAGGGCAGGGGGGATCTGCATGGCTCTTGCTGCTTCAGGCTTTCAGGCCAAATCTTAAGACCCTAAGGGATACCTGAGTTCCTTGGACTCCTAGACACGCCATAATGGTAAGACAAGCTTTGCCTACCAAGCGGGGAGATGACCTTCTGTGCACAGGCTTCCGGGTGAGTTTCTGTGAGAATGCGTTAGAGCAGCACTGTCCGATTGTCCAAGAGCACTTTTGGGGTTGATGAAATAGTCCAATAGCACTTTGTGCTGTCCAACATGGTAGCCACCAGCCACAGATGCCTACTGAGCACTTGAAATGCGGCCAGTGCCTCTGAGGAGATGAATTTTTTATTTTATTTACTTTAAATTAACTTAGATTTAAATAGTCACATGTGGCTCATAGCTACCACATTGGTGATAGCCTTAGAGAACTTTATAGGATAGGTGTGTTCCTTGGGGTAAGAAAAGAAAAGAAAAAAAATCTGGGAGATACTCATTTGGCAAGGGATAGAAAAGAAGGTGGCAGGGGAAGAGGGTCATGGAAAAAGGCCAGATAGACTAGACTGAGCCCATCCCCTAAGTTAAAGACTCCCAGAGTAGGTAGTAACATGCAGCTGGATACCCAGCTCATTCCAATAGATGCCCTAATTGTCCTATTTAAAAGGCTTCCACGCACTTTGGAACTTCTCCTGGGAAACTTTCTAGTGTTTTATTTGCAATGATAGGGAGTTCATTCTTGAGTCTAATTTGCCTCTTTCATGCTGCTACCCAAACCCATTTATTCTTTTACTTTGGAAGTGAAAACACCACAGCAGCATTACGAACCAAAGGACACTTTTGGTTGCATGCATTTAGAAAAAAACTACATTCAAACTTGCAGTAAGAGTGTGGCCAGCTCCGAGAGAAAGCACCCATCCAGGTATGTCTGGATAGAGTTGAAAGTGGCAGTTGCCAGAAGATACTAATAACTAAAATCCCAATGTAGCTGGGCAGCTGCCAGCACAAAATGAAGCTGAGAAGAGAAAAGAAGGAAGACTATTGAAAGGAGGGGGTCAGCCAAGGGCAAGAAGAAGAAAAGGAGATGGAGGAGAGCAGAAGTGAGGGAGAGCAGAAGTGAGAGAGGGCAACTGGGAGAGAGCAAACGGAAGACCAGAGGAGGGGACACACAGAAACAGAGCGAGACCACGCCGGGAAACTGTCGGTGGGAGTTCCGGCAGGTGGTGGCAACCCTAGAATTATGCCGGTGGGTGGCTGCATGGGGAAAGTAAAACGAAAATCAAAATGATCTACCTTGCTGTTTCCAAAGCCATATGATTGCTCCTATGTGTAGCAGCCTTTTGCAGCTGTGCAGGCCAATGCCCACTGCACCAGGAAAAAGCCTGAAGTAAACACTTCAGAAAGCCAAGTCTACTCACTGGACCAAGCAGGAGGCCCTGCCTCAGGCTCAGAGACCAAGGATGGAAGGCAGGGGACAGGCAGAGGCAGACGGTAAATGGGGTGGCCCAGGCAGAGGGTTGGACTGTAATGGCCTGATGGGGGAGTTTTCCAACTTTATCTCCTCAAAGGCTAAAGGCATTTGGAATAACAGCCTGGAGAAGAAATGGCCTTCAAGTACATGAACAATTTGAATGGCAGCGTAGATAGAGGCAGAGGGTCTCGATTTCCTATAAGGCAAAGCCACGGTGTATGGTTATGTCTGCACACGTGACCATGCAGATTTCAGCAGTGTCGAGGATGAGGCATCCCACAGTGTTGAGAGGTGGACCCTGGACCCGGGCAGAGCCCATAGCAGGCGCCAGGAAATACCTGCTGTGCTGCATCAGGCGAGTTGCCACTAAAGACCTTTAATTCAAACACAGACCGGACCAGTGCTTTTCAAACTTTAACACACATTCAGATCCCCTAGGTTTCTCGCTAAAATTCTGATTCTGATCTAGTAGGTGTGGCGTGGCAGCTGAGATTCTGCCTTTCCAACAACCTCCCAGGTGATGCTTTTGCTCCTGGTCCCAGACAGCAGTGAGCGTTGCAGGGGCTAAAGTTTCCCAACTTGAGATGGTGAGGTGGGTTCCCAGAGAGGCCCTGAAGTATCTCTCCTGATTCAAGTTCCGACTTAGATAAGGTGGGGGGATGGAAAAATGACCTCTGAAGAGTGCACAAGAGAAAAACTCTGATAGAGAGGGTCAAATCAGGGGAGGATTAGAGCAGAGGGAGGAGAATGGAAAGTGGATTTAGGGGCAGAAGAAAAACCATGGGGTGAGCAGATGGGCCGTGGTTGAATCACAGGCACCAACATAATGGACACGTTCTTCTAAGAGGGCATGGGGTGCACCCTGGCCTCTGGCCAGGTCAGTACCTGACCTTGGGGGACTTGGCTGCTCCTGGGAGCCCTGCCCTGGTCTCCCTGAGGGCAGGGGGGTCAGGCCGGTGCACTGGGCTGGGTCGGGGCCCCCGGGGCCGCACCCCTACCTCCTGAGCAGCAGCTTGGGATGGTTCTTGCTCTCCAGGTTCTTGTCTATGAGGTCAGCCAGCAGCTGCTTCAGCACGTCAGTGGCGTATTCCAGCTTGCTCTGTAGCACCGTCATGATGAGCGAGGCCACGTTGCCGCGGTCACGCATGGAGAAGCTGCGCTGAGACTCCAGCGTGCGAACGAAGGACAGCAGGAACACCTTGTTGTTGATGAGCTGAGCGAAGAGCTTCAGGCCTTTCTCCACGCGCTCCTGCCGGTAGCCCGGGACCTGCGGGGGAGACCCAGGGCAGCGGGGGTCTTGACTGCTGCCCGAGACGGGCGAGGCCGGCGGGGCCCCAGGGGCACCCCACCGGGTGGGCCGTGCACACTGTTGACCCTCCCACCCTCCCATTCACCCACGACAGGCCACCTGGCTGATGCCACCAAGTCCTTATCTAGAGCCAGGCACCACATTTGGTGTCTACCTAACCTCCATCGCAGCTCACGAGGCAGGTCACTGTCTCCAGAGACAGAGAGAACGTCATCCTCAGCATGGCGTTGACAAGGGGACCCCACGCCACTGGAGACCACCATCACAGTCCCAGGTAGGGACTCCAGGAGGTCGGGGCTGCTGTGAGTGACACCCTTGCTGGGGGATCACCAAACCTGGGCCTCTGGCTAACCTAATGCTGACCTGTCTGTGGCCCTGGGGGTCCTGTTGACAGACCAGGGGCCTCAGAGTCAGGACTTCTGGGTTCCACATGGGCTCTGACATCCCCACGCCATATAAGCTTGGACAAGTCCCTTTACTTCTCTGTGGGCCCAAGTTCATTCACCTGAAAAAAGGGAAAGCTTAAGCCCAAGAGCCTCTCAGGCACTCCCTAACTGTAGCATCTGATGTTTTCTTAGGGATTCCTTTTGAGACCCTGCTCCATGCAGGGAAAGGGGAGGAAGAAGGTTTTATCTTCCTGCCTGCATCTTCTGTTCACTGGGACGTCCGTGCAAGGGTGCAAGGGTGTACCATCCACTCAGCAAACATGAGCCAGCGACTGAGCTATGCATGGGGATGCGTCTCTGAGATGCACCAGAATAGGTACAGCGGCACCATGAGTCATGCCCCAAATGGGAAACAACCAGAGGTCCAGCAGCAGTAGGAGGGCTCCAGGAACTGCAGTGCATTCACCCAGTGAAATGCTTCACAGCAATAGGGATGAAGGACCCCTTGCTACTCACAATAACAGGGATGAATCTTGCAAACATATTGAAAGAAAAAAGCCAGGCACAAAAGAGAGCTGACTGGACAGTACCATTTAAATCCAGATTTAAGAAAAACAATTAAAATTCATCAATAATGGGAAAAAAAGGGTTTTCTGGGGGTGGCTGTGACCGGAAAGGGGCACAGGGGGAGTTTTGGAGGCTGGTAATGTTCTGCTTCTCGATCTGTGTGCTGGCTTAACGGCTGTGTTCACTCGGGGAAAACGCGCTGAGCTGTGTTCTGATAATTTGTGCATTGCTCTGTCTGCATACTTCCATTAAGCAATAAGTTCACTTAAAAAATGAAGCACAGCCTCTGCCCTGGAGGGAAGGCCCTCTGAGAACACGGAGCAGGGCATCTGGTGGGAAGTGGCATGTGGAGGAGGTGGGGCATCCAAAGGGGGTGCCATCGAAGCCTCATCTTGAGGGATGGGTCCCCCCGGCGGGGGCAGGGAGGGTGGAGGCGCCAGGCCCTTGGGAAGGAGTGTCCCGCGTGGAGCAGTAAGGAACACAGTTTCAGAGTCCGCTGAGCTTGCATTAACTTCATCACAGTCGTCTATGAGTTGCAGGACCCTTAGGAGACTCAGTTCCTTTATCAACAACATGAAGGTGCTGCAGCTAATATGTACACAGACCTTACTCTATGCCCAGCGCAGTTCCACATGCTTTAGAAATACTGACCCATGTAACCCACCCAACAGCCTACGAGGTGGGTGCCGTTATTACCCCAGGGTCCCACGAGGATAAGGAACTTTCCCCAGATCCCAAGACACAGAAGTGTCAGAGCCGGGCCATGAACTGGGCAGCTGGCACTGTGTCCTGCCCCCTCCCGGGACTCCTGAGAGCACGGAACGAGATGCGTGAAAAGCCTCACACCATCACAGTCCGGTTACGGAATGGCAGCACTTTCATCCTGCTTCACTCTAAAGATTTTAAACTGGGGAGGATGGAAGTTGCCAGAGAAACCATGTTTGCCAAGGTCCACGAAGCCAGAAGATGCAGAGCCGGAAAGTTCATGCCACTCATTTACGGTGCCACCCTGTGTTCCGGGCTCAGGGCAAGGCGCTGGCTGGAGCAGAGTCCAGTCAGACCCAGGCCCTGCCCTTCGACGGTCAGCCAGCAGTCTCAAGGCCCCTTCAGTGGGGGGACCCCTGAACTCTTCAGAGAGGCACTCGCATTGAACTCCCATTGCCTGGCATCAGCAGCTCCCACAGGTCAGGAACATGCATGTTTCCGGAACAGGTCCATTTGCGTTTCCTTTGCCGCTGTGCTGGTACACCGCTGTGCTGGTACACGGAAGGCTGGTACCTCTCCAGGCAGTTCTCAGGAGAGAGCAGAGCTCGCCAGAGCCAGGGTGGTGCTGGCCAGGTCACCTGCGGCTCCTCCCGGCTCTCAGCATAGCCCCTCCTGGCGACCCTCTCGTTCCCCAGGGTCTCCAGCCTTGGCTTACCTCCTGCCTGGCCCCCCCTAGTCCCCCACTCCACGGCGGCTCTTGAGGGAAGAGCAAGGGACACACGGCCACCTCACCACTGCGCGGCCACACATGGCCACCTCACCACTGTGCCACTGTGTGGGGCCTCAATCTGCCCAGATGTCTGTCTCCTACTGACCAGCCCCCCACTCCGAGACAGCCCCTCCCACGCAGGCGTACACGTTTTACTTCCTCTCTCCTTCAGACCTCTCAGAAGGCATTTCTCTAATTTGTCCTGATAATAAGAGACAATGCCACTTCCTGGGCTCCCGCCATGGGCAAAGGACAGTCCTGGCACACTGCACACATTGGTCCAATGAAGCCTTCTCGTGACCCTCTTTTAACAGCCTCTCAGGGAAGCTACTGTGGTTTCCCAAGGCCAGCCAGCTGGTGGAGGGTGGGGCTGGATTGCCAAACCCCAGCGTGCTTGGCTCCTGAGCCCCCGCCCATCCTCCGCGTCCTTGGCCTGTCTAGCCTACCCCTGGGCCTGGGAGGTGACTGAAAGCCAGCTCTGCGTCCTCCCTGCAGCGTCCCGTGCAGGGCCTCCTGGAGCTCAGGGGCCGTCCGTCGAGGGCAGGGGAGCCGAGTGCAGGCTTGGCTTGTGGCACCTGGAGGGGAGGAGGAGGATGTGCCCTGGACTCCCTGGCCTGGCCGCACGCTCCTTCTGGGCGGCAAGGCTCAGGGCCCTGGGAAGGAAGGTTTGGCAAAGCTACCTGCAGGGAAAGAGCATCCCTGTAGCAGCATGCGCTCTGGAATCAGAGAGACTAACAGACTCGTACATGGAGGAAAGCTCTGTCTCCTCTGGGCTCTATTGCCTCATCTATAAAATGAGAATATGAGTGCCTGTGTCATAATGTTTTAAGAACATTAAATAAGATAATGTATGTAAAGTGCTTGGCACACACAGAGCGCACTTAAACAGCAGCGGTTTTATTACCTGCCTCTCCTCCATTGGCTGTTTTCACTGATCCCTTTTGCCCCCGAGTTTCCAAGGTACCTAATGCGCTGGCACAGTGTCTGGGTGCGGAAAGTAGGCATTTTCTCCCCCTTTTAGGAAGAGGGGATGGAGTGAAGTGTCTTGGTAGACAGTATCCAGAACAGTTCCCCTTTGTAACTTGCCACCCCTACTCCCTAAGCAGATAGCACCCTGGAACAAGACCTTCTTTATTCACCAGACGGTTTGATAATTTAGTTGAAGTCTGCGAGTATAAAACTGGCTAGTAAATTTTCATTGTAACCCAATAGGTTAGAGGTTAGGAGGCAATGATATAGGTGGAAAAGGAGGTGTGTGGTTACTGTTTGCGCTCCGTCTTTGAAGGATTGGTGTGTGATCCGTGCCTGGGCAACCCCTCACCCAAATGCCCCGACTGCACCAGATGGTCACAGAAGAGAGGCCTGGTGGCCTAACCTCCGGGACAGCCTGAAGCCAGAGGACCCCATCTTCTTCACACGCACCTACCATGCCCATCCCGGTGCCTGAAAAGGTGGAAACCCTGCTTTAGATTAGTCAATGGCTTCCCTAGGAATGTTTCCAAACCCGGAAAACCAATAGAGAGAAACTATTCCAGTGGCAGGGAGAGGTTGGAAACACATGAGAAAAGAACGATCCACACAAGATCTCTGGATCTTACATAGGAGGCTGGACCTCACATAGCCCCAAGCTAATGCGGCACAGTAAAAGCTGATTTCTGTCTGTAAGAAATTAATTAATGAGTTCAATGGAAATGAAAAAGTCTTATATTCTAGGTATATGCCCCAAAAGATGGAAGCAGGAGCTCAAACAGATATTTGTACGCCCATGTTCATAGCTGCATTATCACCCTAGCCAAAAGGTGGAAGCAGCCCAAGTATCCATTGATAGATGAATGGATAAATAAAGTGTGGTCTGTACACACAATGGGCTATTATTCAGTCTTAAAAGGAAAGAAATTCTGTCACATGGTACAACAAGGATGAACCTTGAAAACATTTTACTAAGTGAAATAAACCAGTCACAAAAGTCCAAATACTGTATGATTCCACCTATATGAGGTACCCAGATTAGCCAAGTTCATAGACACAGAAAGTAGAATGGTGGTTGCCAGGGGCTGCAGGGGAGGGGGAATGGGGAGTTACTATTCAATGGGTACAGAGTTTCAGCTGGGGAAGATGAAAAAGTTCTGGAGATGGACTGTAGTGATGGACAGTAATGTGAGTGAACTGAATGCCACTGAACTGTACACTTAAAAACAGTTGAAATGGTAAATTTTATGTTATGTATATTTTACCAGAACTTAAAAAAATCTGTGTGACCTGCTTGATTCAGAGTCCCTGCCTGACAATTAGCCGTCTCGTGGTCTCCAACTCAGGGAAATCGGTGAAGCTGGCTGTTAACTCCTTCCTGAGCAGGAGGATGGGACGAGAAAGTCTCCCCTTGTGATAAAGGCAAGGACAAGAGAGAAGCCTCAGGTTTGAGGGGAAATTTTAACGTGCCAGATGAGGAATAAGGCCATGGTAGGACATGACGTGACTTGTAACGGGGGCCATGGGAACAGTCTCGGGCATAGGTGAGGTGTCCACCCAGAGAGCATCTGGGGAGTCATACAGGCTGGTCAGGTGATCATCAGAACCCAGCAGACCCGATTCTCAGAGGCTTTCTTGGGCAGCCCTCCAAGGGCTGAGTTCATCCCACAGCCCCTGACAGATGGGCGGGGAAGGGGCGTCAGGGACTCCTGGTGGTGCAGCTCTGGACGTGTCCTTGTGAGTGCGTGTCCAGCCTGCGGGGTGGGCAGTGTCCCTGTGAAGTGAAGACACTGTGGGTCTCTGGACCGTACCGAACAACGGCTCCTGAAGCTTTCTGGGCGGGGGTAGGAGTCTGCTGCAGTTCACTCTGCAGCCCCAGAAGCCTCCGGTGAGGGGTGCCTCAGATGCCCGGGAACAAGGCAGGCAGGGCCAGGGCAGCACACAGTGGAGGAGGGAGCTGGCTCCGAGCAGCGCTCTGAGCGTGGGCGTGAGGGTGCCCAGGGCTTCTGTCTTTTGAGCCCAGCTTGCTGCAGGGCTCCTGGGCTGTGCACCTTGCTGAGGATTAAGGCTAGGAGTTGGGCAGCAGTTTCTCTCAGGAAACTAGCCCTAGAGGAAAGGCCCGGGGAAGTGCCGCTGGGTAGGGATGCCACCAGCTTTCAGCGAGGGGCCTGGTACAGTTCAGAAAGGCAATGAGAGGGAATCGTTAGGATGCTGGTCTCGGGCAAAGAGGGCTGCTAGAGACAGTGAGGCAGGTCGTGCACTGCACGCGTCCAGGAAGTGCCGCATATGGTCGGTGCCGTCTGGAGCGGTGACGTGTTCAACCTGCCCCCTCCCACAGCATCCTGTGGGAGGATGAGCCCTGGAGCTCCCCTCCACCGCCCTGGGCAGCCCTTGCGAGTGCACTGCCCTTGGGTGTGTGCTACATCAGTGCCAAGTCAGGCCTGAGAATCTAAACATCTACGGAGATGCAAGGGCAGGTGGGAAAGCCGTAAGATAAACGGGATCAAATGAGAAATAAGGCCATACGATAGGACGTGGCATGATTTACAATATGGGCCATAGGACTGGTTGGGAAAGCAGTGTGGAGCGTGTGTGTGTCCATCAAGAAAACACCTTGTGTGGGAGAAGGCTGTCTCCCAGCCCGCTCCAAAGTATTCGGGCTGCCCTACAGGGATGCCAGCTTGGAAATGGTCTCAGAAAATCTGATTTAAAAGTGCTTTGTGACCACCTAGAGGGGTGGGATGGGAAGGGTGGGAGGGAGGGAGATGCAAGAGGGAAGAGAAATGGGAACATATTGTATATGTATAACTGATTCACTTTGTTATAAAGCAGAAGCTAACACACCATTGTAAGGCAATTATACTTCAATAAAGATGTTTTTAAAAAAAAAAAAAGTTAAATGCTTATGGACATATATACACTACCAAATGTAAAATAGATAGCTAGTGGGAAGCAGCCGCATAGCACAGGGAGATCAGCTCGGTGCTTTATGACCACCTGGAGGGGTGGGATAGGGAGGGTGGGAGGGAGATGCACGAGGGAGGGGATATGGGGATACGTGTATGCATATAGCTGATTTAATTTGTTATACAGCAGAAACTAACACAACATTGTAAAGCAATTATACTCCAATAAAGATGTTTAAAAAAAAAAAAGGTTAAATGCTTAAAGCAAATCTACTTGGAATTTTGAGCTAATGAAAAAAGAGAGAATAACTTTACATACTCATCCTAGTTGAATTCTTATTTTGAGGGGTGTGGGGATGTTCAAACACAACTTCCCTTCCTAGGGCTGCCATTTCCACCCTAATTCAGCCAGACACACAGACCATTCATTTATTCAAATCATTCAACACTTCCTGCATGCCTACTATGTGTCAAGCACTCTGCTGGAAGCCAGAATTACAAAGATAAATAAGGTATGCACACTCTAGACAAAAATCACACACACACACACACACACTTCATTCCACAATCAAGTTGGAGAAATGTGTGTGGGGGGCCCCAAGGGCCCTTGCTGCATTTCCTGCAGAGGGACACAGCCTCTACGTCCCCTTGGAGAACCCATGCAGACATTCCCAGGGGGCCAGTACCTGCTTAACTGTGCAACTCCAGAGTGACAGGTCTGTTTCTATGTTATGGACATATAAATATGGAATCAGTCTTATTTTCCGTGGTGTTTTGGCCAAAGATTTTTGATCCGTCCTAGTATGTCTCCAGAGCCGTAGGGCGTGACACAGACACAGCCCCTCAGAAGTCACGTGCACAGGCTTGTCCTTAGGAATAGAGACTCTGGAGTCTCCCTGCTGGACTCAGAACCCTGCCCCACTCACTCCCTCCCGGTTGTGTGGCCTTAGTTTTTTCACCTGTGAAATGGGTGTACCTGCTTCGGAGGGCTCTTGGGAGGTTAAATCAATGCACACATGTAAAGTACTGAAAACTGGACCAGGATGTTAGTCAGCAGTCAACTCGGGGTAATTATTCCTTACGATTATTATTTTGCCCTGGTTTCCTCATTTATATTTTTCGCATTTCTCTGGTATTTATAAGTCATTCCAAATCCCTTTCAGAACAAAGCATAATATGAATATATGCTTAAGCCAGACACCATGCTAGACACTAAGTGGGATAAAATGTTCACAAGATGAGGTCCCTGCTGGTACAAAGGCAGTGATGTTCTTACCATTCACATTCCCACCTTCCTCCTGAGTGCAGCCCTTATCTTTCCCACATTTATTTACTGAGCACCAACTAAGCGGTGAAATCCCTTATATTGTGGTTTCTTAAACAAGGGTCCGTGAACTTCCTACACTGTTTGCCAGATTTCCCGTTTCTGTGTTTATGGACAGCTTTTCTGAGGAGAGGGTCTTCAGCTTCCATCCAATTCTCAAGGGATTTTTTTTTAATCAGTCATCAATTTTATACACATCACTTTATACATGTCAATCCCAATCGCCCAATTCAGCACACCACCATCCCCACCCCACCGCAATTTTCCCCCCCTCTCAAGGGATTTATGACCCCCTAAGACCCAAAGCCCTACTGCCACCTCTGCTCTGAGTTCCCTTTCCTCCCGAAGGACGGGCTGGCACCAACGGCGGGGGGTAGCTTGGGCAAGTCTCGTCCCCTCCCCGGCCTCAGCTGACCCTCCTCTGAATGATGCAGCTGGACTTGGTCACCATTGTCTCTCTCTGCACTAACACTGCAATGGGAAAGGACTTGGCCACGGGAACCGCTTCTCACCTCGAGGTCCCGGAGGACGGGGTGGTCTTCAATTCCCGGGAACAGCACTCGCATAGTGTAGGTTCTGTAGTCCAGGAAGGGAATCCCGGCTCCGTCCAGGTCACTGGTCAACTCGTGGATGTCCGTCTGCAGCTCGGCAAAGGCTGGAACAAAGATAAGCCCGTGAGACTGCTGGATGGGGCCCAAGAGCTACGCTGCCTCGGAACACTCAGAACCCTCTCCCAGGCCCCTGGAGACCTGCACAGTGGACCGAAGTAGCGCAGGAATGAGGAGGAGGGGAATGTTTTACGTAGCTGAGGGGAATGATATAGGTATGGGAGAAAGGTGCAGCGCAAGGAGGCTTGTCTTGGGCCAAATCCCTTCCAAAACATGAATGAGTGGGCAGGCTGTCCACAGACCTGAGCTGCTGCTGGGGCCAGGAGGGCCTCCCCCTCTGAAGATGAGGGCTTTGGCTTGCAAAATATGCTGGGCGTTAGGGGTGATATCGAAGGACAGAGGGCGTGAAGGGGGCGGTTCCAGTGATGGAGAGTCTGTTTCAGATTCTGTGTTTTACAGTGGATTTCATTATAGGAGTTAAGAACTATTTCTTCTGAAGCCCCAGTTCTTGGCCACACAGCTTACTGGAGCCATCAGACCACCAAATGGGGCCAGATGAAGGCTCTTGCCCCACTGATATATCCCTTCTGGATAAATATGCAGGGTGTCTCTTTGTCCTTCCTTTCTCAAGGTCATGCTACTCAATGGTGAATTACGATCTGCACATAGGTACCGCTGTCTGCGGAGACAGCCCGGGCCTCCAGCATGGTCACGAAGCTGCAAGACCACCCCCAAGCCCCCGAGAAAGTTCCACACACAGACCCACTGTTACACAGCCGTGTGATCACTCTCTGTCCTGGGTACAGCCCTCCACCCTGGGAGGTTGTCGGAGGTAATGTGCTCAGCCCTTCCTTCTTCCACTTTTTCCCTTAGCACATGCAAATGCACACGTACACACATGCATGCAAACACACACACACACAAGATGGATTAATACATGCCAGCAAAGAAGAACAGCCAGTGGATATTGACTAAACAATACTTCTTTCTATTTATATAGACAAGAATAGGGAAAAACTACTTTGTGGGCTCAGAAGGAATTCACAAGCCCAATGTAGCTCCAGGGCCCTCGAAAAGCCAGCCCTGCGCCCGGCAGTCTCTGCTGATGACACGACCACAACGGGGCCACCCAGCTGCTGTCGGCAGGACCCCACCACACCCTGCGGTGCTGACCTCCTGCTTGGGGACCCCGGGCCTCCAGGCCTTGAGGATACCAGTGCTTCTGGCCTGACAACGGGGACGGCGCCGGGACCCCTGGAGAGGCTGCTGCAGACCCTCCTGTGCTGCTCTCTTTCTGCATCTCTGCTCACACTGATGTGGGGGGACCTTGTCAAGAAAAGTGACTCCGAAGGTAGAGTAACCCTAACACATCTGAGTGGAACCTACACCAATATGTGTGAAAGGGGAGTCAGTGAGCCTTTCTGGCATGTACTGTCACCAAAAACCCTGATGGGAACTCATGCTGCTGAGTGAGAAACACATGTGTGTGTGTGTTTGTGGGAATGCGTGCATAGGCATGAGTGCAAAGGTGAGTGTGAGGGCATGAGGGACCGCCTGAGTGTGCGTCAGTGAGTGTCTGTGGGCACGTGTGCACGCATGTGTGTGTGTTCATATATCCAAAGGTCGGGCCTTGTGAGGGGGCCAGGCTGGGCCTCTTCGGAGTCTGTACGTGGCTGACGGCCTGACTCACCGGCAAGGCTTCAGGAAGTCGCCTTCCCTGGACCCAGGCTGCCCTTTCAGCGTTCAAGAGCCAGCTCTGGGCGCCTCTGGAAGATACTTTCAAGGCGAATCCTACGTGTCCTTTGCTCTGTCATCTCTCTTCCCACCCACGTGAGACAGCCTCTCCCCAGCTAGAAGCCAAGGCCCTCCCCTGGTGTCCCCGAGTCAGGACTCCCTGTGGGACTGCTAATTCCTCCTTCTCTGGAACGTCCCAAGAGGAACCTGGCTTCACACTGCCCCCGCTGCCCCCTCCCCGTTGGGGTGCTCAGCTGGCGGGGAGGAGAAGGAGGGAGCTGGCTTTTTGTAGGTCTGCAGCTTTCCTTCAAGTCACCGAGCGCCTCCGACATTCAAGGCCTCACGCCTGGCACATAAAAGAGATTCTAATCACTACACCTAATTAGAGGGAAGAGTACATTGCGGAGAAAAAAATTAAGCAGCGTAAATATAATAAAAGGCAGTAATTAACAGTCCCACAAGGCGGATGCTGTGTTGACAGCCGAGGATGTGGAGAGAGGACGGAAGGGACCCACTTCCCCATCAGAGAGCCACGGCCTCCCTGGTGGGAACGCCAGAGCCCCAGGTACAGGCTGATTACTCCGCGTATAAATCTACACAAAGAATCAGCTCAGACCCTCCCAGGGTGACTCACGAATGATATCCTGGGGGTGACAAGAGTCTGACTTCTACATTTCCTTCTTGGATTTAGCGCGGCTGATTTCACTTCATGGTGGGGTTGGTAATTTTTAAAAATACAAGCTGTGAAACGCTCTTTCCTCTAAGTCTCACATCAGCCCTCCAGCCTTACCTTCCTTCTGCAGGAAGAGAGCTGAAGATTGCTTGAGTGCGTCACGGCACGGCACCTCCGGGTCTCCCCCAGAGGAGAAGGCAAAACTCACCCGGCCGGGATCCTGGGCTGGACACGGCTCTAGTGGGGTCTGAAACGATCCCGGCCTGACTTGAGGTAGAGATTCTGGAGGCGGGAGACCCAGGCCCAGCGCCGCCCACCGCTGCGGGTGTGTGAGACGCACGCGCTCGCACGCACACGCACGCACGCGCACGCACACGCACGCACGCACGCGCGCGCACGCACGCCCGGCCCCCCCCCCCGCCACTCCGGACCTTCTTTGCACTCCAGGGCCACGCGGGACTCCAGGTTGTCCATCTGCATCTGCAGCCGCTTCAGCGTGAGGTCGCTCTCCCGGGACTTGCGTTTGTAGGCGATGAGAACGGCCACGATGAAGACGATGAGGAGGCCGCCGGCCACGGCGATGCTAACGATGGCGGGCAGGCTGAGCGGGCTGTCCGGGGCAATGTACACCATCCCCGGGGAGTACTCCATGCCGCCGACTCGGGCCTGGGGGGACACGCCGGGGGAGACAGAGCTGGGGGTGGGCACGGAACATCCTAGGCAAGGGTCCCAAGCCACCGGCGAGCTGGTGACCGGGGTCGCGTGAGGGAAATGGCTCCGGGGAGGAGAATCGTCACTGGCTGTAAAAGCAGACGAGAGGGCAGCTGGGGTGGAGGGAGCGGGGGTGGACGGCTCAGCGCAGGCCACCTCCACCACTGGGAGAGCCACACATTATATTACTCGGGAGTGAACTCGGTTGTCTTCATGAGGAAACAGCACTCAACTGGGATCTAAAAAAGCCTACATGGCATCAAAGTCTGGATCCCCGAAGACTCATCCCATTGTGAGGACAGATGACAAAGGCACAGGACGTGATACTATGTCCTGCCCGGGTCAACGATGGTCCTCTCCTGGAAGGGTCCCTTGCCTCTAACAGGTGACACAGCACATCACTGAATGCTGTTTCGCATTGCCCTTACTGTAGCACCAGCCAGTACGGAAAGAATGACAATACGGAAGAAAGAAGTCTGAAGTGGGACGAGGAGAAGGAACTGGGAGTGTGGGAGAGCCAGGAGGAAAGTTCAAGAAGGCCAGAATCCCCTCCCGGAAAGCCCTGGTGGCCCAGGATGGAGCTGGACCGCTCACCCCACCGCGTCCTTAGTGCCTGCCCATCCAGGGTGGAGCCCCGCCAGCCTCACCATCACTTTGTGCCGGCCTATGAGGTTGGGGGACTCGCAGAGCAGCTGCACATCTGACACTGTGACGGTGCACGGCTTCTCCCCGACCAGCACGGTGTAGTTCAGCTTTACATTGCCCCCAGCCACGGGCGGGATCAGGTTCTTGCCCTGCGTGGACAGGAAAGCCCAAGTTCCCACCCCAGAGTCAGGAGCACAGCTACTTTGCTAGCTGACATGTCCTCCCACCTGGAGGTCCCATCCTTCTGGGGAGCGGGTGGAGAGGCCACCTTCCCTAATAAGTCCAAAAAATTCACAACACCTATACTACTATTCCCCCTTCCTCAGTGGGAAATCAATCATCAAGGCACTCTTTCCAGCTTGTCCCAAATGCAGCTTCAGAATCCTTCTCAACACAGAGCTGTAATCAGTCACTACCAGTGGCTTCAAATTGTCATATGAGTTAAAATTAATTTGCTATCCATGCTCCAAAGAAGCCCTATAAGGTGGTTTGCAAAGGGCTGCACAGGAGGAAGCAGTATGGGCCTTTGACCTCCCAAGTCCTGGACTCAGGGGCCAAAGCTGGGAGTCAGATGGCCAGGGTGGATCCAGCTGCCCTGACCAGGTTTCTGTGGCCCCTAAAGAGAGTGCACCTCTCAATACAAACTCAAAGAGCGCCATTTACCATAGTCTGGGCTACAACACAACCTCTGCTAGCTAGTGACACCCGCCACAAGATCTGGCAGAAGCCCATGACTTGCGGCCTCCTTCTGTGACTTGGAAAGCCTCCCCTTGCCTACAGCGGCCTCCTTCCTCCCATCTCACTCTACCTTTAGGATGATGGGTGTGCCGGGCTTGAGCTCCAGGATTCCTGAGGGACCGAAGGCCTCAAACACAGGATTGGGGTAGTAGGTGAAGTTGGTCTTGTTGAGGATTAGCAGGGATTGGACGTTGTCCAGGATGAAGCCAAACTCCTCGGGCCTCTCCGTCAGGTCAGACTGCTGGTCGGGCCCCAGAGCGAGGGCAGGAGCCTGGCAGGTCATCTCAGTAGCGTTCAGAACCTCGCAGAGCTGGGGAGGAGCCGGAGAGGGAGGGCTAAGTGGCGTGTCTCCGCACACCTGCAGCCCCAGACACCCGCCGGGTCTCCCTCAGTGCCGTCGTACAGCGTGGTGTTGACACGGGACAGTCATGGGTGGATCCCCACAGCTCCGGAGGAGCCAGGACCACACAACCTGGGCACTCAAGGACAAGCTCTGCAGCTGACACCTACCTCTGCCCTGCCCATGGCAGGCGCTAGGGTATCTCTAAGCTAAGGAATGGCACTGGGGGTCAGAGGACGGAAGAATAAAGGTCTTCCATCCCTTATTAAGAATAAGAAACCCCAGAAACCCAGAAGAGATTGCTCCTGCATGCCTGTAGCCCAGAGTGTAGAAATGGCCTCATGTCTGCTCCCCCATCCCGCCATCCCAGTGTCCGGGGCGTCACACGCGATGGGTCATCGGTGTCTGGGGTGAGCCTGCCTGAGCCCTCGGAGAGCCCACACCCTTTAGGGCAGCCACGTGCCGAGAGGACAGCCCCCTGTGAGCCCCACCAGCCCTGGACTCACATTGATGTGCTCCTTCCCTCCGTGCTTGGCACGGATCTGGGGGTTCTGTATGAGGTCCAGGTGGGTCCCCCTCACGGCGATGGGTGTGTTTCCACTGATGGGGAAGAAAGAAGGAGGCGTGTAAACACAGGGACAGGAATAGCAACAGCACTTGGTGACGATGATGGTGATGATGATGAATCAGGCTGAACTCCAGCACCGAAGACAACGATAACCGGGGGGCAGGGTAACGTTCACGGGGACAAGATGACAAGCTGACCGCATAATAATAAGGACGAGCTCTCAGCAGCCGAGGGGAAGACAGTGATGACCAGATGTCCGCGGCCGTCCTGCGCTGAGCTCATTCGGAGCGTGGACACCCCACGGAGGCTGGGCCTGTAGCACGGCCCTCTTGGCCCCCCGAGGCCCCCTGACCTAAGCCAGCTGCTTCTCTGCAGTCTCCCAGCATCTCTTTCCCTGCCCTCCCCAGTCTCAGGGAATTTTCTTCACCCTGGCCTTGGCCTAAGGGAAGCCTCGCTCCAGACCACCCTCCACCAGACCCTCCAAAGTCTGAGCACAGCCTCCTTCCCCAGGACAATCATACCACAAATTTCCACCTTAGAGGCTTCAGTCGGCTGGGACACGGGAAAGGCCGAGGCCCAGCCACTCAGGGACCTCCTGTAAGAATGCAAATATGAAATGCTCCAGGACTCTCGCACCCTGGGGAGTCAGCCAGAGGACTGCTAACGCGGAGTGATTAGGAGACTCGTCTTTGGGTAGCTTTTCAATGGAAACCTGGACGCCACTGTCCTACTTTCAGGGCCACTGAGAAGCTGGCATGGGATGGAGGCTAGCTTCCTTGGGGGCTACTCAAAGGAAAGTGATGAATTACGTTATCTGCAATCAGGGGAGTATCACTGAGAAGAATCTATTTAAAACAGGTAAGTGGTTATAAGCTTGTGGGTAAAGAGTCCTTGACAGCCCCATTCATCTCTACCCCTCTATCCATCTGCCCCCCTTTACACACCATTCCTGCCCTCCCTTCCTCTCGCCCTCCACTGGTCCCCTCTGAAGCACATCCCCACCCCACGTATGCACATGCAGTAAGATTTCCTCGAAACCCAGAGTCTCTCGGCCCCTGGCAGTGCTGGCGAATGAGCTTCTGGTGTCCAGCCGTCTCCCGATCTTCTCGGTCATCAATTCAACACACGTTTATCGAACGCCCCCATCACCCATCGCCATTCATCAGTAACCCAGGCTGTTGCAAGCAGCGTAAAGCCACGTGTTCTGCAGAGCCACACCCCATCCCAGACTCCGTTAACTGCAGTGAAACCGCTGGAGCCCCGGCCCATTCAGAACGCACCTCCGGCCTCCCTCTTGATGTGAGCATGACTGGGGGCGACTGCCGAGTGCCAGGAGGGACAACACCTCTATTTCTGTGCCAGTGACACGAGGAAGAACTGAATTAAACCAGGCTGTGAATGCCTTCGGGAGCCACAGAGTTTGTCTAAGCACAGGGGGCCGTGCCAACTTCCTGGGCTCACCAGGCCCTGGGGGCAAATCCTGGAATAGCTTTTACAGGCTCTCTGCCCCTCTCTGTGTCTTATACTTATCTGCTTTCAGGTCACGGCTAAAGCTTATAAGGCTTGGGCCTTAGAGACTAACTGCTGAGGACAACCAAGCTGCATCTCCCAAAGGCTGCCTTTTGTTTGGGTGTAAGGCCCGGTGGCAAACTCCTTCTGTGAAGGGCCAGACAGTAAATATTTTAGGCTCACTGGGGCCATATGGTCTGTCGCAGTTACTCAGCTCTGCTGCAGTGGTGAGAAAGCAGTAGAGACAAAACATATTCGGATGAGCATGGCCGTGTTCCAATAAAACTTTATTTATAAAAGCGGACGGACAGCCAGATTTGGCCCCCCAGCTGGAGTTTGCTGACCCTGGTTTACAAGATTGTTCTCTGGACTGGACTCGTCATTGACCCCCCGTCTCAGCTTGTGGTGACCACACCTTCATGCTCTGCCCCCTCTCCTGACCCCAGACATCCTCCAGAGCTGAAGCAGACAGTGGGGAGGGCTGAGGACGGGGGATGTGTAGGGGTGGGGTGGAGGGGGTGAGGAGGGAGGGGAGATGAGCCAGGCACTGCACTGGGTGTTTGTACCTCACGTACTCCTCTCAGTGTCCCGTGAGGACACTGAGAAACCCTGGGTCCGGGGAGGTTAACTAACGTTTAAGGTCCCTCGGCCGCTAAGCGGTGGAGCTGGGCTTCACCCACTCCTTCTGACCCCAAGTCCACTCCCCCCGAGGCCCCTGATACAGCAGTTTCCCCACGATCACCAGGTGCCTTGCCATCAGGATGCCCTCTGGCCTCCTAGTATGCCCACCAACCCTCACATCGGGGGCTGTCGGCTCCTGCTGGTCAGAGCTCGGCCCCCAGGGCCGGGTCCTGCTCAGACCGCTTTCGGTGGATGGAGGGAGCCCCGGCAGGAAGCTCTGACCTGGGGGGTGCTCTGAACCCCCCCTCGCCCCCCAGTTCATCAGTCCCCACAGCAGGACTGGGCCCCAGAACTCCCCTTGGCTTTTGAGGGTCGAGGAGGGAAGGCCAGGGTCAGGGCGGCCCCTACCTGGTGATGCTCCACTCGGGCTCGATCCGCACAATGGTAGGATCCTCCATGTACTGGAAGAACAGGTCCTGGTGGATCCTGGCCCTGTCTACCTGCACCGTCACCTTCATTTCCAGCACCTCATCTGAGGACGTGGTGTTGCAGACGATGTAGGACGGAGAGCGCCTGGAGGGGGGAGATGGGGAGCCGGGCTCCTGGGTGTTGGGCGGGACTGTGGTCCCGGGTCAGGGCCCTCCCGTGCCCCTCCCTGTTCATCAGGCTCGTCAGAGGCAGTGGGTGAGCAGCGCCCCGACACAAAGCCCTGAGAACTACTGACAAAGACTCTCTCCTTGACCAGATTGTAGACGGGTTCCTCTGAGCCCCCTTTTGGACTAGGCTTCTTCCTGAGGCCCTGTCTTTGATTGGCCGACCCCCATTTTTAGCAAGAATCCTGCTAACTTAGTTTGGCAAGAAACCCCCCTCCCCGATACCTGAGTACCCTTGATATCTAATCAAATTCTGCCTCCTTAACCCTTGATGTCTGGTCACCCTGACTGCCTTCAGCAAGAGTCCTGTTAAGTCGGTTTAGCAAGAATCCTCCTAATCTTGTTTCCTCTTAGTAATTTTCCATCCACTGCCTCCTCGCTCTGCTCCTTGGCTATAAATCCCCAGCTGTCTGCTGTATCTGGAGTCAAGCCCGATCTCCTTCTCCATTGTGAGAGTCCTGACACCTATTGCAGTAGTCCTGAGCAAGCTCTTCCTTACCATTTTAACAAGTGTCAGAGCCATTTTTTTCTTGAACACTCAGGCAAGGCCTGGCCTCACCTGACTTCAGATCTGTCGCAGCCCTCAGCATAGCTCTCTCCCAGGAAAACCTCTCTCTGCAGAACCTCATGCCAGCGGCACAGGGAATGTCCCCAACCATACCTCTTCTAGTCCTGCATTAGATGCACCTCTTGCCTCCCTCCCAACCCTCACCCCTGCCAGGTTCCTGGCTCATGGACGGCGTGCCCTCCTGGGACTGGATGGTGGAACCAGGGGAGGGAAAGTCGGCTGCCCCGGGAGGTTCAACCTCAGCCAGCTCTCGGCAGTCCCGGCTGGCTCTGCAGCAGCTGGCCAGGAGCTAACCCAGGGGGAAGGGGCCCTAGATTCCAAACTGTGTCCCGTGGAACCCTAGGGTCCTGCACGGTGGGTGGTATGCGGGCAACAAAGCTAAATGGTGGGCAACGGCACGATGGGCCGTTCCAAGGAAGGGGTGCCTGGCAGGTCCCCGGGCTGAGCCACAGCCAAGTATGCCCAGAACGTCCTCTCCCAAAGCGAATGGCCACTTTTTCAGGGAGGAGGACGCACCTCCAGAAGGTTAGCCGGAAGTCTGCTGCCTGTCAGCCCCGCCCACCCTCTGGGCTGCGAACCCTGGAGGCTGCCCTGAGGTGAGTTACCTGTGGAAGAGGCAGGGCTGCTTCCCAAACATCACCACCACGTTGCTGCCCGCGTTCAGGTTGGTGCCCGTGATGGTCACCTGTGTGCCTCCGGACATGGGCCCCCGGCTGGGCTTCAGGTCTGAGAGAGTCAGCGTCTGTGCAGGAAAGGATCTGGCCTGAGGATGCTTCTGGGTAGGCCTGAGGCAGCACCCCACTCCCGGATTCCACTCGCCCTCTGGAATCCCTAGTCATGGCGGCCTCCCAGAGAGCAGGCTCAGTTTACCGAGGCCTGTGGGGACAGGCGAGCATGTGCACCTCTACACTAATAACAGTCATAATAATATTAGCTACTATGCAGTGACCTTTTAAGTGACAGGCTTTATATTTTATGTGTATCGATAGTGAGATATACATTTTTTTAAATCGCCCAATCTATTCTACAAGGTAGGCATTATTACCCATCTTAAAGACAAGATTCAGAGATGTTAAGTAAAGTTTCCAAGGTCACAGAGCAAAGAAGCGGCCTGAGAACTGACTCCAGGGCTGGAGTTCTCCACCACCTCTCCAGTCTCCAGCGAGGGTCGCTTTCAGGAAGGTAAGTTGCCCCTTCCACAGGCCTCTCCAGAGAGTTGACCAAAGCACCCAGCGGCCAGAGCAATGAGATGTGTGAGCCCCAGGGAAACCCAGGAGGAGAAGCAAAGAAGGGTCAGTGGATTGAGTGAAGAGTCAGATTGGGGATGGGGGTGGGGATGGGGGAGGATCTGTGAGCTGAAGATTTGGAGTCTCAGTTTGTTCTTTCATTAGCATTTTAATGGAAAAAACTTTCCTCAGTCCCAGGTGAGAAGCCTGTATCTGCATTTAAATGAAGATTTCTCTCTCCTCGTACTCCCTTAAAGAATTCTGCACCAAAAGTTGAACCCACTCAGCTCCTCGGAGCGGGCAGGCAACCTCCTCTCCGAGAGGCCTCGATCGATAACACTAGGGGAGGAGAAGAGAAGCCCCAGCGAAGCCTGCAGCCCCAAGGCCTGGCACGCGCGCGCCCCGCTCCCCGCACAGGGCACACGCGTGGGGACACGCAGCGACCCACGGGAACATAGGCGGACCTCTGCGCCCGGCGTCCGCCCAGCGCAGGCGCGCTCGCGGGGCCCGCCCACCCAGTCCCTGCAGATCCCGAACCTGGCAGCCCCCCGTGACACCCACCAAGCCAAGCCGAGGAACGGCTTATGCTGGCTCTGGCTTAACCCGAGACCCGCGCTGGGGCGGGGGAGATGAGACTGCTGCAAGAGTCTTCCTTTCTCAGCTTTGCCTACACCGTGCTGTGTGACTCAGCACAAGTCACTGACCCTTTCTGATCTCAAAGAATCAGAAAGTGGTCGTCTCAGAGGCGCCTGACTGTTTTCTGGTTCTAACTTCCCACAGATGGTGCCTCTGCCCCACTGTCTGTAAAGGGAGAGCTTCCAGACCTGGCTCCTGCTGACCTCCCCGGAGAGGAAAGGGAAAGTGAGGGAGTTACTTAAGGGGTAAGGGGCAACGTGGAAAGGAGAACAAGCTCCCTGGCAGCCTAGGGGTGAGGGTCCTGGAAGGGGCAGAAGTGAGTAACCCTGCTGGCTTTGCAGTGGCCCTCCTGTGTGGGGCTGGCTGGGTGCTGAGTTACTCTGGGGGTGGGGAGAGGATGATATGGAGACATGTTTTAAAGTTGGGAGAAACTATTAATTATTCAAGGTTTGCTTCAGAAATATTTGTCAGTGGGTCTGCACGGGAAATCAAATTCGGCATTATTTGCCATCTCTTCCCTTGGCTCCCTCCCTGGATGGAGGCAAAGAGGGGGGGAAAGTGTTCCCTCTACAGAGATCTCCAGGGATAGAACAGGCGACAGCCCAAGAGTGCCGCTCTGCGGTCTATGGGCCTTGGTGTCGGGGTTTTGGGTGAATAAACCCACACATCAGAGCCTGGCCCGACTTGTGGAGGGAAACTGAGGCAGACCCAAACCTCGGCACTGGGAGGGGCTCCCCAGGCCCTGAGAGGCACCCCTGAAAAGGGGCTCGCCAGGGGCTTCCATGGGGGTCCCAAGAGTGCCACCTGCCAGCTGCCCAGCAGGGTGGGAAGGCAGTGAAGGCTCGGAGGTACTGCGGGTGGGCATGTGACAGAGGGGCATTCTGTCCTTCCTGCCTCCCTGGTATGACTCACGGGGGACCTCTGCCCCTCATTCCCACCCTGAACCCCTCGGAGCTCTGTTGTCGGCAGTGAGGGGGGGGGTTGCTCAACGACCAGGTCCTTAATGCAAACTGGGGTCTGGGAGGAGACTGGGGTCCGTGGCACCATTTCTCCCCCCGCAGCTCTTCCCAAGCGGATGTGTATCGCCAGGATAGTGCCTCCGATAGAAAAGTGAACACGAGGCTGAGTCCCAGGGACCCACCGGACCAATGCATTTTCGCCTTGCGGCAACAACTCGCACCTTCCCTGCCCTTCTGCTCCAATTTCTCCTCCTCCCCATCAACCCCCCTCTCCCCACTCCCTTCTGCTCCCATCTTTTGGTGCCCTTCCATGTCACACCTTATGCCGGGAACAGCCTCCCGCTACTCGAGATCCATATGGAAAACTGTATTCTGCCTTAGACAGATCCTGCCTTTCCTTCTGGCTCCTTCCATGAAACCTTCCATTAATACCTTACATCCAACCACATCCTGCTCCCAGGGTAGAAACACTCATGCAGGCAAGACCTTCCCTGAGAGCAGAAGAGGTTTTGGTTGTCCACCACATAGATGTGTTATAAGAATTAAGCCCAAGAGCAGGTATCACAGAAGAAGGAGACAGAGAAGGGAAGGGAGTCAGGCCACTCAGAGGCCTGAGGAAGGATTGGACAGGCAGGGCAGAACACAGCAAGGAACCTGGACAAAGTCTAGAGGCAGTGGGCACCCTGGGCTCTTCTGGAGCTGCGGGCTGACATAATGAAAATGGTATCCCCCAGTGTGGCTGGACTAGAATGGGTTCAGACCAACGGCAGGGATTTAAGGGGGCCACTGCAGTGGCAAAGGGAACGGGAAAAGTAAGACTCCAGGACGTGGTGATAGAGGGACTGACATCAGGAATTAGGGGAAGTCGAGCCACAGGCCACCAAGATGGTGGGCCCGGGTGACAGGCCACTGGCAGACATGGGCAAGGGAGGGGGACGCGCTGTTTACGGGAGCTGACAGCTCGGGTGGACCATGGGAGGTGATGGCAGGACATCCAGGGGGCGGCGGCCTTTGAATTAGTCGCAAAGGTAAGAAGCCTGGCTGGAGACACAGCGGAGACGGCCGAGGCCCAAAGGACACATCAGCTTAATGAAGTAGCGGCCGTTCCTGGTAGCGTTCACTTTGTCACCGCCAAGAGACCACAGGATAGAAACGTTTCCAGGTAACTGACTGGCCAAGGAAGTCCAGTGCTTGCTTTGGCCGTGCAGCGGTGTCCGCCCTTTTCCCACAGCTGCCAGGTAATTTCAGAGCCAGATTCCATGCCCAGTTTTCGTATGCCACGCCACACCTCTCAACCGCTTGGGGAGCGCTGTCCGTGTGTCTACCCATCTCAGTCTCTCTCTCCCTCTCGTTATCTCAGCTCTGCTGGAATAACAATGTCTGTGTTTATAAATATATATATGCTATACTATATATATATATATATATATATATATATATATATATATATATACATTTATGTAAATATATGTACATTCATCACTAGTTGTCTTAAGGTATATTGGGCTTAACTTGGAAACTCCCCCAAACCCTTTCCGAAGAAGGTGGGAGTACAGATGCTAAACGAATACGTAAAACTACACACGTCCACTAAATCCATGACATGTGTGTGTTCCTCTAAGTGAGCTCCTGTGGGGGTTTAGTGACAGCCATGTTTATAAGGTTGGTTAGCTTTCAAAGAGTAGAGAGGGAGGAGTGCAGAGGTCAGGACCCAGGCAGAGAGGGGCATCTGAGGCACGTCCCTCCCAGGTTCACCCCCCACCCCCACCCCCAGCCCAGTCACATCCCGTGCAAGTCCTCCATCTCCTCTCTCCTTCTGGACTGTGGGCCTCCTGGGGCAGGGGCTGCAGGGGTCTGAATCATCACTGTAACACCTGCAAGCCAGGCCCATCAAACTATATTATAAAATGCAACCAACTAAGCAAGTATTTATCAAATGACCTAGGGAGAGGTATTGTGCAAGGTGATACGTGGTTGTCAGTTAAAGGGAGGAAGAAGAAAGAGGAGGAAGGCAGATGAAAGAAGAGGGAGGGAGGAAGGAAGGAAGGAAGGAGAAAAATGGGCTTCCGTGACATATTTCCAGGCATTTGATACCCAGACATAAAATCCATCATTTCAGGTTTCCAGCTTCCAAAAGCAGCTCAGCATCATGAGGAAATGATCTCATCACATCTGGCGTTAACCCCGAGAAGTTCACTGGATGGTAAAACGGTTTTGGCAATGATGCGATGTATGTAGTAGGGGACGTGCTCACGTCTCCAGCGTCCCTGTCGTCACAAGGCAGGGAGGTTCCCAAGTGCCCCTGCTCACAGAACCCCTCACCAGGGCTGGTCCGGTACCCTTTTCAGGGGCCAGGGAGGGTCCAGGCTGGAGGGAAGGTGAGGGCAGGGGTGAGATCTGCAGAGAGGCCTTGGGGTGGGGAGGGAAATGTGGGGAAGGGTGTTGGGGCGACAGGGAGTAAGATAGGGATAGGACGATGGTGAGCGAGGAAGGTGGGCTGACTGGGGATAATGGGATGGAAGTGGTGGGATGCCAGCACACAGGGAAAGGGCAGGGCACAGTAGTCATGGTGGCAATCATAGAAATCGTAAAGGCAGTGACACTAGAGGTGACAAATCTATTTTATCTAATTTTCACAATAACACCATGGGATAGATGCTTATTATTATCATGCCCATTTTACAAATGGAGACACTGAGGCACAGAAAATTAAACAACTTGCCCAAGTCCACCCAGTTAATAAGCGGCAGAGCCAGGGCTCAAATCCCAGGAGTCCCCATGCACAGCCCACACTCTCACCCACCGTGTCACGCTGACACTCAGCCAGAAGGGGACATTGGGGCCCGAGAGCCAAAGCAACTTCCCTGGAGCTGCAGCCCAGCCCAGCCCAGCCCAGCCAGGATGTGAATCCAGGTCTTCCCGACTTCCAAGGCTGTGCTCTCAAGCTCCGCAGGACGGGACTCCCACGACTTTGGCCTGGGTTTGCCCACAGAGGTCTAGAAGGGCTCAGCAATCATGGTAAAGAGGTCTGTGGCCTGTGCCTGGCCAGGCCGTTGGTGGCCAGGACTCACCATGAAGTAATAGAGCTGCGAGGACCTGGCCATGAACTCGGGCCGACACACAGCCACACAGATCTCCACGAAGCCGGCGTGCTGGCTGGGCTTGGCCTCCCCCATCTCACACACGATCCTGCAGGGTGGAGAGGACAGACCCCCACGGGTCACAGGAGGGTCACAGGCCTCCCTGCCGTGACCCCTGGGCCCTACACCTACCCAGGCCTCCTTCTCTGTAGTAAGATCTCAGGGATGGGCAGGGAAGGAGGAGGTGAAAGATACCTGATTCCTCCCTTCGGGGGCTCCTCCCTGGTTCTCAGGAAATGAGGAAGTGTGACCTACAGGGGTCTCCTTAGAGGCTCTCGGTAAAATGTGACTTACCCAAGGGCACACAGCCATCAGACAGGGACCTCGGAGCAGCCCTAAGGTTTGCAGGTCCTCGCCTAGGAGCTCTTTGCTCCCAAGGTTTGGACTGCCCCAGGCAGTGCTTTCTGCTCCCAGCCCCAGCCGGGGGCCTGGCAGGGGAGGGGGTTTTCATGCCAGGGGGAGGGGAAAGGGTGGGGGAGAGTCATAAATTCTCCCCTTTTAAAAAAATTTTATTGTTTCACTTACAAAATTGGTTCATACCCTTTGAAAGCAAGACAGTATCAAAATGTGACAGTAAAATAAATTGTGCCTTTCTTCACTAATCTCTCTCAAAACTTTGGTGTATAAATCCTTGCAGACCTTTCTCTAGACCTATGCAAATATATAATATATATAATCTCCATTTTATAAATGAAGAACTGAGGCACAGAAAAGTTTGGCAACTTGCCCAAATATATAGATTTGCCCATATATCCACATGTGTGTATATATATTTATGTCTGATATTATGCACGCATATAAACATAAATGTTTATATATACACACACACAATTATATACAAACATACATATGTAAAGAAACATATACATGGTTTTAAAAATAAAAGTGGAACTTAACCACCCATTATTTTTAACCCCTCCCTTTTTACTCAACAAAACAGCATGGACTTTCCCTAATGTCACAGTACACACAGCTCCGCTTTCTTCTTTTTAAGAGCTTCATGGTATTTCATACGATGCCTGTGTCATCATTTATTTAACCAGCCTCCTATTGTTATACATTTAACTTACCCTGATTTTTCTCCTACTCCAAATAACCCCGCAAAATGAACCAACCTACACACCTCCTTAAGCATTGCATATTTATTAAAATAGATTTCTGAGAAGGATTATTTGTGCTTTTAATGTTTGATAGTAGTGGGAAATAATGGTCCAGAAGGACTGTCCCAATTTTTACTTCCATCAACAGCAACTGAGTGAGATTACTTCACTCTTTGTCCAACACAAGATATTATCAGTCCTTTAAAATTTTTTCTAATATAATAGGAAAAAAAGATCTCATTTTCATTTTTATTCCCCTGATTACTGGTGAGGTTGCATGTTTGTATGTGTGTGTGTGTGTTTAAATCTTACATAGCCTTCCCTGTGACTTGCCTGAAGCCCTCTCTTTATTTCGCTGATGGATTATCTTTCTGTAGGAGCTTCTGAATTAGGAGAATTAACTTTTCTCCATAATAAATATTGAAATTATTTTCTCCCAGTTGATCACTTGTTTTTCAACTTGGTTTATAAAGTCTTTTGCCACTTGAAAGTTTAAAACTATCTGTGTGGTTCAATTGCTCATTCTTTTACTTTATGGCTTCCGGGTTCTGTGTGAGAGTCTAGCAAAAATATATGCTTTTCTGTGCAGATAACATAATTAAAACATGTTCAGTTTTTTAAAAAGTACATAAAAGCACTTGCCATACCTACATTCCTCTCCCACCCCAACTGCATCACCCAGAAGTATCCATTGTCAACATATTGGTGTACATGTTTCCAGTCTTGTTTTCCTTTTACAAAATTAATTATAAACTTTGTATTCTGCTTGGTAAGCTGTGTTCTCACTTAATATACCTTGAGTATATGCCTGGTCATGATTCTTCTACATATCACATTTAATGGTTGTGTAGTTTACTGTCCTATGTATAGACAATAATTTATTAAATTAATTAATTCCCTATTTTTTGATATACAAATTGCTTCCACATTTTCACTGTTACAAATAAGGCCAAAATAAGCATTCTTGCAAATAAATATTTGTGCATTCTGTTTATTTAGGGAAAGTTCTAGAAGTATTATGCGCAGGCTAAAGATGTTTGACCTGCATTTCCAAACTGCCTTCCAGGAAGGTCGTCCCAATTTACCCTCCCGACATGAATGTATGAATGTGCTATTTCTTATGCCTCTCATCTGCACTGGGGGGGCATTAACTTTTAAAAATTGTTCCCCATTTCATTGGTTACTACTGATGTTAAACATTTTTTTTATATGACTTTAGTTCTTGGTCTGTCCTGTGAATTGCACATTCATGCTCTTTGCTAATTTTGTGATAGTTGCCTTTTATCTATATCTTTTATCTAACCTCTTTAAATGTTAAGAAAAAGCATACTGTAACAGGCCATAACAATACTCTCAGTTTATCATTCATAGTTTTACTTCGCACACAGTTTTTGGTGCACAAGTTTTGTCTTACATACTCAAATCTCCTAATCTTTTCCTTTATAATTTTTTCTTTTGCAGTTATACCTGGAACACCTTCCCTTTCTTGAAATCAAATAAATTCTCACCTGCATTTTCTTCTAATCCTTTCACATTTTCATTTTTTACCCTTAACTCTTTACTCCATCTGGAATTTACTTTGGTGTATAATACGAAATAAGAATCTGATATTGTACTTTTTCCAGGGGGTGAAATTGTACCACTTATTGAATGAGCTTTGCTTTCCTTGCTGATTTGAAATGTCATCTTTATCACATACTAAATTTTTATGTATCAAGATTCTTTTTCTGGTGTTCTATCTTATTCCACTGATCTAACAAGTATCACAATATTTAATCATGTGGCTTTATAATATTTTTTATATCTGGCTATACAAGTCCAGAGTAGGGCGTTTTAAAGTTCCCCAAACCACAATATATCCATAGCAGCCTGCTTTGGTTTTGTTCTAGGAAGGACAAAAAGTTGAAGGAGCCACAGAAAGGTCTTTGGGTAAGTAAGTGATGATGGACCAGGATGGGTCCTACCAAGCCTGGAGCCTTCAATCATCTCATCTACTATGAGTGTTTTGGGAAGAACCAGACGGAAATCAAGGAGGAATTGAGGATGGCAGGACTGATGGTTCCAGAACCACAAAATCTGGGTAACCCTCAGCCAGCACAAGCATAAACGCACTCACCTACCTAAGTGAGACCTTGCAAAGAGTCAGTAACTTATGCACACAGGGACAAGTGGCAAGGTTTCACTCCGGGAGGGGCAGCAAAGAGGGAGTAGAATATAGATTCTATTGCGCTGGTGAATATTTATTTCATGCTTGTGTTTGCTGGGCTGGAAAATTGTATTTACTTATTTACAAGGTAATACATGACTCACAAACCTTCCCTGCCATGTAGGTTAGAGGTCAAGGTCACTCGTTGAATGGTCCTCTCCGTGGACCAGCAGACTTTGCTGGAGAAAAACAATCCAAGTCCCCACAGGCCTGAGAGTGGGTGTGAAGGTTCATTCTCAGCCTCCACAGAGGGTAGCATAGGATTAGCTCCTTCCGTAATTGGGGGAGGACAGGAGTGGGGAGTTAGGGACAGCGGAGGGAGTTAGGGTAAGGAACTGAACTCACGCTTCTGCAGATTTTGATTTTGCTTTGTCTTGCTCCTACTCATCCTCACACCTCAAGGAGGTAATGATCACTTTCCCCTTTTCTCCCAGCCATCTCCCCTTCCCCTTTCCGGACTTCCCCCAATATGGCAGCTAGCTAGTTCAGGGGCTGGGGAGTTGTAGGAGTCCCCCACACCCTAGAACGTGAGGGACATTCTCCTTTTCTGTCCATAAGTTCTAAGACCATCTATTGTTGATTGGGGAAGGTAAGTCAACATCAATCATCTATTTATATGGACTTCTCTTCCCTGCTCCTCCCACGTCTCAGACGGCCTCCACTTACTGTTCCGCAGGGATGTAGCCATCTACCAAAGGGCTGCACTCCACGCCGGCCACCTTGACATGGGAGGCGATGTCCCGGAACTCCAGGCCCAGGTTCTCCCCTCGGATGGTGACCTTGGTGCCCCCTTCCCGGGGGCCTGTCACTGGGATTATCTAGAAGGAGGAAGCACAGTAATCAGACGCCAAGACAGAGCGATCCCCCACTGCTGATGGGGCAAGGGAAAGGCTGCGGGCTCTTCCCTATCTCCACTCCATTCCCTGAGCTGAGTCCAAGTCCACGAGGGCACCCAGGTCTGGGACTGTCAATGCGCAGGAGCTTCTGGTAGAATAGTCTGTGTTTGTGTATGGTTTTAGGAGCAAGGTTTAAAGCCCCCTGTTCCTCTTCCCATTTCACAGAAGAAGAGAGAGAACGTGATCTGCAGTGTTACTGGGTAATTCACAGAAAATCGGGATTAAAGCCTTCCAGCATTTGCTCGTGTTCGTTCCACTTTCAGTGAAAATGAACAAGCCTCCTATCAACCCACACGGCCCTCCACACGGTGGCATCCACCCATCTTTCAAGAGCCTTGTCAAAAGTCACTTCCCCATCACCAAATGTTCTCTCGGTTTCTCTCCACTGAGATTTCAGGACACCTTCTTTGTGCTCTTTTCACAGTTAATGTTTGTGTCGGATTCCCCACCCTGCCACCCCCCTACCCCCACCTCTTCAGATCCTGAGTCCCTGAGAGCAGGGATGGCGGTGCCTCCTTTCTCTGTGTGAACTTTCCAGGGAAGGCACCGTATTTTACTTCTTGAGCTGTAATTGTGCTGGAAACCCCAACTACCCAAGCATCTTCCTGGAGTTAGAAAAGCCTTCGTCACTGCCCCTCTGCCTTCGTTGTTTGGCTTGGTTTGTTTGGGTTTAATTTAGACTTTACCCTCATACACTTGCCCAAAATGACTGGCTTTCCCTCCTAAGACAGCACTGTTGATGCTAAAAACCCATGGCTGGAATGTGAGGATTCAGCCACCAAGGACCTGCTTTGAGATGGCAGCTCCGCACAGCTCACGTGACCTAACCATGACCTCCCACAGCAGTGACCTCAGTGGCAGAAGACGTTCCATGCCAGCCTCTCCTGGCATTTGACGGACCAGAGAAGGGCCCATTTCCTGTTCCTGGTGTCTCTGAACATCAGCACCTGGATCTCGGCCAACGTCAGTGGGATCACAATTGGAGGAGCCCAGATAGGCTACCTGTTAATATTCTCTACTCTCTCCATCCCCCCAGGGTCACAAGTCGGGGGGTCCATCCTGGGGGGAGGGTGAAAGACGGGGAAGGGAGCGACAGCTTTGCCGGGCCTTGCAGGCTGTTCACCTACAAAGCTCAAGATACTTCCTGCTTCTCACATATGCAGGTGTGCACATCTGTGAGTGTGAGGGTTCATGAGTGTGTGGGTTTGCACATGCACGTTCCCACTGCAGTGAAAAAAAAAAAAGGTTCTTTGGAGACACAGGCTTGTTTCTGTGTGAGGGAGACAGACAGATGGGGGGGGGTGGGCAGCGGGAGTCCCTGTCCTTCCCAGACGGACTGCCCAACTAGTCCCCAAAGCGCCACTGGCACCTGGCAGCAGCACCTGCATGATATTCCAGCCCTGGCTTGTCGTCCTGAAAAGGGAGTTTTATCTCTGGCGCAGTCCACGGTTCCCCAGGATCCCTGGAGGGCTGATGCCAGTACGGAGCCAGTAAACAGCATCCGTGGCAGGGAGGTTTGTTTCATTTGCCATCTCCTCCCTGTGATTTTTTTTTGGTCTCAGGCCAAGAAGAAAGCCAGTCCCACCGTTTTCACCAGACACACCATTAGCAGTCCTGAGAGGCAGCCCCCTGGGGGATGGCTTCTTGCTACGGGGCTCTGAGGGTGGGGGGCGGCAGGAAAGGAGGGGGGGCCCTCGTTCAGATGGGGCGCCAGAGGCCTCCACCTGCCCTCCTTCTCCAGATAATTCTGTAGGTAAAACACATAAGTATCTTTCCCCAGTTTGAGACTCACTGTTGAGATTCCTACCCATGCAGGAGACTGAAGTCGGGGCTGAATGAAGCTCTCGGCATCTGGAAAACCAGGAATGTGGAGGGTGAAGGTGCCAAAGCGGGGGGCACATCTAGAGGGCCACGCCCGAGAGGCTGCTTTGCCGGAGGAAGCTGCTTACTCACAAGTCGAGCTCCTTCCTGCCTTTACACGTCCCCGGTGGGTGGGCGTGCAGCGTTTGTGAGGGAGGGTCGAGGGAAATGTATGGGTGTGTTCGCCTTTGTGGTGGCAGAGGACAGCAATCCAGTAATCAAGAGACTTGGCCTTCAGGGCCCCCTGATTTACACTTTGGTCAGAGTAAATCTGAGCATCGGTCTTTTCATGTGGGAAAGGGTGATAATAACCTTGGCCTTGGCAGGCATCATGGGTTGAACTGTGTCCCCCTAAATCCATATGTTGAAGTCCTAAACCCCAGCACCTCAGAATTGTGACCTTCTTTGGAGAAAGGGTCTTTATAGAGGTAGTCAAGTCAAAATGGGGTCATTCAGGTGGGTCCTAATCCAATAGGACTGATGTCCTCATAAAAAGAGGAAATTTGCAGAGACACACATGGCAGGAAGTCAATAAGAAGAGGCACAGGAAGAAGACAGCCACCTACAAGCCAAGGAGAGAGGCCTGGAACAGACCCGTCCCTCACAGCCATTAGAAGGAACCAACCCTGCAACACCTTGATCTCAACTTCCAGCCTCCAGAACTGAGACAATACACTTCTGTTGTTTACGGCACTTCATTGCAGCAGCCCTAGGAAACCACACAGCAGGGTTGTTGTGAGGCCGGATGAAGTGAGGGATGTGAGGATATTTCACAAACTCTGAAGCACCACACAAATGTTCGGCCTGTGATTGTGCCCGCCGTTGTAAGGGTATCAGATATGGGTGTTTGTGAAACTGCACAGAGCTGGATGCCCAGTGTCCCCTCACTACAGACGGACAGACTGAGCTTCCTTCTCGTCTTCTTCCCCCTGTCCCCCCGTGGCGTTATTATCATCAGCATCAACCATGGCAAAGAGGCACCGAGCACCTACAATGAGCTAAGTGCTGGGCCACAGGTGCAGATGTGTCAGACACCGTCCTGTAGCTGAGACATGCACGTCTTTCCCTTATTTTATGAGAGGAGCAAGGGATTCCAGCCTGGGTGCGGGGTACCTTAGAGAGTCTTCGTGCCGGGAGTGTGGAGGTGAAGACACCAGGGCAGTGATGGGCTTAGACACGCGATTGAAAAATGATTTTAACAATGTCAGTGATGAACGAGGAGGAGGAGGGTGGTGAGATCCCCACGGGCTGGGCCTGCAGCCAGGCATCTTGCATGGATTTGCTCATGTAATCCCTGTCACTCCCCTGTGAGGTGGACGCTTCGACCCAGGGCACGGGTGGGGAAGCTGAGGCCTGGGGATAGAGATGAAGTAGTCCCAGGGGACCCAACAATTACTTGGGATTAGCAAATGGAGCTGGGATTCAAACGTTGTTCTCTGTGATCCCCCTGTCTGCATCTTTAGCCCTGCCCTGCCCCTCACGGCTCCTTGTTCCACGGCCCGTGTCCCCTCTGTCCTCCCGAACTGCGCTCCTGGTCCGTTTCTGCCATTTTACAGCTTAGGTCTGGCTTCGTGTGAGTCCCGAGGCCTCTCCACTTTGACCTGCTCCACCTCTCCGGGGCTGGGCTCCACGCCCTTGACCCCCAGGCAGCCTCACTCACAGGCTGACTGCTTAATGAGGCTGCAGCTGATGGAGCTTCATGGCCTTGCCACCAGGACTCTTGGAGACAAGGAAGGGGTGTCGAGGACCGCGAGTCCTTTTGGACGCAGCTCACATGGAGACTCCATAGGGCAGTCGAACCCTCTCTGCTCTCGACCTCCCTTGATGAAGGAAGGGCCCCTGAGCCAAGCCTAAAGCCGCTACGGATTTGCAGGGAAACGAGGATGCCCGCAGCCAGCGGGGCACCTGGTGGTCACGGGGGTGACGGACACCACGCCAGCCGTGGCTCCCAGGGCCCCGCCCGTGGCAGGACAGGGCTCAGCGGCCCAGAGCGGGCCCAGCGGCCCACGGCTCACCTCGGTGATGCGGGGATTCGTGCACTTGCTGTTGGAGCCCGACAGCTCCAGCCAGTGGCTCTCGTGGATGGGGCAGTGCTGCCGGAGGGTACACTGGCCCTGGCCCTGGCACCAGCCGCATTCGAAGTCCGGGTCCGCCTTGAGGCACAGCCCGCAGCTCTCACGCATGGCGCCGCACTTATAGAGGTGAACTGTGGGCAAAGGGCAAGGGGGGCTTGGAGGTGGGGCAGGGGGCTGGGAGGGGCCCGGGACTGCGGAGCAGGAGGGCAGGGCCGGCCTGGATGATGGGACGTGAGGCAGCCTTGTCCCCCACCCCCCGCCCTTCGGATGCAGGGGAAGCCTGAGCGGAGGATCGCGGCTGGGAGGCGGAGTCTCCCTCAGTCTCTGGGGCCCTCCTTCCAGCCCGCTCTGCCCCCTCCACTGTACTCCCAGGAGCCATCCCCCTGCACCGAGCGGTCACAGAGCAGTGAGGGCGCTGGAGAGGCGCGGAGAGCGGGCTTGGCTTGGGTGGGGGACGGAATGGCACTGCCCACCAATGGGAGCTGCCCCTCCCTCCCCCGCCTCCCTGGGGCCCTCCTTCCAGCCCGCTCTGCCCCCTCCACTGTACTCCCAGGAGCCATCCCCCTGCACCGAGCAGTCACAGAGCAGTGAGGGTGCTGGAGAGGCGCGGAGAGCGGGCTTGGCTTGGGTGGGGGACGGAATGGCACTGCCCACCAATATTGGGGGAGCTGCCCCTCCCTCCCCCTGCCTCCCCGGGCCCTCCTTCCGCACCTTTATTCTGAGCTGGGTTATCAATGTTGAAGTGCCCGTTCCACACGACCGTCAGCTTCACCGGCAGGTTGTTGATCTCCATCCCTTCGTAGGAATACTGCAGCCGGGACCGGAAGGAAAGGAGAAAGCTGGGTCACAGAGATTTCTAGGGAGGGCCCAATGTTCGGCCTGGTGTCCGCAAGAGTGCACAGGGTCAAAGGCAGGCCAAGACTGTGAGTGCATGTGTGTGTGAGCACACATAAGCACGGGTGGGCAGGGTGGGCACGCACATCTCAGGGGACCAGAACAGGGGGTCAAGAAGCTAAGGCGGGGAGATGCCAGGCCTGGGGGGACACCCATTTGGAATGTGGGTTCACAGAGCAGCTCTGCGCAAGTGGCTTGGCCACCTTCTGCGGAGGCCTGTTCCTGCCAGCTGGGCTCTCCCCTGGAAGTTAGTGAGAGAGGAATCTGCCCCCGCCCTGGCTGCCCAGGGGAACCTGCCAGTCCTCGATGTGATTTGGGAGCTTTAATTTCTAGGACATGTTCAGGGGAGGTGGGTGCTTTACCAGAGACCTGGCCAAGCCTGATCAATTTGCAGGCAGGGACAGTGGTTGCAAAGGGGAAACAATGGAGGAGCGGCACCCTTCAGGGGATGAGAGGCTGAGGGTTAGCAGAGGAGAGGACTGGGTGAGAGCTCAGAGGTGAGGTGGGAAATCCTGAGGTCACCCTAGGGCACAAACCTGGGAATCTGGGTCAAGACTCCGGAGGCTCCAAGACAGAGCAGGGGCCCCAGCTCCACGGCTGCCCATGGTGGGGCGGCAGGGAGCTGCCTCTAGGCCTCTGGGCCCTGCTTCCCTGCCGAGCTCTCCTCTAATGTTCCACCCAGCTGGGTCCATCCCATGGGGCTGTGGTGCTAAGGGGGGGAGGGGGTGAAGTGGGAGGTACCCCTCAGGCAGCCCCCAGTAGGCCAGCCCCCATCTGCCTTCTGACAGCAGGCATTCTCTATCCCTGGGGAAGGAGGGCAGGCAGCAGGAGCTTGGAACCTGCCCTGGGCAGCTTTTCCAATCCCTACCTGATGATTTTCTCATTATTCCACTAGATTCTGCCCACCACAGCGGGTGGGATGGAGGAGCAGAGCTGAGACAGGTTTTCTGTGGAGGAGGGGCTGAGGATGGGCGATTTGTTGGAAGAGTTCAGTCCAGGAGACTAGGTCTGAAGTTGTGTCTGCAGAGCCAGTGGGCTCTTTTAATGCAGAGTTTAAGTTCGGTGGGGCTGGGCCGTGGGGATGTTCGCGGCTGTTGTGTCAGGCCGCGGATGTTCCCTGCTTCACTGAGGGGAGGGCAGCACAGGAACTCGGGAATGCCCCGGCTGTGGAGGGTCTCAGGGCCTCTGCCTCTGTAGCTTATCCGTAGGGGCTTCTAAAGGAGATGTTGTCATCTTAACCTGGGAAATTGCCCTATATTCCTGAGTGACAGAACGTGCCCCATCATGAGCATGCTGTGACGCTGTCCTCCTACAGAAACATAAGTAGGGTGTGTGTCCAGCCTTCTTCGGGCTCTAACCTAGCACACCAGAATTTTTCACTAACTCCCTGGTGATGACGCCCTGGCCAGGAAGCCACACGCGGTGTTTGTCCCACGGTGGCGGTGGTTTGCCTTGCACCATCCACACTCTCGTATAATCGCCCTTGAGATCTTTGACACCTGGGCCAAGGCCAGGGTCTGGGCTGAGCCATAGAACGAAGCAAAGCTCCCTACCCCTGCAGAAACAACACTGGAGAATTTTTTTTGATCATCCCATAACTCAGCTGGGGACTCATAAGCTTTTCGCCACATAGCCCAGTAGCCAACTCCCCAAAGATTAAGTTTTTTGCGTCTGGGTGGGTTGTTCCAAGTCGTCGTGAGTTTTCTCAAAAAAAAACCTCTTCCCCTCTCATGGTGGTCTATGGACCACCTTCATCAGAGTCATGGGGGTGGGATGAGGTCTACTAAATGCAGATTCCAGGGCCCCACCCAGACCTGCCGAATTGGAATCTCTGGAGACGGGAGCATTTCCAATTAGGTACTCTGAGTCTGGTGCTGCTAAAGTTAGAGAATCGCTGCTCCTTGCCATCTGCTAGCAGCAGGGAGACAGAGGACAGCCAAGGGGGAAGTGTGTAGGGGGGGCGGGGGGAGAGCCCTTTCCAGACGCCCCTTCCCATTTCCTCCTCTAGCCAAGCTCCACTGCCCCCATCCTTCCCGTCCCCTTCCTCCAAGGCCCCAGTGGGGGAAAGGTGGCAAGGGCCAGTGTCAGGCTGCTCCGACCTCTAGGAGGGATGCTGGTGGTGCCTAAATCGGCATCGAAGCCAGGCTCCTGCCTCTCGGGTCTGGGTCTGTCCAGGACACAAAGTGGAAGCAGCAGGCAGCGACCAGGGGCGTGTTGGCCGAAGATCAAGAGAACCTTCAGGCCCCTCTCAGGAAGGACCTGAGATCCCCCAGAGAGCAAGGCAAGACACACCGCCCACGTATGCATGGGAGTTTCTGCGTGCATGAATGTCTTTGCGTGCGTGCTGAAGTGAGAAGAGGTCTGTGCACATCCGTAGGATCTATGCATTCAGATGTGCGTGTGCATGTGAGCACACACGGGCACACACGTGTACCGCCGTGTAGGGGCTCCGCAGTGACCGGCTGTGTGAATGTGGGCAGAGGATCCGAATCTCAGACTCCCCACGTGTAAAGTGGGAATTACACGCAGTGCGTACCTCACGGGATTGTTGGGGGGGTCCAGAAAACCATCCAATGCTCTGGGCACAGTGCCTGTTGCAGAGAATGAGCACCCAAATATTATTGTGTATTTGAATCTATGTGTGTACACTTGGGGATGCGGTGCAAAAATATACCTGTGTTCCCTGTGTTTATGTTTATGTGGAATAATAATAGCAGCACTTATTGAGTGTTTCTGCGCCAGACACTTGGTACATATGGAGACGGATGCATATGAGAACACTTATGTGTTCGGATGTGCGGTGTGTGCATGCATTTTCTTTTTGAAGGAAAAATAAAGAAGGCTTTAAGGATCAAATATGCTGGGCATTGCTTCCTCTTTCTCCTCCCCATTCCTGAGATCTCAATTCTAAAATATTACAGAAATCATTAACCCCGGTGTTCCCCCACCAACCCCTTGGCCTCTAGGGAGGTCACGCTCCTTCCTGGAGATGCCCTCTCTCCCCCTTGACCTGCATCCTGCAGGGGGAGGGGCAGACTGCTGGGGACCCTGGACCACTGGCGCGCATCCCCCGACCACTCCCCACCTCTGCTCCACTTAGCATTTATATAGCTCTCTGTGATCAGTGGGCAGTTAATCCGCACAAAGCCCAGAGCTGGGGGAAGAGTGTTTCAGGCTCCTATGGGCCAGGAGGTTAAGTGTCTCAGTCAAGGTCTGGCTCATCGTGGCCCAGCTCTTGGACAACGTTGCTCATCACCTGGGGAAAGAGTGAACCTCAGTTTCCCTACCTTCTAGAGCAAAGAGAAGACCTCTGTATAATTTGGACGTTCTTCCCTCCAACCATTCCCTTGTCTGAGATATTTTGCTGCAAAGTTCTATCATTCTATCACCAACGTAAGACACCAGTGTATGCTGTGTCCATCTCCAGGACCCCAGAGGCTCAGCAGACCCATTCCCAGCTGTGTTCCAGTAAAGCGGGAAGGGGGAAAATTTACTCCTTATCGGTCTCCCTGTCCTTGTTTTGCACGCAGTAAATTGGGGCACCACGAGAAACCATGGGGCCACCGTGGGTCGGTGGAAGATGGGCCTAGAGCCCTAGGGCATCATGGCCGGCACTGCAGCCGGCCGGCTGCCCCCTGCGGCCCACTGACGCCCGTGATTGCCAGTGACTGAGGGGCGGGACTGGGCACTATTATTAGCAGCACTTGACATCTCCCGGAGCCTCTGTCTAAAGGAGGCCATGATACCCACAGTTGCTCCTAACCCTCCTCCAACTGCTGCCTGTGAGCTGCCCTGTTCTCTGCCAACAGGCCCCCGAGGGCTACAGTGACTGGCCCAGGGCCTGTCCCCAAATAGGGGGCTGGAAGTGACCTGCCTGTCCACCCAGCCCTGTGTCACCCCATGCAGAATGCTCCTGTGTCTCTCTTTTCCTTCTCTGCTCTCCTCTGAGACCTCCTCTGCCATCAAAAATCAAGGGTGGGGGGGGCGGGGTTGATTTCTCTTTGGATCCTTCTCTCCTCCTCCCCCCATTCCAGAGAGGTCATTTAGGAAATGAAACAACAGTAACTCTTCTTCCACGATCCTCTCTGTGGCAGATCAGACCCTGCTATAAAGTGCTCAGTTGCTGGTTTTGGCCTAACCTTTGATTAGGGGGTGTGTTATGAAACTGGGTTAAAGTTCTGAATTTGCTACTTACTTGCTGTGTGACCTGGCGCTGGTCACTTGCCCTCTCTGGGCTTTAGAGAGACTCGCCCGCCCCCAGCGCAGTCACAGGATCAAGTAAATATTCTCTCAGGTCTATTCCTGCCCTGATGGTATGTTGGTTGTTTTCCATAACTATGGTAAGGGAGGCTTGCCCCTGATTATGACCCCAAAATTTTTTTAAGGAAGTCACTTGACAGCAAGCAGCACCCTGGCCCGAACAGCATTTCAACTGGGATCCCACTGACTCCCTGAAAAGAGAGGCTCTTGGGAGGTCAGAGCTGAGCCCTCCTGAACTGTGTGATTCCAGCAGGTCCTGGTAGGCAAAGGGGACCCTCCTGGAACCTACCCTTTGTGGGGTGCACCTCCTGTTGCCTCAGTTTCTAAGACTTTAAAATGGTAGAGAAACAAACATTCCCATCACCTTTCTTACTAGGGTATTGAAGTGAAAAATGCAGGCAGGCAGAGTAGACTGAGCTGGCTGAGTTGCTTTGGAAGCAGGGCCCTGGAGGCACTGAGAACTGTCCATGAGGGTGGGGAGGTCTCTGGGGGATCCCCAAGTCCGGGGGCCAGAGTTCAGTGCAAGCCCCCCTCCACTCCTCAGGGGAGAGCAGGGTGCAGGCAGGGAGCTTAGAAGTCACGTCCTCTCCTTGGCAGTCAGAGCCTTGGGCTCCAGGTTTCTAGCCCCAATGTCATGTTTCCACCATGGTTTTGGTGTCTCTAATCTCCTGGAAGCAGATCTGGAGGTACCCAAGCCCATGTACCCTGGAGGTTGACTGATTGGGCAGGACCCCGTGGACCCTTGTCCAGGGCCTGGGGCCTCCAGGGACCGGAAGCAGATTTGACCATCATGCCCTGGGACATCAGGCTCCAGGATGTGAAATTCCCACACAAGGAGCTGTGTGACCTGTGATTTCTTAGATCCTGAGAATTCAACATCAGACCAGCAGACGCCCATGCTGGGAGTCAGCAGTGCCTTTCCCTGTCCCACTGGTGCCAACCAGGGTGCCAGCACTAGGCTCCCCGAGGGGGCACCACAGAGGAGGAGACCTGGCCCTCACCTGCCCAGCTGTTACCTGGGGTACCTTCCTCTATTCAACAGTCAGCCGAGGCACAAGGCCCGTGATGTCCCCACCCCTCTCCTGGGGGAACTCAGAAGCCGCAGACTCCGTCCTCCCTCCTGACACCTCTGAGGCCTGGATCCCTGGGGCAGCTTCTCTGAGGAAACGAGGCTGTTCTTCCCGAGGCCTGAAATCCCTACAAGCCTTCTGCTGAGTCAGATGTGGGACTCACGCTTACTCTTCCTGCGAGACTACCTTATCTGGGGGAGAATCATTTGAGTCAGACTCTTGGGGCTGGTTTGCTTGGTCTCAGGATTCACGAGGAAGCAGGAGGTGTTTAATATCCCTTTTGCTTGCAGGTTTAATGTGGGGTGCTACAGAAATCTGCAACACAGCCTGGCCACCAGTGGAGGGGGGAGATGTGGACATGGGAGGGGTGGGGACACATCTGGGGTTTCAGAGGTTGGGAGGTCAGCCACCAGCTCAGTTCTTGTAATGCTGAGCAACCCTGGGCCAGCATGTGGGCCTCTCTGAGCTCCATTTACCCCTAGATTGCTTCCTGCAGGAAGAGTGGGGTGTTCCCAGGAAGAACTTTCTCCGGGACTCTCCTGATCCCACATCACATCTCCAAATACAGTCACCGCCTATACGTACCCAGAAGCAATGACAGGGATGAACGGCAGGCAGTGTGGTATAGGAGGAGACCCCAGACCCAGGCCTGACCCTGCCACTCATGAACTGTGTGACCTTGAGCATGTCACTTACCCTCTGGGCAAGGGCGGGTTACCCTGGAAGTCAATGGAGACTCAGGGTCAGCTTCAGGGCCCTGCACTCACCCACATGGCCCTTCCTGAGGCCTGCCTGCATATATCATTTGTATTGATGTATTTCATTCTTAAAGAAGGTCCCCCAAATTATATAATTCTCAGCCCCACAAACCCAATCCTGCCCCTACTTCTGGGCCTCCAGTTTCTCCTCTGTACAGTGAAGGAGAATGTGGGTTTCACATAGCTTGAAAATGTTACGAGTCTTGAAGTCTGTTAGTCTCTGAGCATCTGGGTGCACAGAAATAGCCCAGAAAGAGAGAACGAGGGAGAGCAGAGCCGGGGCTGGAAAGGCCACAGGGCCAGCGGGGGAGCTGGCAGGCAGGTGGGGCACTGTTAGGGCACACTGAGTGGTGACCAGGGATCAGCCGAAGGCCATTGGCAGCAGGGGGCTGCTGACCCATTGTGGGTCCAGCATGGACCCAACCTGGATTTCTAAATACTGGGCAGGGTTTGTGTGGATCTACACAGCACAGCCCCGAGGGGCTCCTTCTTGTTCCAAAGCTCCTTTTGCGGGTGCTGGTCTGTCTCAGAAGCCTCGTGTGCTGGGAAACAGCCTCTGTGTGGCTGTACAGGCCGAGGTGCGCCTTTGTGGGCTCAGATGAGGCCCCCAGGTCAGCCCTGGTAGGAAGTCAGGACCCAGGGTTTCCAGAGCTGCCCTCAGGAAGGAGGACGGGCACGCCCTGTAAACACATCTGCCCACAAAGAGCGCTCAGCAGCCCCAAGGCGGGCCCCAGAGCCCCTCGCACCGCAGCCCCTGTTGGGTCACCACGACAGGGCCACACCTACAGGCGGGCACTTGGTGGACTTGGCTGGGCTGGCAGGGTTAGAGGAAGCAGTTGTCGGGGGGAGCTGAGCGGTTCTGTGGGTGTTTGGGGCAGTCCTGCCGAGCGGAGCTGATCTGACCCTACGAGAGTGCCCCGGCGGGTGGGGACACGGGGCGGGCACTCACAGAGGTGTTCTGGCACTGCACGCTGGAGCTGTTGAAGCGCAGGGCGGGCACCCTCTGCTCGCTGCCCTGGATGCTGAGGATGCACTCGTACCCGCGCTGCCCCGACTGCGGCTGGGGGAGGTTCTTGGCCTTGAGAGTGATGGGCTTGATCACCTCCACGGGCACCAGGATCTTGTCCACTCGCAGCAGCTGCGGGCAGTCCTGGGGACAGACAGCGAGGCTCAGGTTGGGCAGCGGGAAGCCGAAGGTGCGGGAGCCCCTGGTGTCACCCAGATGTTCTCAGACTCCACCCTCCCCAGGACTCCCCACGCACGGCCCTCGGCGCTGCTGCCCACCCCTGACCACTGTGGAGGAGGCAGTGAGACTGAGCAACCCGGGTCCCGGCGTCACCACCTCGAGGCCCCTCCTCTCAGAGCTCGTCCGCTGCCCTCTTCAGCTTCTTTTTCAATGCGCTCCAGACCCTCTGGTCCAGACTCCCGGTGGTCCCCTCTCAGCACCCTCCTCCCCTAGCAGACTGACCCTGCTGGCTGGGCGTCCTGTCCCACTTTGGGCTGAAGACCCCTTTGCCTCAGTTCCAGGCTGCCAAGAGTTGGGACAGAGGTGCCCAAGCGAGCAGCTACACAGTGACACAAAGCCCTCGGCCGAGGCTCTGGAATGTGAGTCTGGAGGGGGTGGGAGGACCTTCCATAAGGCATTTGGGAATGTTCTGAAATGAGCCCGAGAGACCTTTGAAATCCAGAAGCTTCTGACTGAGCTCTGGGGATGGCTGGACCCCAAGAACATGCCCCACAGAGCAGATATACTCTGAGTCCCCTCCAGCTGTTCACCCCCGAGCCAGGGGGGGCCCCTGAACACATTCGGGCATGGAGGAAATGATCACTGGGCCCCTTTTCGCTGGGGCAATCAGCTCTGTCTAGGGAGGGCTGGGGGGAGAATGGGGTCAAATAAGGAGCATGGTGCTCTGCCCTGCTGGGAGGTGGGAGCTGGTGTGTGGCTGGATTCGCAGGAGCTGCGTGGAAGAGAGCCTTGGCCTGGGCAGGAGTGAGGCCCCGGGCCAGGCAGGTCCCACCAGCCCCAGATTCCTCCCCCTGTGGCACTGTTTGGGGCATGCCCACCAGACAGACGGCTTCTGGGCAGGTCGACGGACAAAAGCATGGCTCACACATCCTTCGTGAGGACGCTGCCCCGTGGGCTCACTGCTGGCTCTCAGGGGCCCCCCTGACCTCAGCCCTCTTCCCCAGCAAAGTAAGGCAGAAAGGAGGCCAGGGGAAGGGCAGATGGGAGGGGCCCCAGGCAATCAGGCACCCGGTGGCTGTTCCCCCCCCACCCCCCGCCGGGTCTGAAAACAAACATGAGCCCCTCGGTCACTGAAAGCTGGAGGGAGAAGAGCTCTAGGGCCGCTGAGCTTCTGACGAGCTGTGGAACCCTGAGCTCATCACGCATCAATCCCCACTTTGAGACTCAGCTGCCTCATCTGTCAATTGGGTGGCATCCAAGGACCCATTCAGCTCTAACCAGTCCTGAGTCCATGATTTGGGTGGTCTCACCTCTGTTCTTCCCGATTACCCTGTAGCCTTGCTTTAGGGAAGCACCCCAGGCCCATTAAATGAATGCCCTCCTCTCCTCCAGGCTATCCATGCCTTTATCCTTAAGAACGGCTAGAGCAACAGACCCAGCAATTCCACTTCTGAGTTTGCATCCAAAAGAACTGAAAGCGGGGTCTCGAAGAGATACCTGATGCCCATGCTCAGGGCGGCGGTACTCACAACAGCCAAAAGGTGGAAGCAACGGAGGTGCTATCACAGATGAATGGAGAAGCAAAATGTGATACATACATGCAATGGAATATGATTCAGCCTTAAACAGGAAGAGAATTTAAACACACGCCAAGTCATGGGTGAATCCTGAAAACATTATGCTGAGTGAAATACGCCAGTCACTACAGGACAAACACCACACGATTCCACTCATATGAGGTACCCAGGGTAGTCACATTCATAGAGACAGAAGGTAGAAGAGTGGTTTCTGGAGCACGAGAGAAGGGGGAATTAGTGTTTAATGGGTGCAGAGTTTCAGCTGGGAAAGATGAATAGAGTTTTGGAGATGGATGGTGGTCGTAGCTGTACAACAACGTGAATGTATATAGTTATTGCCACTAAACTGTACACGTCAAACTGGCTAAGATAGTACCTTTTATGATATGTGTATTTTGACGCAGTTTAAAATAAATAAAACAAAGAAGAGCAGCAGGGAGGCAGGCCAGCAGGAGGGGGAAGGGACAGAGGACACGGCCTGAACCCTGCCTGTGGCCTTGAGGCTCTAGATCGTGTGGGTCTCCAGGGACCTTGAGGTCCCACGTGGAGCGAGAAGCTTATAGTTCCATCCTGTGCCCTTGCCTCTGCTGCCATCTCATCCCCCTGCTCCGTCAAGATGAGAACTCGGGACACACAGAAGACAAGAGCGATTTTGTGAAAAGGACGAAGCTCGGGCTGGAGCGGGGGGTGTGTGATGTTGGGGACTCAGGAGAGAAGACGGATGACAAGCGGGGAGCTGTGAGCCAGAGGGGCCGGGCCAGTCCTGACCCCGCTCTTCCCTCCACCCGAGGACCTGGCAGCTGTCCCTCTCCTAAAGCACGCACAGCCTGACCTTGCCTTCTCCTACGAGCTGCGTCCAGGGTTGCATTGCGGGTAAGAGCAGAAGAGCTGGGGTCTCTCATCCCCAAGTCCCACAGGAAAACACGGCAGCTCAAGAATGCTACACTGAGGGTGTCTGAATCTGAGAGTCCTCTGAACCAACCCAAGGATCCCTTCTACTTTGCAAAGGAGAAACCAAGCCAGGTAGAGGAAAAATATTGGTTCAGTGTCAACAGATGTGCTGGCAGCTGAAGAATTCCCATGCCAACCCGCCATCTTTCCTCCTCTTAATGAAAGAGGCAAGTTCCTACTGGCAGTAGGACCACCTTAGGATGGGATGGTGGGCCAGGATTTCCCAGAGAGGAGCTGGGGGCCAGGGGGCTTCGAAACCCTCCTGTGGTGAGCTGGAACCTCGCCTGGGGGCTGGACCGATTCTGGTCCAGGATGGAAGCTAAGCCTCTCTCTCTTCCCCTGTAAGATTCTCACTGAGGCTTGTTATGAGTTCTCTAGTGAGTCCTGATTGCCAGTGGCCCCATAATGGCCTAGTTTGCATATAAAAAGGTTGGCCACTCTGAGACTAAGTTCATTAATAAAAATTGGAGAGGCCCAGGGCTGGGCTGGGCCCATTTTCCTCTGGTGGCGCTGCTGACTGACCCCAGTGTCCCTCCTAATTGAAATGTAAAATGGCAATTTTCCCCTAGACAACAAGGCATAAAGGGACCATTGCCACCGTGCTGCCCCCTCCTCTCACCCCATCTCTCCAGACCCTGCCCAGCCTCACGCTGAGATCCCAGGTACAAAACCACCTCTGAGTCTGATGCTTGCAGGAAATTTCAGAGTGACTTCCACGTTTCTCCATGACTCTTTGAGTCCCTGTTTCCCAGCGCTTCGGCCGCGGTCCTCACCTTTGCACTTTCTTAACTAGAAAGAACCTGATTTGGGAATCCCATACGTGTAAGTGCAAGTCCATCTTCCTCCTGCTAATTTGAGTCTTGAAAGGACTCTAAATATTGCTCGGCTTCACTACGAACGGGGATTAAAAACTCATCCTCTACAGGGTCATTTGGGGGGAGCCCATGAACTACCATGTATAACGCATCTGGCACAGAGGGAGCAAGTGCTCAAAAAACATTTGTTCTTTCCTCGTCCTTCCCCCTTGGCTCAGGCTGCACCTGGTCCCTCAGCTACTCCCTTTTCCTACCTCATTTCCCAGAGATCCGTCTCCCCTGCCCCCGCCTCTGTGTGCTTTTCCATGAACACCCATCAATTCTCATGGTCTAGCCTATCCACCCCTTGGAAGCTTCAGAGCCCAACAATTTCAACAGCTCTGAGTGCCCCAACACAACAGGAATGGCTAGGGAGGTCCCAGTTCTGTTCACTGCTCATCTAATGGCAGTCCCCTCTTCTGGAAGGTTCCGCGTGCTCTGAGACAGGACCTTCGCCAGCCAGCCACGTGGCCTTGGGCACGTCCCCAAACCCTCTGAGTCTCCTCATCCATAAAATGAAGAGGCTGGTTTGGATTCCACGAATTTTATGGTCCCAATTCTAATATTAACCCAGTAGATGACCTGGGACACATCCTCATATAACCTTTCTGAGGCTCAGTTTTCCCATCTTTAAAATGGGGGTAAACAATGCCTGCTAAACTAGCTCAAAGCGTGGTATTCAAAATATCGACCACTGCATGCTGGAGGAGGTGGGGGTCTTTGCAGGGTAGGTTGGTCTCCTGAAAGAGCCATTTACCTACCAGGAGGGAAGTATTTTAATAACTGGTATATTATGACCTGGCATAGTCATACAGGTGGGTATTGCTCTGATAGGTAGTACGTGATACTGTTATTCTAGCTAACACAATTAACACGGTGCAAGGGGTACAAAGTTTCAAAGCAGTGCACATCCCACCACCTCCATCACCTTACACATATTTTGCCACGTGCTATCTTGTTTCATAGCACAACACATATGATCACCACCATGTCCATGAGAAAGAAATTAAGCACACCAGTTATCTCAGTTCCCACAGTGACCATGAGCAAAACACTCTCACCATCATCTTACTGACTTTTGTCCCCAGATGATGATCTAGCCCCCTTACAGAATTCCTTAAAAACATACTGCCTTTCTCTTTTCAAGGAAGATATTTCTCTGAACAATCATTTGAAAGGGCCAGCTCTTGGAGGGTAGAAAACACCTGCATTTAGCAAAATTATTTGGAGACAAATGCATACAATAAGAACCAGATTCGCTTGGAGTCCGTTTTGCCCGTGGCTATGTTCTGCAGTCCTGAGAATGGGCTGAGGTTGGGGAGAAGGGTGGCTTGAGGTGCAACAAGATCTTTAAATGCCTTGGCTTTCAGGAAGTGGCTCCAGCGAGCTCCAGGTCCATCGTCTAGCCCTGTGCATATTCTGGTTTCTGCTGAAATGCACACAGAAGTAAAGATAGCACCGCTAATTGCAGGGGGAGCATCAACATATGAGAGCAAAAAAGATGCCTTTCCGTCTACCACGTCCAGCATGTCGGTGGCTGCTTTATACAGAGGTTTCATTGCATATTTAAATAATTGAACACGACATAAAGAATGCTGCCCAGCTGGGAGAGGAAAAGCTGCCTTCAGGTCTGGTGTATCCTCGGGAGGGGGTGGTGGGCTGTGGATTTACAGTCCCTAGTGTGTTTACAAGATGAGGACTCTAATTCTCTCAGTTGTTACCGCAAGGTTGGGGGGATGTGAAGCTCTGGGGCGGGGGGAACCGGGTAGGGGCAGCACAGAGGGGCAGCTAAGGAATAAGTAAATTGCAGGTCACCCCTCCCCCCATGTCACCTCAGCCCCCATCAATTCCAAAGACAAGTCAGCCGTAGCCGCAACCAACCCCCAAAATTTACACTCACCTTCTCAGACCCATGGTGCCCAGTACAAAAATGCAATGCACCATATATTTTCTTTGCTGTTCCCCAAGTTTATGCCATTAACGTGATCTACGATGGGCTGGTTTATGGAGAGAGCAAAGTAATAATACAAAAAGGAAATACCCATAATCTTAAGTGGGGGAAGGGCAGATGAGATTGATGGAAAGTGCAGTTGAGTAGAGAAATGGCAACCCAGTAATGGAATACCTTCAGTGGGAGTGGCGCACAGGGGTTTGGCTTTGTTTTCTCAAAGGAGGGTGAAGGGCATGGCAAGGGTGCTTTTGTTCCCTCGGGTTGGATCCCAGAGGACCGTAAGAAGGGGAGCTGAATCGCTGACAAGGTGGGCTGGCCTGATCTCCTTCAAGTCCAGTTGGGGATAAATGCCCTTGGCCTGCCCTGTCTCTGGGCATGGGGCTTATTTCAGCAGCTGTCCCGGGGCCCGGACTTTCCCTCCTTTGCCAGCGCTTGAGTCCCAGGGAGGACTGACCTTGGGATCAGCAGATTTCCCGATACCTGTCCTGGCCACAGATTCAACTCAGCGGTATCGGGGTGGTAGGGGATTTGGGGAGAAACTTTCAAGCACAGCTTTGGAAATCAAATAGAATTCATTTTTCCTCTTCTGATCTTACAATTGTTCTCTGGAGTAAACACTCTGGTTGAACTTCAAGAAGAGAGAGGCTGCAGGAACTTCCTCTTTGAGTCTGTATTTAATGCGCCAGATGTGCCTCGGCTTCCTCGCAAAGCCCATCCAGCCTGGAGCCCAGAGAATGCAGCTTCAGCCGCAGCTCACTTTGCTTTTCAGTTTAGATGAGAAGTAACAGCAAAATAATCCATCGAGGATAAATTCTTGTCAGTGGATTTGCTTTTCCATGGGAGTTCGCCTTCGTTCCCCAGGGATCACTGTTATTAAGTGTGTGGGCCTGATGGGGGGCTCAGGTCACCCAGCAGAGGAGCCTGGGGATTCCAAAGCCACTTGGAGACCAGTGGTCCCTCCCGCCCGGTGGAGGTGAGAGCGTGGCCCTGTTCACGGCTGCCCCAGTGAAAGGCCATTCCAGTGGGAAGCAAGGAGTCTCGGCTGATACTGGGAGAACAGGACTGAAGACTCTGTGGTCCCACTTCAGCTTTCCCTCGCCTTTCTCTCCCTCTTCTCTTTGGTACCCAGCATCTGGCAGCTGATCTAAGGACCCAGGGTTGTTATCACAATGCCATCATTAGTTGAAACAAAATCATTCCTTGTAACTGGAATATAGTGACTATAAACAACATATGTTATTGGGCGTTCTATTTCTAATAATTGTAATTACTTGAGAATACTTGCCATTAATATAATAACAACAATGATTGACCAGTTCTCTGTTCCAGACCAATAACTTCACCTGAATGCACTCTTTGTTCAGGGGAAAAAAAAGAGGTAATTCAACATGCCTGGTGATAGTCAACAAGGCCAGTGTTGAAACTGGAAGACGCCCGGATGAAAGCCTTCCTAGGGATACAGGATGTTGCTGGGGAGTTGAAGGGCCACCTGGCAGCCTCCCTCTTGGCTAACAAGAGGCCTCTGTCTGCATCCCCACGCTCAAAGGTTGAAAGCAAATGAAGACCTAGGGACCTCCAGAAGAATCGCTGGGCCTGGGTCTCCCCTCCATTCCCAGGGTGAGTCTGGGTCTGGAAGTCCAGGGGAGCTCCAGGCCTGAGGCTGTGTGAGCCCCCCTACTGGGCAGAACTGGGAGACCTAGGCCACACTTGGACACTCACCCAGTAAGACCACTTCTTGGGCGTGGATTTCTCTTTGGTGCTCTCCAGATTATTTCCACTGACAATTACAGAACTTTAGCAATCATGTGGACCAATGGTCCCATTTTACACATCTCTAAATACAGATCTACAGATCTCTTGCACACCTTTAAACCTTCCACGATGCCCCGCGTATGGGAAATGTTCAAGAAGTGGGTAATGTAGGATGAGAGGTGACCTGTAACAATGCTACAGAGTATCATGCCATGAATAAGCTCTTCCCCTGGCATGGAGAGCGGACACTTGTGCCTGGGGCTTCTACAAAATCACCTTTCAGATGTGTAATTTTCTTTGTTACCCCTTATTCCTGCTACCAGCTCTTGCCAGAAACAAAAATATAGAAAACAAAACAATGACATTAAAAAAAGATCATTATATTTCTGTTAGCAGCCGGGGCTTTTTTTTTAAGCTCTGAGGACAATGACCTTCTTCCGCTGACCTGCAATGGCTGGAATCAGCCAACAGTCCACAAATACTTATTTACTTCTTTTCCCCTTATCTCCAGGAAGACGCTGCTACAACAACCATCATGAGGAGGTCGACTCTGGCCTCTCCTCTGTGTTATATTCAAAATGGTCCATTATTGAGCTGGGTAGAATGCAGCCTCCAATTGTGGACGAGGAGCACAGCCTTAAAACTTCCTTCTCTTAGAATAAATAAGCATCCAAGAAAAAGAGAAGCCAAAGTTAATTCCATTCAGTGAAGTGATAAGGGAGGCATGGCGATTCCAAGATACCTGGGAGCCTGTCACTGTGATGGCTTGCCAGGCTCACGGTAAAAGGGCCCATGTAAAATGGAAAGAGTTGGGGGCGGCCACAGAGGTGGGTTTGTCCTTCTTCACATCCCTCCATCCGTCACGTTCCTCCAGGCTTCCTCCTCTTCTGGGGACCCCGGCACCACACCCTCTGGGGTTCTGTGAATCCCCAGTGACCTCTGCCACCACCAGGTACACATGGGTGCTGTGCCTGGCTTACAGTCTGGGCACTTGAAGACATTATTCTTTTATGGAGATCCCTGAATTACACTGGGAAACGTGGTGGGCTATTGTTTTATTCTTTTCTAGGTTTTTTTCCTCTTTCTGAGCAGCAGATGCCAGCTGCTTTTACATATTTAAAAGAAAGAAAGTTGGGACAAGAGGGGCAAACAAGACAGAAAAAGCAGAAATTTGAAAACCTCCTTCAAGGTAATTAAATGATTAGGGGCCTTTGAAATCCACCAGAGAGCTCAATTGTCTCTGTTTTCATTTTATTCTCGGGCCTCTCCACACATGAAATCCCTGCCAGATACACCAGCCTGGAAAGCTGGAGAGATCCTGGAAACCTCTTTGTCTCCACTGCCATCAAGTTACTTGTAGGTTTCTGAACAACATAAGAAGAGGTGCTTCCTGGGCTCTTAGCCCCTGGTTGGGTGGGTCAACCAGCCCTTCTTCTGCTTCTGACCCTGCACCCCAAGACAAAGGCCCAGGATTGAGGAGAATGGATAGACTTTTTTAAAATTTCTTTTTAAAAAAATATTTAATTTATTTATTTGTTTGGCTGCACCAGGTCTTAGTTGGGGCACGCGGGATCGTTTAGTTGCGCATGTGGGCTCTTAGTTGCGGCATGTATGCAGGATCTAGCTCCCCAAACAGGGATTGAACCCAGGCCCCCTGTAGTGGGGCCGCGAAGTCTTAACTGCTGGACCACCAGGGAAGTCCCGAGAATGTACAGCCTTTTATCAGGGTCTTCATGCCAAGGTGTGCCCCTTGGCTGTCAGACCCCTGTCTGTCCTATTAGCTTTAGCTCCACTTTGTCTCAGTTTAAGAAAAAGAAGCAGAGAATTGACACATAAAAATTAGATTCACATTCCTACTTAAAGCCAAGACATAACCCCTTTTCTCCCTTTCCCTATGAAGGGATAATCTAGGTCTGGGTCTCTTTTTCGGATTATGAATTCAGAGCAGCCGTTCCCAGCCATAGACAGACCCCATCGTAGAGGCAGAGGGCCTGTGTCTAGAGACTTCCACAGCCTCTTCTTGTTCTGGTCTGAAACCTACAAGTGACTTGATGGGAGCAGAAAGAAAGAGGTTTTCAGGCTCTCTCCAGCTTTCCAGGCTGGTGTATCTAGCAGGGATTTCCTGTGTGGAGAGGCCCAAGAATAAATGGAAAGCAGAGACAACTGAGCTATCTGGTGGATTTCAAAGGCTCCTAATCATTTAATTACCTTGAATGAGGTTTTCAAATTTCTGCTTTTTCTGTCTTTTTTGCTCCTCTTGTCCCCACCACCCAATTGGGAGCATTCTCTCCCCTTGACAACCTCACCATTCCTTGCCTTTCCCTCTACAAAGGATTGCTCTGCCCCTTCTCTACCCCGAGAACTCCTGCTCAGCCGCCAGAGCTTGGGAAAGTGGGATCCGGGGCTGGAAATGTCTCATCGCCAGACACACTTCAGTCATTTTTCCTGGGTGAGGAGAGCTCAACGCAGCAGATGCTGGTGGTGAGGTGTCCTTTGCTCCTCCCTTTCAGAGACAAGACAGCTTCCCTCCTGCCATTAAGGCTTTGGCCTGAGTTAGGGTTCCTAGTGGGGTGGGAGTCTGGGGGCGGGCCTCTCTGTTCTCACCATGCCCCGTCCAGTACCCCAAACAGCCCTTATGCTTTCTGCACCCGGACAGTTCCCTGCTCTCACAGCTATGGCTTTGCCACATGGTCATGGCACCTGTGTGGCTGTGTGAAGGGGGCTGGAAGGTACACCCAAGACGTGGGGGTAGGAGAGATGTTGGAGCCTGAGTCCAGCATTGGCCGAGAGAGTGCCCTGTCCTTGCATTCAGTGGGGTCTAACCAACACGATATAGATATAGATACAGATACAGATACAGATATAGATATATCACCTCTCTATCTTCCTGTTCTCAGCAACAGCATTCTAAACCACTCTTCAGAACTACTGGCCCAATGGTTGGAGTCACACAAGCACCATAATGTTTGAACAACAGCAGACTTTTCCAAAATGTGTTTATACCCATTATCCTTGAGGTCTTTGCCCACAAACTTACAATCTCAGAGAGGAAACAACATAGGCATAGAGTATTTCTATTACGGTGATGAAGAGTTTTCAAGGATAAGACTAAAGATCAGGAGGGAACAGAAACAGTGTCTTAGCCACGGAGCCTAACCCTGTGTCAGTGATTTGCAGACTGGACTGTGCAACAGAATCGCACAGTGCCGACCGCAGCCCCAAGGGGTCATCCAGCTGGTGGAGAGGATGGAGGGGGAGATTTTGCGTCTCTGACAAGGCCCCAGGCGATGAGGACGCTGATGCTGCTGGTTTGGGGACCACACGTTGAAAACCATCCTCAGGTTAGTGACCACCTCATCCATCCATAAGAATGGTTAGTGACCATTCTTATCTTTCTCTCCCTTTTACTCGACCTGACTTCTTTGATCTCAGTTCTGCTCTGCGGACAGTGCTCTGAGGGACCGCTGAGCAGTCTGTACAGTCCTGCTGTGTACTTACAATTATTTCTAGGACACACACACACACACACCTCTCTGGGATTGTTCTGGAACTCACCTGGTGTGTAGAGGGTCCTGCTGGATGGAGTGACCTGGAATGCACCTCTGTCTGGTAACCGAACCCCCAGGATTGACCCAGAGCTCAGAGCTTTGCTTGTTTACTGCTTTCATGAAGTGGTCCTTTAGGAGTCGGGGTTGGGGAGCAATAGGGTGGTCCTGCGGGATTTGCCTTTGTTTTCTCTTCTTAAGGGAAGACCTACTTGTGTGTCCCACGCTCACAGCAAGCAGCGCTCACTGCTCTGGCTGCGGGACCTACCTCAGGCAGCCTCACCCGGCCTTCCTGGAAGGAGCAAGTCTTGGGGTCGTGGGTGCAGACATGCCGGTATTTACACCAGTGGCAGCGGTATGGGCTCTCCACGCAGGACAGGCACCTGGGCACAGAGGAGGAAGAGGCACACGTCATAGAACCTGCATGAACCAAAAGCAGAAAGCCTAAGACTCTAGGGCCTAGCAAAACATGTTTTCATAGTAGGAGAAACCACCTTCAAACGCTCAGGAAGAGTAGACCTTGTAAAAATCCATCCCTTTTCTCTCCAAGTCCTCAGGAAGCCAAGAGTCTCTGGCCTCCGCCCTCACTCAGGTAGCTGACAAGCCCGATCCCCCAAGAGCCTCATCAACCACCCTCCATGTTTATAGGATGGCGCCCTCTTTTGCTGAATTGGGAAACAATGAGGTCTGGAGTAGAGGGGCTCATCCAGAGAACCCATAAGAGTTAGGACTAACAGTGAAATTGACTTTTAATTCAAATTGACTCCAGGGTCTCTGCTGACAAGGACCCACCTTTGCAGAGGAAGGTCCTGAGGCTACCCCCTCAGTATGATGGGCAGAGTTGGCAACCCTACCTCTACTCACCATTCCCAGGAAACACAGGCAACTTTATAAAAGCTACTTCCTGTTTAAAACCCAACATGGTTCCCTTCTCCCAAAGGGTCGAACCCAAATGCCTTGCCATGCAGGCCAAGGCCTCTGTGGTGTCTAGATCCACTGTCCCCACATGTGTCTGGTGCTTTAGCCAAGAATAGGCCATGCTCTCCCCATGCTGTCCTTCTACCTGGAGTACCATTTCCTCTACCTCATCATCTCCTCTTCCTTCTTTGACCAACGGAGAGTTGGTCTCATTGGGGCCCTCATGCTATTCATCCTTTTGTTTCTGTCTCTGGAACAGTACTGGTCTTGTTGTATTATATTTTACTTATTCATTGTCCTGTTCATCCACTGGTCCACTAGGCAATGATTCTTGGGGGGTAGAGATCGAGTCTTTGCATCTTATTAATTTTTGATCCTCCTTGTCTAATGAGTAACATACTGTCTTGCATATAGGATGCTTAAAATCATTTTATGGACTGAATGGAAACTTCAAACATGATTTCATCTACCTATTCTACTTTCTTAGAGGGGCAAAGGGGAGTGGGGGATTAGGTCACCAAGTGGTAAAGACATGGCAAGCTCTGTGGGAAGAAGCAGGAAGAGAATTCCAATGTCGAAGCAATTTGGCTGGGAGGACTGGCTACCTCTTACTTGGGGTGCCAAAGAGAGCCAAGCTCTGGACTCACAGCTGTCATAACCAGACAGAGCCCACCAGCCTAGAGCCCCAAATATCTATGGTTATGTTAACTAGCTTGTCCTATATGGAGAAGAAAACAGAACATTATATTAAAGCAAGCAAAGCTTTTTGAGATCAGGTTCTATGGCTTTCAAACTGTGCTCTAGGGAACCCTGGGGGTTCCGTGAAGCTTCTTTGGAGACTGTGTGAGATGTGTGGGGTTCCTAGACAGAGGGGTTCCAGGTCCTCCCGACCCTCAACCATCTCCTGCTTCCATCTATTTTGTATATTGGGCTTTCACACCTAATTTTGGTTGAAGAAAGGTTTCTATGGTGAAAAACAGGTTTGCACCTTCTCAATATTATCCAGGCCCATCATTTTGGAGAGGAAATAATAATATAGTAACTGTAAAATGTACAGTGCCTAAACAGTCGGCCAGACATGGCTCTAACCGCTCTCCTTGTAAGCGCTCTTCTAGCCCTCGCAGCCATCCTGTGGGCTGAGCAGGGCTGATAAGCAGGGGCAGCAACCAGCGACGTCCCAGCCGATGGGACCGTGCCCTTGCCATGTCAGCTGTTAAATATTTGGGGGACGCCCCAGGAGGAGGGCTACTATTTCCTCATTTACAGAGGATGCTGGGGCACAGAACGGTTACTTTTCCTAGCTGGTCTGACTCCAGAGCCCAAGCCTCCGTCGTCTGTGGCTTCCCCCGGGAAGTGGAGGCTTCAGTCAAACAGAGCCAGAGCTGGAGCCGGAGCCAGAGCTAGAACCCCACCCCAGGCCGAAGCCCGCCTCTGACCGTCGCAGCCTGAGTCTCGACCCAGCCTGCAGGGGACTGTGCAGAGCTGAGCGTTCGTTCAGGTGACTTGTTGGACCACTGCCTGGACACACGTGGGGCCTTCCCTCCCTCCCCAGACCCCTCTTCTCACCTGGGGCGCTGGCCGCTCTGTTCTTCAGGTCATAAACACCCCCCTCCTCAACAGATGGTGGAAAGTGAATCACGTTAGCAGACTTACGCCAGAGAAGACGTAAGGGCTAGGGACTTGGAGTTCCCCAGCCCACAGGTTATCACTCTGCCCATTCTAGCCTCTTCCCATCAACCCTGTGGGTGCCAGAGGAGGGAGTCTCTCTCCTTCTGGGGGTGAAGGAGGTCACCTTACAGGGCCTCTAGATGGTAAGCCCTTGGGAAAAGTGGTGGGGTCTTCTATCTTTGGATGAACTTTGACCCCAGAAACAGGGAGCTGAGTGAGGCTGGAGGGGCACTTACGAGTTGTGGACGCTGCAGTTGTAGAAGACAAAGCTGGTGCTGGCAAAGGTCATGCCTGTCTCCTTCGACTTGAGCTGCAGCTGGACGACATGGTGGTCCCCTGTGGGCGGAGCCAGCCATGAGGTGGAGGTGGGGTGGGGGATGGCCACTGCCCCGTGTCGGGTCCCACTGAGAGTAATGCACCCTGGCAAAGGGGAGCCCACTCTCCAGGGGGTGTGCTCAGCTCTAACCGGATTCGGATTCAGTCGGGCCTGGTCCCAGGACAACCCCGAGAACAGCTGCAGAGGGTGGTTCTTGTCTACTTCTCCTTCCACACTGTATTCCCGGCACCCACCTCTCATTTGCTCACCAGGTCCTTTCCTGTACACACACACACACACACACACACACACACACACACACGCACACACACTCTGACAGGTATTCAAATGTGCATTCACATACATGATGTCCATGCAGCCCTCACAGAATTACAAATACACACATTGATTAGCTACCAGGAGAAACACGCAGACTCTTGGCAACGCTGCCACAAACTATGCCAGAGGTTTCACATGGAGGTGTGTGAGCGCTCACGAGCTCGTGCCCCATCTCTGTCAGGAAAGACCCTGTGCTGACACCCCCGCCTCCGGTGGGCTCCATTCGGGCAGGCATGCCTGGAATCCCCAGCCAGCACCAGGGAGGAGCTGGGGCCCATGTTTAATTCACAGCCCGGAGCCCAGGCCCCTTGCTCTGTGCCTTCCCGGAGAGGCTCATTAATCAATCAGCTCGGAACGAATGTGACAAGCCCAAATGGGAGGGCCAACATGGAATCAGGCTGCCCAGGCCGCCTGTCCCTCCCAGCGCTGGGCCTCTGTCCACCTTGCCCTTCTCGTGGCAGCTGGCCACCAACAGGAAGCTCCGGGGAGGCGGGGCTGGGGGGGGCAATGGTTCAGGGTCAGAGACCCAGCAGTGCAGGCAGGGGGTAAGGAACCAGATGACCCCTGCACCCCATCCCTCCTCCCATGCCCCTCCATGCCAGCCCTCTCATGCTCCAGCATGACCTCTGAACTTGACCGGCACACTCTGCCACCAGGCTGGCCTTTCCCTCTCCCGCCCTCTTGGCACTGCTCCTCACCCAGGGTGAGCGTGACTCCTGGATGCTCACCTGGTCTCAATTCCAAAGGCAGCGGAGGGACACTCCATCCCCCTCTTCCTGTGACATCCCTACCAACGCACACCGCTTCCTCTGACCCTCCCCTCCTGTGTGCTCCCTCAATCCCCCATGTCTGTCCTGAGTTCTCATCATCCAGGCGGCAGGAGGAAGGACTTGCCACCCCGCTTTGCCTCTGGGGACCACTCACCGTTCTCCGTGATGATCCGGGGCACCTCCTTGGCTGCTGGGGAGTAGCACTGGATCTGATTGCCTACCACCAGCCCATCCATCTCTGACAGGTCCTCGAAGGTGCAGTTGACACCAGCTGACAGCTCTGGGACATTGTATGTCTCCAGGACCAGCTGTGAACAGCCAGGTAGGGGAAGAGAGAGGAGGAGAGAGAAATGGGGAAAGGAGGGTATGGAATAAAGAAAGAAAGAGGGAGAGAGAGGAGGAGAGAGAAACGGGAAAAGGAGGGTATGGAATAAAGGAAGAAAGAGGGAGAGCAAGAGAGATCAGAGAGAAAGAGAAGAAAGACAAGCATGAGGCAACATTGACATACAGAAGAAGAGACCCAATTTATGACAGGAGAGGACAGAGAAGGTGGTGGGATGGTAAGAGACAGAGACAAAAGAAATAAGCATCCGAATGGATCTGGCCCCAGGAAACAGAACGTTTAGGGGATTTGTAGGTGGAAAGAGCCCCCGGGGAACTGCTGGTCAGTTTCCTCTCTGTTATCCCCAACTTTGGAAAATGGCAACACCAACCACCAGGTGCCCAGCAAGAACGTGGGCACCATCGCCCCCTTTTCTCCCTCTGCACATACATCTGTCCCATCTCCAAGACAAGGACAGTGTTCCCAACACTCTCCCTCTCTTGGTCACTCTTCCTGTCATTTTTGGTGTCAGTTTTCCCCGTCTTTCTACCCCTTGTGCATAAAGCCTCTTCCCCGATAGTCCTGCAAACGTCCCCATCTTCCATCCCCAGGGACACATTCTTTAACACCCCTGCCCTGCTCTGGAGCGGCCTTGCTGGCCAGCTAGGCCCAGCCCTCCTGAGGGGTGTGGGGCTGAGGCCCTTTTTGGCGGGGGGAGGGCTCTTCCGACGTCCCTGGATCCCGGTCCCACAGCCTTACCAGGACATTGTACTGAGAAACGGAGATGTTGCTGGGATGGACGGTCAGCCGGACGCACTGCTTCATCTCAGAGGCAAACCTGCGGGGCTCTCTGGACCGCTCACAGCGCTCCTTCCGGGTGCACCTGGGAAGGACAGGGCGACTGATCAGGGACTCAGCAGGAGACCGCTGGTCCAGTGAGGGGCCGGCGCGGAGGTCAGGCATGGCCAGTGGCTCCTAGGACGTGTCCGAACTGAGCATGCCCAGGACTAACCTTCTAGTTTCCTTCCTCCAGCCTGGTCCTCCCCCATCAAGCCCAAATTGGAAGAAGAAGGTTAATTCCAATCACTGGTTGCCACATGCAAAACCCTGACAGTCACCCCAGAGTGCCCTCAGGGCCTCCTCATTCACAGCAAGAACTGGAAGTCCTGTCTATTCCCCCTCCCCACTCAGCCTCAGCACTACCCCCCCTTCGCAAACCAAGACTGTTCTCGCCACGTATCTCCTCTTTCCGATTTCCTCGTCTTTGTGCACGCCAGCTCCCCTGTCTGCACTGCCCTCTCGCCACATTTTTCCCCATTCCAACTTCTACCTGTTCCTCTAGACATGGTTCAACTATAATGCATCTGCGTGGGTCCCTCTTCCCACCAACCCACTCCCACCCCGGGCAAAGTTAAGAGCACTTTGGTGTTTCTCAGCATCTAGAACTTCTTAGACTATATGACAATTATTAGGCTAAGCGCAGCCCTCTCCTACCAAGTGTGAACTTCTCCAAAGAAGAAACTATGCCTGACTTACTTTGGAATCCCCTGCCTATCTCCTGCCCAGCAGACAGAAGGTAAACGTAGGTGGGCAGGAGGGAGGGGAGGAGGAATCAAAGTTGCAGAGCGTAGAAGTTCACAGCGCGCTCTGGAGCCAGGCTGCGTTGGATCCGAATCCCAGCTCCACGGCCCAGCATCACTGCTATAGAAGGTTCGCTATTATTGCCTAGTGTCCGTGTCCTATTATTGCTCAAAGTGTGCCTTGTCACCAGTGGATCACATCCAGGTGACCTGGGATCTTACGGTCGTAACTGATGGGGGCTTGTGAAAGATGCACATAAAAGTCAGGGTGGTCACCCAAATGCATGCATCACACATAGGGGAAGGCACTTAAGCTCTCAGCTGGGGCCAGGGCTTGCCCTGCCTTCCAGTGGGAGTTGACTGCTCGGAGGTATTTGACTTTCAGGGAACAGTATTTAATCCAAGCTGGATAAGCCTGGTGAACATGGAGCTGCGCTGAGCGGCCATGATTTGGAACCTCTGGGCTACTGATTCTGCTGTGGGATGGCGGTGAGGGAAAGCAGGGTCCTCAGAGGGACATGTTGAGGTAAGATGGGACTGCAGGGAAATCCCTCCTGAGTGCTGATTTCTTTTGGTTAAAGAGGAGAGACTCTGCCGAGAAGGGAGGATGTCAGGGGCTGTTGCAGGAGAGGAGGCAGCACCAGGCAAGGAGCTGGGTAGGGAAGGGAGCAGCCAGGGATATGGAAGGGAACACCTGTCTCAAGAAGCAGATGGGTGAGGGGTAGGGTAAAAGGTGAGGGGACAGAGGCACCTGGATACCCTGAGCTGCTCTCGGGGTGACTCTCAGGCACAGAGGAAACCTGCGGGGGCCTCTCCTCCCAGCCACGGGGAAGGAAGTATGTCATCCACATCACCTGGAGTTACCAAACAGAGTCCAGAGAGAAAAGAGGCAACTCCTTCTCTCTTGCAGTGGGTACAAAGGAACTTCGTTGAGGGATCTCAAGACAAGGTCTATCTGCATAGTTTGCTGCTCCCGGAGTTCATGAGGCTGCATCTTGGCCTCAGTGGGAGGGACGGCCTAATAGTGGAGGGTCTGAGAGGAGAATTTAGCTGAGAAATCACTGAAGGTGTGGACTAAAGGAAGCAAGGGGAGATATGGACAAAAAGGATGACCTTGGAGTAAAGTGGATGTGTAATCAGAAGTAAAACACAATTCTGAAGAAAATAATCATGGCTACTAGTCATTGAGCTCTTATTGGGCACTGTGATAAGGGGCTTACAGTTTATGTCACTGAAGTCTCCCAGAGATGATGGGAGGTAGGTAACCATTTTAAACCCCACCTTATAGATCAGGAAACTACAGAGAGCAGTTAGTCACTTGTTCAAGGTCATCAGCTAATCAGAGGGAGCCTGTATGAACACAGATGAACTCTGGAGCCTCCATTCTCACCCACTGTGCTCTACCTCCCTGAAGCTTCTAGACTAAACCCATTTTCCTTGCCATCCTGATGTCCCCTTCTGTGCTTAAGGCAATTTAAAAATGTCCTCTCAATCTTCTTCTCTATGCTAATCAGTGTTTTTGCCTGCCACTGGAAACACTTTGAATATTATTGAGACTTGTGAATTCTCCAGGACCCGCCTAGGAATCTCATCCCAAGGGTGAAAGGTCAGATGTGAGTGTGGTCGTCTCCAAGGCACCCCCAGGCTGTTCTAGCAGACCCATGCCAACAAGGGCATCTGCCTAAAAGTCTGGGAAGTTAATTTACCAGGCTAGCTCCTCTGCGAGGACTTCATTACCTCCAGCCATTAAGCTAATGTTATGGATTTTTCCAGGGTTTCTGCACTGACATCACTATTAATAGTGTTATTACTCCCATTAACAGCAGACCCAGAGAGCTGGTACAGACTTCAATTATTCACTGACTCCCCAACTTTGAAGTTCCTATTTCCAAAAGCACTCAGTAGATCTGAAAAATGTCTTTGATTAAATTATGCAGACAGGAAAAATGAAGCTGCTTTCAGCCCAAACATCACCTGAAGTTACCAAATAGAGTCCAGATAGAAAAGAGGCAACTCCTTCTCTCTTGCAGGAGGTACAAAGGAACTTGGTTGAGGGATCTCAAGACAAGGTCTATCTGCATGGTTTGCTGCTCCCAGAGTTCATGAGGCTGCATCTTTCCATGGCTCCCGAGAGCCCACAACTAAACAGGTATCATCTCCCGCAGATTTAGGTCTTACCAGGGAAGCCACCCATGGCTTACAATTTTAAACATCCCATCTATTGGTGTAATCTTGGGCAAATTACTTAACCTCTTGCTGCCTCAGTTTTCTCATCTATAAAATGGGGACAAAATAGTACCTACCTAATAGGGTTATCATGAGGGTTAAAAGATGATGCAAGTAAAGCATTTAGAACAGAGCATAGCTCATACATAATAAGCCCTCAATAAAACCTAGTATTACCCCATCCCTCCTCTGCTTTCCCATCCAACCCCTCCAAACTGCAGCTGATGCAGAAGCGCAGATCTCCTCCCAGACTGGACCACGGGGCAAATCAAAGATGAAAAGACAGCAATGGCTGCAGCACTTTTCCTCTTAATGACGGAGGGGGAGCCCCAGATGGCAGGAGGGAGCAAAGAGGAAAAGAGGGGTCTGGGCTGTAGCTCTGCTTTCTTCCTAGCTGTCAAAGGGTATTGAGAACTCAGCTCTCTTCGTGGAAAGTCAAGTTTAAGGTCAGTGTCAGGGATGTTTTGACATTTCTACTATCCCTCAGGGCCCATGAGGGCAGAAGCTGCAAATGTTCAAAAGCACAGACCATTGACCTTAGAAGTGATAGGAAAATGTAGGGGAAGAATGGATTCCTTCTGAGTTCTTAAAGGGTCAGTCAGGGTAATGGCCTCTTGCTCTTCTGGGACTATGATTTTCCCTTAGGCCAGGCAAGAGCTAGGAAACGTGCAAAGGGTTAATTCATGACCCCTGGGTCGGGGGGCTTAGATGGTTCCTTCAAAGGGGTTCCAGGTACTTCCAAAAGCATGTCCTTGCATTCCACTGTGGGGACACCTTGGACATGGTGGAAGACCCTGCTTTATCCATTTTCCAGGCAGGACTCAAATAGTGCATGCTATACGGCTTTGAGTTTCCAGACAGTCATCCCTGCCAGCACCATCGCCACCCCCAGGAAACGCAGACCTGCAGGTGGCCAGCAGGAAGCACGCTCCAGGCCTGCTGGACACAGCCCGGGCCTGGACACAGCCCGGGCCCCCAGAATTGGAGTCTGGCCCCTCTAAGCTCTTCTTCCCTCCCCTCCTCCTTCCACTTTCTCTGCAGTTGGTCCTCCAGCTCCAGTTCAGAGGTGCTAAAAGCCCATGGGGACAAAGGCCCTGGCCCCTGGAGGGGTTATTATTCAAGTCAGTGGTTCCAATGAGATTATCTTCTCTAAAGAAGCAGCTACCACCGCCTCCCCTAAGCCTGAACTTTCACTGCTGGAGAATTCCCAGCCAAGTGGAAAATTAGAAGGGAGAGGAATGGAGAAAGGAAGGGGGTGAGGGAGAGGGAAAGAGGTGGTGCTTAAGTTCTCCAGAAATTAATTCCTAAATACAATGATGGAAATATTAACTCCCAGTGATGCTGGCTGGGCAAGCAAATTTCAATTTGCAAGTGGGGCTCTCTGTGAGTCCAGCCTGGGTGAACCTCCAAACCGGAGTGGAGGCGGGGGAAACCACCGCTGGTCCGTCTCCCCAGGCCCTCCAGGTAGTGTGGGTCTACCAGCCTCGGATATCAGAACTGGCTCCTTGCTTCTCCCTGTAGGTGATCCCCCATCCTTAACACTTCACGTTGGTCATGGCCTGTGCTTGAAGTGCAATATTTGGGGAATCTGTGTTTAGAACATGAGGAGGTTGGAAAAAAATGGGGTAGGGCTCCCCAAATGCCCTTTACAGAAAAGGTAAGAGGGACCTTATTCACGTTGGAGATCACAGGGGCTCTTTGATCACTGTCTCCACATCTGGGAACCCTGACGAGGGAAGAGACTGGGTTTCCTGACATCGTTACCCTTGCCCTCTTCAGGAATGCCCCCAGAAATGGGCAGGTGGCATGTGCAGCTTGGAGGAAGGCAGACTGGATAGTAAAGGGAAGCCTTCTAGGCAGATGGTGTGCAAGGGGTTTCTTATATGAAGGGCACGGACCAGGTGAGGCCTTTCAGTACCGTGACTCTACGATGTGGAACCACAGATACAGAGGGCCAACTACGGGATTTGACGTTCATGGATTTTGGTACCCGCTGTGGGTCCTGGACCCAATCCCCTGTGGATTGGTTCTGTATCTCTTGAGCTGGGGCGAGGAAAATTGAAATACACTAGGATCTCGTCTGGGACTCTTTCCTCTGGACCAGAGGCCGATAAATTTTTCGCAAAGAGTCAGGGAAGGCCACAGCATAGACTGCAAAGAGTTTGCTGGGCAGAAGTGGATCTGAACAATTCCTCACGATTGTGCAGACATCCTGCAAAGAGCCCAAGGAGAGATCATTGACTTAGCGGGTGAGTATTCAGTAGCCCTTGGATACAGGTTAAAAAATAAAAATAAACATAAAACCAGGCTACGGGATATGCTAAGAAGCGGCACAAAAGGACTGGCATTTTGGAATCAGTTTGGACTTGATTAAGGGGACATTCAGTGTGACTGTGGAACAAACTGATCTCTCTGCCCTTTCCCAGGTGGCCGCTGGACAGCCACGCCCATGGCTGCTGAAGACTGTCTGGGAGGGAAGACTTCCCAGAGGTGGGTTCCTCCCAGCCACCCCATCACAGCCCTCCGGTCCCGGGGAGGACAGCAGCAGGACAGGGACCACGGAGGAGGTCCTGGGTCTGACCCATAGCCTCTGCTTACACATAGCCTCTGCTTACACAGCCACTGAAGTCAGAACTAGTCCCCCAGGGGGCTGCCTGCACATCCCTCCCTTAATTTTCAAGGCGTTGCTGTAAGATGGCTCTTCACTGCCATTTTATAGCAGGAAACTGAGCCCAGACTGGGCCTGTCCACAGACAGGTTCTTAGTTTTAACCCATCCCTTCTGTCTAGGTAGCAGCATTTTTCCTTTCCTTTCCTTTTCTCTGTCTTGGCAGAAACTATATAAAGTGAGTCCTGAACAGTGACCCATGCCAAGCCATCCAGGAAGGGCATCCTTCCAAGAGAAGAAATCTGCAAAGAGGAGGGGTCCCAGGGGGGAGGGAAAGACTTTATAAAAGCTGAGCTTATCTTTCACCTGTCAATGTCCCGCGTTACACGAGCCTCCCAGCAGTGAAGCTGAGGACCCTGCTGAAGAAAGGCAACGTCTGGGCCGATCGATGGGACTGGGTCTGTGGGGGATCCCGTTACCTGCTGAGACTGATGGGCTTCTGGGCCTGGGCATGGGAGGGGAAGAGGGAGAGGGGGCTGGAGACCTGGGGGTTGGAGGGATCTTTCCAGGCCCAGGACAGGTGAAAGCTGGGCTTCAGGGCTGTGGGTGCACTGCAGGCTTTCCTTTCTTTCACCCAAGTCAGAATAGGCTCAGGCCCAACGGGGTGGAGGCCCTGAAAACAAAGGCTCAAGGTGATGGACAAATAAACAGTTTGTTGAAGCTGTCATTACCATTAGAAACCAGCAAGCCTGTGGGCTGGGGCCCGGGGCTGCAAGAGAGGGCAACAGGGGTGACCCTCCGTGCTACTGGATTGGCAAGCCTGTGCTCAGGACAATTGAGGGTGAGTAACGGGAGGGAGGGTTTCAATTACATGAGCATTTCTTAAGCCCGTTCAGTCTGCAACCCACCTATGCCCTTGCTGGTACAAACAGCCCTTTCAGCCACCTGAGCCACCTGTTGGTTGGGGCCCCATCTTGAACTGCATGCACGCTCTCTCTCTCCTCCTGTTCCTCTGTCTCTGTTTCTGTCCTCCCTCCATCACTCACTCACTCACACACACACACACACACACACACACACACACACACAGCTTCTGCTGTCATTCTCTTCCCACAGAATTCCCCACCCTCTCACTCCCTACAACCATGGGAAAAGTTGGCAAAAGTGACAGAAAATGGATGTATCTTGACACCACAAGGAACCCTCTTCCTGAGGCTCTTTTGCACAGTTTTCCTGGGGCGGGCTGGCTGGGCCCTGTAGCACTTAGCACAGGGTCTTGCCCGCGGCGTGCACCTGACAAACGTGCTGATTCTAGCACAGACTGCAACCCTCACCCCATCCCTGGACCAGAGGCCTGGTTCCCAAGAACTTGCTCCTGGGCAGAAGGTTTAATGCAGGCCCCTTGTATGCCCTGAGCCTAGCATAGTGCCTGGCACAGGGGGTGTGTGTGGGCATGGTGCTCCTCCAAAGTGATGAAATCCCCTGCACTTTTCACCTCCCTCCCTTCCTAGTAAACTCAGATGCCCCAGGGGGAGCATCTGCAGGCTCTCTGGCCCATCCTCATCCTTCCCACACAGCCTCTCCCTTCCCTCCTGCTTGGCCCACATCCTCATGCATCAGTCTCAGCCATGGAAGTCCTGTTGGCATCTATTTCAAATGAAAAGGGGTGCAAACTGGACATTTAGGAGAAGCAATGTCTGGCTTTGCCTTGAACTTAAGCAAAAAAGGAAAGAAAGGCCCACTGGGAAGAATTAGGAAGGGGCATGAGAGTACTTTCTGGATGAAGAAATGTTGTATATCTTGATGGGGGTGTGGATTATCTGGGTTTTGCATTTATCAAAACTTTCCAAACTGTACACTGAGCATCAGTTTATCTCACTCTATATAAATTAAACATTATATCCTGATTACAAGCATCTTAGCAGATCCAGGGATCTACTCCTCTTCACCTGGCCACGTGGGCCAGGGGGTTCTCCTGGTCATTAACTCCGGGAGGGAGGGAAGGAGGAAGGATGGATGTACAGAGCGTCACGGTGGGCGGGCAGCCTTGGCCTAGGGCGCTCGTGAGCTGAATCCTCCTGGGGGAGTTGGGCTTTACGTCAGCACAGCCCCCAGCACCAGGCCCATCCCACAACCAGGAGGCTCGAGGTCACAGAGAACCACACCTTGAGCTGGCAGAGCACCTTGGAGCTGGGGTGCTGGCTCAGGTGGCTGCACAGCCGGGGAATATGGAATTTGGACTTGGTGGCAGATGCCCAGAGCTCACGTCCGTGACTGTTTTCTTTAGGCCACGCTGAGAGTAGAGAGGCTGGCTTCCCAGTGCAGGCTGATGGCTTCCTTTATGAACTGTCCAGACTTCACCTGGACCCCAGCCCACCCCTGTTTTCTGCTGCTTGACAGGAGGCAGGTATTATGTTACTGAGGGGAAACTGAGGCCACGCAGGAAGTAGTCTCTGGTACCTCCTCCTGTCGTTCTTGTTTAGCTCAGCTCTGGGGAGGGGAGGTGGGCGTACCCCCAGCGCCCCTGCCGCCGTCTCAGAGCCTCAGGGACCCTGTTCTTCACAGGGCTCAGTGCTATGTGGGGCTGGCTGACATCACCAGGCAGGATCAAAGCTGACACAGAGACCAGCCTTTGGGTCCCACAGGCATAGAGTGTCAGAGGGGGGCCAGCTTTTCTGATTGCCCTTAAATGATGCCAGGTGTGAGAGCCTCAGGCCGGGAGCAGCTGAGCCATCCTTAGCCAAGCTGAAAGCCAGCTGGCCTAAGGCCCCCAAGGAAGCAATGGCTCTGGAGCACAGCCCCTTTCTGAGAGGCCGCACTGTGTGGGACAAAGAAAACGACTTCCCCTCTGCCTTGCAAAGTATCATCTGGGCAACTCTTCTGGGTTGATCAGAGCTGATCTGGATTCTGAATGCAATATCTCCCATCCTCTTGTATGGCGGCCAGTTTTAGGCGCCACTGCTCTCTGTTACGATACATAGCTTTGGGTACACTCCTGTACCCGGTTTCTGGTCATCTCTAAGTTACTTGTTTTTCAGGGTAGGTTGATGGGTCTCCGTTTTTTCCCATCACAGCATATCCGAGGGATTTCAAACCTTTCCTTAGTGAACTCTATCTAGGTCTCATTATGTCTGAGACTGTCACCTAGAGCGGGGAGGGTGCCCATCCTGGGCCCTTAGAGAGGTTGTGTTAGAATTTAAGAGGGCATGTCTAACTTTCAGAGGCACTCCTGGGGTGGAGTGAGGCAGGAAATGACTGGTAAATGCCATTGGTCACATACAGTTCAGGCTCTTAGTAAGAAAACTTAAGTCCTTCTTTTTAGTTTATAATAGTTGTGTCCAACTCACAGCGTGTCAAGTTTCAAGTGTTAACTAGAAGACTGGGGTTCCCGCAGCCATAGCTTGGCTGGGACCAAATTCCACAGAGTGGGTGGGGCCCAACTACTGCTGGCTTCTCCAGTCAGCGATGCCAAGGGTCTTCGGCTCCCCTAAGAAAGGCTTTCTGTTCTCCCCTCACGTCTGGGGAGTTGTCTGTACCCTACTTCTACCCCTCAGTTCATGTATCAGGCTACCATTTGTCTCCACTGTATACCATTGCCTTCTTCCCACTTCTAGAGAGTAAAATGGAGCCAGCAAGGAAGAGCCACATGGGGGGATCGGCCAACACTTGGACCAGGGTTTCAAACACTGGTCTAGTGACCCTGGGCCCAGGGTGCTCTGACAGCCAGATGAGTGTTAGGACTGCAGAGGAGGGTTCTTAGGTGCTACGCACTTGAACTTACCCCTCAAATACCAGAAGATTCTGGGGGGATACTGAAGTCTGTTAAGTGGCTGTTACATCACTAACTGGACAGTAGACATCACACACGTGATTTAGTGGCCCATGTGAGCCTGGAGAAAAGAGTCCAGGGATTTCCCTGGTGGTCCAGTGGCTAAGACTCTGTGCTCGCAATGCAGGGGCCCCGGGCTTGATCCTTGGTCAGGATCCCATGTGCCACAACTAAGACCCAGAACAGCCAGATAAATAAATAAATACACATTAAAAAAAATTAAAAAATAAAGAAAGGAGTCCAATGCCTCCTTCCTGCTGTTTAGCCCTGGAATGTCAGTTTACAGTCAAATTGCAACCAGAAATGTCCAGAGATCTCCCTCCAGACCTCCAGTGTGTAATGATCCAGGGTGATTCCCATATCCTGACCCTTCATCATTCCCATGCTGACATTTCCATAGATTTTTATGGGAAGTTGACAATTGAAAGTGAAGTCAGAACAAAAGAAGGGAGATAAGATTTACAAAGGATACATAGAAGGAAGAGGAAGAAAAGAGAGGGAGAGACGGGAGAGGTCAAACAGTAGGAGAGTGGTGATAGAGAAGAAGAGGAGGAGGGAGAGAATTACTGGGGGAGGGGGAGGCAGGAGGAAGCGGCCCAGCGGTACTCACGTGTTGTGGAGCACACACCAGCCACAGTGGGGATCGCCTGAGCCAAGGCACTCGCCGCAGCTCCGATACTGACCACAGGACTCCACAGGGACTCTGGTGAGCTAGGACAGGACCATACGGGAGACAGCGGTCAAGATTTTGCAGAACACCCATTAGTTCACCAAGAAGTCATGCCATCCTATCAGGTGTATCACCTAAAACCATGTAGAAGCAGGAAGGGGCCTAGAGCCCCAGAACCGAAAGGGACCTGGAGGGATCATATTTGAGCAGGGGGCCCATAAGCATCGTGGGGAGACAACCAACTGTTATTTTCTTAGAAGTCCCTGGGAATAGACTCCACAGAATTCATATCACATTGTTATCAGAGATATTTATATCATGTACATTTAAATTTTCCCACCACCCAAACGCCCAAATATCTCTACAAACGAGCCATTCATCACATATTTATCTCTTATCAATGTAATAAACTCAAACGCTTCTTCTTTCTCCGTTCTTGTTTCTCTTTTGCCTTAAAGTGTTTTGCCCCTTCCCAGAACTTCTCCTTCAGGTTTCATCCTTTTTGTGGTTCCAGAGAGCACTGAACCCAAGTCCAAGACCCTTCTCTCTCTCTTTAACAAGGTGTAATCCACTCGCTTTGTAGATGACACTTGCTCACTCTCTCTTTCTCATAATGTTGGCCAACTGGCTCATAAAGTTGTTCACTCTGGTGCTTTCAAAGAGCAGCTGTTGCTATTTCTCTTCCTATCCACACTCTTGTCATGACTAGAGGCTTCCTCTCCAACCCCAAAACTTTATCTTAGCTTTCACCAGCAGCTTGTTAATGTGAAATGTTCCACATGACATTTCTGTTTAGCCCAAATGCTTCTATTTCCTGCATACTCCTAGAGATCTTTTGAATTTCTTTGTTCTCCAACGTAGCTTTGCCCTGATGTCTTTCGACATGATTTCTCAGGGCCTGAGACATAGGAGGTACTTAATAACGATACACAGGATCAAATGGAATGTTAATTTTCTTCCTATAGCCTTGGTCTTTCTTCTCCACTTTTGCCAGTTTCTTCTTCACAAAAGGTTTTGGTTTTTTTTTTTTTTTTGTAATCATTCTTTTCCATTTGGGGTACCTTTTTATCTCAATGGAGGACTTCTTAGCTAATCTTTCAGCCTGAGCTAAGAGAGTTTGATGTGGTCGTCCTTTTTAATTTCTTGCCATCAGACAGTAGACACGAAGAAGTATAAATCACGCTGACCTGGCCGAGCCTCTGTGCTTCATGAGCAAATGCAGAGGCCGTGTTTTCCCTGCTGCTTCGTGGTCTGCCTCCATAAAATTATGCACCACTTGGCAGGGGCTACTCGTAACGCGTGCACAGGCAAACTGGCACCAAAGTCTGCTCAATTAGTCTCGAAGCTCTCTTTTGGAATTAATTAAGAATTAATTAATTGTTATTTTCAAATCCCACATGATTCCTTTTTCCTTTCCACCTTAATTTTCTTCTTCCCTTTATATATCTTTTCTGCTTTCTCAAGTGCCCATTGAGCGATCTTAATGACCACCGTGTATTTTTACTTCTTCCAAGGTACCTTTTAGCTTCCTGCTCCTGTTCCTATAGCTTGGTCCTTGGCCTTGGTGGCCCTTTCTCCACATTCTCAGATGTCTTTTTGCACATTTGGAATTATATCTTTCCTTTTATTACTGCTCATGCAATCAGCCTGGGCCATGCCTTGGTTCTGCCTACATACAACCTTCCCATTTTTGTAACTGATCCTGACAACCAGTCTCTTACAAATTATCCCCCCTGACTCTACACAGAGTCAGGAACCGACCCTCCTCCTGTTGCCTCTTTAATTTCCTTCCCTACCCCTTAAATGGGCATGGACACGCTGGTCATGTGCGCATATAAATAATGGTGCCCAACCCAAAGTAGCTGGACTCCTAGGAATTCATGAGTGGTAACGAGGTCCACAGTTACTTTCAGTATTTCCAAAAGCCTAATGAAAATTGGATTGTTGCTATCTTCTGTTTGTTTGCATACTCTGTGATATATTTCCCATACTAAAAATAGGAAATATATTATTGCTTAACAAATACAGTTTGTTTAGTAGGCAAAAATCTTTCAAAACTTGATGCCTAGAGCTGAAAAAAGTAATAAAAGGGGCCATAGATGATGAAAGTTGGTAACATAAGTACATAACAATGTTTTCATATGTTCCGGCTGCTTGTCTAGCACTCCATATTTTGCACAGGCTTAAAGAGGAAATCATGGCTTGTTCAATCAAAAGCATTTTCTTGGTCTGAACTTAATATCCTCCCTGGTTTCTCCCAGTGACATGTTCTATAATCTGTCTCCGATGGCCGTGCCATGGGGTTCTGGGGTGTACAACACAAAGGGCCAGCTGCTTGCTGAACCTCATCTTCTCCAAAGCCTTTGCATTCAGATTTCTAAAAATATCTTGCAACTGGCATTTAATAATGCCAATACCTGGAATTGTAAAGTCCTTCGTCTCTCGATTTTAAACAAGAGTCATTTTCATTTGTTTGGAAACAGTGTAGGAGCCTGCAGAGCTGGGTTCAAATTCTGACTTCACCATTTACTGGCAATGAGATCCTATTGTCTCTGAGTCCCATTTTTTCTCATCTTTCAACATGGAGATAAAAATCCCCCTTAATTCACAGAGTTTCCCAAAGCACAGATGACCCAAGAGGTTTGAAACTGCCTTGTAAATGATCAAGCACATTGCAAGTGACAGTTAACTATTATTGTCATCTTTGTCATTAATACCGATTCTTCATTGCATTGCCGCTTTACCTCTCCCCCTCGTCACCCCAAACTGCTCTTCCTAGGCCTCATGAACTTGGTCAGGAGTTTAACGCCTGGAAGAACTTTTCTCCTTTATTACCTTGATCACATTATTTCCTCCTTGAACTGGGATGTCTGCCCCTAAACCAGTCACTGCTTCATCTTGGCCCAGCTTCCTAGACTTATTCAGGGCTTTTACCACCTACAGTTACGTACTTCTCTTTGCTTTTCATCAGGGTGGATCCCTGTTGGACAGGGACATAAGTCCTGGGAAGTTATTATGCTACCCAACTTCCTTTCACCTTTTCTTATAGGCTCTTTCTATCTGCACGTTCAGTCATTTTTTATTACTCTTCTGAACTTTATCTAGGTTTTCTCCATTCTTTTCAAAGCATGGATGCTAAAACCAGGAAACCGCCAGGATTCTGACAGTCCGTGTAGAAGGCTTACCATCACTTGAAAGCTGAGTGCCACCCACCCCTTCACCTTTCCAGGACTTTCCCAAAGAAAACCAGGCCCAGGGAAATTTCCGAAGTCCCACCATCAGACAGTATTCTCTGGCATGGCCACGCTCGCCCAGACTGACCCCAAATCTCCCAATCTACATCATTGCTTTGCCTCACTCCCCATCCCGCGCGTAATTCTGGAAAGCATCAGAAATTTGCCTGACACCTTAAATCACTTTTGAAAATTAGATTTAGCCCATCATTTATCTGGGTGCAATTCTTTACCCCAGTGGCTCTGCTTACCTTCCACACCTTGCTAGTAAGCTGCGCAGGTGGCCAGATGGATTCGGAGCCACCTTGGCGCTGCGAGTCTCTCTCCCCAGACACCTAGATCCTCCGCCCACACCTTACCCCAAACAAAGCCGCCTCTCCCGTCCCCCATCTCCGGCTCCTCTCCTGACCCTGGAACACAAACCACTCCAGATGCAGAGCCACACGATTAATTGAAACCATCCCACGCTGATTAGAGTCTTAAGCTACAGTGCCAGGCATGCTAATTAACTGAGTGAGGGAATTCAGACCACAGGAAGAGGTGAACAAAGAAAGTCACGGAGCGGGGGCTTCTGCTTGGAGAACAAATCAGGTGGCAATGTGACCTATGTAGAGATGACTGTATCCCAGTGATGGATGGTCTCAGAGACCACAAATGAGTGAGGTCTGTCCCCTGGCCACTGGACTCCAGGAGAGGCGCTGATTGGTGTGGCTGCAATAGCTCCCTCGCCGCTTCTAGAGACGGGAGCTCCACCACCTCTCAGGACCCCTGTGTGCGCTTACACTGTGCTGGGGGAGAGTGGGTGGAGGGGTTCGGGTAGGGTAGTCTTCCTGGCACATTCTGTCGGCTTTATGCAAAAACCTATTGGGCAGTTTGGCAGTTCCTCAAAAAGTTAAACTTAGAATTTACCATATGATCTGGTGATTCTACTTCTGGGTACATACCCCCGAAGAATGGAAAGCAGGGACTTGAACTTGTACACCAATGTTCATAGCAATATTATTCACAATAGTCCAAAGGTAGAAGCAACCCAAGAGTCCATGGACAGATGAATGGATACATAAAATGTGGGATATACCTACAATTGAATGTTATTCAGCCTTAAAAAGGAGGGAAATTCTGACCCAAACTACCACATGGATGAACCTTGAAAACAGTATGCTACGTGAAATAAGCCGGTCACTAAAAGACAAATATTGCATGACTCCACTTATATGAGATCTCGAATGGTCAAATTCATAGAGACAGAAAGTAGAAAGTGGTTGCCAGGGGCTGAGGGAAAGGGAATGGAGAGTTGGTGTCTAATGGGTCCAGAGTTTCAGTTTGGGAAGAAGAAAAGCATTCTGGAGAAGGATGGTGGAGATGCTTGCCGTGCAATGAGAATGCACTTAATGCTACTGAACACTTAAATGTCAAGGTGGCAAATTCTATGCAATGTGTATTTTACCACAGTAAAAGAAATAATAATAAAAAAACAACTATCGGGTAGACATAAGAACACCTATTTCCTTCCCAGCAGCCTGGGTTAAGGGGGAGAAGCTTTCTGTTGGTAGACCGATAACAAATTCATGTGTATGAAATATTCTGAGATCCTTGAGTGAAAAGATAGGCATCGTTACTCTTTTCAATTTAACCTCAAATGGACAAAAGTGTTTGGGATGAATGTCTCTTATCCTGTGTTGTCATGTAAGTGGATCTGTCGCTCTCAAGCTCTGGACCTCTGTTTCCTGAGTTGGAAAAAAAATGTCACAGCCTTGTTCTACCCAGAAATGTTCCTCACCTCCCACGCCTTCCAAGAGGCACAGGGGAGGGTCTTGGAATGCACACACTTCCTGTGAGGTCAAATGCCCTTGGTTTTATCAAATTCTCCTGTTATTGCTCAGCTTCTGTATCAGCATTTCTCATCCCTAATTATGACCAGGAGCATCTGTGTGCCCATCTCCATCCCACGTCTCTTTCCCCTTCCATTACCTTTCTGGGAATCACAAGGGTTTGCTTTATCCTTTTGCCAGCAAGGTAAACTTCCCTAAATAATATAGTGTAGTTTTCTCTGGTTTGGAACTATGCTCAATAGAATTATCACCTTTACTCCCTCACCTATCCAGCCCCATGACCAAGACCATGAAGTTACAAAACAATGACCTGGGACAGGAAGACAAGGAGTGACTGACAACAGAGCAAAGGAGCCCATATAGAAGTGCAACTCATGGCCTTGGCCTTTATAAGCTTTCACTCTGATCAACAGAACCCATTCTCTGCTGGGCCTGGGGCCTGGATGTGTTAAGAATTTTTGCAGTTGCCTTGAGTTCTGGCCCCTACTGTCCAGCCCGTCAGGTTTCCCTGATATTCCGAAAGATGCTTTCCCCTAGCCATAGGGTCCCACTCTGCCTGTTGCCGTTAGTATTCCAAAGGGTACCTGCTGCTCGGCTGATTACATTCAGAAACGTTCCATAGATATAACGTCCAGTGTCTGTGTGTCTCTAATTTGTTTAAGCATTTGACGTTCTGGTTGAAATGTGAGTTATTACTCCATCTCTCCTCTTATAACTGGATGCTAATGCTACAGTGGATACACTAAGCCTGATGGCAGGAGTTAATCTGAATGTCCAAAAGACTTCTTACGTACCCAATTTCCTTCAAAATTGTCAGAGAAAAAAAGAAAAAGAGGCACGATGACACATTAAGAAACCCCAAGAGGCTGCCGCAGAGCCGTCAAGCCTTGCAGATGCTGTGTCTGGTACCCACCGTCCCTTGTGCTGTCCTATCCGTCTCTTGTCCCCAGGCACAGAGAGTAGAGTTGGGGAAAGTCAGTCCTTGTCTAGAAAATTATTAACTCGGCAATACGTATGGATCTTAGCATCATGGTCTCAGGGAGCCTCTCAGAGCCCCTCCAGGGGCCCTTCTTTCCTTTGGTGGCCTCCGGTTGCCTCTCCAGGCTTTGTTTCTGCTGACTTGGGGCCAGGCAGGGGTTTGTAGAGCCCCGTCTCCCCATGATGACCTCTAAGCCCCTCACTGCCAGGGCTTGAACTTGCGGTGGCTGAGCACTGGCTTGGGAAGCTGTGTTTACGTCATGTCACTCCAGATGCCTGGAACACATTCACTCATATCCTCTTTGCTCAGAGGTGGCAGGTATTTCTGAACTTGGCAGAACTGGCAAGAGAGGCCGAGGTCAGAAGGCTGGTCATGGGCTATGGCAGATTGTGTTATGAGGCCCAACTCTTCATTTCCCTAAAGTAGCCTCTAACATCCCCATGCCCATCCCTGCCCGGCTTTATGGTGAATGGAGAGGTGGAGTGTACTTCCCACCCTTTGACCTTGGGCTTGGCCTCAGGACTGGATCTGGTCTATGGGATGGCAGCAAGCACAGGGAAAAGGTTTGAGATGTGCCTTTGTGCTTGCCCTTGCCCTCTGTGCTTCTGCCACTGCCACGACGATAGCTTCCCCAGGTAGCTGCTTCCTCTTCAGCCAAATGAATCCATGTGGAGCAGACCTGAGCCCAACCCACAGAGAGGAGATGAGCTCAGCTGGTGCAGCAGCTTGAAGCAGAACCGCCCAGCTTAGCCTAGATCAGCTGACATGCAATGGATCTGAAGGTCCATGAGAATGAGAAGCAATGCTTATTATTGTACGCTACTGAGTTTTGGGGTGGTTTGTTACACAGCATTTTGGGGGCAATAGCTAACCAATACACAGTTCCTGGGCAGAAAGTCACACCCGGGTGCAAAGGTCCTGTCAAGGGGAGAGGGGAGAAGCTGAACGAGGAGGGGTAAGGTGGCAGTGTGGTAGTTTCTATCCTGAACACCAGACAGGTCTACATAAACACTCAGGTTGTATGTATCTGGCACCATGATGGGGAGATTATTAATAACTGCGTCTAACATGACAAATGAATCTTCCCAGCATCTCCCATGCTGCCCAAACTCGCTATGACCGTAGATTTGTAGCTCTCAGGGAGGCCCAGCCCCTGAGCAAAGTACCAGAAAAGACTCTGGACAGAGAATATGGCTCTTCAGATGTTAATATTATCTTAATATTAATTAAGATATATTATATCTCTGCTGACTGGAAGCAGAGATGCTCGCAGGACCCTCTGTCCTGACCTCCTGGCTGTCCCTGTGCCAGGAAGTGATTTTATCTACTTGGCAGCAATAAAACTCCTCAAGGATGATTGGCCTTGAACTTTGCAATTTCTCCTGCTTGTGCTCTGGCCAGGGGGCTAATTCAGCAGGGGCCTCACTTGAGAGCAGACTGATGCTCAGGGGCAAGGGGAGCAGCAATGGCTGCTGTCACCGTTGTCCCCACCTGCCTCTAGGCAGGGGTTCTGGGGTCAAGCTCGTGGCTACTCAGAACAGCAAGGACGACAGCCCCAGAGCACGAGGTTTGGGGAGCTGAGGTCCTGAGCTCTAATCCATTCTGGGTGTCTGGGTGACCTTGAACAAATCCCCCCCTCTTCTTTTGCCCTCACTGACTCATTTTCAGAGAGGAGGCCCCGGCCTCCTCTGCCTTGGAGAATTGGTCACAAAATACTACTAATACAAATGGTCTGGGAAGCTCTTTGCAAATAAAAAGTAGCAGATGTTGCAGAGGGCTGCAATTTGCTGCTATTAATAAGTATAAATGCCTAATAGGAAGCCAGTTTGCTCTGGGAACTCGGACAGCCAAGGAGTGAGCTTGACGCTGGAATCATCAACATATGCTGCTCCTCATTAGCAAATGGCAGTAGCTGGGCCAGGAGCTCTCAGTGCGATTTCTGCAGCCTCTAGAAATCACCCCATCCTCACGCCTCCTGGTGTGGGCTGTGCCACAATGGCCCATGTTCCATTTAGCCAGACCCCTTGCCAAGCGAGGAGCAATCCCCTTCCCTGCTGCACAGATGGAAAAGCCACAACCCAGAGAGGCTGAGTAGCTTGCCCAAGGTCACACAGCACAGGGCGGTGGCAAAGGTGGAAACTGAAATGAAGCCGGGGCTGCAGACTGCATTGGGCCAATGCACAATCGACCCCTTGCACACAGGCCAGGGGATTGAGAAACCTCTGGTCCCTCCACTGAACCCGAGTTCCCGGGTTGAAAATTCCACAGCACTGGAGGCTGCTTACTGTAAATCAGGAAGGTTTGGCTGAGTTCAGGAGCTGAGGGGCCCCTTCAGGGGGCAAAGAGGTCCATCACTGAGTAGGAGCCCTAAAGAGAGGTTGACAGCAGGTCTCAGTAAGCCCTCCTCTTCCAGGGAGACCCCCTGGCTCCTTTAAGCATGGTTGGGGAGGAAAACGGAGTTTGGAATAGCTTATCTCAGAGCCAAGTAGAAGCAGAGATTTGGGGGCAAGACAGACCTGGATTTGAATCCTGGATCTGCCACTTCCTCTGTGACTTGGACAACTTACTTAACCTCTCTGAGCCTCCTTTCCTTCATCTAGGGATGACAGTAAGCACCCTGAAGGGTTGTTTTGGGGATGCATTGAGATGACGCATATGAACGTGTTAGTGCAATGCCAAGAACAACCCTGTCGTTCCAGTATCTTTCTCAGATGCAATGCCCCCATGAGGGGTGGTGCGAAGCCATCTTTATCCCACCACACTTGGTACTCATCTCAGGCACAGCAAATGAGAACTAATGAGCAAGAGAGTGAATGCTTGCATGCGTGCATGAATGAATAAATTTGGTTCCTGTCAAGCTCCTACATAGTCCAAGGACCCCATGGAGATCACTGATTTGACCATCTTGGCTTTCCCCCCAAATCTACCATTTCTGGATTATTGCCACAAGTTCACCCCTTAGTGTAAAGGTCAAATTCTCTCACGCTCACATTCGCACAATGGGCTCAAGAAACCTTGCAAGGTGGGCCAGTCCAGTGCATTTAGTAGAGGAGACTGGCAGCCACACCCACATCCTGCCCAGAAGGACCCCGCACCCAACATGCAGGTGAGAAGGTGCCCAGGATGGGATGAGTGTCTCACAGGGTTAAGAGCAGAAAGGGAAACAATCTAGCTGCCAGTCCCCTCATTCTTCAGGTGAACCTCAGCTGCTGCAGGGTTTGTTCAAGGCCACATGGCTACTGACACTACTCTTTTGATACCCAATCCCTAGATACAGGCTCCTGCCCAAGATATCCGCTCGTGACCTAGCCCTAGGGACAGGGATGAAGGAGGAGGCGGAGCCCCGGGACTCACACCCAGGGGGAATGTGAACCTCCCTCCCCACCCCCAAGCCCAGCAGGTGGGCTCCTGGAGCCTTTGTCCCGGGGATCAAAGCGCTGCTCCAGGTCCAGCCATCTTTCATCAAGCTCCGCTGACCAACCATGGCCCCATCCAAGCTGGGACTGGGGACCTGCTGGTATGAGTTTCCCAAACTCAGCCTGCTCAAGGGGGGCCTTTGTTCCAGCAGCCAAGAAGGGGGTGGAGGAGGGGCTGGCGTGGTGACACCTCTATCCAGGCCCGGCAGCTGAGCCAAGTGAGTTCCGAGGCATATGCCGAGACCCTCTGGCTCGCTGGCACGGCTCTCTGTGGGAAGTGGCAGGGCAGGCCTCCTCCACCCAGCACCCAACCTTCGCTCCGACTGCCTTCTGTCAAGGGCAAAGCTGGCAGCATCCCCAGCGATGGTCTGACTGTTCAAACCGAAGAAGGGTTGCGGGCAAATGGCACACTGATGTGAATGAGTGCACAGGGCGTGTGCCCAGACATGTGTGCCTGGTAACAGGGGTGGTGTTTGCACACATCTATGGGCAGAGGTGCTCTGGACCATACGAGCAGGTTTGGAAATCAACACGGCTTTTCTTGCAGAACCCCTTTCTGGGTAGGTGGCTCCTTTGTATAGCAAACAAACATCTTCCTTCAAAAAGGAATTCAACCCTGGGAAAAATCATGGTGTCCAAATGAATGGAAACTGATATCCCTCAGCAGGGAGCCTTCTAGGCCCCTTCTCACGCAGCCAGGTGCTGCCGGCTTAGGAAGGAGACAGAGACCACACTTGCCCCGAAGAAGCCTAAATCCTCTTCCTCCACACTCACCCCCTGCCTCACAGACCTATGCGAGCTCCCCTTGTGGGGTCAGGGGTCAGCCTGCTGGTGGGCAAAGTGGAGGGTGTCCTCTGATGTCTGAGTCATCCTTGGATGTGGATCATCTTTGCCCACACGGGCAAATATGACCTTTTCATTAAGAGAGGCTGCCCTGAGGGTGTTTTCCAGAGTTCTTCAAATATGAAAGGACAACAGTTAAAATGACAGTGTTTTAAAAGGTTTTCATGCTTTCTGCACTGTCGGCGGGAGTTTAGGTTGGTACAACATTTTTGAGGTGTAATTTTGTAGTTATTACTAAAATCTAAAATGACCCAGGAAGTCCTCCTCTTAGAATCTTTCTTGTAGAAATACTAGCACCTGGGTACAGGTGCGTGGCTGTGTATTATCACTGTGGCTTTGTATGTGATAATGACTATTTGGAAATAACCTAAAACGTTCATCCTAAGGGGACTGGTTAAATAAATCGTGCTACATCCATACTCTGAGGTGAAGTATGTCTGCATCATTGACATGGAAAGATATTCATGACCCATCTTTGAGTTAAAAAAGCAAATTACATAAACAACAAGGATTTACTGTATAGCACAGGAAACTACATTCGATATCTTATAATAAACTATAACAGAAAAGAATCAAAAAAAAGGAATATATATATATACACACACACACATATATATGTATATATATATGTATAACCGAATTGCTTTGTTTTGCTGTACACCTGAAACTAACACAATATTATAAATCAACTATACTTCAATTTATAAAAGCAAGTTACAGAAAAAGTATATTAAGACTCAATTTTTATTTTTAAAAGACAACTCTGGGCTTCCCTGGTGGCGCAGTGGTTAAGAATCCCCCTGCCAAGGCAGGGGACACGGGTTCAAGCCCTGGTCCGGGAAGATCCCACATGCCGCAGAGCAACTAAGCCCATGAGCCACAACTACTGAGCCTGCGCTCCAGAGCCCGCAAGCCACAACTACTGAGCCCATGTGCTGCAACTACTGAAGCCCGTGTGCCTAAAGCCTGTGCTCTGCAACAAGAGAAACCACTGCAATGAGAAGCCTGTGCACTGCAACGAAGAGCAGCCCCTGCTCTCCACAACTAGAGAAAGCCCGCACACAGCAACGAAGACCCAACACAGCCAAAAATAAATAAATAAAATTAATTAAAAAAAAAAAAAGACAACTCTGTAGTTATGTATTTATAATATACAGACATATTTTGGGGCACAGAATAACATCTGGAGTGATAGTAAAACTGCTAACAGTGGTCACCTCTGGGGAGTCTGAATTTTTCAGACACGGTATAATTAAAAAATTTTTTTGACTTGGGAAATTAAAGTAATTTTCAAAAGATGCTTTAAGCTTTAGTCTTTTAAACCAAATTAATTAGTCAGCTCCAAATATATTTTAGGGTCAAAGTTTTGAGTTTTCCTTATACCCATTGATTTCTAACATTTGGGAGCTATGAAAAGGATCCACAACTGATTGGTCTGTCCCTTTTGGCTGCCTCGTGATGACCAGCACCCTGGAAGTGTATGGACCCCGAGACAAAGAAGAGTTTTCTCCTTGGAAAATTAACTAGCTCATATTGAGTGTAGGGGGCATTTTTGCCGGTGGTCCCCACATGGGGACCTGGGCCCTAGTCCTAGACCTGCCCCTAACTTGCTGTGGGCAAGAGTCCTTGTTTCTCAGGCTCTCAGTTTTCAGATATAACTTGATCTCTATCGTCCTTTCTAGCTGGAAGAGTCCATCATAGTTAAAGGCTAGAAAAGCCTCCAGGAATTTCATTCCAGGATCTTCCCCCATTTTATTCCATCTTGATAACTTTGTATAATAGGGAGGTTCAGGGCTGCCCCTTCCCTAGTTCTTGTGATCTTGAAAAAGTTAGATGACATCAACCTGAAATATACTTTGCATTATTACCAGAAAGAAAGTTACCACAACTTGGGATCACCAACTACAAAAATACCAGTGCTTATTATTACCAGTTCTATCTATTATTAATATAAACAACTGTGGGGTGAGTAAGGGGCTGCAGTGCTCAGGAAAGGTGGCTGCACTGAGCCCAGCCTGACAGCACGAAAAAGCACAGGCTTTCGAACCCTGCCTTAGGTTCAAATTCTGGCTCAGCCAACTGTCAAATGTGTGACTTGGGAACAGTTACTGTACGTCTCTGAGCCTCGGTTTCCTCATGCATAATGGAAATAAACAAGGTATTCTGCTCTTAGGTGATAATTCGATCCCAGCACAGAGTAAGGGTTTCGCAGGCTCGCCAGGCTTCACGTATTCCAGGCGGCAGAGCGGAGGAGGTAAGGCAGAGTGTCCCCCTTGCATCGGCCAGGAGCTGACCCCGCTGGACTCTAGCCGTGGGTCAGCTTGTCTCCATTAGGAGGTTCATGGTCGAGGGGTGAGTGGTGGTGTGCGGGGGTAACTCATTCATTTCACGTTGCCTGCAGCTGGGGAATCTGAGCTACATCAGACTAAGACTCAGAGTAGATTTCCCCTTCTGAAATGAGAAGTGGCTGGTCAGGGCTATATTTAGATGGTGACTCAGCGAGGTCAGATATAATTGCTGGTCCGGGATGGGGGTGGGGAGGAGGAGGTGTCTAATCCTGGCCGATGGGTGCCCGTTCTCAGAGGACGTGAGTGGTTTGGCCAGAGGAAGGCCAGTAGCCTCAGCTACCCTCTGTCTCTGTTCACTCAGGTCTCTGTTACAGCAACCAACAGCCCCTAACGTCAAAACGGCATTGCCAACGACAGACAAACTCAGTAGATGGAGAACCTGGGAGGGGAATCTAGGAGTGGAGAGCCCACCGGGCGCAGGGGGGTCCCCGGGGAGCTGGCAGTACAGCTCTTAGGGCTTGGGCTTTGCAGTCTGAGGGGTTGCCACTCGGACTCTAGCTCTACCACTTAATAGCTTGGTCAGGCACTTAACATTTCCCAGCCTCCCAAAGGTTACGCAGATTAAATAACATAATACATGTAAAACACTCCACATGGGTCCTGGAGCACCCACACCAAATAAATGGCAGCTATCATCACAGTGATGACAACCACGGCCGATTCACCTTTTGGGTTTACTTCTCTTTCTGGACCAGATAACGTTCTCCTAAAGGAAAACTTCGGCTTTAAATTTAAAGCTCAACTTTAAAGGTTTCCAGATGTGCCCCCGTGATAGCTGAACATTTCTGCCGTTGGTTACTTTATAAGCAGTGCTAGAAAAGGAGTTTGAACTTGAGAGAAACTGTGCTGGGACCTCATGATCTTTCTTATTCCTGACACCCCCAACTTTACCGAATGACCCCCTGTGGTCCCCAGAACTACAGCCCCCTCCCTATTAATAGGGGTTTGGTTCTACAGCCAGCCCAGAACTTTCCAATCAGTTCCTTGCCTCGTACTCTCCCCTCTCGGGCTTTTCCGATAGGCTTTCCTCTGCCTTTGAATAGCAGAGGGCAGGAAGCGGAGGGAAAACCCCAGTGAATGAATTTTATGGCCCACAGCACCCAGGAAAGTGAGGCGAAGCTAGGAAGCCCTTCTAACTCTGACATGAAATGAGGTCAGGGTTCTCTGTGAACTCCGTGCATTCAGCTTCTCCCCTGACCTCTGCGCACAGGCATAATCAAAACCTGGCTGTGGGTCTGGGACAGGATATCGGGCTGGCCCCTGGCCAAACACAAGCGGCCGTGCTGTGTGCTGGCATGTGGGTACACTGGATGGCATGGCACCTCTGGCAGGCCTGGGTTGGGCAGCGAGGCCCGGCATGGTGGTGCTGGCACCGAGTCCAGCAGACCCTGCTGTGACAGGGACACGAGGACGCGGCCTCCAGACACGATTCAACACAGGGCGTTTGCTGAGTCTGCAAACAAACCTGCAGGACGCAGGACTGATACAGCAGCAAGGAAACCAAATGCGACAGTTCAGGGCAGGTAGCGCCCCATGAGCGGGATTCACTTACAAAAGCTTTTCTCCTCCATTAAGCCTGCTTGGGATGTTGCTGTGAATGTAGCCTGACCTGGACGAGCGTCTGAGGGGCGCCAGGGGCTGCTTTTGGTTGTACGACTCCCTTTGCAAGCGCCCCACGTCACCATTTGCTGAGTGTGGACTGCCCTCTGGAAACCTTACAACTTAAGGGTAGAATCAGGGCATGTAGTAAGTGCTCGGGAGGAGGGGCAGGCAGGGAGGTAGGGTCTAGACCAAGTGGCTCAAACCTAGCTGCACATCAGAATCAACTGTAGAGCAATCCCACTCCTGGGCATGTATCCGGAGAAAAACATAATTCAAAAAGATACATGCACCCCTATGTTCACTGCAGCACTATTCACAATAGCCAAGACAATGGAAACAACCTAAATGTCCATTGACAGATGAATGGATACAGAAGATGTGGTACATATATACAGTGGAATGTTACTCAGCCATAAAAAAAGAATGAAATAATACCATTTGTAGCAACACGGATGGACCTAGAGATTATCATACTAAGTGAAGCAAGTCAGACAGAGAAAGACAAATATCATATGATATCACTTATATGTGGAATCTAAAAAGATGATCCAAATGAACTTATTTACAAAACAGAAACAGACTCACAGACTTCAAAACCAGAATCAACTGTAGAGCTTTTAGAAAATGCTGACGCCCGGGCCAAGCTCAGACCAGCAAAATCAGAATTTCCAGGAGCTGAGCATCTGTACTTTCTCAAAGCACTATACTTCTCCCGCCTCATCCCCCACCAATGACCCCGATGATGGGCTGGGTTTGGGAAAACTGGCTTTGGCCACGGGAGAAGAGGAGCTGGGATCTAAGGATGATGTATTTCTGCCCTGGAGTCTGAGAGACGCGGCAGGTCGAAGGCTCCCAGAGCACAGAGACAGGCGGAATGGGCATCGCATAATAGCAGACCCCTGCACTTGGCTTCGCAATTTATAAAGCAACCCCACAGGCATGACTGTGTGACCCCCACCATAACCTGGCGAGGTAGCAGGTCAGGGATGACAGTCTCCGTTTTACAGCTGGGGACGCAGGTTGGAAGAGGTTAAGCGACTTGCTCAAGGTCACATAGCCAGTGAGCGGCAGAGCTGGGCTCTTATGAGTCCATGACCTCCAACTGCTTCAGGGCTGGTCCAGCCTCCCTTCTCCACTGGAATCCCCTCTCTCGCAGGGGCCAAGTGGCCATAACTCCCCCGTGAGGAGCGGCAGCAACTGCCTGAGCCAGCTCCAAACCTCATGGAAACTGATGAAGGCATAATTGGGTTGGAAGGCCTCATCTAAATATCTCTTAGCATCGTTCTTTGGCCGGCTTGTTTCCATAGCAAGATTTGTGTCAACGTACACGACTCACATCTCCAAATAAGGCTTCTATCATCTCAGGCTGGGTAGGATGTGAGACCATCGCTCTGTGTGGCACGATGTTACCCTGGCAGGAGCTGGAGGGTATGGGGTGCCTGACTTCACGAGACTTTACCAATTATGGAATTGTTTCACTGGCTGCAGACTTCAGAACTGGCTCATGTCCTAGGGCAGCTGCTCCTCAGGGCTCAGCCGTGAATCCACGGCCTGTCTTGGGGCCCAGGGGTGTAGTCTGGGAGTGTGGAGCGGCCTGAGCCCATGGATTGGCCAATACATCCAGATAAGCTGAACTTCACGCTGCTGGCAGCATGCTAGGACCGGGTGGGCAGCCTGTTCTGACCCAGAGTCGCTCTCGGTTGCTCAGTTGTAGCCCTAGAGAGCTGAGGGAACACTGTGGGCTGGTTTTCCTAGGCTATGCTCTGAGTGATCTTCCCAGCTGTGCCGAGGAATAAGTCTGACCCTGCAGGCTGTCTGTGGAAGGCGAGGTCTGGGAGGGTCCATCCTGCTCTTCTGTGCTGTTCAGCTGGTCCTGTCAACTCAGCTTCCTCAACAGAGGGCAGATCCAGCAAAACCAAGGACACCCACAGGCATCCTTGCCAGCACGGGCTTCATCAATCCACCTCCTTGGGGTGGAGGGTGCAGCTGGAGAGGAGGGCATTTAAGGCAGAAAAGTTGATGAGAAAGCTCCCCCACGGGGATCCCGTGTAGTCTCTGCAAGAGCCCCGGCCCTTGAGTCCTGTTCACTTAGATTCAGCAAAGCCTGCAGGGTCTCCCACCCTCACACTTCTCTGTCCATGGCTCCTTCAAGGAGTGAAGGGAATATGAAAACAGTACAAACCCAAGAGCGCCATGTCCAAAAAAGGAAGGCTGGGGGCAGAATGAAGGTCAGGACCAGTAACACCACAGCGGGGAATGGTCAGCTCCTCCCACTTCAACATCACCCCCATCCCATGTGATTCTCTCTCTTTTTCTCCCTTTCACTTTCTCATAAATTGCCTGGCAGGATCACTCACTCATCCTTCTGCATGAATGAGCTCTCCCTGGTGGCGGCTGCTGAAGCCTGGGTCCTGGGAGCAGAGTGGGGACAGGAGTGACAGCCCTGTGTTCCCAACGCCCCCAGGAGTGGGGGACCCTGCTGGACCACAGCCTCCGCCTTTGGAACCTACTTTTTCTCCTTTTTCTCCCATCTCCTCCTCCCTGTGCCCTATGACCAGTGTCCTGGTGACTCTCATGTGCATGACTGTATGAGCTGAAGCTTTGGCTTCTTGGGATGCTTGGCACAAGTACCCACATCCACCCAGAGCACAGCCCCAAGAAAATCCATGAGGAGAAGAAAAAGGTAGCTATAAAAGCATGGCTCGGCTGCTCAAACTTAATACAAGGACTCAAGAATCCCAGCGTTGGGTGAGACCTTCAGGCCACCTAATCCTACTGGATGCAAGCACATAGCCAGTTATTCAATGTGTTTGCCAGTTACACCCCATTCGAGGGACAAATGATAAGAGTAGTACACATCATTAAATGTAATCAGACGTGACTTATGAAAGAGTTTGACTCAGCATTAAACTGTGCTTATCTGTACTGGGGCCCTAATTTGTTGCTCGTGTACCATGATAATCTACTCATAATTACAAAAACAAAGGACTGGGAGCATTCCTTACGTTTCTTGGTTACTCAGCCTTTTAAAGAAGCCCCAGGGGTGCCTTCAAGATGGCAGAGGAATAAGACGTGGAGATCACCTTCCTCCCCACAAATACATCAAAACTACATCTACATGTGGAACAATTCCTACAGAACACCTACTGAACGCTGGCAGAAAACTTCAGACTTCCCAAAAAGACGCCCTCAGGCGACCTACACGCAGAGGCGGGACCAGATCCAAAGCTGAACCCCAGGACCTGCGCGAACAAAGAAGAGAAAGGGAACTCTCTCCCAGCTGCCTCAGGAGCAGCAGATTAAATCTCCAAATCAACTTGATATATCCTGCATCTGTGGAAGACCTGAATAGACAACAAATCATCCCAAAATTGAGGCGGTGGACTTTGGGAGCAACTGTAGACTTGGGGTTTGCTTTCTGCATCTAATTTGTTTCTGGCTTTATGTTTACCTTAGTTTAGTATTTAGAGTTTATTATCACTGGTAGATTTGTTTATTGATTTGGTTGCTCTCTTCCTTTTATATATATATATATATATATATATATATATATATATATTCCTTTTTCTCTTTTTGTGAGTGTGTATGTTTATGCTTCTTTGTGTGATTTTGTCTTATAGCTTTGCTTTTCATTTGTCCTAGGGTTCTGACTGTCCGTTTTTTGATTTTGTTTTTTTTTTTTTAAGTATAGTTTTCAGCACTTGTTATCATTAGTGGGTTTGTTTTTTGGTTTGGCTGTTCTCTTCCGTCTTTCTCTCTTTCTTTTTTTTAAATTACTTTTTAATTTTTAATAATTATTTCTATTTTAATAACTTTAATTAATTAATTAATTAATTAATTTTTCTCCCTTTGCTTCTTAGCCGGGAGGCTGACAGGGTCTTGTTGCTCTGGCCGGGTGTCAGGCCTGAGCCTCTGAGGTGAGAGAGCGAGCTCAGGACATTGGTACACCAGAGACTTCCCAGCCCCATGTAATATCAAATGGCAAAAGCTCTCGCAGAGATCTCCATCTCAATGCTAAGACCCAGCTCCACTCAATGACCAGCAAGCTACAGTGCTGGACACCCTATGCCAAACAACTAGCAAGACAGGAACACAAACCTACCCATTAGCAGAGAGGCTGCTTAAAATCATACTAATGTCACAGATACCCCAAAACAAACCACCAGACGTGGTCCTGCCCACCAGAAAGACAAGATCCAACCTCATCCACCAGAACACAGGCACCAGTCCCCTCCACTAGGAAGCCTACACAACCCACTGAACCAACCTTACCCACTGGGGGCAGACACCAAAAACAACGGGAGCTACAAACCTGCATCCTGCAAAAAGGAGACCCCAAACACAGCAAGTTAATTAAGCAAAATGAGAAGACAGAGAAACACACAGAAGATGAAGGAGCAAGGTAAAAACCCACCAGACCAAACAAATGAAGAGGAAACAGGCAGTCTACCTGAAAAAGAATTCAGAGTAATGATAATAAAGATGATCCAAAATCTTGGAAATAGAATGGAGAAAATACAAGAAACGTTTAAGAAGGACCTAGAAGAACTAAAGAGCAAACAAACAATGATGAACAACACAATAAATGAAATTAAAAACTCTCTAGAAGGAATCAATAGCAGAATAACTGAGGCAGAAGAATGGATAAGTGACCTGGAAGATAAAATAGTGGAAATAAATACCGCAGAGCAGAATAAAGAAAAAAGAATGAAAAGAAGTGAGGACAACCACAGAGACCTCTGAGACAACATTAAATGCACCAACATTCAAATTATAGGGGTCCCAGAAGAAGAAGAGAGATAAAAGGGGACTGAGAAAGTATTTGAAGAGATTATAGTTGAAAACTTCCCTAATATGGGGAAGGAAATAGTCAGTCAAGTCCAGGAAGTGCAGAGAGTCCCATACAGGATAAAACCAAGGAGAAACACACCAAGACACATATTAATCTAACTATCAGAAATTAAATACAAAGAAAAAATTTTAAAAGCAGCCAGGGAAAAGCAACAAATAACATACAAGGGAATCCCCATAAGGTTAACAGCTGATCTTTCAGCAGAAACTCTGCAAGCCAGAAGGGAGTGGCAGGACCTATTTAAAGTGATGAAAGGGAAAAACCTGCAACCAAGATTACTCTACCCAGCAAGGATCTCATTCAGATTCGATGGAGAAATTAAAACCTTTACAGATAAGCAAAAGCTAAGAGAATTCAGCACCACCAAACCAGCTCTACAACAAATGCTAAAGGAACTTCTCTAGGCAGCAAACACAAGAGAAGGAAAAGACCTACAATAACAAACCCTAAACAATTAAGAAAATGGTAATAGGAATATACATATCGATAACTACCTTAAATGTAAGTGGATTAAATGCTCCCACTAAAATACATAGACTGGCTGAATGGATACAAAAACAAGACCTGTATATATGCTGTCTAAAAGAGACCCACTTCAGACCTAGGGACACATACAGACTGAAAGTGAGGGGATGGAAAATGATATTCCATGAAAATGGAAATCAAAAGAAAGCTGGAGTAGCAATTCTCATATCAGACAAAATAGACTTTAAAATAAAGACTATTACAAGAGACAAAGAAGGACACTACATAATGATCAAGGGATCAATCCAAGAAGAAGATATAACAACTGTAAATATTTATGCACCCAACATAGGAGCACCTCAATACACAAGGCAATGCTAACAGCCATAAAAGGGGAAATTGACAGTAACACAGTCATATTAGGGGACTTTAAGACCCCACTTTCACCAATGGACAGATCACCCATAATGAAAATAAATAAGGAAACACAAGCTTTAAATGATACATTAAACTAGATGCACTTAATTGATATTTATAGGACATTGCATCCAAAAACAACAGAATACACTTTCTTCTCAAGTGCTCATGGAACATTCTCCAGGATAGATCATAACTTGGGTCTCAAATCAAGACTTGGTAAATTTAAGAAAATTGAAATCGTAACAAGTATATTTTCCAACCACAACGCTATGAGACTAGATATCAATTACAGGAAAGAAACTGTAAAAAATACAAACACATGGAGGCTGAACATATGCTACTAAATAACCAAGAGATCACTGAAGAAATCAAAGAGGAAAACAAAAAATACCTAGAAACAAATGACAATGAAAACATAACAGCCCCAAACCTATGGGATGCAGCAAAAGCAGTTCTACAGGGAAGTCTATAGCAATACAATCCTACCTCAAGAAACAAGAAACATCTCAAATAAACAACCCAACCTTACACCTAAAGGAAATAGAGAAAGAAGAACCAAAAAACCCCAAAGTTAGTAAAAGGAAAGAAATAAAGATCAGATCAGAAATAAATGAAAAATATATGAAGGAAACAATAGCAAAGATCAATAAAACTAAAAGCTGGTCTTTGAGAAGATAAACAAAATTAATAAACCATTAGCCAGACTCATCAAGAAAAAAAGGAGGAAGACTCATATCAATAAAATTAGAAATGAAAAAGGAGAAGTAACAACTGACACTGCAGAAATACAAAGGATCATGAGAGATTACTACAAGCAACTATATGCCAATAAAATGGACAACCTGGAAGAAATGGAGAAATTCTTAGAAAAGCACAACCTTCCGAGACTGATCCAGGAAGAAACAGAAAATATAAATACACCAATCACAAGCACTGAAATTGAAACTGTGATTAAAAATCTTCCAACAAACAAAAGCCCAGGACCAGATGGCTTCACAGGAGAATTCTTTCAAACATTTAGAGAAGAGCAAACACCTACCCTTCTCAAACTCTTCCAAAATATAGCAGAGGGAAGAACACTCCCAAACTCATTCTACAAGGCCACCATCACCCTGATACCAACACCAGACAAAGATGCCACAAAAAAAGAAAACTACAGGCCAATATCACTGATGAACATAGATGCAAAAATCCTCAACAAAATACTAGCAAACAGAATCCAACAGCACATTAAAAGGATCATATACCATGATCAGCTGGGTTTTACCCCAGGAATGCAAGGATTTTTCAATATGCTCAAATCAATCAATGTGATAAACCATATTAACAAACTGAAGGATAAAAACCATATGATCATCTCAATAGATGCAGAAAAAGCTTCCGACAAAATTCAACATGCATTTATGATAAAAACCCTCCAGAAAGTAGGCATAGAGGGAACTTACCTCAACATAATAAAGGCCATGTATGACAAACCCGCAGCCAACATCGTTCTCAATGGTGAAAAACTGAAACCATTTCCATTAAGGAATAAGACAAGGTTGCCCACTCTCACCACTATTATCCAACATAGTTTTGGAAGTTTTAGCCACAGCAATCAGAGAAGAAAAAGAAATAAAAGGAATCCAAATCAGAAAAGAAGTAAAACTGTCACTGCAGATGACATGATACTATACATAGAGAATCCTAAAGATGCTACCAGAAAACTACTAGAGCTAATCAGTGAATTTGGTAAAGTAGCAGGATAAAAAATTAATGCACAGAAACCTCTTGCATTCCTATACACTAATGATGAAAAATCTGAAAGAGAAATTAAGGAAACACTCCCATTTACCATTGCAACAAAAAGAATAAAATACCTAGGAATAAACCTACCTAGGGAGACAAAAGACCTGTATGCAGAAAACTATAAGACACTGATGAAAGACATTAAAGATGATACAAACAGATGGAAAAATATACCATGTTCTTGGATTGGAAGAATCAACATTGTGAAAATGACTATACTACCCAAAGCAATCTACAGATTCAATGCAATCCCTATCAAACTACCAATGGCGTTTTTCACAGAAGTAGAACAAAAAATTTCACAATTTGTATGGAAACACAAAAGACCCCGAAGAGCCAAAGCAATATTGAGAAAGAAAAATGGAGCTGGAGGAATCAGGCTCCCTGACTTCAGACTATACTACAAAGCTACAGTAATCAAGACAGTATGGTACTGGCACAAAAACAGAAATATAGATCAATGGAACAGGAGAGAAAGCCCAGAGATAAACCCATGCACATATGGTCACCTTATCTTTGATAAAGGAGGCAAGAATATACAATGGAGGAAAGACAGTCTCTTCAATAAATGGTGCTGGGAAAACTGGACAGCTATATGTAAAAGAATGAAATTAGAACACTCCCTAACACCATACACAAAAATAAACTCAAAATGGATTAAAGACCTAAATGTAAGACCCAACACTATAAAAACTCTTAGAGGAAAACATAGGCAGAACACTCCATGACATAAATCACAGCAAGATCCTTTTTGACCCACCTCCTAGAAGAATGTAAATAAAAACAAAAATAAACAAATGGAACCTAATGAAACTTAAAAGTTTTTGCACAGCAAAGGAAACCATAAACAAGACGAAAAGACAACCCCCAGAATGGGAGAAAATATTTGCAAACGAAGCAACTGACAGGGGATTAAGCTCCAAAATATACAAGCAGCTCATGCAGCTCAATATCAAAAAAACAAACAACCCAATCCAAAAATGGGCAGAAGACTTAAACAGACATTTCTCCAAAGAAGATATACAGATTGCCAACAGACACATGAAAGGATGCTCAACATCACTAATTATTAGAGAAATGCAAATCAAAACTACAATGTGGTATCACCTTGCACCGGTCAGAATGGCCATCGTCAAAAAATGTACAAAGAATAAATGCTGGAGAGGGTGTGGAGAAAAGGGAAACCTCTTGCACTGTTGGTGGGAATGTAAATTGATACAGCCACTATCGAGAACAGTATGGAGGTTCCTTAAAAAATTAAAAATAGAAGTACCATACAACCCAGCAATCCCACTACTGCGCATATACCCTGAGAGAACCATATTCAAAAAGAGTCATGTACCACAATGTTCATTGCAGCTCTATTTACAATAGCCAGGACATGGAAGCAACCTAAGTGTCCACTGACAGATGAATGGATAAAGAATATGGGCACATATATACAATGGAGTAATACTCAGCCATAAAAAGAAACAAAATTGAGTTGTTTGTAGTGAGGTGGATGGACCTAGAGACTGTCATACGAGTGAAATCAGTCAGAGAGAGAAAAACAAATACCGTATGCTAACACATATATATGGAATCTAAAAAAAAAAAAAGGGTTCTGAAGAACCTAGGGGCAGGACAGGAATAAAGACACAGACATAAAGAATGGACTTGAGGACACAGGGAGGGGGAAGGGTAAGCTGGGACGAAGTGAGAGAGTGGCATGGACATATATACACTACCAAATGTAAAATAGATAGCTAGTGGGAAGCAGCCGCATAGCACACGGAGATTAGCTCGGTGCTTTGTGTCCACCTAGAGGGGTGGGATAGGGAAGGTGGGAGGGAGACTCAAGAGGCAGGAGATATGGGGATGTATGTATATATATAGCTGATTCACTTTGTTGTACAGCAGAAACTAACACACCATTGTAAAGCAATTATACTCCAATAAAGATGCTAAAAAAAAAAAAAAAAGATGGGAAATGATTGGTTCACATTCAGTTTGAAATCCAAAAGGGACTAAAAGGAAAAACTTGTATTCACAATAAACACAGCACGGGACTGGAAAAAATAAATAAATAAAGAAGCCCCTCCTGTGTCACTAGCAGACAGATACTGAGCCCCTCCCAAGTGCAGGGCGTGGGCTGGACACCTGTGGGATGAGGTGAGTTCTCCCAAGGTCCTTCTGCCAATCTGGACTCACTGGATTCTTTGCACCTGGGTCTTGGGTCTTCTCTCTACAGTGGGTGGTAGTCCAGAGGGCAGATGAAAACCTAGACCTGCACATGGATGTTTGTAGCAGCTTTGTTTATAAGTGTCAACACTTGGAAGCAACCAAGATGTCCTTCAGTAGGTGAACAGATAAATAAGGTGGGGTAAATCCAGACAACGGAATATTTTTCATTGCTAAAAAGAAATGAGCTATCACACCATGAAAAGACATGGAAGAAGCTTAAATGTAATTTACTAAGTGAAAGAAGCCAATCTGAAAAGTCTACATACTGTATGATTCCAACTATATCGCTTCTGGAAAAGGCAAAACTATGGAGACACTAAAAAGATCAATAGTTGCCAGGATTCAGTGGGGAGGGAGGGATGAATAGGTGGCGCACAGGGGATTTTTAGGGCAGTGAAAATATTCTGCAGGATACTATAATGGTGATTACATGTCATTATACATTTGTCAAAACCCATAGAATGTACAACAAGTGAACCCTAATGTAAACTCTAGACTCTGGGAGATAATGATGTGTTAACGTAGGTTCATTGATTGTAACAAATGCGCCACTCTGGTGGGAGATATTGATAGTGGGGGAGGCTCTTTGTGGGGAGGGCAGAGCAGGGGCTATACGGGACCTCTCTGTACTTCTGCTTAATTTTACTGTGAACCTAAAATAGCTCTGAAAAATAAAGTCTATTTAAAAAAACATACCAAACTAGGAAAAGAGGCAATAGACTATTCTATCATTTTTAAAAGAGTATGCTCATATTCATGTATCCTCCCTTGCTCTCTTATACAGCCAAATATGAAATGTCCAAGGGGACACGGGGGCAGGTGGGCAGCAGGAGTAGTGCTGCCACCAGAGCCACTGGGAAGCTGCACTGGCTGAGGGACCTGGTACGGATACGAAGAGCCCGGGAAGGGGGAGGACTCGGAGTCTTGTGACTGATGCTCTGTGATGGGCTGGAACAGAAAACACTTCCTAAGTGGACTCTGGAAGTGGACCTAGACTCACCTTCTCTCTCTCGGTGGGCTGCGCTGGAGGGGGCGGTCAAGAGCAGCGTGCATGGGCAGTAGTGCCCGCAGCACCAGCCAAGTCTTCCCGAGGTGCCGGTTTGTGTGTTCCTGAATATGCAGGCACACTCACTCCACCTTATACGTTAGCTTCTGCCACTCCCGGCGTCGCAAATCCCCTGCTGGTAAATTACACTGGGCTGGACACACGCGGCAGCCCGGCGCGTCTCCACCATCCACTGCAGAGCCCTCAGCTCTTGCAATAAACAGCCCCAACGTAGCCTCTGGGCGCTGGACTGTGAGATGAGGATCGAATGCGCACAGGCCCTGAGGACCCAGGCGGCTGCTGGCTGGCAAGAGCTGAGCCTGAGAGGAAACAGTCCCAGTGGGTGCCTCTGAATACATCCTCTGGGTAGCAGCAGTCCCTGCCCGAGCACATGTGACATGGCCAGGTTTCCATGATTCCATGACGAATACCCTCAGTTATGTGTCCTTGTGCAGTGAGCAACCTACACCACAGTACACCGTGTCTCTGTGAGAGCGTGCACAAACAGCCCCAGGGAAATGAATGTATCTCAGGGATCCAGGAGACCCAGGTCGAATCCCAGCTCTGCCTTATCTCACATCTGAGACGGGCCAAATATTTCAACCTTCCAGGCTGCTGTCTCCTCACCTGTGAAAGGAGAGGTTCCTTCCTGTTCTGACAATCTAAGACATATGGGAAATCGAGAGCACATTTCCCTTCCTTGACCTAGATTGCCCCTCTTACCCCTCTTGAACTTGACCGGGTCCTTCCAGACCAGGCTAAAACCGAAAATCAATTTTAATTATAAAAATCCGTTTACTGTACCAATAAATCATCCTGGCCCTGGCTTGGTTGTGGGGAGAAGGTTACACCTGGAGCGGGGCTAATAAGTCACTCTCTCCCTCCGCCTCACTGCACCAGGCTGCCCCCCTGCTCCTGCCCCCATATTCATCACCGTCATTAGGCTGTGGATTATTAATGATGCCCTGGGCCAATGGATGGGAGCCGAGATGCTCTGAAACACATGGTATCGGTTGTAACTTGATTTCCAGCCGACCCCTCGACAGGAGACCCTGATGGGCTTTCTCCCCCTTCCCAGTGGTGGGGGGGGGGCGAAGATGCATAACGGGGGGGTGGGACTGTCTTTTGAGTTGGCTCCGTATCCGGGGGTCTGAAAGAGGCAGCGGTACAGATAAACGGGGAGAGACAGTACAGCGTTGTCTATATACCAGCTTCCTGGGGCTATGAGTCTTTTAAATTAATTAACTGATCAATTACTATTGCAGTGAGGGTTATCCTTTATGTGCTTTAAGGAGAGAAGGACCATCTGCTTCAGATGGCCATTTGGGGGCAAGGGGGAGACCCCGTCCTGACGTGAGCTCTATGACACACATGAAGAGGAAGGTGAAAGTTACTGGGTATAAAGGGGGGGTCAAAACATCAGGGGGCTGCTGAGCCCTAGAGGTTGCTTGTCATCTGTGACCCTCCCCGCCCCAGCTAAGGTCAGGGGTTCAAGTCCACCCACCTCTGTGTGACACTGCAACCCGAGGCTTGGATGGAGACAGGGAGGACAGCCAACAAACAAAGGTTGGCTCTTGCAACCAAGTCCTTTCAGCAGTGGGACCCGAGCCTCACTTCCTTCACTGAGAGAGGCTCATGGCCAGTCCCCAGTCAAGCCTGGGTCCCTGAGACCTCCGTTCACACAGCCTGCACAAGGGCACTGGTGAAAATGGCCTGTCCAGATGGGAGGGAAGGCCGAACCTCTCCCTGGGGTATCTGGGCTTTTGTGTCCTCGCTGCTATACATCTAGACAGTAGAGATGTGAGACAGGTAGCCTGCGTGGAAGGGAAGTCGTGCGGCTGAGCCATCCTCAGCAGGGTAGAGCCACGAGTGGCTTTTACGATGGGACCGCAGGACTGACCGAGGCACGTGGGTCCTGGTCACCTAAATTCACTGCTATCCTGGCACAGGTTTACCAGGAAGTGGGCACCTACAGCATTTTCCACTGGCCAGGCTGGCAGCTGCCCCGCAGATCACAGTGAGCAGGCTGGGGCAGCTCTACCTACTACTTACCAGATCTGTGTTCTTGGGCAAGTTATTTAGTATCTTTGAGCCTCAGTTTCTTCACTATAAAATGGGGATTCTAGTCCTTGCCTTGGTTGTTATGAGAGTATTTCACCACAGTAGGTCTGGTTTGGAATATTTTACTTCTCATCAGCATCTCTTCCTGAAGATGGAAAGGAGATAACACTCAAGACCTATCAAATTGGTCATTTGCCTGCATTGACTTTTGTGGGAGGGAAAATTAAAAGGGACACCCCAAATGAGAATTTAGAATTGTTTACAGAATCATTGCAGAGGCATCAAATTTACTATTTAAAATTGGATTTGAGACTAACTGTGGCACATGTCAGCTGTGTGACTTTTGAGAAGTCATTCAACCTTTCTCGTCTGTTACATAAGATACTGATGGCAACTTCAAAGCATTTCAGGGCAGGTTCAATGAGGTATTGTGTGGAAGGGAACTTGGGAGATGGCAAGTACTAAACAGATCCATGATATCATTTCACTTGCTCCCACTGTCCCATTAGCAAAGATAATTTAGAGTTCGCCTGTACCAAGCTTTCTAGGGAGCATAAATGATAGCAACTATTAACTTCTTGATTCAGTTCTTTCACTACCTTCCATTAAGGCACCAGAAGGGAAATCATTTTTCTTTTTTCGTCTCTTCATCATCATTTCAGATATCCTGCTACACTGAGATGCAAGACTGAGAACATTATAAAAAAGTAAGAACCAAAAAGAAAGAAGAAGAAAAAGCAACTAAGCTCAGACATAGATCCCCAAGCTGAAGAACTGGTTTAATTAAATTGAAAACCCTGGTGCTTGTGGTAGTTGTTATTAAGGAATCTACATCCCATCAGAACCCTCTCCCCTGGCGTTTACTCCCTCTGTCTTTCTACTGGGCACTAAAATTGCTTCTGTCTTTGGGCAAATGCAGCCACAGAGCCCAGAGATCATTGTGGGGTGACTGTCCAGTGTGGGACTTGGGTAGCAGCAGCGAACAACTTGGTCCAAACCTGATCTTGTCCTTGAATTTCCCTGACTTGGGCATCACTCATTCCTTCTGCAAAAGGGCAACATATGCCCTCTCTTAGGGCTGGTTATCAGGGATGTGTAAAGTAGGCAATGCTTGCTTTTGGAGCCCTTCCATTGCTCTGCTGTCTGCAAGTGGGTTGGGTTTCTAACACCACCCAAAGCTCTGGCCCTACTGGGTTCCTGATGTCCCTGAGCCACTGCCACTTGTTTTTTGGGCACCAGTTGGCTATAAGAAATACCTGGGCTGTCTCCCCTTTTGATGCCACTAGAGCAGCTAGATCCCAGAAGTAAATACAACAGCAACTTTTAAACCATGCTTAAAATAACAACAAATATATAACAAGCAATGAGTGAGGGCAGCAAGAGACAGTTTGGTACAATGGAAAGAGCCCTGGAGAGACTTGGGTTTGGTTCCCAACTACACCATTTCCTAGGTTCATAACTTTGGGTGTTGATTCTGAATTTTATACACTTAAAATAATACCCTGCTTATCAATTATCAAGCAAGATAATTATTTGCTGGGTCTCTAGCCCAGGCTAAATTCTGTGCTACAATTGGTCAGGTCAGGCAAGAAGACATCTTAAAAGTCAAAGGGGAGCCTTTGGAACCATTATTCGTTCTTAGATGGTCAGCCATCATCATGAATTGAACAATTAAGAATTGGGTGGCAATATACAGGGTGCTATGTAGGAAGGTCCACATAGCAGGAAAAGAACAATAAGCCAGGATTGGGGTCATTTTCAGTTTGAGGCAAAGAAGTGAGCCAGGATAGGGCAGATCCTATCCATGTGGTCCACGTGGTCCTCTCTAGGTAGGTATGGATCTCTGACTCCCACGTAAACATCCTGAATAGTTGCAGCAAGTGTACACAGGCCCTGGCAGACAGACATGTGAGCTGGACGGTCCTCGAAGAACAGGACATAGCTGCAAGTGCTGTGCACCGTGACCTTGCCAGGCAACTCACGCGGGCATGAATGTCCTGAGCAACCATCGAAAGGCAGGGAGCCAGAGCAGGACAGGGGGCCCAAAGGGCTTGGGAGATCCACAGATCACATGCTCACACCCTTGACAGTGAACAGCAGGGTACATGGAGATGCAAAGAGGTCCTAACTATAGCATGAAAAGGGATGAAGTGAGAATAAGAAAAAAATTCATTAGAAAGAGAGGAGGTCTTCAATGGTTCAAAGTCCAGAACAACTTGACTCAGTACCAAGTTGAGTCAAGTTTGAGGCTCAGCAGACCTCAAATGCCATGATGAAGCCCTGCTTCCCGAAGTTCATTGGGCTGGAACCCAAACTGAATCCAGCTCAAGGGAAAGAGTGAATGTGTGTGTGTGTGTGTGTGTGTGTAAGGGTGGTTAGACTTTTAAATTCCATCACAGCCAATTATCACAACTATGTCCATTTTTCCAGCCTGCCAGACAGAGTCAAAAACTCTGTGTGCATCTGATATCTCCAACCTTTGAAAACATTACCGTGAAGTTGAAAGTTTCTGGCGTCTTTACATTAAACATTGTGTTAGGTAATGACTGTTTTATTTTTATTCTTTTTCACCCCCTTTAAATTACTGATTGTTGTCTGACATTAGGGCCCCATTTGCTCTTATTAAATTAGCAAGCCTACAAAACTCTTAATGAATTGAAACTCATCAAATGTTTGGAAACGAAAGCAATCTTAAGATTCTTTTCCTTCTAATGTATCTGTGTGTGAAACGTTTCACTTTCCCATACACTCACTTGGGTTCAGACAGCGGCATATAGAGATTCTTAGCCCACCTGAAGCAGCAGGGAGTCAGCTGCCCAGGGAGGCACAAGAACTTGAGTGCTTGGGTGGTTCTTCCAACAGGCAATGTGCTGTCCTTCTGCCTAAGCGCTGACTTTCTGGCTGCACCAAGTGATTCCTACTTTCCTTCCGAGGAGGCCTTGGAACTTTGACGCATTTGAAAAGGCATTGCTAGGATGCAGTCTGTGGTCATCAAACAGACTTAATTCTCTTTTTAGGACAAACTGACTGGTCGGCAAAGGGGTTAAACTTGTATTTGGGCCATGCTGCCTGTTAGCTAATTGTGAGCTGATGGGATGGGGATCCTGGAACCCAGTGTCCCATCTTCTCTGGACTTTTTTTCTTTTCCGATGTCATCCTCATATAGAAGCAGACATTTACAGAGGTTCCTACTGAGATCCTCAGCTTTGTAAAGGGTGCACAGCCCTGAAACCAACACAGGGCTTGGGGTCTGGTGAATAGCATAACCACCCAATTAGGAAGCATCCAGGGGCAAACTCCATACTGACTCTTGCCCTACAAGTGAGAAAAAATAATCAGGTGCCTGGGCAACACCGCTCAAATTTCAGTCATCGGTTTACCTTGGGAAATGGGGTTTCTAAATGAGTTTCATGTATGCCTTTAGGAGGAGCCTGAGGAAGGTGACGGCGGGAGGAGCATAGCCCAAGGGAAACACTTTCCTCTCTGGCCACCAACTACTCTCTAGCTAGTCTTGGACCACCATGTACTCTCTAAGCCAGTTATCCCTGGACAGGTGTGCATGGGGCAAAGAGGTAGGTCTGGCTCACCGAGGCTTTGCCCTGAGAGCCACTGCGCTCGTGACTTACTGTGTGTCCCAGCTGCTCATGAGTCCGGACACACAACCCAAAACAGCCCTGGTGGAGGCTTTGCAGGTTGGTCTACCTGCTGTTAGGACTATTCGGTGTAGTCAGGAATCACCTGGCAGCCCTTGGGAACATAGCAAGACATTTCATGCTGTCGTTCCATGAGCAGGTCTGCTTAACATTTAGAGCTCTGCCATTGGCTTGTTATAGGATACAGGGATCTTAGATGTCTAATCCACAGGATGAGAAAAATGGCTCCTTAAATGTACTTGGAAAACAAATATACATTGTAGAACAAATAACACCTTAATCCAAAAGGAGGCTGCTGTAAATCTTCACCATAACTGGGCAAAGGAAAGAACCCTCGGGGTTTCTGCCCATGTCTGAAAGCTGAATCCCGGTCTCCTGACTCCTGCTTACTTCTCAGGAGCGTGACCCTGGTCATCAGTAGTTAACTCCATCTGACTCTAAAGCATGCACTACCACCCAGAACAGGGAGCTGGGCAATGGAGAACCCCGCCAGGACCAGTATTGATTGGCTTGCGTGATTAGTTGGTTAATTGAATATCACTGCTTTCTAATATAATTAAAACAAGATAAATCCTGGGGCTTTGTCCCGTAAGCAAGTGCCATTAGTGGTCATGGTGCACACCCTGATTAAAAATGCAATCGACTGGGAGGATAATTTATGAACTTGCCAGCCTCTAGTGCCACTCCATGGTTTGTGGTGCCTTGAGATACAACGTAGCTGGCGTGGAACTTCCTAACCTGTCATGATTGCCTTGGTCTCTTGGTAAAGAAAATTATTACACAAGGAAATATATGGGATGGTCTCTCCTTGCAGGTAGCACTCCTCTGTGCTTGCCATGAGCGCCTTTGTAAAGTATTAGAGAGGGATGCCTACAGCACCATGGGACCGTCATGACTATTTCCCCCTTTGCCTCACTTCCCTCAATCCCAAATGCAATACTGGCTCCCAGCCCTCTCTCCGTAATCCTTTGTTTTATCCTCATCAGGTTCATTATGAGTTTGGAAATATGGTTGGATCACTGATCTGATGATGAAATACCTATGAAAAATTACTTGAAGCAAAGCAAGTATGGCTAGTGGGAAAGGCACAGGACTTATTTACTTGGGGGCTGAGGGGACCAATCCACAGGTTGCTAAGAGAAGAAGCTAAATGCCTTGGGCTTTTGCCTCATATGCACCGTGCAGGTGCCCGTGGAGTAATCCCCTTCCACTGGACAATCTCAGACGGTGGGTTCCTCCAGGAGGGGGCAGGCTGCCAGACTCAGTGGCGCACAGGTTTCAGCCCTCTTCTCTTGGATGTCATCTGCTGCTTCCTCAGCCAACTGAGGCATGTGTGTCAACTGCCAGCCTGGCTGGTGCGTGTGTGGTAGAGAAGTGTCATGTCACCTTCCCTGAGTCACTCCCATTGAGGTCTCAGCTGTCCCTGCTTATAGCGAAGGGAGAAACCCTTCATTGAAAGCCGGTGGGGGTCTGGATGAGATGCAATTGGTAAGTACTTGGAGTACATCCGAGGAAGGTGCTATATAAATACAAGGTGCTATTATTCTATTAACTGATGTTCTTAATTTTGGGAATGTGTCCAGATATGCTGACCGGTGAGCAGACACTACAGATGCGAAGGAGTTGAAGAACTGTGGCTGACGCCCAGAGCAGAAGGGAACACCACATCGGCTCTGCCTCAGAACCATGTAGCGTTCTGATGAGGGGTTAGGTGTGCCTGAAAAAGCCAGTAAGATCTGAAGGTGCATATGCAGCCCTATTGTAGAAGTAACAAAAAGCTGACCTGGTGATGTGGCTCTGACACTTTTTTTTTCTGCCAAAAAAAAAAAAGGATTTTGTTTGGCAACTGTTGCCCTTTCAAAATCATGTCCCTTTAGTGGCTTTATTTTATTTTTATTTTTTTTTCCTGAGAGAGTGGTTTCATCTTGTTGTCCTTTTCTTTTCCCTGAGATGCTGCCAGGTTTGGATGAACAGGGGACACACTGCTGGGACATCTGATAGTTCTATCACTAGAGAGAAGAGAAAGGAATGAGGCAAATAGGGTGGCCTGCTGAGGGTAGCAGGAGCTGCCCTTAGCACATAATGGGAAGTCAGGGCTGAGCCCCACACCTTTAATGGGAATCCTAAAGAAACGTGCTTGAGGGGGTGACAGGAATAATCTAGAACACCAGCATGCTCAGAAATTCATTCTGTTCACCCTTAGGTTTTCTAAAAGCTGAATTCATCTTCCTAAATGCTTATTTGGAGACAAAATACCACGTGTAAAGAGATATGTATACACAGAGAAACGAGGACATATTTCTACCTACAGTTTTGCTATTACCTTGCCATAAAATAAATGCTTATTAATTTCCATTCCACATATGGAGGGAGCTGCCACATGTGAATTTCTTTCATCAGTAATTGTTGTGCCTGTGACTCCTTAAGTTATATGTACCACAGAGATGGTTTCCAAATAAGAGCCTGGAGAGAGGGACAGATTCACAGATGATAGCAAAAATGTCTAGAAATTATAGACCGACTGAGGTCAGCAAGAAACAAGTTATTCAATATCTCCCCTGGGGGCTAGAGCCAGACTTTTCCCCATGGTTCCAAAATTACTCGGCAGTTTCATTAGGGTGAAAGGTAGTGCAGCCTCACAAGTGCAGAGTAGAGGCTGTCACTTAAAATGTAGATGGACTTGTCAACCAAACACTTAGAGAGGATGGCATTTTGATGGTCTGCTCCTTCCTGCTCCTCAAAGAAGCTGCTCAAGTTTGTGGCATAGAGGAATGGGAGTAAGTAACTGCAGGTGTTTGACTGTATGTATGTCTATTCCCGTATAAAAATTCAGGAAATCGGTACTGCTAAGAAACCTGATACTCAGGCAGAATCCTTTACAATGTGAGGGAGCTGTCCTCAGGTTCCGGTGCTGAAATATAGAATCACCAATGTTATCCTTTGAAGTGCCTCCACAATACGAAGGAATGCTTTCTTCCTGGCTCTGAGTAGAGCTGCTGCTCGACCAACCATGATCAATGTAAAGCTAAAAGAGTACTTATCCCATAGCAAGAGGATGAAGTTTTAGGGAATGTTATGGGAAAATATTCTTTGGACCTTCTCAATGCGTTAGAAATGAGCATTGCTCACTCATATCTGGTTCTTTTTTCCTTCCTAGGCACCCCCAAAACTGAGCTTTCCAGCCTCCTTGCAATTATGTGGGCCCATGTGACTAATTCTGGCTGGTGGGGTATGAGTAGAAGTGATACGTGTAACTGTTGTGCCGAAGTGCTTAAGGTGTGTAACCATCCAGGCCCCTCTTTCCTCTGCAGCAACAATGATATAACTATGCCCGATATAGCAGAGGCAAGATGGAATGAGCTTCTATCCCTAAGCCCCCATTTGGAAAGAATCTTCTCTGGAGAGCTGCTGGGCCCCTAGTCAACTCTGAATAAATGAGACATAAAATGTCATGTATTAAGTCTGAAATTTTGAAGCTTATCCTATTCTACCTTTCCCATCTTAATTCATACATCTGGTTAATCATTTTGGTGTCTTACAACCAAGACCGCCACAATAAACTTTATGCTGCTACCAAAGACATCAAATAAATATACAGGAAAGAAAGGAAGTTTGTTCACTTGGAAAAAAAAATGAAATATATTTGACAATGTCCCCACAGTGATGACTTGTGTGTTGGTTTGTTTGGGAAAGCTATGGAAAAAAATGTTTCCAAAAGGTTGAAGTTTCTGTTTGGCATAGAAGTATATTTTGAACTTCCTTTTAAAATGGTGAAAGAATCTATGTTGGATTTATGATGATCAGAGTTCTACAGTGTATGAAGAAGCCAAGGTAATGTGACACCACTGCCATGGAATGATGGATGGGACCATCAAGCAGAGGTCAAAGAGGATGAGAACTGAACAGAGACCATGGGATTCGGTCAAGAGGTAGTCACAGGCTACCTTTTTAAGAGAGTAGTCTCATAGGAAAAGCCAGATTGCAAAGGGTTGAGGAAAGAGTCGGCAGTGAAAAAATGAAAGTAGAAAGTCTAAACCACAAACTCAGAGTATTTGGTGGCAAAGGAAGGAAATGGGGCTGTAGTTAAAAAGAGAAAAGCAAAACTTGAGTTTGACTGAAGATGGAGGTGCAAGAACAAGAGGACAGGGAGAAATAGAAGATTAAAAAATGTAGACAGAAAATCCCTTGTATGTTTGAAGAGGGTAAGATTCAGAGCACAGGTGGAAGACACTCGCGTTTTCCCTCTCTTTCCCAAAGAGAGGGAACACACGAGGGTCTGAAAGGGCTTTCCTCCTGTACTTCTTATTTCTTACCTGAGTCCATGGCACCTTCATACAACTAGTGTCCGAGAACTAGCTGGCTGAGAACCCCAGGAATTATCTTAAACTCCTTTATCTCCTTTGGTCTCCCATACATGCTGTTATCACCAAGGCTGTTTAACCACCTAAGCATCCTTTAAACCTATACCTTTGTATAGCCTTAAATCAGGCCCTTAATTCTGATGGAACTATCATGATCACAGCTTTACCCCTTACCAGCTGGGTGACCTCAGGTAAATTATAAACCTCTCAACTTCTCATCTGTAAAATAAAAATAAAAATAACTACTTGGAAGCACTGCTGTGAAGATTAAATTAAATAAGTATCTGACACAGTAACAGCAAAAACTTCTTACTTGGTCTCACTAGCTTTGGATTTCCCATTTTTTAAAAAATTTGTTCACTGTGTTGCCATCAGAATGATGTGTTTGACTTTCAAGTCTGTCACTGTATCCCCTTGGCTTAAATCATGTCAATGAATCACTATTGTTTATGGGGTAAAATCCAAGGTTTTTTTTTTTTTTAAAGTATGCGGAGACCTCTGTAATTCTAGATTGCACCGAACCAAAGAGATCCCAAATGATCAGAGGCAGGTTCCAGTTAGATGAGGGAAGGGGGCTTTAGCAGGAACTGGATTCCAGGAGTCCCACCTGCAGAACCTCAGGCTGCAGAAGAGCCTGTCTTCTTCCACATCCCCTGCAGGAGTATGTGACAGGTGCTGACTTCCTGAACACTTGAGGATATATCTAATTAGGCCTGCCAAACCAGGCTCTATAAAACCAGGTAAAGAAGACTAAAAGACACCCAGGAAATGGCTATCCTTAGAAAACAGAGTTTCCCTTTTATTTTCTGAAGACGTGGCTGTTATACATGGTTAAAATATTTTAATTAATGAGTGATCATTCTTATGGAGTCCAGAAGGCTGTCAAGGCACGTCCTCCATTGATAGATAAATGTTCTGTAGCAGAGTTCTACATGTAAAGGCATCAGGGCCTCTAGCAGATCCCACTGAAAAGATTCCCATTGGCTACTGCAGGGTCACTCTGAAGCTTCCTCAGGTGGAAAGGGCCACCAGGGAGTGGACCTGGTCATGTTGATTATCCTGCTTTGTCTCTACCTAGAACAGCGAGGGTCTACAGAGGCAATACAAGAGAGGGGCTAAGAGTATAGACTGTTGAGCTGAATCCTATCTTCATCCCTCATGAACTGTGTAATCTTGGGGAGGTTGCTTAGCCTCTCTGTGCCTTGGTTTGCTATTCTGTAAGATGGGTCCAAACCTTGCCACAGACTGGGAGAAAATATTTACAAATCATGTAAATGACAAAGAGTTTGTTTTCATAATATAGAAAAACTCTCAAACCTCAACAATAATTATGGGAAGAAACATTCTGAATTTTTTAGAAAAGGCAAAAGATTTGAACAGACACCTAACCAATGAAGATATATACATGGCAAATAAACAAATGAAAATATGCTTAACATCATCAGTCATTAAGAAAATGCAAATTAAAACTATGATGAGATATCCCTACATACCTATGTGAAGGGCAAATAAACAAAAGCACCCCCCCCAAAAAAAACAAACCAATAAACTGCCCCGAAACAGACAATACTAAGTGTTAGTGAGGATGGGAAAAAGGAGCCGTGACTCTCATACTATGCTGGTGAAAATGCAAAATGCAGCCAGCCTGGAAAACAGTTTAGTAGTTTCTTACAATGTGACCCAGAAATTCCACTCTTGGATATTTACCCAAGAGAAATGAAAACTTATGCTCATATAAAAACCTGTATGAGAATGTTTATAGGAGCTTTTCCCCAAACTGGAAACAACCCAGATATCATTTGATAGGTGAATGGATAAACTGAGGTACAGCCATATCATAGAATACTACTCAGCAATAAAAAGGAGCAACAACATGAATGAATATTAAATTATTGTGTGAGTAAAAAAATGCCAGATACAAAAGACTACTTATTACATGATTCCATTTATACGAACTATCAGAAAAGGCAAAACTATAGTGACAGAACGAAGATCGATGATTTCAGGGGCTGGTGATGGGGGGAGGGGATTGACTGCAAAGGAGCATGAAAGAATGGAAATGTCTATATCAGGACTGTAGTTGCGATTACATTATCGTATACATTTTTTTCAATTTTAAGAACTATTTATTGTGAACTAACTTTAGATCTACAGAAAAGTCTCACAAATAGTACAAAGATTTCCCATATCCCCTTCACCTAGGCTTCCCTAGTGTTAAAAGCATAAATAACCATGTTATGCCTATGAAAACCAGGAAATTAACATTGGTAAAATACAACTAATTAAACTCTAGGCCTGATTCTAACTTCACCAGTTCTTCTACTTAATTTCCTATTCCATTCTGGGATCTCACATTCCACTTAGTTATTTTAACTCCTTAGTCACCTCTAATTTTTAACAATCTTTCCTTGTCTTCATGACTTGGACACTTTTCATGAATACTAGTCAGTTATTTTGTAGAATGTCTTTCATTTTGGGTTTTTCTGAGGTTTTTGCATAATTAGAATGAGTGTATGCATTTTTGGCAAGAAGAATATCACTTATTTTGGCAAGAATAATATCACTTATTACAGAAGTGATATTATGTCCTTCTCAGGGCATCTTCTCAAGGGGTTCATGATATTGATATGTCTTGTTACTGATGATGTTAACCTTTATCAGCTGGCTAAGGTGGTTTCTCCCCTGTCAAGTTACTATTTTTCCCTTTGTAGTTAAAAAATATCTGGAAAAAATACCTTGAGACTTTGCAAATATCCTGTTTCTCCTTCAACTTTTGCCCACTAATTTTTGTATCCAATGGTGGATCTTCTCTGCAACTACAATGATTATTGCAGTGTAATTAAAATTGTTTTTCTCTTTCTTTCTACATTTATAATTTTTGACTTTGCTTGTTAATTCAAAAAATTTTTTGAAATAATTTTAGGTTCATGAGAAGTTGCAAAGATAGTACAGAAAGGTCCCATGTATCCATCACCCCGTGTCCCCCAAGGATTACATCTTACAAAGCTGTAATATAAAAACCAAGAAAATGACATTGCTGTGAAGTGTGTAGATATATAGTTCTGTCATTTTATCACATGTATAGATTCATGTGACCACCACGGCAATCGGGATACAAACTATTCCATCACCACCATTTAACTGTACACTTAAAAAGGTGATTTTATGTTAATTATTCTTCAATAAAGCAGACAAAACACAAAGCCCCCCCCCCAAAAAAACACTGCCAGGATAACGTTAAGCAGTATGTAACTATTAGCTATCATCACTGTTGCTCTTTTATCAAAGAGCATCTGTCTCCTGTTCTAGATGATGCTCAAGCAAAGGCCAGTCCAGGCAATCAATAAAGGACAGAAGAGGTCTCTTCTTTTTTTTGCACAACTCCCCGATTATTGCTCTACCAGACGAATTAGATCAAAATTAGTCACGGACACCTGGAGCTAGGCTAGTGCTGCCCTGGCCCTGTTGGGGAGTCCCAAAGATGTCTCCTACACATCAGCATGGGGGTCCATTTGCCCCTGTCTTCTCTCTCCATGGCGACTATCTTTCTCTTACTTGAATATACCAAGTGTATCCTACTTCAGCTCTTCGCACTTGCTGTTCCCTCTGTCTAGACTGTTCTCCTCATATACTCAGTGGCCAGCTCACATGTCATCTATTCAGAAAGAGCTTCCTGGGCCACCGAGCCTAAACCTGCCCCCCCATTGCTAGTTCCAGCTCCTCTCTATCATGTGACTTTGCTTTATTTCCATTATAGCGCTTATCACTAGAAGAAATTATCTTGGTTGCTTATTTGCTGACTTGTTCACTGTCCATCGCCATCCCCTCCAAAATGTAAGCTACAGAAACGCACAGGCATCATCTGTTTTGCCTACTTCTGTACTTTTCCTATTTGCCAAGTGACTATGGTCATACCCCCAGAAGAGTTTTCCTGCCACCTTCCTTCCTTCTCAATCTCTCTCCTTTCTTCTTTTTCCTTTAACTCTCTTTATGGCCCCTCCCCATTCCAACACATATCCATTGAGATAAAAATGTACGCGAATACATTGGAGGAATCACCAACAAATCCAACAACCATTCTCTGCAGTCTTTTCTGTGATGACTCCCTCCTTCCCAACCCTGTTCCTTGGTTCTCTGCCTGCCGTTGATGAGTGCTTGCAGGAGGCATACACTGAAAGGAGGACTTTCACTGAATTGTCTCCAAGCTGTTTATTCATGAACTGCATTTAAGGTAATAGGAAAGGTTTCCCAGGAAGTCTGCAGGCTCCTCACCATCTTCGCTCTTGTTCTCTGCCCCACTTCAATCTAGTTAGTTCTGTGATTATTATTTCTGTGGAATGGCATATATCTGTGCCATTGATTCTACGTATTTCTAGGGGAGAAGGGATTGTGAGGAGGGAAAGACTGATTATTTATCAAGTAAAAGACATTTCTCCTCCGTCTGGACAGCCAGGTGGATTTTTCTGAACTCATTTCTGTCCTGGAAATGGGGCAGCTGTTTCTGAAATGAGTCCTCTGTGTTGGTGTGGGCTCTGTTTTACAGCCAGTGGGTAATAGCATTTCCTGATTTATGAATTGGCATCTGGGGGAGGTGCTGAGCCCCTGGATGGATTCATCATGGGGAGAACAGCCATATAAATAATCCTGTCACATAAAATTATTGTTCTCATTTTGATTTTTTTTTAAAATTCCTTTTGTGAGGTGGTGGGATTTAGAAGATGTTAGTGGGAAAGCAGGAGAGGGATAAGTCATTTGGCCCCTTTTTTTCTATACGACAAAAAACGTACAAAAGATATTCTCTAGAAACATTGACTTGTATAGAAGACAATTACCAAAATGGTTTAATTATTTGGGGAACTCTTGGCACTTGGCTTAAAGCCAATGCCAAGGTCTTAGTCTGAGATGACATGTAGGGAGTTCCACCTCATGAGTTTGGCCCGGGTTCACTGTGGGATATTTTTTAAATTGGTCAAGAGAAGGTCATTTCATGTATCAATAGGTTTCCCCCATCTTCCTCAAATCAGTGTGGGGTTTCATCTAAATGTTCCAAATGTTCATTGAACTTCTGCATGGTACAAATCGCCACTCGGGGCCCCTGGGGCTGCAAAGGTAAACGAGCAGGAGAGTGCAGTCCAGAGGTTGTGGGTGAGAATGACTCAAAGGGGAACACAGGCTTTGAAGCATGCACATGACTTCCCTGGTGAGAAGTCACAGGACATCCCGGACAGACGGCAGGACGGAAGCAGAGGTCCAGGGGTGAGGACAGACACTATGTAGCTGAGCAGAAAACTGGTAACTGTTGGCAGTTTATGCTTTATGGAGAAGATCCTTCTCCCCCATGAACCTGTAAGCTCCCTGAGGAAAAGGACCCTGCCAGACTTCTTTTGTAGCCACTCCTTTTTTTCCTTGACCTTGAGATTTAGCACGTAGTAGGTCAGGAGAAACCACACTGTTGTCTATAAAAGGCCAGATAGTTTATATTTCAGACTTTGAAGAAGCCATATGGCCTGTCTCAACTACTCAACTTTGCTGCGGTGGTAAAAGCAGCCATAGATGAGATGTCAAATGAATGGGCATGACTGGGTTCCAATAAAACTTTATTTACAAAAGCAGTGGCCCATCAGGTTTGAATTGTAGTTTGCCAGTCCCTCTAGCAGGTCAATAATAAGTGCTTGTGGAATTGAGTTGGAAGAAAATCACTTAATAACATGTGCATCTCACTTTTAAAAAACATCAAATACGACCTGACAAAGTAAATGACCGCTGAACGTGTTAAAAGAGTTATTTATGTAGAAAGATTTCCATGGTACTCTTAACATATAATCTGTTATATAAGCATATTTTAAAGAAGGGTCCCTTACGTAAACCTGGAGTTTCTGAATCTTCTCCAGTAAGCAAGAAGTTGCACAGACACCATCTCTTTCCATCGCACCGGGCTCAGGAGGGCAAAAAAAAGGGGACAGAAACCTCTTCTCTTCATTCTGATGGTCTAGAGAGGAAGAGTGCCAGGAATCTGGGAGTGAGAACCAAGGGGGTGGGAGGCAGGATTCTTTCGATGGATGCGGCCTTGGGGAGGGAACCAGCAGAGGCTGGTGAGCTGGCTCTAACCACTGTGTCTAACCATGGGGGCTCTGTTCATTGCTCTAATTTATTTCTTTGTTTTCATGGCAGAATAAACTCCAAATTCCAGGGGTCACCTAAGCGCCTGCCACCAGCCCATGCACGGCCAAAAAAAAGCTTTGTGTCATCAGTCAATGCCAACTAGTTAATAATAACCAGCCTCCTCGCTAATGGCCCGAGGCAGGAGTCCTTGGGCAACAAAGGCTCTAGCAGAAAGACTTGCAGTCAGCTGCATGGGGAGAACAGTTTGCAAGAAGCATTTCTGCTGGCCACTTTCAAGGGCATATCCACCCATGCTCAGCTCTTTAAGAGGGTAGTAATTAGTTTTATTCCCTTCGGTGCCCATGGGGAATTGGGCAGAATCTGGCATTTGGAGAGCCACTGGAGTCTTGTTCCTCTCATCTTGACTTGCTTCAAGTTTATGTCTATAACTAAGAAATATCAAGACTGCAAGGCAGTTCAGGAGTTGTGTTCAGTTCCCACAGAAAGAAAACTTTCAGGTGTCAGGGCCCGGGGCAAAAAGAGGCCACTGCAAATGAAAGCTGACCAGGACTCAGCTGGTGCTGGACCACACAGTGTCTCTTGCAAACTGCAGGTGATGAGGACAACCACTAAAATAGTAAGCTTCTAGACAGCATTGATGTCTTACGCATCTTTGTATGTTCCCAGCATAGGGACCTACACACAGAGATGCATGGCCAAAAATTTCCAGACCTGTTTGTATACTGTGGTCATCTGACAGTGTTTCCCAACTGGGGACTGGTGGCACGCAGTGATGCTGAGGATGGGACACAGGTGTGCTACCATTTTGGTCCTTTTAGCCCTTGGGGCAGCTGGGAAATGCCTGGAGGAGACGTGTCCCCAGAGCCTGGTCCCCCTGGTCATGAGGGGATCTCCATCACCCTAGAGAGCTGTACAAATACATTTTCCATGTGTACCGTAACAAAATAACCAGTTGGAAAGCACTGAACTGGTGCACAAATGAGAAAACGGAGACTCAGAAGTCTAGATTCACAACAAGCCAAGGCTTGATTCCAGTTAGCCTTACTCTGTGTCCAATGCCTGCCCACCACCCCACAGCTGTCACACCAAACTGTCAACAGAGAGCTGTTGAAGCCAAATTGTTGGAACTGAGAAATCACTTGACTAAAAACTAGTGGAGGGTCAGATGATGTCATTAGCATGGCTTGAAATGTTAGCCGGATGCTCAAAGCTGAAGTCAACTTACTGCCAGTGTATGCAAGACGTTCTCCCTAGGCCAGCGGCGTTCATTCTGACCAGGACTCCCGGCAAGACATATGTTTTACATTGCTACCCAGGGCACACATATACAGGTACATATAGAGTTTCACAAATAGTACTTACCCTTACTATATTTGATGGACACTGTTCTATTTGATTTTCTTCTGTTCCATTAAAAAAAAAAAATCTGGTCATGACCCTTTAAATTGATTTCATGACCCACTAAATTGATTTCTCGACCCACTAATGTGTCACGACCGGCAGTTTGAAAAACAGTGGCCTGACCCCAATTCCAGTTCCACCTCCCTCCCTGGAGAGGGGACCACGGAAGGTGAACATGGAGGACAGTGAGATAAGAGATTGGGATAAATAAGGAGGATGGAGGGAAGAATGCCAAAAATAGGATAAAGGAAAAGAATGGGGACAGAGTGAGACAAAGGAGAAATGAGTGGGGATCAGAGACTTGATGAGAAAAGGCTAACTCTGGACTCATTGATTTACGTCTGTGTCACGATTCTCAAGTTCCACAGTCATTCTGGTCATTTTGATACAAGAATCTTCCTCACCAGCTTTCCCGGCATAGCCCTGGTAATGCTATCTGCTTGTCTGAAGATTTTCTTATCTGTCAGCACCATCTCGCATTCCTTACTGTTGCTCCCACAGGGAATTTTAGATCTGCTGTTCAGGGATCTGGGCCCTAGAAAGATCTAGAAGGCATTGGGTAAATTACCCAGGAATAAAGAAACTGACCACAATGACTCCACCCACACCAACGCACCAACTCACACTGGGATCTATGGGCTTCTGCACTGGGTCTAAACAACAAATTCTTGAGTACAAAGGAGGTGGTTTTAAAACGTAACAGGAAAGTGAAAATCAGAGATTGAGATTAGAGTCATTTATGAAGCAGCTGCAGTTTTACACACTCCAATGGCCAGTAGGTCGCTAAAGAGTTTTGACTGCACACCTCATAGTAAAAAATAATTATTGAGCATGCACCTACAAGGCTCATATATTTGTTTACAAAGAATACCCATGTTCTATTTATTAACAACATTGAGTTATTAAATATACACAAAATTAGGAAATTATGAAGTGACATAAAGGTAAAATACCATCTTAATTTTTATTTTCTATTATTCATGAACGGTACAAACGATATTTTACTATCATCACGAAAATTATTATGAATAATGGTGAGACTCATGTGTTAGGATTGGCTTCATTGTTTTTGAAAGTCCTTGTTTAGCACTTAGTGATATGGGGTTTTGAGGTCCAGGGTTCAAGTTATTTCAATACTTTGCTTTAATGGCTGTCATAACAGAAAAAGACACCTCCGAGAGCCACAGAGATGCAAAAAGCACGTTGTTGGCTATGCTGACTAAAAAAAGATATTTTTTTTCAGTTTCATACACCAATTATGCGAAGATTATTGTTGAAATTCAGCTAGTAGATTTCTGTCTTCTCTGATGTCAATCAGCTGTTCTTTTAACTAATCGGAAGGTGCAGAATTTTTATATTTTTTAACAAATGGGTCAAAACTCTCAGAAACTCTTTATTTGGAAGACTTTTAGGCAAGTAGAAGATTCTGTTTCCGAGTTTTTAAAGCTTTGAGATAACGAGTTTTTAAAGTGTCACATTTCCTCATTATCAAATTGTATAAAGGTGAAAATATTTCCAAACATCCTTTTTTTCTTCCCAAATGGTGTCTCCATGCCATAAATTCTTTCTGAAAGTAGTTACTTTCTAACTCATTGTTAACACATTACCTTTGTATTGAGGGGGCAGATGAAGTGTTTAATTTTTCAAAGTTATCGGCAAAGTGGCATAGTTCTGACAGCTGCTTGTCAGAACTGAAAAGGTCAGCAAATGTGGAACATTTGGTTCTTTTAAAAGAAAAATCTTTATATTTCCATAACCAGAACACCCCTGTGTTGTACAAAAAAAAGTTTTCATGCTCACTCCCATCTCATTGCAAAATATGTAAAGATTCTATTTAAACGATTGTTTTCTACAATATTGATAATATCAGTTGCACATAAATTGCAAATTTGTTGTCATAAACTGAAACTGAATCAGCCAGTAAGACCACCAGTGTCTACCGCTCAGAGATATGGCCCCTCCCATGCACCTCCATGCCTTCCTGACACATAAATGGCTGATGTATAAACCAAGGCAAGAAAACAGTACCCAGTATCCATTGTATAGTAAATATGAGTGAAGCCTAATTTCTTCTTTTAAATAGAAAAATAAATAGATGTTCTAATCACTTCTTCCCTTGCCCCATCAGATCATTCTTAGTGCCATTTAGCATCAAAGTATGCTTTAAGACCGCTACACTAGAGAAGCAAAAAAGGGCACCAAATGTTTAGTTTGGTCTTTGCTGTTCTGGAGCAAAACGATACGTGAATGAATTGTCTCCTCTAAATCACTGTGAATTTAGGAGTGTTGTGTTATCAGCATTCATTTAATTTTTGAAGACAGAGTAATAAAGATCTGAGAATGAACAATGGCTCCTACATTAAGAACCATCTGAGAAGATGCAAAGTGGTATAACCCATGAATCCCAGGTGAGAACCGTATACCTCTGAATGGTGACGGTAGGCGAGAGGCAGAACTTTCATAATTTGAACGAAATTGGTGACTTTCAGAGAAGAACAATGAATGGAGGATTAAGGCTGGGGGCTCAGTTCAGAGTTGAAGAGGGTTCCATGCACCTAGGATAGAAGAGAGTTGGTCCTGGGAGCGCTTGTGAGCCCGGTGTGGGGTGGGAGGTGCAGTGAGCTGGAAGGAGAGAACCCTGGCCCCAAAGTCTGGCTGTGAACTTGAGGCTTGGATCAAAAGAGCCCTCCTTTCCCAAACTCAGAAGAGTTAAGACCAAGAATTCAGTCTATGCCTAGGAATGAAACAGTACAGAGGAAGAGAGACTAGGGCCAGGCCTAGAGCCAGGGAGACAAGCTCAAGAGAAGGGAGAGAAACCCGGAAAAGCTGGGAAAGGATAGAAATGAAGTCTTCCCCAGTGAAGGTTCTACTCTGGGTGCTCCTGGTAAAGTGAATTTCATGGTCAAATGAGTCTGGGAGTCACGACCTCCTAAATTTGCCAGTGCACCTCTAGCTTGGAGGTTTATAATACTCGATAGCGCACTGACATTCTAAGAAATGCTACAGTCGAGATTATCCGCTTAACTCAGATTTTCCCGAAATATTTGACCAAAGAAAGCTTTTGCTTTTATTTTTTAATATCCTGCAAAACCTTGGCTCTGAGAATAAAATTTGGGAAACCCTGACTAACTGATGTTTAAAGTGGTACTGAGGCAAGGGACAGGCAGGAGACCTCGTGAAAATGTCACACTTCACATACATATTGCTTGTCTCCTGAGACGCCCTTGTCTTAATGAGGGCAAGCATTTACCGCCAAGTCCTGTGGACTAAAGGGGGCCACAAGGGAGTAGGACTTCCCTTGAGGGGTCTCTCCTCCTAACCTGAAGGTACCTGCAGGTGTGAGTGGTGACCCCCTTCCAAAAGCGATATCTCAAGGAAGTGATTTGGGCACAAATGGGCCACTAGAGAAGCCTTGGTGCCCTTGGACTCAGGCTGGGAGGCAGAGCTGACTGGGGAGTGTGGCCCATGCAGGCCACCTTGGTTTGCTCTCTGCCATTTTAGGCATCCCAAAACAGGACTGATAGGTCCTGGAGGAGACAAGAGTGAGTATATGAATGAGGGAAGTAAAAATATTAAATAAATAAATAAAATATAGACACCCTTCCAATAGACCAGCATACTGAAAATAATAAAAATGAAAGCTAAGAGTTGTTGACCCCTGTTAAATGCCAGGCACTGTGCTAAGAATTGTATGCACATTTTCTACTTTACTCACTGTAACTACCCAGGCAGTGGGCACTAGCCTATCCCCGTGTTACTGTTGAGAAAACTGAAGTACCCAGAGGTTAAATAATTTGCTCAAAGTCATATAGGCAGAGAGTGGCAGAGCCAGACCAGAAACCAGGGCATGTGGTTGCAGCTCACGCTCCTGAGGTGAACATCCTCAAGTCACCCAGCAGGTACTGGATAGCCTTCGGCACCAGCACTGAACACTTTTCCAGGAGGATATACCTATTTCTCCACTCCTTCATTGTTTTGCACAACTTTCTTTAAATATCCAGACAGCTTCTTCCTCAACCATCATACGTTCCCTTGAAATGATCACACTGTCTCTGAGTCGGTTTCAAATTCACGCCTCCATTGTCTACACGTGATATTTGAAATGCACTTAAAAGACTCAGATTAGACATAATTCTGCCATTTGTAATTGCTACTTTTAAACCTATATTGTGTTTAGCAAGAGTCATGTGACATCACTAATGCCAACTAGTCATCTTGAACAATGGCACAAACTAACACGCATCTATTTACTTTTGAAAACGTCTCATCAATATTCAAACTGAGGACACAACTTACTTAAGTATCCGGTATTTCTCTTTTTCTACAGAACTTCAAGCACAAGTCAAATCAGTTCTCTCTGAACTTAACCACTTCCATTCAGATGCCATCCCTGGAGGAAGGGGAGAGGGCTGGGATTGCGGGGGTCAGCTTCCATCTGCAAACACCCTGTGTAAGGGAATGGGGCGCCCACAGAGTTGAGGCTTGTCTTGGGAAACAGCCCAAGAGCTCCAGCCTCTAGACCAGAGTCCTCGTGATACCCATTCAAACCCGCAAGGAGAGTGCGCCCTTTGGGCTGACATCCACCTCCACCAGGGCCCCAACTGCACAAGGATATTGTGGTTCCAGGGCAATCCCCACAGTTGGACCACTTTCTTTCCAACGTCCGGTAGGCTGGAGTTTGCGCCCACCTCTCTCCTACAGAACTTCCAGAACATGTCTTCCTCTGCTTTTCTCTACTCTGCATGGTGTCTGGCTCTGTGCTGGGCATACAGTGGGCACTTAGTAAACACACATGGGGAGGGGCCTGAAAAGTGGCAGAGATGCAGCTCTTGGCCCTGTCTGCCCGTACTGTGGAGTCTCCATACGTGCTGCTAAGTGGGATGCAAGCGCCGAGACAGATGCCGAATGGAGTTCAGGATTAGAGAGCTGCCAGGCATTCCCCTAATTACCTGGCCCTTGGATTTCCTGTCCTTCCTCCCACTCCAAACCTCCCTGCCCACTCCTGCTCTGCCTTTACATACCAGCTCTTCTTCTCTTGTTCGGGGCACAGAACTGTTTTCCCATCTGCCCTAGAAGTCCTGACAGGTGACAAAGCCAGTGTTATTCAGGTGCCCAGTCTGTGACGACCTCAAGTCCAGTGGGGCTGGGCTCAAACTAAATTCCTTCCCCAGAGCGGAAGTAGAATTACAAAGAAACCCCACCAAGCCCCGTGGAGGGACGCAGCTCTGTTTGATTGGGGTGGGAGACCCCAGGCCCCCCGCCCTTCAGTCTCCTGGATGCAGGGCTAACAGGTGTGAAGGGGCGCTCAGCCTTTTCTGGGGGATTCTGAAATAGACTGAAGGTACCAGGGAATCCTGGAGAGCTGGTGGCCAGAGCTGAAATGGCCCTTAGCCACCAAACAGTGGTTTGTCTGGGTGTCCATACCCCTGCAGCACTGCTTCCTAAGAGTATTAGTAATAATCGTAATGATAATGATGATTGTGTAACTAGGCACTTTACGTACATTACCTTTAGTCCTAAAGATACACTAGGCACTTTCCATATATTACCTTTAGTCCTAAAAGCCCTGAAAGCAGGTAATTATCATTTGTGTTTTCCACATGAAGAAACTGAAGCACAAACTCTGCTTGAGTGACTTGCTCTGGGCGGCAGAGCTGGTGAGTGCTGAGGGCCAGGGTGAAATTCCACGCTCACGGTCTATTCATGGGCACCCTGTGGTCTCCATCCTGCACACATTTCTGTATCCCAGTCACCCTCATGATCACCTGAGAAATGCCAGGCCACTCTCATTGTTTCTTCTCTGGGAGGCTACTGAACTTGACCCTATTCAGATACTGGAGGCTTTCACGCCTCTGGGAGGGACCCTTGAGAGGCATGTCAGTTGGAAAAGGAGTGTGTGTGTGGGCAGGGTGCTTCACTGCCTACTCCCCTTATGGGGTGTCCTGGCTGTGTCTGGGGCCCTGTGTACCCCCAACATGTCCTAGAACAGAAGGGGCTTTTGTCCCAACTTGCACTGGGCTGGAACTAAGGATGAATAAACCAAGGGCCCTCCTTCACAGTGGGGTAGTGGGGTGGTTCTGCGTTCTTACATCACCCCCAGTGCCGCATTCAGCCCACTCCACCCCCAGCAATCCCTTCGATTTCTAAGGCTTGTTTCGGAAGCTGAGGATTGGGGTACAGAGCAGTCCTGCTGGGAAGACTAGGAGATGAAGCGCATCTCTCACCCCACTGAGAGCTCCTCATTGGAAGAGGGGCCCGGAGCAGACCCTGCAGTAGGAGCTGGGCTGGATTCCAACTTGGCTCCTCTGCCAGCCTTCTGTGTGACTCTGGACAAGCCGTTGACCTCTCTGGGCTTCAGTTTGCTCATCCGCTGTAGGGGAAAAGGCAGCGGGAGATAACTGGACCTGAGAAGCCTTGAGGGCTTTTCCAGCTCTAAGCTTGTATGACACTATGGAGAATCCAGGTACCAGCACTGGAGTGTAGGACCTGAAGCAGGAAGTCCTCTCCCCTGTCCAGGTCCCTCCCAAGGAGACATTCTGCCTTTACTGAGAAGGAAGGGAGAAGTGGAACATCTTGGTCACGATGCACGGGAACCTTCAGGAACAGCTCCAGACAAACGGGAAGGCTTCTGCCTGAGTGAGACTAGGTGAAACACAGCAATGGTTTTTCTCTTTTTGCGGATGCCTGAAGTGGCTCGTGTGCTGTCACTCACTCTCAGGCTTGCGTGTCAAGTCCCCTCTCCCAGGAGCTATCAGAAACAGCCCCGTCTGGGTGCCGGGAGCAAATGTCCAAATGGCCTTGTCACAGTGTCGGCCATCCAAATGCAAACTGGAGCGGACAGCTCGGCCCTGCAGGGGTGGGAGGAACACACATGCCCGGGGACCCAGCGTGAAGAGAGTAGAATCATTCGTACAGGAGCCGTCGCCTTGGGCCGCAGGAGCTCCCTCCACGACTGCACTTGTATGAGAGCGACGTCCATGGACCTCTGAGCTTGTCAGACTTCGCACTGGCTAATCTCAGAACATCCCGGGAGGCAGGCAGGGGCAGGGAGGGACACAGAGGAGCGATAATGGTCCCCTCATCACACAGGGTGTCCTCAGCAGAGGCACCACCCAGATAGGGGTCTGCATCCCAAGGGGTGTGAGCCTGTCTGTCTTGAACCCCAATACCACCTTTCCTTCTGAAACTCACAACATGGTACAAATCACACTCACAAAGCATCCTCTCCCCAGTTCCCTCTCTCCCACCGCGCAGGCTTAGCCATCTCTCAATTTCACAACCCCAGGCAAAGAGCTTGAAAAGAAATACAAAAGAAGAGGGAAGGGGATAAGGACCCTCAACAGGCCCCTTCACTTTGATGCCCTTGCTCTCTGGGAAGCCTTCTCTGGCTACTCCGCTTAAAATTTCAACCCTTTCACCCTGACCAGTCTTCCCAATCCCCATTATCCTGCCCCGTGGCACTTATTACCTGCTAACCTACTATAGGACTTATTTAGCAGGTTGATTCTTCTTGGTTGCTTCCTCTTGCTGAAGCTGCAAGCTCCTAAAGTCAAGGATATTTATCTGTTTCTTCACTGTTGAATCCCCAGTGCCTGGGCTAGTGTTTGGCACATAGTAGTTGCTTAGTGAATATCTGTTTAGTGAATGAATGGATCAGGCCTGGGTGATTCGTTACAAAGCAAGATGGCCCTCACTACTTCACTACGGGATTATGCTGGAGCCAAGAAGAGCAGCCCCTGCCTGGCCCTGCTTTCCTAGGTAACTCCGACCTCAGGTGGGCCCACCTCTGGACCCACCTCCTCAGCCCTTGCAGACATCTGTATCCTGGTTCACAGCTAGGACTGGAGTGCCACTGGCTCATGAGGGCGACAGGCTGTGATGTCCCCAGGCACCTGGAAGCTGACTCACTGTCAACAGGAGTCAGTAAAGCAAAGAACGCCGTGAAAGATAGCTTTGGCCCAGACACAACTGAAAGTGTATCTCAAAAAGCAGAAACATGTGCTTAAGGCCTCTGGCTCTCAGGCAGGGGAGAGGTGGTGTGTTGGATGGCAGGGATGCTGAAATTTACTGAGAAATCTGCCACTTGCTCTGGGGCCTATCAAAGAAGAGCCTCGCCTCGTGGTGGGGACAGCTGCTTCTCCCCTCCGTAGTGGGTCGCTCCAGGGCACCTGAGGACAGCCCCGGCTCTGCCACCTCATCTCCTCGTTTGCCTGCCTTGCTGACATTTCCTCTCACTTCCCTCCCATCAGTTTGGCAGGTTTTTATCACACTGGTTTCAGTGTGTGTAGACATTCCCTTGGTAGTACCGCAGTTGTAGTAAATATATACCATATACATACACACAGACGTGTACAAAGCAAGGAGACTGCTGGAGACACACAGACAGAGACAGACACAGGGGAAGGTGTGTGTGTGTGTCCATATATGCGCGCACGTGTGCACACACACACACACACACCCTAGGGAGATACCCAGAGTCACGCGGAAGAAAAGCAAGAAGACAGAAACATAATATGGCACTGCAAGAGAAAGGCAGACCCTGACAAAATGACACTGATACCTAGCAGGCGCACTCAGCCACTCCAAGAAAAAGTGTACTACATAGAAAGGAGCCCTTGCTGGGCAAGAAATAGAGAGGAACTCACATACCCAAAACAACAGAAACAGTATCCCAGCTATAGAATTATTCAGCCTGCAAATAATTGTAGTAATAGCTCCCATTGTTTTTATCACTCAGGAAATTCCAAGGACTGCGGTAGTTCTGTGCCAGAAATAGGGATGAAGACTGAATATATAGTTCTTATTATAAATCACAATATCACAATTAGGTATATTATATATGACTATCACATCAGATGTATGATATTATTATTTAAGAGATAGTTAAAGTAGGCTATTTAAGTTTAACCAGCAAGTTTTATATAAATGAAAACACAAAGCAAAAAATAGTTCAGAACAGGGCAAAAGTCATGGCAGTGATAAACAGATGACTGAAGCTTGGGGGAATGCTTTCTTTATCTAAAGTATAGTCTTTTAATCATATAAGTTCAAACTTGGGAATTAAGATAAGCAATAAATCATTCATATCAGTTCTCTTTTCTAATTCTGGTTGTGTGAAGACACTGGGAATTCATTCATTCATTCATCTGTACATTCATCAAATAACTATCAAGGGCCTAGAAGGTGAGATTTAGGCAGACAAAGAAGACATAGAGCTGTCCTCCAGCTGCTGTCATTCTGCTAGGAGACAAAGACAAGAAAGTCATCACGGCTCAGTCTGAGAGGAGCTACCGCAGAGGTGTAAACCACGGGTCAGGAGTAGCTCACTGAACATGTGACAGCAGAGCTAAGTTTTAAGGGAAAAGAAAAAATTAGATGATAAAGTGAAGCACCTTTCAGGCAGAGCCGACATCAGTGCCGAGCACATACCCTCAGCCTGCAGTCCCAGCCTTGCAAGGTGTTCCAATCCATCATGGCTGAGACTCACCCACCGGCCGACAGAGGCTGGTAGGCCTTAGTCCTGAAGCCCCGGGGCCCGGTATATCTCCAGATATATTTACCAAGCTGCTCTTGCCCAGTCAGAACTGCAGGCTGTGGGTTCTTGATTTGCTCTCCACTGGGCCTGGATCCCTGCTGAGGAGCCTGCCTCGGCCTTGACCTGGACTCCTGCGCTCCACCCCCGATAGATCACCCAGAGTCTTGATGCCACCACCTGCCAGACTCCACACACAGCCAGTTCCAGATGCTCCTGGTGCAATGTCATAAGCATAAGAGCCTCCACTTACCAAGCCCTTACGCTGTGCCAGGCTTGGGTCATGCTGATTACGTGCGTTATGTCGTTAGATCCTCGGAACGACACCAGTGAATTTTATCATTACGTCCATGTTCCAGTTGAGGACAACGAATCTTAAAGAGGTTAGGAGCTTACCTGAGATCACACTTAGTAAATGGTAGGACCAAGGTTCATGCTCAGATATCCTGACACCAAGGTCAGTCTGATTACCCATCTTGCTATATTACCCTCCCCACTAAGAATCTGCAACCCCAATGGACACCAGTGTTGGCCCAGACGTCAGGGTCTTGGGACTGTGATTCGGGTGGCAGGCCTATGAAGAGCAGCCCCATAACGGATAACGGCCCTAACTCTATCCACTCCTGCCTTCCTCTCCTTCCCAGTGTGCCCGTAATCCAGAGCTCCCAGCATGCCTCGCCGTCAAGCCTGAATGGGTACTGACCACTGACTGCGCTCTCAGGGAAGTGGGACAGGTGAAATCAAGAACCTCAGAATCCCGGGACTTCCCCAGTGGTCCAGGGGCAAAGAATCCATCTTCCAGTGCAGGGGACGCGGGTTCAATCTTTGGTCGGGGGAACTAAGATCCCACATGCTGCAGGGCAACTAAGCCAGCGTGCCACAACTACTGAGCTCACGCGCCTCAACGAGAGAGCCCGCGTGCTGCAAACTACAGAGCCCAAGGGCTCTGGACCCCGTGGGCCACAGCTACAGAGCCAATGTTCCCTGGAGCCTGTGCGCCACAACTAGAGAAGAGAAAACCCGCATGCCACAACTAGAGAGAAGCCTGTGCGCCGCAACGAAGAGCCCGCGTGCTGCAACTAAGACCTGACGCAGCCAAAAAAAAAAACGAACCTCAGAATCCCAACTCAGCAATTAGAGGGGGCTCCACACAGCTTTTAGATTTTCCTCTTTGGAAGTCCTTAGATATTTTAAGTCCCAGGTTCAGAAATCCTGGCTTTCAGGTCACGTAAGAAATCCTGAAACATTCAATGCCCGTGGAGGTCTTGGGTCTTCTCCAAAGAATTCATTCCACCAGGGAAAGCTGCTTCCCCTCAGTGTCTAGGGCCTTAGAGGTAGGCAGGGAGGGGGAGTGTGGGCCTCACGGAAAAGGAATAAGAAATGAAAGCAAAGGAGCAGCTTCATACCAGTCCGGACTCCTGGGATAAAATGCTCCCCTCTCGGCTCCACATCAGGCCATTCCCAAGCCATGGCAGCCTCAGCGAGGGCACCACAATGGGTCCCAGTGTGGCTGAATGGGGGTCCCTCGCCACGAGAAGATGTCATCGAGCTCTTGGGGAGGGTGGAGCTGCTGTGCGCTGCCAAGGCATAATGCACAGGCCCTGTGGGCGGCATAATGTGGTATTTATCTCCCTCACTTTGCAGAGAGGGAACAGGCAGAACAATCCAGACTCTGTCAGCAAGGTCCTCTGGGGAGTTCAGGCCTCGCTAATGAAGATGAATAAGACGGGGGAATCTGCCTTTGCCGCTCAGAGCTAACGTATACATATTCATGGGCAGGGAGGACAGCTCCCAGAATGACCCATCCTCCAGAGAGGCAACAGGGGCAGAGGTACGGCAGTGCGAAGCCGCACTTGGGGTGGGGTGTGTCTTGTGGGGTGGAACACTGCGGGCTGTGAATTAGGGCGCCCCAGGAAATACCCTTAAATGGATGGAATTTCCAAGGCGAAATTTATTCCTTTGCCCGCTGCAAATGTATGAGTCCTGGTCTGAGCTCAGGGACCCCTGAAGAGCTTAGTTCTCAGCTGAGTTCCAGAAGCAAATCCAACTCTGCTACTTCCTACTCCACATCAGCTAATACCAATCCTCACACCATATCTGTTCTGCCTGGTGTGGCCTCATGGAATTTGCTGGAGGTTCCATGTTAGAGGTCCAGGTACACACGAAGCCTCGGGACACGTGTTACAGCATCGCATCTCATACACATAGACCCTGTTTTCTGAATCTCCATCCATCTGACTCTTCCATGATGTGCCCACAACTGAGTTTTTCTGGGCGACAAATCCTTGCCCACCGTAGACCTCCAGGGTCCAGGGAGGTGACCTTACTGGGAAACTATACAGTGTGTAGGGAAATCGGGACCAAAAACTTGGGCATCTGTACCATGTTTCTTCAGGTGAGAGCAAATGTTGGCCCTGCACCTCCACACACCGTCACTCTGAAGTCAGTGGATTTGTTCTTGACTCACAGATATTTTGATACGTGAAAGGTTTTATTCCCTGTTTCGGCACACTCAGCCTCTGTCCCCAGGCAGCACAACGGAAAGGATACACACTGAGCCAAATAAATCAAATCCCCTCTCTGCAGCCGGCCTCCTGTAGGTTTCCACAGAGCCACAGGCTAGTCCTTAGCAGCAAGACAAATGTCTGACAGAGCTCAGAGCGCCTTACCTGCCTTTCCGACATGATGTAGAGCTGCTCGTGGTCCTTGGAGAAGGCCATGTCCCGGAGGACGGGCCCGGGGTCCACCACCTGCACCGTCTCATACTGGAGGGCATTGCCCCTGGGCCCATCTACCCGGATCTGTGGAGAAGAGGAAGAGGAGAGCCGGTGTGAGTTCCGATCCTGCGTGGCCTGCGGTCCAGATTCCGCCCGGGGCCCCTCCCACAGGCAAGGGGGAGGCAGTGAGCCCTGCCTCCCAGAGGCCAGACCTGAAGGAGCAGGAGCGGCACATGCCCACCAGGGGCCTCGCGTCGGGAATGGCAAAGAGAAGGGACGAGGCAGAGACCAAACCGGGCTGCACCAAGAATCTGGTGTTCTTCTCTCTGGCTCACTAGGCCTTAGGCTCAAGTCTTTGAGGCCTTGCTTGTACATCTTTGGAGAAGAGGACGGGCCTTTCTAGTTACTCAGGATATTACCTTATTGTTAACGTAATAAAAAGGTTCTCTGCAACATCAAAAGTCCTACCTGGGGGCTTCCCTGGTGGCGCAGTGGTTAAGAATCCGCCTGCCAATGCAGGGGACATGGGTTTGAGTACTGGTCCGGGAAGATCCCACATGCTGCGGAGCAACTAAGCCCGCGAGCCACAACTACTGAGCCTGCGCTCTAGACCCCTCGAGCTACAACTACTGAAGCCCGTGCTCTGCAGCAAGAGAAGCTACCGCAATGAGAAGCCCCCGCGCGCAGCAATGAAGACCCAACGCAGCCTAAAAAAAAAAAAAAAAAAAAAAAAAAGTCCTACCTGGTATACTGATAGAATAGATGGGGAAAATGAGATGCGGTACGTTAAAGAACTGGCCTGAGCTATCAAATCTGGTGACAGAATGAGAATCCAGTTTGACCCTGGAGTCCATGCTTTTCCTACCACTCCAGTTACACGAGGGACCCTGTTCCTTGATGGCTTCCATGTTTACTTCCTGGGGGTGCCACTAAAGGCAGCGGCCTCCAGCCTGCACAATTCCAGAGGCTTTTGCCAGTCATTCCCAATTCTGAAGCTGAAACACTTGCGCTTGGCAAATATTTATTTTAAAAATGAAGAAATACATGACGTTCAAACTCTTCTTTGCAGATTTCCCATTAAGCTCAGGAAAACAACAACAACAGCAATGAAAAAAAACAAACAAACTGGTGAAGGAATTAACAAAAGATATGTTTAGCCCTGAAAATCTAAACGCCTTGGATTCCAGTAGCCCTCCTCCTTCTGTCCCCACCCCCAAGCCACCAGACGTCCACCCTGGCCAGGTCCTTCCTTAATCTGGATGAAATGGGAGCTCATGCAAAACCAATTGGGATTACCACCCAAGTCTGACCACGAGGTGATGGCCTTGGCCCCCAGCCCAGCCGGGCTTCATCCCCAGCTGTGAATCACCCCTGGAACAGTAGCACGAGAGTGATATTGCGTGGCCAGCTGGTCTCCAGCCCCTTAAGGCTGCCGGCAGGAGCAAGCACCCCTCGGGGATGCCAGCAGAAAGGAGTCCCACCCAGTGCCCCGTGGTCTTATCCCCAAGGGAAATTGGATTCAGTGCCCGAGTGACCATCTTTATCATTTGGCTCCAACTTCCCTGCTCTTCAGGGTGAGCGGATGTGCTGGATGTGGACATCGGAAGAAACTAGGTGAACTGGGCAGGGACAGAGGGGTGGACCAGGGAGCACCAATGGGGCGAGTTTTCCCAGGCCCAAGGAGGCAGGATGGGGGTATGACCCCCGCCCTTGCCCATACTGCCAGAGCAGGAAATCAGTAATTGAAAAGGTGGTTCCTGGAAATTCCCTGGCGGTCCAGTGGCTGGGACTCAGCACTCTCACTGCCAGGGGGCCCGAGTTTGATCCCTGGTGAGGGAACTGGGGTCCTGCAAGCCATGCGGCAGCCAAAAATATCATAAAAATAAAATAGAATAAAAGACCTTTAAAAAAGAAAGAAAAGGGGGTTCTTCCCTTCACATCACCCCACCCCAAACCACTACTTGTTTCAGAAAACAGAAAGGAAAGCATCCATTCCTCCATCTGCTGAAAGAGTCTCACACAAGACATGAATGAAAGGAGTTTATGGTGGATGTGCTGAATGATGGGCAATCACAAAATTTAGGTAGGCTGGACCAGCTGCTGGCTCTTGGGCCATTACATGAATAAGAACAAGAACTGCTAGCGATTGAGTGGCTGCTATGCGTCAGGCACGATTCTAGGCATTCTACATGTATTTACCCTCTCATTTAAACCTCATAACTTGGGCTTCCCTGGTGGCGCAGTGGTTGAGAATCTGCCTGCTAATGCAGGGGGCACGGGTTCGAGCCCTGGTCTGGGAAGATCCCACATGCCACGGAGCAGCTGGGTCCGTGAGCCACAACTACTGAGCCTGCGCGTCTGGAGCCTGTGCCCCGCAACGGGAGGGGCCGCGATAGTGAAAGGCCCGCGCACCGCGATGAAGAGCGGTCCCCGCACCGCGATGAAGAGTGGCCCCCGCTTGCCACAACTGGAGAAAGCCCTCGCACGAACCGAAGACCCAACACAGCCAAAAAATAAATAAATAAATAAACCTCATAACTCCATGAAGCCTTAATATTCCACTAAGCCTTATTCCAATAAGCCTTAATAAATTCCATTTACAGGTGAGGCACAGAGAGGTTTAATACCTTGTTCATGGTCACACATTTAGCGATTGGCATGGCCTCAACCCCTGTCGAGGTGCAACCAATTCCAGAGTCCACTCTTCAGTGCACTTACATATTACACCAACACAAGTTGAGCCAGGTCCTACTGGTTCTATAAACCTGCATCTCTTCTAGGAGTGAAAGTAGTTAATGATAAACAAGCATCACCCTGGGAGTGCTGGAGGAACCATGTCTATCTACTGCAGTGGTAAATGGGAGTGTTTCCTTAATTTCTCTTTCAGATTTTTCATCATTAGTGTATAGGAATGCAAGAGATTTCTGTGCATTAATTTTGTATCCTGCTACTTTACCAAATTCATTGATTAGTTCTAGTAGTTTTCTGGTAGCATCTTTAGGATTCTCTATGTATAATGTCATGTCATCTGCAAACAGTGACAGTTTTACTTCTTCTTTTCCAATTTGGATTCCTTTTATTTCTTTTTCTTCTCTGATTGCTGTGGCTAAAACTTCCAAAACTATGTTGAATAATAGTGGTGAGAGTGGGCAACCTTCTCTTGTTCTTGATCATAGTGGAAATGGTTTCAGTTTTTCACCATTGAGAACAATGTTGGCTGTGGGTTTGTCATATATGGCCTTTATTATGTTGAGGTAAGTTCCCTCTATGCCTACTTTCTGGAGAGTTTTTATCATAAATGGGTGTTGAATTTTGTCGAAAGCTTTTTCTGCATCTATTGAGATGATCATATGGTTTTTATCCTTCAGTTTGTTAATATGGTTTATCATATTGATTTGTGTATTTGAAGAATCCTTGCATTCCTGGGAAAACCCCACTTGATCATGGTGTATGATCCTTTTAATGTGCTGCTGGATTCTGTTTGCCAGTATTTTGTTGAGGAATTTTGCATCTACGTTCATCAGTGATACTGGCTTGTAGTTTTCTTTTTTTTGTGACATCTTTGTCTGGTTTTGGTATCAGGGTGATGGTGGCCTCGTAGAATGAGCTTGGGAGTGTTCCTCCCTCTGCTATATTTTGGAAGAGTTTGAGAAGGATAGGTGTTAGCTCTTCTCTAAATGTTTGATAGAATTTACCTGTGAAGCCATCTGGTCCTGGGCTTTTGTTTGTTGGAAGATTTTTTTTTAATTAATTAATTAATTTTTATTTTTGGCTGTGTTGGGTCTTCATTTCTGTGCTAGGGCTTTCTCTAGTTGCAGCAAGCGGGGGCCACTCTTCATCGCGGTGCGCGGGCCTCTCACTATCACGGCCTCTCTTGTTGCAGAGCACAGACTCCAAACACGCAGGCTCAGTAGTTGTGGCTCACAGGCCTAGTTGCTCCGTGGCATGTGGGATCTTCCCAGACCAGGGCTCGAACCTGTGTCCCCTGCATTGGCAGGCAGATTCTCAACCACTGCGTCACCAGGGAAGCCCTGTTGGAAGATTTTTAATCACAGTTTCAATTTCAGTGCTTGTGATTGGTCTGTTTATATTTTCTATTTCTTCCTGGTTCAGTCTGGAAAGGTTGTGCTTTTCTAAGAATTTCTCCATTTCTTCCAGGTTGTCCATTTTATTGGCATATAGTTGCTTGTAGTAATCTCTCATGATCCTTTGTATATCTGCAGTGTCAGTTGTTACTTCTCCTTTTTCATTTCTAATTCTGTTGATTTGAGACTTCTCCCTCTTTTTCTTGATGAGTCTGGCTAATTGTTTATCAATTGTGTTTATCTTCTCAAAGAACCAGCTTTTAGTTTTATTGATCTTTGCTATCGTTTCCTTCATTTCTTTTTCATTTATTTCTGATGTGATCTTTATGATTTCTTTCCTTCTGCTAACTTTGGATTTTTTTGTTCTTCTTTCTCTAATTGCTTTAGGTGTAAGGTTAGGTTGTTTATTTGAGATTTTTCTTTTTTCTTGAGGTAGGACTGTATTGCTATAAACTTCCCTCTTAGAACTGCTTTTGCTGCATCCCATACGTTTTGGGCTGTCATGTTTTCATTGTCATTTGTTTCTAGGTATTTGATTTCCTCTTTGCTTTCTTCAGTGTTCTCTTGGTTATTTAGTAGCATATGTTTAGCCTCCATGTGTTTGTATTTTTTGCAGTTTTTTTCCTGTAATTGATATCTAGTCTCACAGCATTGTGGTCGGAAAAGATACTTGATATGATTTCAATTTTCTTAAATTTAGCAAGCCTTGATTTGTGACCCAAGATATGATATATCCTGGAGAATGTTCCAAGAGTACTTGTGAAGAAAGTGTAATATGCTGTTTTTGGATGGAATGTCCTATAAATATCAATTAAGTCCACCTAGTTTAAAGTATCATTTAAAGCTTGTGTTTCCTTATTTATTTTCATCATGGGTGATCTGTCCATTGGTGAAAGTGGGGTGTTAAAGTCCCCTAATATGATTGTGTTACTGTCGATTTCCCCTTTTATGGCTGTTAGCATTTGCCTTGTGTACTGAGGTGCTCCTATGTTGGGTGCATAAATATTTACAGTTGTTATATCTTCTTCTTGGATTGATCCCTTGATCATTATGTAGTGTCCTTCTTTGTCTCTTGTAATAGTCTTTATTTTAAAGTCTATTTTGTCTGATATGAGAATTGCTACTCCAGCTTTCTTTTGATTTCCATTTGCATGGAATATCATTTTCCATCCCCTCACTTTCAGTCTGTATGTGTCCCTAGGTCTGAAGTGGGTCTCTTGTAGACAGCATATATATGGGTCTTGTTTTTGTATCCATTCAGCCAGTCTATGTCTTTTAGAGGGAGCATTTAATCCATTTACATTTAAGGTAGTTATCGATATGTATATTCCTATTACCATTTTCTTAATTGTTTGGGGTTTGTTATTGTAGGTCTTCTCCTTCTCTTGTGTTTCCTGCCTAGAGAAGTTCCTTTAGCATTTGTTGTAGAGCTGGTTTGGTGGTGCTGAATTCTCTTAGCTTTTGCTTGTCTGTAAAGGTTTTAATTTCTCTATCCAAGATTTTGGACCATCTTTCCTATCACATTACTCTGAATTCTTTTTCAGGTAGACTGCCTATTTCCTCTTCATTTGTTTGGTGTGGTGGGTTTTTAACTTGCTCCTTCACCTGCTGTGTGTTTCTCTGTCTTCTCATTTTGCTTAACTTACTGTGTTTGGGGTCTCCTTTTTGCAGGCTGCAGGTTTGTAGTTCCCATTGTTTTTGTGTCTGCCCCCAGTGGGTAAGGTTGGTTCAGTGGGTTGTGTAGGCTTCCTCGTGGAGGGGACTGGTGCCTGTGTTCTGGTGTATGAGGCTGGATCTTGTGTTTTTGGTGGGCAGGACCACGTCTGGTGGTGTGTTTTGGGGTGTGTGTGAACTTAGTAAGATTTTAGGCAGCCTCTCTGCTAATGGGTGGGGTTGTGTTTCTGTCTTGCTAGTTGTTTGGCATAGGGTGTCCAGCGCTGTAGCTTGCTGTTCGTTGAGTGGAGCTGGGTCTTAGCACTGAGATGGAGATCTCTGGGAGAGCTCTCACCTATTGATATTACGTGGGGCTGGGAGGTCTCTGGTGGTCCAATGTCCTGAACTCAGCTCTCCCACCTCAGAGGCTCAGGCCTGACACCTGGCCGGAATACCAAGACCCTGCCAGCCACACAGCCAGGTATGTGGGGAGTTTCTTGCCTTTTGGGAAGTTTGAGGTCTTCTGCCAGTGTTCAGTAGGTGTTCTGTAGGAGTTGTTCCACATGTAGATGTATTTTTGATCTATTTGTGGGGAGGAAGGTGACCTCCACGTCTTATTCCTCTGCCATCTTGAAGATCTTCCTTAATACTTTTTATAAATGGGTCTGGAGCAGGGAGCAGGAACATTACAGCTGATCCTAAGCTCTTTGGAATAGTAAGAAGGCCAATGATGGAAATGAACTACAGAAAGATGGTGCATCCTCTGTGGGGACTGAGGGTGGGGGGAGGAGCTGTATTTGGGCAAATAGACATGGGACTTCAAGTCTCACGTTGGCAGAGATCATGCCTGTTGTATTCAGTGCTGCAGGCCCAATGCCTGGCACAGTACCCAAGACACGGTTGTTGCTCAATAAGTAGTTACTGACAAATGTCGGCGAGGGTATGGAGAAAAGGGAAACCCTGTACACTCCTGGTGGTGTGTAAATTGGTACAGCCACTAAGGAAAACAGTAGGGTGGTTTCTCAAATAATTAAAACTAGAACTGCCATATGATCCAGCAATTCTGCTCCTGGGTATATACCCAAAGGAAACAAAATCAGTATCTCAAAGAGATATCTGCACTCCCATCTCCATTGCAGCATTATTCACAATAGCCAAGACAGAGAAACAACCTAAATATCTATCAGTGGCTGAATGGATAAAAGAACGTGATTATATGTATATAATTCAGCCTTAAAAAAGAAACAAATCCTGCCATTTTCAACAACATGGATGAATCTGGAGAACATTATGCAACGCGAATTAAGACAAACACAGAAAGACAAATACTACATGATCTCACTTATATGTGGAATCCAAAATAGTCCAACTCCTAGAAGCAGAGAGTAGAATGGCAGTTTCCAGGGGCCAGGGGGAGGGGAAAATGGGGAGATGTTGGTCAAGGGATACAAAGTTTCAGTTATTAGATGAATATGTTCTAGAGATCTAATGTACGACAATGTGACTATGATGATACAATACTGTATACTTTAAGTTTGCTAACAGGGTAGATTCTAAGTGTTCTTGTCACACACACACACAAAAAGAATGAAAACGGTAACTATGTGAGGTGATGGATATGTGAATTATCTTGATTGTAGTGATTATTTCACAATATATAATATATCAAAACATCAAGTTGTACACCTTAAATATATACAATTTTTATTTGTCAACTGTACCTCACTACAGATGGGAAAAGTAAGTAGTTACTACATAAATGATCAACTCCCTCTGTCTAAAACACCCCACATTCTACCAATCAGATGATGGACTCTGAGCTGATCAAGGTAAGATCAAGGTAAGAGGCAGGAGCAAAAAAGAAGAGATCAGTTGTCATCATTCACTGCTCCCAATACTCCACGGCAGCCAAAAAAGGCCAACAAAATATCAGGCAGCTTTCAAATGCGATTCCAGGGGAAAAGAGGCAAACAGAAGCTATTCTCCTGGCCAAGTTCACCTGGACACAGAAAATCACGTTCAGTTCTCCCCTGATAAGTTAGAACAATCCAGATGCCTGCAACTCAAGGACAGCCTAGGAAAGATTCCCCCAGGCCACGAAGACCAGTTGAGATGAAAGGAGATACAGTGGCCAGTGGCTGTCGTTCAATCACTATCACAGGGGCCACCCCGAGGCTTGGGAGGTGACAGCTTAGAACAAACAAGCTGCATTATCATACACGTTAGGACAAATAAGATTTATTATTTTATGCAGCATAGATGATACTTGTGGATCAACTAAGCAGTGAGCAAGAGTGAAAATAGACATTGATTCTTTTTTTTAAGGTAGAAAATATAACGAAGCCACTAATGTAAATTTGCGTGTTTAGAACATGTTATTCTCTGAGGCCGACGCCAAGGAGGAACCCACATCCTCACCTTGTGTGTCCCTTGACAGAGTGACAGTCCGCACTCAATTCATCATCTACCGTGCATTTATGTAACGCCCAGGCTAGGCTCCGAGCCAGCCTCTGGAGAAGAACAGTCAGTCTCAGCCCTGCCCTCTGGGAGGCCATTTTCCTGATGGGTTCAGATTTCACACAAATAAGGTCAAGCAGCAAAGGCTATAGCAGAGAGGTGTTCAAAGCCCTCTTTTCCGTCTTCCCGGGAGATCTGGCCAACTGACTGGAGTGTAACCAGGAATTAGCCCAGCCCCGAGCAAGGCTCAAGGGAGCGTGTGCACGTCACAGAATAAAAGGGCTACCGCATGGTACCACCATCTATGAGCGTTTGACTAGTAATACACATAGTGGGTAATATCAGATTTTTTCAAACACCCCCTTCAGAGGCAAAATCTCTTCAGTCAGTAGGAAGACTGATCTTAAGTAGCAACATGAGTGGCAATAACAGATTTTATAAAGATATGCTGGCAGGTGGAGGTAATAGTGAAAATATGAAAAAGGGGGTCAGAGGGGAAAATTTGGTCACCTTCATGGAGCACTGTCCTGAGGAGACAGTACAAATGTGTTCTCTGAGGGCTGAAGGGACACCTCACCCTTCAGGCCTCACCACAGGCCCAGTGAAATGTTCTCCTAGACAGCACTGGACAGCAGAAATATAAGGCCAGACACAAATGTGGGCCACATGGGCAATTAAAAAATTTCTAGTAGTGGTTACATTAAAAAAGTAAGAGGTAAAATTAATTTTGATAATCTATTTTTACTAACCCAATGTGCCCCCCCAAATAGTTTCAATTGAACAGGTGTACAGTATAAAAACTGTTAATGAGATATTTTACATGTGTTTTTCCCTACTACATCTTTGAAACCTGATGTGTATTTCACACTGACAGCAAAACTCAATTTGGACCAGCCACATTTCGGGTGCTTAATAGCCATATGTAGCCAATGGCTACTGTACTGAATAGCACATTTCTAATTGCTAGACTATTCTCATCCCTGTGTTCTGATTCTGCACCCACCAAGTGACCCTGCTGATAATAATAAGTTGGCTTGGTGACTATCCTCCTGCGGGTGCCCTCAGTGGAGATCTTGCCTGCTTCCCTCCCCTGCACAATACTCTGTGTCTCCCAGAACCTTCAATTTATAGCATAACGAGCGTGCCCCATTGTCTTCACTTTTTTGGAGCTCACAGGCTGTAAGCTCCAGCTAGCTGGATGGTCCCCATCGGCCCAAGCAAGCTGTGTGGGCCCAGGCTGCTCTAGGCTAGCCCTCAGCAGGTTCATTTGACACACTCATGCCTGCTCTTTCCTCACCCAGGCTACAGGTTCCCTGGCACACGTCTTGTGTGACAGGAACTCCCTGCATCCTGGGTGATAGTCAAAACATTTGACAACCGCTAGAGGGAGAGGACCAACCAATCAGAGGTGTTGCTGTGGGGTCAGGTGGTCTTAAAGGCTCCCAGCTGCACCAAGTAATACTGCTGAGGGTGAAGGCGGGACCCAGATGGGAATTATTTCAAGATTTAACAACTGGTGAGTTATTTACAACAACCAAGACTTGGAAACAACCTAAATGTCTGTTGACGACTGAATGGATAAAGAAAATGTGACTCATATCACATAGATAGAGTGTAAAAGCTATATACTACATCTACATACATACATGCACACAATGGAATATTATTCAATGTTAAAAAGAGAAGGAAATCCTGCCATTTGCGACAACATGGATGAACTTGGAGGACATCATGCTGAGTGAACTAAGGCAGACACAGAAAGACAAATACCGCGTGACCTCACTTATATGTGGGATCTAAAATAGTCAAACTCATGGAAACAGAGAGTAGAATGGTGGTTGCAGGAACGGGGGAGGACGGAGTGGGGAGATGCCAACAGGTACAAAGTTTCAGTTATGAAGGATGAACAAGTTCTGGAGATCTAATGTACAGCAATGTTAACAATGTCAAAGATATTCTATTGTATACTTGAACTCTGCTAAGAGGGTAGATCTTAAATGTTCTCATCTCACACACACACACACACACACACACACAGGAAAGAAAATAGTAACTACGTGAGACTTGCAGTGGTTATCTCACAATGTAGATGTATATCACAACATCAAGTCATACGCCTCAAATATATACAATTGTTGTTTGTTAATTATACCTCAACAAACATGAGAAAAGCAACAACTGTTGAGGCCACGCTAGGACCTAAGAACCGAGCATCAGTCCTGCCTGGACCACATGGGCCCCTCCATCACAGCGTGCATCCCCTCCACGCAGCTTCCCTGGAGCAGGCACGTGTGCCCAAGGGCCCACACAGGCTCCTCACCTGCCCTCCCCAGCTGCTCCGTCTCCAGCCCAGGATAATCCTAGGCAGTACGGGCCCCCCTTTCCCTCCAGCCTATCCACCAGGCAGCACGGCCACCTCTCCCTCCCTGGCACAGTGAGCGTCTACGCTGCCAGGCAGACTGCTATTAAAACACCAGCAGGGTGGCCTCAGCAAAGGTCAGCCATCCGGGGAGCGCCTGGCAGCTGCTTGTTTGTTTATTGGAACATTATCTGGGCTGGGCTGTTTATTTGCGTCCATTGAAGGACTGAACAATAAATATCATCTCCCAGTAGCAGGCAGATGCTTGCACTAGAGCGTTCTGGCCGCCGTCTTGCTTGAAATAATCTCCCTAATGAGCAAACAGTGCTATTCATCTTTAAAGATGCAGGCCACCCCTGGCTTCCCCTTTCCTCTCTCCTTTCACATCCTCCCCAAATTCCCTGGTCAAGGTCTACACCGGCCAAATAGCTGGGCAAGGCCCAGAGGGTGGGGTCTCACCTGGCAGGGATTAGAAGGGCAGGGTGAGAGCGGATAAAACCCGGAAACCAGTGTCCCAGGACCCTCTGAATTCTCCACCTGGACCCTCACACCTCCAACACAGAGGCATGTGAACCAGGGTCTGCTTCTCCCCTCAGAAGCCTCAAGACATGACTTCGGCTCTCTTAGGTGTCCTGGCCTTGACCTGTCTCCCGCAGAGGCAGAAACAGAACAGCCGTGAGGACCCGCGGTGGGAAATGAGTGACCAGGATCTCCTTCTCTGCACATACAGGGCTGTGGGGTCTCTCAGGAGGGAAAAATAACAAAGCTTTTGATCTTGTTCATGCGGTTTATTCAGTTGATCCCCAGAGGCTCAAAGTGGTGCAACCCTCGTCACTGTCACACAACATCTTGCCACGCAGGCTGGAAAGCAGGTGATAGGAGGAATAAGCACACGGTAGAGCTTATTATGCATCAGATGCATAGTAGGTCTAGTTCCTTGGTTGAATGAATGAATGACTTGAGAAACTCACTCTGGGCCTGAGCTGCCACAGTTGGGACCTTTAGACATACAGATACACTCACAGGTATATACATTCACATCCTCTCTCTGTCTGTGAAGATGAGGCCACGTCTCCACTCAAACACGGCCTCTAGAACTTTCCACTTATAATTCCACAACAACGGGGTAGATGGGGAGGAATCGGAAGGGTGTGGCAGGCCAGCAGGGAAACAGACCCAAGTACGAGGTGTGAGTATCTTGGCAACTTGCTGGTGGTGGGGTTACCTCTCCTTAGGGCAAGGGGCCCCTTTATAGTCTCCGTGTCCCTGCAGAAGAGGGCGGTGGCTCAGGGCTCACCATCGGGTTCTCAGGACGGTGGCTGGGATGACCTCTGAGTTCCCGCCAGACTCCCAGGGGCTGCAAGTCTATCCCCTGCCAAGGACAGCTCCTCGGCCCCAAGCGCTCACTTGCTGTCAATATTCCTATAACCCCCAACCAAGGACATCTGAAACAAAACTTCACTCATACTGTCACTTGAATTGTCCCCAGTGCTTTCAGGTTTGTTTTTTTTTTTTTTTTGAGTGGCATGTTAATTTTTTTTTAATTTTTAATTTTATATTGGAGTATAGTTGATTTACAATGTTGTGTTAGTTTCAGGTGTACAGCAAAGTGATTCAGTCACACATATACATAGATCCATTCTTTTTCAGATTCTTTTCCCATGTAGGTTATTACAGAATACTGATAGAGTTCCCTGTGCTGTACAGTAGTGCCCAGTGCTTTCATTTTTAAAATCACGCCTCTCCCTCTCCTACGGCTCTTCCAATCTCCTTCCCCTGCTCTACTTTCTCTTTTTTGCACAGCACTTGTCACCGTTTCACATACTATATAATTTATTCCTGTATTATGCTTATTATTTATCTCCATTGCTAGAATGTAAACTCCACAAAGCAGAAATTTGTTTTTAACATCTTTATTGGAGTATAATTGCTTTACAATGGTGTGTTAGTTTCTGCTTTATAACAAAGTGAATCAGCTATACATATACATATATCCCCATATCTCCTCCCTCTTGCGTCTCCCTCCCAATCTCCCTACCCCACCCCTCTAGGTGGTCACAAAGCACCGAGCTGATCTCCCTTTGCTATGTGGCTGCTTACATTTGGTAGTGTATATATGTCCATGCCACTCCCTCACTTCGTCCCAGCTTCCCATTCCCCCTCCCTGTGTCCTCAAGTCCATTCTCTACGTCTGTGTCTTTATTCCTGTCCTGCCCCTAGGTTCTTCAGAACCATTTTATTTTGTTTTTTTTTTTAGATTCTATATATATGTGTTAGCATACGGTATTTGTTTTTCTCTTTCTGACTTACTTCACTCTGTATGACAGTCTCTAAACCCATCCACCTCGCTACAAATAACTCAATTTTGTTTCTTTTTATGGCTGAGTAATATTCCATTGTATATATGGGCCACATCTTATTTATCCATTCATCTGTCAATAGACACTTAGGTTGCTTCCATGTCCTGGCTATTGTAAATAGTGCTGCAATGAACATTGTGGTACATGACTCATTTTGAATGATGGTTTTCTCAGGGTATGTGCCCAGTAGTGGGATTGCTCAGTCATATGATAGTTCTATTTTTAGTTTCTTAAGGAACCTCCATACTGTTCTCCATAGTGGCTGTATCAGTTTACATTCCCAACAACAGTGCAAGAGGGTTCCCTTTTCTCCACACCCTCTCCAGCATTTATTCTTTGTACATTTTTTGATGATGGCCATTCAGACCGGTGTGAGGTGATGTACCACATTGTAGTTTTTTTTTTTTTTCACATTGTAGTTTTGATTTGCATTTCTCTAATGATTAGTGATGTTGAGCATCCTTTCATGTGTTTGTTGACAATGTGTGTATCTTCTTTGGAAAAATGTCTATTTAGGTCCTCCGCCCATTTTTGGATTAGGTGGTTTGTTTTTTTGAAATTGAGCTGCATGAGCTGCTTGTATAGTTTGGAGATTAAGCCCTTGTCAGTTGCTTCATTTGCAAATATTTTCTCCCATTCTGGGGGTTGTCTTTTCACCTTGTTTATGGTTTCCTTTGCTGTGCAAAACCTTTTAAGTTTCATTAGGTCCCATTTGTTTATTTTTGTTTTTATTTCCCTTTCTCTAGGACGTGGGTCAAAAAGGATCTTGCTGTGATTTATGTCATAGAGTGCTCTGCCTATGTTTTCCTCTAAGAGTTTTATACTGTCTGGCCTTACATTAAGGTTTTTAATCCATTTTGAGTCTATTTTTGTGTATGGTGTTAGGGAGTGTCCTAATTTCATTCTTTTACATGTAGCTGTCTAGTTTTCCCAGCACCACTTATTGAAGTGGCTGTCTTTTCTCCATTGTTTATTCTTGCCTCCTTTAACAAAAATAACATGACCATATGTGCGTGGGTTTGTATTTTCTATTTCTTCCTGGTTCAGTCTCGGAAAGTTGTGCTTTTCTAAGAATTTCTCCATTTCTTCCAGGTTGTCCATTTTATTGGTATATAGTTGCTTGTAGTAATCTCTCATGATCCTTTGTGTATCTGCAGTGTCAGTTGTTACTTCTCCTTTTTCATTTCTAATTTGTTTATCTTCTCAAAGAAACAGTTTTTAGTTTTATTGATCTTTGCTATCGTTTCCTTCATTTCTTTTTCATTTATTTCTGATCTTATCTTTATGATTTCTTTCCTTCTGTTAACTTTGGGTTTTTTTGTTCTTCTTTCTCTAATTGCTTTAGGTGTAAGGTTAGGTTGTTTATTTGAGATTTTTCTTGTTCCTTGAGGTAGGATTGTATTGCTATAAACTTCCCTCTTAGAACTGCTTTTGCTGCATCCCATAGGTTTTGGGTTGTCGTGTTTTCACTGTCATTTGTTTCTAGGTATTTTTTGATTTCTTCAGTGATCTCTTGGTTATTTAGTAGTGTATTGTTTAGCCTCCATGAGTTTGTATTTTTTGCAGTTTTTTTCCTGTAATTGATATCTAGTCTCATAGCGTTGTGGTCGGAAAATATACTTGATACGATTTCAATTTTCTTAAATTTCGCAAGTCTTGATTTGTGACCCAAGATATGATCTATCCTGGAGAATGTTCCATGAGTACTTGTGAAGAAAGTGTAATATGCTGTTTTTGGATGGAATGTCCTATAAATATCAATTAAGTGCATCTAGTTTAATGTATCATTTAAAGCTTGTGTTTCCTTATTTATTTTCATTATGGTTGATCTGTCCATTGGTGAAAGTGGGGTCCTAAAGTCCCCTAATATGATTGTGTTACTGCCTATTTCCCCTTTCATGGCTGTTAGCATTTGCCTTGTGTATTGAGGTGCTCCTATGTTGGGTGCATAAATATTTACAGTTGTTATATCTTCTTCTTGGATTGATCCCTTGATCATTATGTAGTGTCCTTCTTTGTCTCTTGTAATAGTCTTTATTTTAAAGTCTATTTTGTCTGATATGAGAATTGCTACTCCAGCTTTCTTTTGATTTCCATTTTCATGGAATATCTTTTTCCATCCCCTCACTTTCAGTCTGTATGTGTCCCTAGGTCTGAAGTGGGTCTCTTGTAGACAGCATATATACGGGTCTTGTTTTTGTATCCATTCAGCCAGTCTATGTCTCTCAGTGGAAACATTTAATCCATTTACATTTAAGGTAGTTATCGATATGTATATTCCTATTACCATTTTCTTAATTGTTTTGGGTTTGTTATTGTAGGCCTTTTCCTTCTCTTGTGTTTCCTGCCTAAAGAAGTTCCTTTAGCATTTGTTGTAGAGCTGGTTTGGTGGTGGTGAATTCTCTTAGCTTTTGCTTATCTGCAAAGGTTTTAATTTCTCCATCGAATCTGAATGAGATCCTTGCTGAGTAGAGTAATCTTGGTTGTAGGTTTTTCCCTTTCATCACTTTAAATAGGTCCTGCCACTCCCTTCTGGCTTGCAGAATTTCTGCTGAAAGATCAGCTGTTAACCTTATGGGGATTCCATTGTATGTTATTTGTTGCTTTTCCCTGGCTGCTTTTAATATTTTTTCTTTGTATTTAAGTTTTGATAGTTTCATTAATATGTGTCTTGGCGTGTTTCTCCTTGGCTTTATCCTGTATGGGACTCTCCGCGCTTCCTGGACTTGACTATTTCCTTCCCCATATTAGGGAAGTTTTCAACTATAATCTCTTCAAATATTTTCTCAGTCCCCTTTTATCTCTCTTCTTCTTCTGGGACCCCTATAATTTGAATGTTGGTGCATTTAATGTTGTCCCAGAGGTCTCTGAGACTGTCCTCACTTCTTTTCATTCTTTTTTCTTTATTCTGCTCTGCGGTAGTTATTTCTACTACTTCATCTTCCAGGTCACTTATCCATTCTTCTGCCTCAGTTATTCTGCTATTGATTCCTTCTAGAGAATTTTTAATTTCATTTGTTGTGTTGTTTATCATTGTTTGTTTGCTCTTTAGTTCTTCTAGGCCCTTGTGAAACATTTCGTGTATTTTCTCCATTCTATTTCCAAGATTTTGGATCATCTTTCCTGTCATGTTACTCTGAATTCTTTTTCAGATAGACTGCCTGTTTCCTCTTCATTTGTTTGGTCTGGTGGGTTTTTACCTTTCTCATTCATCTGCTGTGTGTTTCTCTGTCTTCTCATTTTGCTTAACTTACTGTGTTTGGGGTCTCCGTTTTGCAGGTTGCAGGTTCGTAGTTCCCATCATTTTTGGTGTCTGCCCCCAGTGGGTAAGGTTGGTTCAGTGGGTTGTGTAGGCTTCCTGGTGGAGGGGACTGGTGCCTGTGTTCCGGTGGATGAGGCTGGACCTTGTCTTTCTGGTGGGCAGGACCTCGGCTGGTGGTGTGTTTTGGGGTGTCTGTGACCTTATTATGATTTTAGGCAGCCTCTGTGCTAATGGATGGGGTTGTGTTCCTGTTTTGCTAGTTGTTTGGCATAGGGTGTCCAGCACTGTAGCTTGCTGGTTATTGAGTGGAGCTGGGTCTTAGCGTTGAGATGGAGATCTCTGGGAGAGCTTTTGCCATTTGATATTACGTGGAGCTGGGAGGTGTCTGGTGGACCCATGTCCTGAACTTGGCTCTCCCACCTCAGAGGCACAGGTGTGACACCTGGCCGGAGCACTAAGACCCTGTCAGCCACAGGCTCAGAAGAAAAGGGAGAAAAAAAGAAAGAAAGAAAGAAAATATATAAAATAAAATAAAGTTATTAAAAATAAAAAAATTAAAAAGTAATAAAGAAAAAGAAAGAAAGAAAGAAGAGAGCAACCAAACTAAAAAACAAATCCACCAATGATAACAAGCACTAAAAACTATACCAAAACAAACCCCAAAATAACAGACAGACAGAACCCTAGGACAAATGGTAAAAGCAAAGCTATACAGACAAAATCACACAAAGAAGCACACATATACACACTCACAAAAAGAGAAAAAGGAAAAAAAAATATATCTATATATATATTTAAAAAAAGGAAGAGAGCAACCAAATCAATAAACAAATCTACCAATGATAATAAACTCTAAATACTAAACTAAGATAAACATAAAACCAGAAAGAAATTAGATGCAGAAAGCAAACCCCAAGTCTACAGTTGCTCCCAAAGTCCACCACCTCAATTTTGGGGTGATTCGTTGACTATTCAGGTATTCCACAGATGCAGGGTACATCAAGCTGATTGTGGAGATTTAATCCACTGCTCCTGAGGCTGCTGGGAGAGATTTCCCTTTCTCTTCTTTGTTCGCGCAGCTCCTGGGGTTCAGCTTTGGATTTGGCCCCGCTTCTGCGTGTAGGTTGCCTGAGGGCGTCTGTTCTTCGCTCAGACAGGACGGGGTTAAAGGAGCAGCTGATTCAGGGGCTCTGGCTCACTCAGGCTGGGGGGAGGGAAGGGTACGGATGCGGGGCGAGCCTGCGGCGGCAGAGGCCGGCGTGACGTTGCACCAGCCTGAGGTGCACTGTGTGTTCTCCCGGGGAAGTTGTCCATGGATCACGAGACCCTGGCAGTGGCGGGCTGCACAGGCTCCCGGGAGGGGCGGTGTGGATAGTGACCTGTGCTCGCACACAGGCTTCTTGGTGGCGGCAGCACCAGCCTTAGCGTCTTATGCCCGTCTCTGGGTTCCGCGCTGATGGCCGTGGCTCGCACCCATCTCGGAGCTCGTTTAGGCAGTGCTCTGAATCCCCTCTCTTCGCACACCCCGAAACAATGGTCTCTTGCCTCTTAGGCAGTTCCAGACTTTTTCCTGGACTCCCTCCCGGCTAGCCGTGGCGCACTAGCCCCTTCGGGCTGTGTTCACGCAGCCAACCCCAGTCCTCTCCCTGCGATCCAACCGAAGCCCGAGCCTCAGCTCCCAGCCCCCGCCCGTCGCAGCGGGTGAGCAGACAAGCCTCTCGGGCTGGTGAGTGCTGGTCAGCACCGATCCTCTCTGCGGGAATCTCTCCGCTTTGCCCTCTGCACCCCTGTGGCTGCGCTCTCCTCCGCGGCCCCGAAGCTTCCCCCCGCCACCCGCAGTCTCCGCCCGCAAAGGGGCTTCCTAGTGTGTGGAAACCTTTCCTCCTTCACAGCTCCCTCCCAGAAGTGCAGGTCCCGTCCCTATTCTTCTGTCTCGTTTTTTCTTTTATGTTTTGCCCTACCCAGGTACGTGGGGAGTTTCTTGCATTTGGGGAAGTCTGAGGTCTTCTGCCAGCGTTCAGTAGGTGTTCTGTAGGAGTTGTTCCACATGTAGATGTATTTCTGCTGTATCCGTGGGGAGGAAGGTGATCTCCACGTCTTACTCCTCCGCCATCTTAAAGGTCTCCCCGAGCAGAAATCTTTATCTCTTGTGTTCACTGATGTCCCCCAAACCCCTGAACCATGCCTCATAGTAGGTGCTCAATAAATACTTGTTGAATAAATGGATGCATGGAAATGCTCAAACTACTCATCAACGTCTTCATCCGTCCCCAGGATGCAGATTTCTTCCTTATCTTATGACAAAGGAACCAAACAGTTGGGGATGTTCTCACTGTAAGGTTCCTCAGAAAGAGAGGAGCTGTCTAACCCAGACCTGAGGGGCCCACGGTGCCCATTCCACCAGCAGAGTGGACCCTGCCACACGCCGCAGCCTGGCCTCCCTGCCTTGACTCCCAGGGCTCGGAATATGGGCAGAGCCCCTGCTTCTGCGTTCACCCTGCTTAAGCGGCCCCAGAATAGCACAGTGACGGCGCTTTGTTTTGATTTCCTGATTCCAGCCAGGAGAAAGAGCTTGCAAAGAGAACTGCAAGAGTGTAAACAGTAATTAATTAGACAGGCCCTGCGTGCACATGAAATCCGCACCATGTTACCAAACACTCAGGACAACAGGTCCCTTTGGGTCTCTCGTTACACGCACAAAACCGAATGATGCTGTCTAGGTAGCCATTAGGACTTCTTGCCGTGTATGGTCCAAATCAGAGAGGTCAGGGACAATGGCCTCCATCCCTCCCCCACCTGCTTGGGTGGTGACACAAAGAACAGGATACAACTCCAGGAGAAAAAGATGCTGATGAAATAAAAAGGAAAGACAGTATGGTTGATATGAAGGCAATAGCAGAAAAAGGTTCAAACCAGCATATTTCAAATACAAAATATTTAAAATCGGCTTCTCTTGTGGCATCTTTCCAAAGAGTCTCATTGGAGAGAACTGCACACACAAGTTACTGGTTTGGAAACTTGGTGGGTCAGCCAGATTGTGACCCTAGAGTTGCTGGTACCCCCAAATCTTGGATGGCTTTTACCTATGTGCATCTAGCCACAAAGGAGCTCGGGCAGAATGCTCCCACTGCTAGAAAAACAAGTACCCTTGAAGAGACAGTTGATCTATGCCTGCCACTCATTGCCACGTGCTTTACACACACCTGCTCATTCCGTGTTCCAGAAGACCAGAGTCCCCTTGCTCCTGAGACGCCGTGTGCAGGCAGAGAGTGAGAGGGTAAGCCCACGGGCAGACGGTGTGAATCCCAGCTCGGCACTTGGGGACTGTGTGGCCTTAGGCAACCTACCAAGCTTTTCTGAGTTTGCTTTCCTCAGAAGAAAAACAGAACTAATAATAATACTTGGTTGTTGCTGTGGAAGTCTGATCACGTCCCAAGCATAAAAAGTACTTAGCAGAGTGAGGGGGTAATAGTTATGTTTCACTAAATGTTCAGCAAGTTTCAGTAAGCGCATTGATTGCTATGAAGCCAATTCTAATCAATCGATCCCCATGATCTCCACTCCTCCCCAAGGGGAGCAGCAACCTTACGTGCTATAGAAAGAGAGGCTAGAGGACATGGCCCACAGAGGCCTCCCAGATTCTGACAAGGTCATCTAAGGGCTGGAAAGAGAGAAGAGGCCCCAGGGCTCAGCTCGGGACCATCTGAGCAGACTAGAAAATGGGCATCGCTGGACAGAGGAAACCGGGCTGAAAAGGGTTTGTGCCCATGACGGAGCGCTTGGATGGACGTCCCTCCAACGTGGTCCAGAGACCATCACACGGATGCCTGAAGCTGGAGGAACTGTCCGGAAACCCTGAGCCTGGCTCAACTTGGGCATGATTCAGAAAGCCAGCAACTTTACAGAGAAAGATGAAAGCAGCTTCCTGCATATGGTTTGGGCATGCCACAGGAGGGGAAGTGGGGTACCACAGCCTGGCTCATGGTGAGGAAAGGCGTCTCTGAGGACCCATCAAGGGCAGGAAGTGGAGTCAGGGCTGGCGGGATGCTGAGGAGAAGCAGGGCCCATTTCCTAAAGATGAGGCAGTGGCCCTACATGGCATGGGGACAGAGTCTCAGACCCCGGATTCCTTGTGCACACTCCCCTACTGCCTCTTCCACGACTCTGACGAGTCGCTCTTCACCCTGCCACCCCCCATATTCCCTGGGCTCGGTGTGTCCTCCTGCCAAATGCGGGGGAGGCTATGTCCTCTCTTCTGTGTCCTCACAACTGTTGCCGTCACCAATGGGTTAATGAACAGAGGTGTAGCATGACTGCGAGGGCCTGATGGGCAGTCAGCATTTCTCTCCTGCTGGAAATCGAGCCTCCTCCGGAGTGGGATCCAGCAGCTGCTCAAGGCAGCTGTACTGGAACCAGGAGAAAACCCCTGTCCAGCTGGAGCGCCCAAAGAAACTGGAAGAGGAGTGAAGGCTGGAGATGGATGGACTCTCACGTGAGCTGTTACAGGAGTTTCAGGAGTCCTAACTGGTCAGATCCTAGCTCAGAGGATGGGAGCTTCTAGCACAGAGCGTGGCCCAGAGTAAAGACTCAGTAATTATGTGCTGACTGAATGAGGAAAGTGGGCTTTGTCTAGGTTTTCTCCTGGGCTCAGAAGCAGCTGCACCTCCCCCACTCCTTCACATCCCAAACTTTACTGGTCACCACATGCCCCATTCCTCCAGTTCCCAAGTGCCAGCCCACCTCTCATCTGGGGATCAAGACTGTGGTCTCCTAACCCCAGTTGTTTCCATCTTGCGACTGTCATTTGCATGTTGTCACGTTCGCCCTAGAGCGGAGCCGAACTCTGCCCCCCAGGCCTCCTCTCAGCCCTCCCGCACTTCAGGAATACCTCTTCATCTTCCTCCTCATCACCTAGCAACTACTAGGTCACTGACCACCCAAAGCGCTAGTAGGTGTAGTATCCCCCTCATTCCTCCACACAGCCCTGCATTTCTTGCCAGGCCTGGTGCTCTCCTGCTTCCTCGAAGAATCGAACTGGTCCTTTCTCACAATCCTGTTCACACCATTTCCCTCAGTTTCCTCTCTGCTTCCTTTCAACCAACCCACGTGCATCCCTCCCTCTGAATCTGGTCCAGGACACTCCTCCAAAGGCTTTCTCCATAATACCTGCCCCACTCTGATCGCCTCCTCATCTCCCGTTACCCTTGGCCACGTGTGTGTAGCCACTTAAGGCTGTCTTGTGCTTTGGCTCATGTGGAAGTCTACCCTTCTTTGTTCTCATGCTTTGAGTGTGTTCCTCTCAGCCGTGAGAGTGTCAGCATCTTGAGGGCAGGTCTGCGGCACCGCGCTTAAGCATGGGGCTGTGCAGCCAGCCAAGCTGGCGTCCTGATTCTGCCCATTATTAGCATTTGCAACTTCAGGCAGAATTTTAAAGACCTGCTTAATATCCTCAGCCGAAATATGGGGCTCAGAATTCCGAGCTCATGGTTGCTGTCAGGATTTCAGCAGGTGGATTACGAGATGCTCTTACTAAAGTGCCTGGTATGTTGGAAGTAAGTAATGCATATGATTGTTAGTTGTGGCTAGTTAGTACTCAGTTGTATTTAGTGAGTTAGTATGAAGATGGAGATGAAATAACGTGATGATGGTGATACTGTAGCCGAGCACGGCCCCCAGTCTCCAACAGCTCTGTGAACACCAGAGTTGCTTAATAGATGTTTAGTAAATTAACAAATGAACGCGTGAGTTCCAATAACAATGGGAAAAGATCAAAAGGGTCCCAGGGTCTTCAGAGACTCTCCCAAGCTTACATCTTTTCGATGTCCTGTCTCCAAAGGACCACCAGTCCTCTTTCTAAGACCAAAGGCAGCCAGCCCCATATGGTTCCCCCTCGACAGACCCTGTTCTGAGCTGTCTGCAGGAAGCCCCACGAGACTGTGGCTCAGCCCCTCGGCGCTGTTCGGCAATTTCCTTGACAAATAAATAGCCCAGGGAGCATCAGACGAGTATCACCTCGACATCTGCTCTTTCTGATGAGCTCTGCTCTGGGTTCTTTCCCTGCAGCCTCTTCAGGCTTCTGGGGCATCAGCCCTTCCCCAGGGCACCATCCAAGGACAGCTGTGTGTGTTTTACGAGCTTAAGAACAGCCTGTTTCCTTAGCGCGGAGGACCAAGGTGCCAGCTTCCTCGAAGGTGGAGAACACAACTCCTCAAGAAGGATTGGCGTCTCCATCAACCGCTCACCCGACGCACCACGTGCTACCTCCCCTTGGGAAGCACGTGGGTCAGGGGCACCATGTGGCTCCTGGCTGAATGGCTGAGGGTTCCTTTCAAATATCAGTGGACTTGAAAAGCCCTGAAATAGGCAGAGATTCAAATTTTGCTCACCTGGGATCTGCACCAGGACTTCAAAGAAGCCCCAGCTCCTGAGCCACCCAGGAAATTTTTTGTGGTCAAAATGAGGGTCAGAAGTAAGTGTGTTAACTCAAGACTCAGGTCAGCGTCACTCTCTCCGAGAATTCTCCCCACCATCTCCCAGGATAGAGTCAATGCCCCGCCTTGAATTCCTTCTGGCTTGCCTGGACCATGGCCCTTGGGGCACCTCACAACATGGGGTCATTACGTGCACCCATCTTTCCACCTGCCCAGGTGCTCCCTGAGTGCAGGGCTGTGTCTTATTCATCTTACCTAAGGTCACAAAGCCAGCGAGTGGAGCCCCAGACTGGAGTTTAAATTTTCTGGCTTCAAATCTGTACTCAGTGACAACTGACATAAAAGTAGGTGTTGTTGGGTGCCATTGTGACAACGTTCATTGTCATCTAGTAAAAACTTTCTGTATCTTCTTTGAAGAGTGGACTTCAGTCCACTCAGTCCCGCCTCACAGATAACCAAGTACGACTTAATTCTTCCTCTCTCTATCCCCACACATCTCCCCCGGCAGCCACTGCCTGCATTCTACATTTTTTTTTTTTTTTAACAGCAGCTAATCTGAGAAAGAAACACTCGGAACTCTTTCAAATGAGAACCCAGGAATTCATGAGGCCTGGGTGAGGCATGTGAATGGTTTGCAGTCAGAAAATCTGCTCCCAAAGACACTGTGGGCAACAGCCTTCTCCGGACTTAGAATTCTGGCTGGGAGAAGGGCATCCCTGTGTGGGTATGACATCAGCAGACAGGGCTGGAATGCACAGATGGGAGAGCTGAGGGGCCCGGGGGCCAGGAGGGAGCTCGGCTGTATATCACAAAGGGTCTTTTGACCACCCTTCATCCCGTGAAAACCACAGAGACCGTGCTTTAAGCCTCCCCCTCCCTCAGCGGAGGGGCCTAAAGACACTCTCCTTGAATCAGATGGGTGACCTTTGATCCCAGTGAGGGAGAGCCTGGAAAAGGCAGGAGGTATCAGAAGTAACGGGCCTCGGAGGAAAAAAAAAAAAAAACAAAAATCAGTGCCTGTATGGGATACTCGTTCTGCCAGAAGCATGTGGAGTTAATTGTAGAGAAATGAATTTTAAAATAAGATATTGGAAAACCATCCTCTTTGTCACTGACCACAGTTATTACAATTATTTATACGACATCACTACAGCCCATGTGTTTCACAGCAATTAAACTATTGATCTTGCAGCTCTGCGGCACCAAGCAAAACCCACAGCCACCACTCCTGCCCCTGTGGGAGCTGTCTGTCCCCATGCTCAGACGTGGAAGCTGACACCAAGGAGGAAGTAACCAAGAGTGGAAGAGTTGGTGGTTGGAATATTAAGAATCAATATATTGAGGGACTTCCCTGGCGGTCCAGTGGTTAAGACTTCGCCTTCCAATGCAGGGAGAGTGGGTTCGATCCCTGGTCGGGTAGCTAAGATCCCATATGACTCATGGCCAAAAAAAAACACAAAACATAAAACAGAAGCAATACTGCAACAAATTCAATGAAGACTTTAAAAATGGTCCACATCAAAAAAATCTAAAAAAAAAAAAGAATCAATATATTGATATGATATGCTAATATTGCATTAGCACAGCAATAGTAATATGTTCCTGTCTCCATTGGGCCAGCATTTAGTCTGTCATGATGTTATTTTCCAGGCTTGCCCAAGAAATTATATAGTGTAGTAAGTGATTAAGTGCATGGCTTCTAGAGGCCGTGACCATGAGCTCCAAACCCAGCCCTGCCATGAACCAGCTATGCAACCTTTGGGAAATGGGTCAACTTCTCCAACTCCTAGTGTCCTCTTTCATAAAATGTGAACAATAACAGTACCTATTACATTCAGCTGATGTGAAGAATTCATGAGTTAGTAGATGAAAAGCGTTTAGCACACGGGCTGGAACATAATTGGGGCTAAACTCAAGTTTCCCGTTATTGTCACAGCCAGTCACAGCTCATTCACCCAGGACACATCTCTCTGAACTCATGTGTCACAGTCACATCACGGTGAGGGAGAGAGGGCAGGCTTGGTCTCCCGTGAGTCTCGACACTGAGATTTGTAGTAAGATGAGGGACACGCATTTTTTTTTTCCATTCTTTTTTGTTGGTCTTGAGGCAGGTGCTGGACCTGACCTCTTTGTGGCTGTCCACCTAGATGTGAGTGGGGATGGTCCCTGGACTCCAGTCTCTCCCTCTGCCTACCACACTCCACCCCAGAACATGCCCTCGTGGCCCCATCATTTTTCTTCAAGTCCAGAGTCAACATTAAGCTAATAAAGGTTACACAAAGTCTTATTTATATAATGCATTTGATGTATTTTGAAGATACATTAAAGGATAAAATATATGGAATGGTGGGAGTCTGGGAACATACGGAAATAATTCCACTTCATAAACCTTTTTGTTACAGGAAGTTGTGTGTTCCTGGACCAAAATCTCTTATATTGGATGGTGTGGATGTGGAGAGACAGAAACAGAGTGATGTTCACTTTGGTCTAGCCTCCAGGCCTTGGGAAGCAAGGAGATGGATGACGGTAGGAGGTGATGGAGCCTGTAGATCAGTGACAGTTCCGGACTGTCACGCCTGATGACCAAGGGAATGGCAGGACCAAGGGGCAAGTTGGGAGGAAAAACTGGTGTGGGTGGGAAGTGAAGAGTGAGTGTGAGATCTGTGGCATGAAGTCACAGGGGCATGGCCAATTGGCCTTGTCTGGTTGCCTTGGAAATTCAGGACGGTGCTTGTGTCGTTGCTAAGGGTTTGCTTTTGGTTACTGCCATTCTAGAGGTGGACTCTGAAATCATGACACAAGACATTTCCGAGAGTCAGAATTTAAGCCACTGTGTCAGGCTGACCGGCTCGCCTTCTTTCTGAGGGTCAGGTATGGCACTCTTCATGGCTTACAGAATATACCAATGGATCAGAAAGTCAGTGGTGAAAGGAAGAACACAAGTCACATTCTCCACTTTCCTTCATGTTGCCCCCAAACAACCACAAAGGGCTCCCTCAAGTGAGAAATGGAAACATTCTCCTATTTCCCAGGCTAGCCCCTAAAATAGGCTCCATGCCTTAACCTATATAAACTTACAAATAAATAGGCAGGCACTTTGAGGAACACACGAAAGACATGCCTATCCTGGCATCTTCTCTATACAGTCACCGCCATCCTTGAATTCCAATGTTGGAGGAACTTTTCTCTGGGTGAAGCATCTTTTATGATATAAAAATTATGATGAAGGAGGGGAAGCTATCTTTGGTGGGGAGGGTGGGCGGTAAAGTGAAAGGTCCTGGCCTGGAAGGGGTCCAGGAGATGAGTCTGGTCCCTTTGGCCGAGTCTCCCAATCCCTTAGGGCACCATCAGCAAAATGGCGAGTTTAGATGTCCAGGTTATACAATTATATAGGCTATATAGATACATTTTGTTAGCTCCAATTTTTCCATGACAGGAGAGAATGGTGCCCACTGAAAGGTTAACAAGGGGACAACATAAACCTGGATGGCTCATGATGGAGAAGTGGGCGGGGGGCATCTTTGAGGAGCTAAAGAGAAATCTCATTTTGCATCACAATTTTCACAGTTTTGCTTGGGGCTGGTTCAGGAATTTCTTTCCAAAGTCTATGTCATTTTCAAAATCTGAATTTCTCTATCATTACAAAGAAAAACTCCTCAGCGTTTATCTTTCGCGCCGATGTAAGACTGCAAACCAAGTGATGTATTCTGAGAGTTGAGCCCTTTCTCCTCACAGACCCTTTCCTTCCGTCGCCTTTGGTCAGCCTCATGCCAGTGCCCACCACCAGGGGTTGCTGGCTCCCTTCTGCTCCCTGGGGGCTTCCTGCTTTTGCCCCAATTAGCAGGAAGGGGAAAGAGGCAATGGTGAGAGGAGGGGAAGGGTCAGGGAGCTGAGGGCTGGGAAATCTCAGGAAAGGAGAAGGAGATTGTCCAGGTGTTACTCTTTGGGCTCCAAGAGAGGCTCCAATGACCACCCCTGCCTCATAAGGCCCTGGGGCCTAGATCAGAAGCTCCCTGCATCCTGGGCCTGTAGACTGGAGTCCATTGACTGGACTTCCGGCCACATCCCTGGGCAGTGAGCTTTATTTCCCATCCCTCAAGGTAGACCAGGGAAAAGCAGGACGGGAACATTTCTTTGTTCCTCTCCAGCCAGCAGGACTCTGCCCATGTCAGCTTGCGTGTTGCTCTAGTAAAAGAGAGACCAAAAGAAGCCAGTAACAAAATGATCTCCACCGCTTAATTTCCTCCCGGATTTCTAAGCAGGTAATTATTTCCTCAGCCTCCAGTGGACTGCCAGCACGTTGGGGTGTTTTTATTATTACACACACTACATAAACAAAGGTGTCGGATGATTGAGAATCATCTCGTCCCCCACCCTCCCAAGGATTTTCTTTATCCAGCAGAAAACCATGCTCCTCCTCCACAGCTTTCCCTCCCTGACTTTTTCATCTGGCGCCTAAGATGAGCAGGTCGGAGGATCTGGTAGCACGTGGGAGCGAGGGAGATATTTCTGTGACTGAGGCCCAGGAAACGGGACCCCTGGGCTCTCACACTGGCCCACTGTGTGCAACCTCTGGGAGTCTCTAGTTCAAGTCCGCTGTGTAACATCCTGCTACAGAGGACTCAAAGGGAATCTGGCAAAAGAGTCAAAGGGAATCTGGCAGCTTGCCACCCTCAAGGGTGTCTTGTCTAAAACAAATAAGATGCCAAACAGAATTTAGAAAGCAGTTTCACATTTCTGTTCTGATTTAATTCACACCACACATTGTAAGTGCACAGGAAACACTGATTTCATAAATGAGCTACAATTCTGATGCGATGAGAAGAGCAGTTGTTTTTAGTCACACTTCATGTGTAAATAAACTGACTTGGAGAGGACACACCTAAAGTCAGATATAGCTAACAAGGGGTAGCAGCAGAATTGTCTACCAGGTCCTCAGCCAACGTGCCCTGCCCCCCACACCAAACCCCTCCTGAGGGAAGCGCATGCAGATAACAGGCCGTGTGTGGCCATGGAAGGGATGGTCATGTAGAGGAGGGCTCTTCACAGAAGAGTGACGATTGGAGCTGGCTTTTAAAGGAGGAATGGGATTCCAGCGGCAGGAGCTGCAAGGAAGATCGTGTCCTGGGACAGGCTGGCATGAGGGGTGAGGCAAATGTCAAGTGTGGGCAGTGGGAGGTGCCAGCTATGGCCAGGCCACGTGACTGCAGAGGGACACAGTGGGGGGTTGGATGCAGGCACAAGAGACCCTCGAATGCCCTTCAAAGTGCTACACTTTCATCTGTAGGGAAGGGGGGAGTGTTGTATGTTACAAGGGGTGGGAACTGATATAATCTGACTTTAGAAAAATTTAGAGAACTTCCCTTGAAGAGGGGCATTTTCGGTCCTTTAACAAAGATGAGAACCTACTTATTGTCTACAACAGCTAAACACAAAATCCTCCTCCACCACCATGAGGCTGCCTACTTTGTGTTGGGAGTGGATTGTCCTGAATCATCCACATCCTCCCAGTTCTCCTGGGGCCACTTCTAGCGTTCGGGTTAAGGGAACAACACATTTCTTTCCACCGAGCTCGCTAACTGGGGTTTTGGAAAACTTTGATATTCTTAATACAAACTGAATCAAGCAATTTGGACTCATGGAAAATGAGACTTAGTCACAGCATTCTAGCACTTCCCTGATGGAGAAGAGGCCTCGACTCTCCCATGCCTCCTGGCCACGATTTTAAAAAACAGAGTTCACTTGTCTATAAAGCAGTTACTCAACTAACAATAGCTTCGCGTTCAAACTTTGAAAAGGGATTTTGTGACCATTATTTCAGTGCATCCTACATCAGTGTGGTGAGCCAGCTTGGCAAAGTGTACTCAGGCTCCCGCCCTCCAGCAGATGAGGAATGAATACCCAGGTGTTCCATGGTACCCAAGGTCACATCGCCATTGCAGTTCTGTCAGGTCTCTTCACTCCTAGCCTGCTGCCCTCACCAAACTGCCTTGGTGTTCACTTCCTTTTAACAATCCTTTAAGTAAGGGATGGAGGATTTTCCTGTGGCCAGGAAAATCCCCTGCTTGGCCCCCCACCTCCCCAGTTCCATCAACTGAGAGTGAGTTGAGTAAATAGGGTACTGTGAAACTGCCTGTTACCTTAGTTATTTAATTTTATTATGTTGTGTTGGGTTGGGTTATATTGTGTTGTGTTAGATTAGGTTATGTTGGATTGGGTTGGTTGTATTGTGTTGGATTGTGTTGGATTGGGTTGGGTTGGGTTGTGTTGGATTGGGTTATATTGTGTTGTGTTGTGTTGGGTTATATTGTGTTGTGTTAGATTAGGTTATGTTGGATTAGGTTGGCTGTACTGGGCTGTGTTTTGTTGGGTTAGGTTATATTGTGTTGTGTTGTGTTAGATTGGGTTATGTTGGGTTGGGTTGGTTGTACTGTGTTGTGTTGGATTGGGTTGTGTTGTGTTGGATTGGGTTATATTGTGTTGTGTTAGATTGGGTTATGTTGGATTGGGTTGGTTGTATTGTGTTGTGTCGGATTGGGTTGTGTTGTACTGTGTTGTGGTGTGTTGGATTGGGTTGTGTTGAGTTGTGTTGTGTCGGATTGGGTTGTGTTGTACTGTGTTGTGGTGTGTTGGATTGGGTTGTGTTGAGTTGTGTTATGTCGGATTGGATTGGATTTACTTGGTCTGTGACTCAGTAGAGCAGGATCCAAAGTTTGCCCTGATGCTCGGGCTCCGTGGTAAGTGCTGTCCCTTCGCTGGCCCTTGCCAAGCCACAGCGGTTTCACAATGACCAAGTCCCAAGTCATGCACGACAGAAGCAAAGTGGGCACCACAAGCCAAAGTCAGCGCTCACTGCCTGGACACCAGCTCCAGGGGCCTCCCAGCCTGTTCCCTCCTCAGCGGCTCAGGTTGCAGGCCTCCAGGCAGCTTGAGAAAGGGGTAGGGAAGGAAGCCAAGAGCAGGGCTGGAGGACAAGAGAGCGCCAGGCAGAGAAAAGGCGGGCAGGGGCAGAGTGTGCAGCCAGAGAGCATTCTCATTCTGGAGCAGCACGAGAATCTGTGGCTCCTGGCAACGGCCGGGATCTGTTGATCTGTTTTCCCCGAAGACCTGATGTAACCTGGTCCATGAAACTCAACCCAACTGGTTTTGACATAAGGTCACGGCCCCAAGACAAGGCAAGGTCAGAAGTTCATCCCCGAACACAAGTGGGCCCACAGGTGGTCAGAGGGGAGGGTAGGTAAGCAGGGGTCAGCCCTCCTCTGAGTGGCTCTGGGGATCTAGAGCCCTCCAAGCCAGACAGGGGATAGCTACTCTTTCCTGCCCTTCTGAGCACTGGAGAAGGTCAGACTCTGGCTGGGTTCTGAAGGCAGGGTACACATTCATTCATGCCACAGAAGAGGAAACTGAGGCAGAAAAGACCTCAATACTGGCCAGCAGCCAGAGCCTCAGGGAAGGATGAGTTATCAGCCTGTGCTCACTTGCTCTGGATCCCAGGGGAGCCTGACTGAGGGAGGGCCAGGGCTCACCGTCTCTGGGCTCACACCCTCCCTCCCTGCCCTGTCCTGCCCTTCCTGGGAGCCTTTCCCTCCCCCACCCTTGCAGAGTTCACTTGACGACTCTCACTAACATCTTTACCTCCTGTGTTCTGGAAAACAGGAAGGGAGAAGGAAGAGGATGTCTTTTCAGAGCCTCTGGTTATCATTGTGCACTTTCTTTCCTTTTTCCTTCTCCTCCACCTCCAATCTCATCCATCCCTGAACACAAAAATCGAATGCATCTGTACTTGTGACAACAGGTGAACCAACAGCTGCTGCCGTGGGCTACCCGGGGTCAGAGGGTATGTGTATGTGTGTGTGCTGTGTGTGTTTTCTGAAGCTGCTCTTTAACCAGGGTGAACGCTGTGTTGAATTCTGCACCTCCCTCCACAGCCAGTAGGTGGCAGAGCTGCAACAGGCCGGTGATTCCAGTCCTGTGGCGCCCGGCCCCTCAACACTGGTCAAAACTGGTCCAACTGTGGGAGGAAGCAGTGTCCACAGACACCCCGGGGGTGGCCCACACTGAGGTCCTGGACAAGATAATCTGGGGCAGAGCTAGCTAAAAACTGTTCCGAAACCCCCTACCCTCCCCTCCTCTCTTCCGTTCCTCTATATTTCCCCTAATATTATCTAGAAAGGGGGGAGCCTATTAACATTTACAAAGCATCTGCAGGAATGCTTTTCAGAGTTTGTGAAAATGCAGTTTCCCTGTGCGCTCGGATTCTCACTCAGCATGGCTGAGGTGGAGCCCAGGAACCTGCATTTGGAGTAAGCACCCCTGGTGATTCCCAGGCCGTGGCCCGGGAACCCAAACTGAGCGATAGAAAACTAGGACACCCCCGGATATCGTGACGAGGGCTTCATACTAAGATCTGTTCTCAGGTCTCACGTAATTTTTCATCCTCTCAGCCTGTTTCTTACTCTTCAAACATACTGCCACTGCCCTTCTCCACCATGAAGTTTAAGTTCCACATTCGTTAGGGACCACTTTCCTTTTTTCCTTATGCTAATTTCCTGGTGCTCTAAGATCACTGGACTTCTTGCTCCTTGAGATGGTTTTCTCAGGCTGCCCAGCTCTCATCCTAACCTTTCTTTCATTCTGCCTAAAGTCCTGAAAAGCCTAGCACTTTCCCCTGCCTTGACTGTCGGAGCTCTACTGGAATTTGCAGTACAGAGGCCGCACTCCATCCCTCTCCCCCTCTCCATCCCCCTGCCCCCCTCCTCCACCCAGCCACCCAACTGGATTGCCCTGGCGAAAGGTTCCACTCCTTTGGTGTCCTCTGAGCGGGGCTCCCAGTCAAGCAACCTGAAGCTGAGCCACGGATGTGTCTGGGGAACAGGGCATCTCCCAAAAGTCGGCGGACGTAAGAAACCTCACCCCCAAGTGATCAGGCTGGTGCCCCTACGGCAATGGCAAAATCAAACTCTGAAGACCCCATGGATTCCTTTGCTAGGGCTGCCAGAACAAACGACCACAAACTGCTTAGCTGAAAGCAACAAACTTATGCTCTCATAGTTCTGGAGGTTAGAAATCTGAGATCAAGGTGTTGGCAGGGCCATGCCCTCTCCAAAGGGTCTAGCGAAGAATCCTTCTTTGCTCCATCCTAGCTTCTGGTGGTTGCTGGCAAAGCTTGGCATTCCTGGGCTATGGCAGCATAAGTCCAGTCTCTGCCTCTGACTTCACATGGCATCCTTCCCTGTGTCTCTCTGTCTCTGCATCCAAATCTCCAACTCTTCTCCCTTATAAAGACACTGGGCATTGGATTTAGGGCCCACCCTAATCCAGCATGGCTTGGATTACATCTAAATAACTTCATTACATCTGCAAAGACTATTTCCAAATAAGGTCACATTCACAGGTCCTGGAAGTTAGGACTTCAGTGCTTCTTTTGGGGGGCAGACAATCAACCTACCACATCCCATAAACCAAAGGCACTCCTTTCATGGCTTACCTTCTGATTGAAAGAGGAGAGCAGGTTTAGGGGTCCAGGGCTTGCTTCCCTAAGCATTTCACATGAATAAAGGTATTTCTTATGGTAGACACAGTATGACAGCCCAGTTCACACACAGGCCCTTGTGACTTCCTGGATTAGAAGAGTTTAAAGCATGTCAGCTTTTGGGGTTCCCTGGTGCAGTGATTCTCAGAGTGTGGGCCCCTGACCAGCAGCACCTGGGAATTTGTTAGAAATGCAAATTCTTCTGCATCACTGAAGGCCAAAGGAATCAGAAACCATGAGGTTGAGGCCAGCAGTCTGCATCTAACAAGCCCTCTCAGTGATCTTGGTGTTCAGTTGAGGTTGGGAATGATTACTCCAGCAGAAGCGGGCACACGGCATGCCCAGGGAGAGCCAGCAACTGGCTATCACATTCGTTGCCCCAGATCTCCCTTTTCTTCTGCCCTCGCATTCCTGGCAACGCCCACTCCCAGCTGCCTGCCCCATCTCCACTCCTGAGCAGCTGGAAGATTCCAGCACATCAACTCGCTCCACACTCCTTGACCAGCATTTCTCCCAGTGTTTCCCTCTTGCTGTCTCCCCTCCCAGGCTCTCTCACCACCCACCTCACACATACTCATGATGCCCTCAACTCCCTCTGGCTTTTTCTCTTGACAAAGAGAAGAGCTTGGTAGGGGTTGGTTAAGTTAACTCTGATCACACACAAAACAAATAGTTATTTTTCTACCTGCCAAGCTGCCGAAGACAAGGATGTCAAACCCAGGATCTGTGTGAACGTCAGATCTACAGTTACCCCAGTGTGTCTCTGTTCTAGGCAAGCTTTTTAATTTTTTTTTTGTTTTAAATCATGGTCCAATTCCCAGAGAGAGATACTGGTGACAACGTCTCGGATGTTCATTGCACTGGCTATGACAGTCTCCGTACACATTCCCCTACCTGGGGAAGGAGCAACTCCCATAAACAGCAGGCGGTGGGTCACCTCTGACATCTGCTACCCACATTGCTGATCCCCTGGTAGGGCTTGTTCAAAGCGATGCTGAGCTGAAGTGTTGGTGCGCCCTGTGTGTTTGCTGTGTCGGCATGCGCTAGCGACAGACCTGCAGGAAGGCAGATAGACAGGCAGGAGGGAGCCTGGGGGGACATGTGTTGGAGGCTGGTGAGCATTTAAGACAAAATTTTAAAGATATTTCTGTGGGTTGGGCGTGGGGAGGAGCAGTGAGCATTTTGGCGAGAGCCAGGGTGCATGTCCAGGGGAGACCTGTGTGTAGGTGACCGACCTCCCAGCACAGTTCTAAGTCCCTGGAGAGACGGCCCAGCAGAGCACCTGGGAGGAAGGGAAGCCAGTGGTGGGGAGGAGGAGAAGGAAGAGGCGGAGGAGAAGGAGGGAGAGGAGGAAGTCCCAGAGCCCCACTGCAAAGGAAGGTGACAACACGCAGAGACTGGTGTATTTGCATGTCTAGCCAACTGTGCTGATGTTTGGGCAAAGTACCATCCAGTTTCCAGGCCTTTTTTCCCCAATTGCCAAACTGGGCACAATTACAGCAGAATCATAGTGAGGAAAAAAAAAAATCCATGCAATCAAAATGAATACGGTGAGGGAAAGGTTTTGCAAAAGGAACGTGGCAGAGAAATCTGGAAATCTTTGCATGCAGGCACTCTGGTCTGAGACAGGATTTGCATTAATTTTGAAAACTAGATGCACAAAGGCTTGAGTTCAAATTCCCTACAACAGCTGCTTTATTCACCTCCTTTCTTCTAATGGAGCGCTAGAATGCAAGAGGCAGTGGTCCCAATCTTTCTATCACACAACAAGAAGGTAGCCTGGCTGAGTGTCCGGAAGCACAGCTCCCCTCCCCAGCAACTGAGTCTGATGTGATTTCAACCTCTCAGGGCCGTTCCCCAGCCTCAAACACCGAACAGTCCCTGGCCAGTTAGGAGTCCATCACTCTATGACTAATGCTAATTTAGTTTAAAACACTCCTCCCTTGGGAATTCCCCGGTGGTCCAGTGGTTAGGACTCCGCTCTTTCACTGCCAAGGGTGTGAGTTCGATCCTTGGTCTTAGGGAATTAAGATCCCGCAAGCCGCAAAATCAAAATAAAAATAAAACACTCCTCCCTTCTTCTTAAGTGTATCATGTCCCATGTGCATTTTTAAACTATTGTGACTGATTTTGCTTTGGGGATTTAGGAGATCATTGGGTCCTCTTCGAAACAACCAGAGATACCCAGGAAGAAAGGGATGTCCATAACCAGCTTTGCTTATCACTGTCAACTTCCTGTGACTTCCAGGTCCACTCAGACTTTAAACAGGACAGTTGATCCCTCACCTCTCGGGGGTCCCTGTTAGACAGTGTAAGCCAGAGGGGCCTTAAGATCAGAAACACAAGGGTTGGGGAGGGGGGCACATTTATATTGGTGAATTCTCCTCCAGAGCCGATGAAATACACTGGGTGACACAATGGAAATTCATGGAGGGAAGAGATCTATGGAAGGAGAGACTCATAACTCAGGTGGCCACTGAGCTGTGATCCCCGTGAGTTCACCTTGTCTGGCCCGTCTCCGTCCCCCACCAACCTGGCTGTAAATCACCTGTGTATGTACTTTGCTGAGAGCTGGTGGGTGATTCATGAAACCCAACAGACAGGTGCCCTGGTGGGAACAGGACGGTGAGGGGTGGAGGAGTGCAAGGAGGAGATTCCAGGGTTCCAACACCGTGGTTTCCACGACGCCTATCCATGTGCCTCCGCGGCACTGGCTCAAGAGCCTGAGGACCTGTCTTCTCCAACTGCGGGCTTCTCAGGCTCCCCAGCTGGGTTAAGGCGGCCAAGACTCCCGCTCCAGCAGAAGGCAGCGTGTGTCTCCTCCTTCTTGCCATTGTTTTCCTTCTCCAGCTAAGGCTCTCATCTCTTCTCCCCTCCTTTCTATTGTCCTAACGCTTCTTCCTCTCTCATCACCCTGCCCCTGTATTAAGGAATTGCCTAGTTTACCTATGCTGGAGGGGAGGAGGAGGGGTTGAGGGTGGAAATAATTCTTAGTTCTTCTTCAGACAAAGTGATGATGGGGTGTGTTGATGTGCAGTAATAATCACCATGATACCATGAGGTCAGCTTAGGTTCCAGCTTTACAAAGTGGACTGTACTTGTCGCGTCTCAGCCAATCCTCATAGGGGTATGAGGAGCTAGACATTAGTATCCCCAAGGCCTATAAGGAGGGCAGTAAAAGCAAAGCTTTCCACCCAGAGGCCTGACCTGGGTCCACCTGAAATCTCTCAGGACAATTCTAGGCCCCTTTGGAGCCCCTCCCTCCAAAGTAGGTCTACCAGATCCTCCCTCTAGGCAGGGCTCTGCTGGGCAGAGTCATTGGACCAGGGACTCCCTCTGGGCGGTGGGTGGATGGGCCCCTGCTAGGCCACTACAGCATGGGCCATACTCAGGCTCTGCCCAAAGTTCTGAACCCAGGATGGAGGACTGGTGATCTCCTGTATAGATACGTCACTTTCGGAAGACTTGTAGGTTCCATTTTTTTGCCACTTCGATATCTGCGTGGCTGCAGGAAAGACATGTCACCTTTTGTGCCTCAGCTCTGTCATGTGGAAGTGAGGGCCTCGTATCTCTGCAGTTCCTCCAAGCATAAGATGCTGCGATTCTATAAGAGGTGCAAACTAATTCAACTGCAAATAATCACAACATACTCCGGAGGACTGAGGTGAAGCTGGGCTGTGCTGAGCCACGCGGGGATGATCAGAGACAGGCAAATGATGTGTCACGAGGGCCCCGGAGAGATTTCTGTACCAAAAGTAGGTTCCCTCTCCGAAGTTAGTGGAGAGCAGAGGACAAGGATGTCAACAGAATCGGGACTCTTAAGATCCTTCTAAGAGGAGAGTGAAAGGAATGGACGGGAAGGGAAGAGGAGGAGAAAACAGAGAAGAGAGAATGGGAGGAAAAAAGAGAAAAATTTAAAAGATCTGCCAGGGTTGACACTCACATGAAAATGTCCTAGCAGATTTGCATTTCCTGTCAACAATCATCTGTTTTTATTTATTCTGGCAGGGTTTGCATGTCATGTAATCACTGTTTTAGTTCATTTCCCTCCAATGATAGATTGTGATAAGTCAAGTTGGTTGTTAATAATGCTACAATCTACCTAACACATTTTGAGCTTGTAGTACAGCTTCATTAGTATGTTTAATTTATCGTGACAATTCCTTCAGGTTAATGGTTTGAGAGTATGTTGGAGTTTAATCTGAGCAGTTATTATAAAGTGCTTGTTTCTCGTTAAAATGTAAAACTGAGATACCCAAGGTTTACTTGGGATAAACTGGCCAGAATAAATCTCTTCTTTGCATTGGGAAAGGAATGAGTGCTGGCTATTAAAAGTGTTCAGAATTGGAGAGCCCTTCTGATAACTTTAGAGTAATTTTGCAGATTAAACTGCCTTTCCCTGGGGCTAATGGAAGAGATGCCTGAAACCGGAATTCATTCAGGCAGGATTCGCTCTGGATGCTTCAGGGTGGCAGGGGCATCAGAAAATAGATAAAAACTGAATTTTGCCCAAAAATAAGCATCATGGATTCCCGGAAAGGTGTCTGAGTGTTGGATGATGGTGACAGGAAACAGAGTCCAACTTCTGAGCTTTCCTTGGGTCCTCAGGAAAAAGATTAAAATCAAGAACACAAGGCCTCTATAGAGAACAAAACAGGACAGCAGCCTTCTCTTCTCTGGCTGGAATTTCGCTGGGGTCCTCGGCCTGGCAAACCACCAAATACACTCTTTTGGCAGCTCAGGCACCTGCCCCCACCCACTTTTACTTCCAGGGCTCCTCAGAATGGTCCATTCTTCCGGGTAGCTTTTAGCTCAGCCCAGGAGAAGAAAGAAACCCTCACTCTGCCTCCAAATTAAGCATCCAACTTTTCAGAGCAACTTCTAGGGCGCCTAAAACTACCCCTGGACCCGGTGTGTGGGCAAAGGTGCTCTAGATGCTTCATAAGATGCTTTGGGGTGTCTGGCCATCTACAGTCAGGGGTTTGTTGGTAACTGAAAGATGGCAGTGGAGTTCTTGCAATTTTACTAATCAGGGCCCCTCTGGACATGTCTCTGGCTCCTCTGGGAAGCTCAAGAAGACAAGTGTTATGAGTTGAATTATGTGCCCCCAAAGATATGTTGCAGTCCTAACCCCCAGTATCTGTGGATGTTGTTTTATTTGGAAATAGTGGCTGTGCAGATGTACTCAAGATAAGATGAGGCTTTTAGGGTGGGCCTTAATCCAGTATTACTGATGTCCTTATGAAAGAGGAGAATGCCATGTGAAGACGAAGGCAGTGATTGGGGTGATGCAGCTATAAGGCAAGGATGGGTGGCCACTATTAGAAGCTGGAAGAGGAAGGAAGGTTTCCACCCAGAGGCTCAGGGAGAGCATGGCCCGGCCCACACCTTGGTTTTAGACTTCAAGCCTCCAGAACTATGAAACAATAAACTTTTGTTATTTCATGCTACCCAGTTTGTGGTACTTCGTTACAGCAGCCCTAGGAAATGAATACAAGCAAGCTCAGCGGGTCATCCTCAGATGTTAAAGATGGCCACGTGAGAGGGGAGGGGAGGTACATGGTGTGCAGAGCCCCCAGGGCCTGGAAGGCAGTGGATGCCACGGAAGCTGACTTCTTGGACACAGCAGTCCTTCCTATCACCCCTATCCAGTCTCCCTTCTCTTCCACAGACCTTGCATTGAGTCACCGTGTGTGACGTTAACTTTATGTGTCAACTTGACTGGGCCACAAGGTTTCCAGATATTTGGTTAAATATTCTGGGTGTTTCTGGATGAGATTACATTTGAATTGGTAGACTGAGTAAAGCAGATGGCCCTCCCCAGTGTGGGTGGGCCTCATCCAATCGGTTGAAGGTGTGAATGGAACAAAAAGGTTGTAATAAAGAATTCTCTCTCTCTCTCTCTCTCTCTCTGCCTCACTATCTTTGTGCTGGGATGTCAGTCTTCTCCTGCCTTTGGACTCAGACTCAGGCTGAAACTTACACCATCTGCTCTTCTGGTTCTTAGGTCTTTGGACTCAGAGCCTGGAGTCTCTAGCTTGCTGACTGCGGACCTTGGGCTTTCTCAGCCTCCATAGTCACATGAGCTAATTCCTTATCACCTATCATCTATCTATCTATCTATCACCTATCTATCATCTATCTATCTATCTATCTATCTATCTATCTATCTATCTATCTATCTATCTATCATCTATTTGCCTGCCTGCCTATCTCTCTCTCTGTCTCTTATTGGTTCTGTTTCTCTGGAGAACCCAGACTAAGACACTTTGGAATCAGATGCCTGAAGGCCGTTGAATAATGGGTCCCAGGCGTTTCCATGACTTATGTGATCTGGGCCTCTCTCTACACGCATCTACCCCACTCTTCTCTTTGCCCATTTCACTCCCATTTCTGCTGTGCTTCCAACCTGCCTCAGGACTCTTCTGCCCGCTGGGATGCTTCCCCAGAGAACTTCACAGGACTGCCCCTCAATTCTTGCAGGTCTCTTACTCAAATGGCATCTCCCCTCAGAGGGGCCTTCCCTGCCCCCCCCCAGTTCCCATGGCTCCCACACCCCTAATCTGCCTCCATTCCCTCACCCAGTTTGTTCTCTATAACACAACCTGAACCTACAGCTCTTGATTTATTGCTCGTTTCCCTGCTAGAATGTAAGCTCCCTGAAGGCAGGAACCATGTCTGTCTCGTTCCCCACTGTTCCTCCAGCGTCTGTGCCCAGTGGGTGGCATAGGGTACTCAGTAAGTTCTGTGGCAGGAAGGGAGTGAGGAAGGAATGAAGGAAGGAAGGAGGGAGGGAGGGGAACAGCCTTGCAAGCCACCATCCGAGGATGGCCCCGGGGTCCACTCATGACCAGAGATCCTGGAGTTTGACACTCCTGAGGGAGGCTGTAGTCTAGGGGTTAGAAGTGCCAAGAGATAGGTCGGTTGTGTAAATAAAAATTACATACATATAATATTATAATAGATATAATGTAGTTTTTAAGATAAGCTTTTACATGAAGGTTCAGGGCAGGTTATGATTGCTAACTATTAAATTCTATTTACCTCTCATTCCCACCTCCACCCCCAAATCCTTTGAAGTGGCTAATTCTTCTTCCAGAACAAGATCAATATATACCCTGCTCGCCTGGAAAAGGAGGCCCCTCTGAGTGCATTTCAGGGGTCACCCTTGCGACACGGCAGTCAGCCCTCACTCAGAAGTAACAGCTGAGGGCCTGTGGTGCTCCAGATCTTCAGGACACAGAAGGGAGCACTCTGTGTGAGGAGGGTACCGTCTTCACTCTGTATGTATGATTTACTCATCAAATTAGACTAAATTTAAAACCTTTGGAAATAATGTTCATGTATAAGTTAACGAATCTTTAAAAAATGACCAGAGCCTGCGGTCTGCATATAAAGGAGGGACATGAACTCAGTCCCTGATGGCAGAGAACATTCCAGCAAGTTCTCCGGTGACCAGACTCCTTGCCCACCTGTTGGATGGAGAGGAGGTCCCCATTCTCCCTGCTGGGCTCTGAAAACAGGGAGATCCACCCCTGCTGGGGACACAGGTGAGCTCTCTCATCCATCCGGAAGGAAACCAGCAGTGGGGGCAGAGAACATCTGGTCCCTGCGGAAGGGACGGGGCGGGGCAGGGGGGCAGATGTCTTCCCAACGAGGCGCCTGGCCCTGCGAGTGGGGATTGGGCTGCCCGTCCCCGCCTCCATGTTAAGTGAAGGGTCAGTGGGGTCGGGCAGGCGCTGGCTCCTCTTCCTCCTGACAGATCCGTAATTAGAAGGAGACAGAGCATTCAAAGAGGAGTGTTTGGCTCCAGGCACATCCTCGTCAGCCTGTCAAGCAGAAGCCTGTTCTCCACGAGCTATTTTGAGCCACCTTCTCAGCTGCATTTCTGATCCTCTTGGCCCATGACACCCTCCCCCCTCCATCGCCCTCCCCACTGAGTCTCCATCATGACATCACCGAGGCTCGTAGGTCTGGGGGAGGCCTGGACAAAAGGAGCATTTTGTGCAAGATGCTTGAGCACTGGCAGCCCTGGGGCGGCCCCCTAGCCCTGCCCCACACCTCCTTCCTCTGGTCCAGCGGGCTGTGCACAAGGACCACTGGCATGGGGTCCTCACTCTGGAAGAGACTGTTACCAGAAGCTATGAGGGTCCACAGACTCCTGGCCTTGGAGAAAGTAAGGGGTGCCAATTCCTTAGAGAGCATTTCATGGGAGCCAAACCAGATGAAGAACAAGAGAGGGTGTGTTCTCTCTCCAGATCTGCCCTGCAGAATTCCTGGGGACAGGAAAGCCAGGCAGATCCAGAAGGACTACACACCGCCCAGTGAGTCCCCAGCGCTACGCCAGCTGGAAGAACGCCCCAGAAAAGAACAGGTCCTCTCCTCAGCCCTGAGGGAAGGTGCTCTCGGGGAAGCTTTATGAGTCAGCTGGTAGGAGACGGCCATCGTGCACCGAGGTATCTGCCACGCAGAGCTCACAAGCGCTGGTCCCCATCACCCCATCCATGCCACACTCCCACCAGCCGGCACCTCCATGGCTCACCCAGTACGGACCATATGGCCCCCATAAGGAGGCCCGCAGTGTGCACTCCTGGCACTCTCTGGGCAAGCTGGGGGTGGGAGAGTGGGCTACGCGGGTGTGGGCTGCAGGGACAAGGGAGCATGCTTACAAAGCAGAGACAGTGGGCATTAAAGAGTGAAGGATGGGGCTTCCCTGGTGGCGCAGTGGTTGAGAATCTGCCTGCCAATGCAGGGGACACGGGTTCGAGCCCTGGTCTGGGAAGATCCCACATGCCGCGGAGCAACTGGGCCCGTGAGCCACAACTACTGAGCCTGCGCGTCTGGAGCCTGTGCTCCGCAACAAGAGAGGCCGCGATAGTGAGAGGCCCGCGCACCGCGATGAAGAGTGGCCCCCACTCGCCGCAACTGGAGAAAGCCCTCGCACAGAAACGAAGACCCAACACAGCCGAAAATAAATAAATAAATTAAAAAAAAAAAAAAAAGAGTGAAGGCTGGATTCTGTGCTACAGGGTATGTCACTGGGCGTCCGCCTCAGTGCGCGCTGAACCCACTGCCTGCCGTGAGGGATAAATACAGCACTTCATCCTCTGAGCCGTGCTGCTGGCAGCACCTATTGCGGGAGATGGGCGCTCTCGCTCCCGTTTTCGGTATGATAAAGTCCTTCACTGCTGTGTCCCGCTGGGAAGGAGGGCTCCTCGTGGCCGCGGGTGGACAGCACAGCCTTCAGCGGGCAATGGCTTTTCATCGAGACGATGCTCCTCCTCTGGGAGGGTCTCACATTCTCTCCTGGGCCACCAACTGCCCATCCTTCTGTGATGGCTGACTCGAGTGAGCAGAGAAGAGCATGGACCAGAACTGGATCTTCTCTGAACACCACACTGACCGTCTCGAACTAGCTGTGCAAACCGACGCAGGTGACAGCAATCAGAGTTACTACATGCACTATTTCATGTCACGTTCACGACAACTCTAAGAGGTACAGACCATTGCAGATGAGGAGAAGTTGTCTTTAATGAAGACCTAACCATGGAGGATGCCACACGTGGCCGGAGATCCTCATGGTCTTGCTTCCAGGGGAAGCTCGGTTTGGTTTCTCCGAGGCCATGGTTCTCAACGGGTGGGCCCGGGGCCGGCAGCGTCAGCATCACTTGGTTTGTTCAAAATGCAAGTTCTCAGGCCCCCTCCGAGACCAGAATCAGGAACGCGTGAGGAGGCGCCAGCAGTGCCTGTTGTAACAAGTCCTCCAGGGGATGCTGAGGCTCACTCAGGTCTGGGAACTTCACTCAAAGGGTCCCTATTATCAGCCCATATAAGAAACCTCCAGGCAGAGTATAAATGCCCCTACTCTGCCCCTCACCGCAGGTGGAGTCTTTCCCTTGAAGTCAGCTCCAACCTTACCCTTCTAACACTCACCCCTAACCCACTGTGGAGCCTCGCCTGTAATCTTCGGGAAGCCACCACCATCATTTCCTTGCCCCATGCCTGACACTGACTCTTGGTGTACTTTTAAGTCTTTTTGTGTGTGTGTTTCCCCTTTTACACAAGGAAATGGTGAGCTCCTCCTGTCTGCATCCCTACAAAATTCTGCCCAAGGGAGATCAGCCCCATGCCTGCCTGTCCCCCTGCTGTTGGCCCCATGCCCGCGGGATCCAGTGACCGTCACACACTGCCTTGATGGAAACCAGAGAGAACTGGTTAAGCACAACCCTAAATTGTGGCAGCGTTGCCCGAGAGCCCGGAGCCAGTTCCAGCTACTTTGCCTCGTTTGCACCACAGGCCTCCAGCTCCACGGGTTGTTTTTAATTAGCAGAATAATGACAATTCAAAGCCCTCTGCACCAGCCATCCTCAAGGGATCGCAGGGCATGTAGATAAAAATGGGTTGGCTCCTGGCCTCTGGATGCTCTCTGGAAATTTGGGGATACTGACAGATGAGTGGGGCCCCGCCCAGGAACCAGAGTTCCCAGGTTCTAGTCCCGCTTTATTCAGTGACCTTGACCCAGTGGCTCTGAGTCCTGTGATGAAGATTTTCTGTTTACAAAATTGGGAGGATTTCATCATTCATTCAACAGATATTTTTTGACCTTACAGGAAGCCGGATGCTGTGCTGGGCATTGGGTACGAATAATGTATATGAGACCTAACTCTTCTCAGGGGTGCTTTGCATTGTGTGTTAAGGGCTACAGCTGAAATCCAGAATGTGGGTACCCAGAGAGGCAAGCAGATGGGTCACAGAGCAGATGCACCTGAGCTGATTCTTAAGGAATGAGGGAGTCTTCTGCAGATGGAAAAAGAGGGAACAGTCTAGTTTAGAGAAGAGCATGTACAAAAACGAGAGGTGGGAAGGACCTGCAGTGTTTGGGAGACAGTGTAACTGAGCAGAGAATGCTTGCGGGGGTGGTGGAAAGAAAATGAAGCCGGGGGCAGGGAGAGGCCTCAACAGTGCTGGCCACCTCCCATCGGGGGGCCTCTGGGACACCAGCAGGAGTTTAATCGATTGTTTCACAGTGGCAGAGTAACCACCAGAATGAAGCTTTCATGCTTTTTCAGTAATCACCACTCAGAGTGAAATATAACCCACTTACCAATGAATGATTCAGAAGGGACAGGAATGGAGAAAGGGGAGAAAAGGCCCACAATCCTTAAAAATAAAATGTGCCTTCTGGCCTGAGCAGCCCTGAGTATTCCCTACAGCACAATTCAAACCGCGAAAGTGTTAAGAAGTTGGTAAGTTGGGGAGTCCCACTGGAGACCCTTTCCGTTCCAAAGTGTGCCCGTGCATGACTGTGAGGAGGTGAGTGGCCCAAACTGAGCCCCTTAGTTGAATGATACTGTGGGCTGGGGGCTTAGCACCTACCCTGAGCTGTGGATCTGATCTGGGTCATGAGTCGACGGGGCTCACAGGGATGGGTATGACTGAGACCACACAGCACCATTAACCCTGGCAGTCACCTTGCCAATGACCCAGTGCACCTTGCCTCCCTGCCCATCACCAGTGCAGTCCAAGACACCTGTCATAGGAGTTGCAGGTGGTACTTAAGCGCATAAGATTTTTTTTTTTTTAAATAAAGGGGAAGGGCAACCAAGGGCAGTGACAGAACAAAGCTGCTCCCTTCACTGTGATTCCCCCGGTCACCTTTGACTTACGAATTGCTGTCTGGGTCTCAGGATCCGTCAGTCACTTTCCAGGGTTCAAGGCTCCACGCATGTCAAGACAGAGCGGAGATGGGGGTGTGACAGGGTGGGGAGGGGGGGTCAACCCTGGCAGGAGCAGCAACACCCCGGCCATGTTAATGAGAAGCTTTGTTCTGCATCACCTGGCTGTATGATAACAGCCGGAATTAATACAACCACAAATTAATAGCACAGAAGAGCAATCGGGAGACAGAGATACATTCTTAATGGACTCAGCTGAGAGCTGAGGGAAGATGGATATGGGAGCCTCTCCTGGCCCCGGGCCCTGAACTGGCTGCGGGGCCATGACACCCCTGCACACACCTCACCTTTGCCAAGGACAGCGCCTGCCTCTGCTAAGACTTCACGGGGGGGGGGGCCTGCAGCCCCCTGCTCCCTGCCCTCACCCCTCCCGCTCCGAGTCGCAGGTCTGGGAAGGGGAGAGATGCACTGCTCAGCTGCTGGGGGACCTGTCCGTGTCCGAGTCTGGCACATGTCACTCCCCAGCGGAGGTGAGAGGATTCCTTGCAATCACCTTTCCCAGTTCCTGCGGTTATGGAGAGTTGTCAGGAGCAATTTTCTATTAGGGCCAAGTGAACTGCTCACTCAGCCATTAAATCTAATAATCACAATGATAAAAATAATAACTTCAAGTTTACAGTGTCTCTCTCATCATAATACTGCGAGGCCATTGCTCGCAGGCTCTCCTTCCATGCCTCCCTTCAGGGGGCCCAAAGCACCAGCCCCCCATCTCCCCAGCCCAAGCACCACTGTTGGAAGAGGTGACAGCAAAACCAGGAGTTGCCCATGTGCCTCAAACAATGCACAGCAAGGGTCCCATGGGGGCAAGAGCTAGTTCCTATAGGAGAAGGAGCAGTGCCACAAGAGCCAGTAGTGACAGTCAAGGATCCTTGGGAGACAACATCATTAATCATTAGAGAAATGAAAATCAAAACTACAATGAGATATCATCTCACACCGGTCAGAATGGCCATCATCAAAAAATCTAGAAACAATAACTGCTGGAGAGGGTGTGGAGAAAAGGGAACACGCTTGCACTGTTGGTGGGAATGTAAATTGATACAGCCACTATGGAGGACAGTATGGAGGTTCCTTAAAAAACTAAAAATAGAACTACCATATGACCCAGCAGTCCCACTACTGGGCATATACCCTGAGAAAACCAGAATTCAAAAAGAGTCATGTACCAAAATGTTCATTGCAGCTCTATTTACAATAGCCAGGACATGGAAGCAACCGAAGTGTCCATCGGCAGATGAATGGATAAAGAAGATGTGGCACATATATACAATGGAATATTACTCAGCCATAAAAAGAAATGAAATTGAGTTATTTGTAGTGAGGTGGATGGACCTAGAGTCTGTCATATAGAGTGAAGTAAGTCAGAAAGAGAAAAAGAAATACCATATGCTAACACATATATATGGAATCTAAGAAAAAAAAAAAAAAAGGTCATGAAGAACCTAGGGGCAAGACGGGAATAAAGACACAGACCTACTAGAGAATGGACTTGAGGATATGGGGAGGGGGGAGGGTAAGCTGGGAAGAAGTGAGAGAGTGGCATGGACATATATACACTACCAAATGTAAAATAGATAGCTAGTGGGAAGCAGTCGCATAACACAGGGAGATCAGCTCAGTGGTTTGTGACCACCTAGAGGGGTGGGATAGGGAGGGTGGGAGGGAGGGAGAGGCAAGAGGGAAGAGATATGGGAACATATGTATATGTATAACTGATTCACTTTGTTATAAAGCAGAAACTAACACACCATTGTAAAGCAATTATACTCCAATAAAGATGTTAAAAAAAAAAAAAAGGATCCTTGGGAGAGTGGAAGGAACCCTTGGGTGTCGAGATCTGGGTACTGGATGCTGCTCAGCCACAGAATTCGGGCAACCCTGGGGAAGGTACTGAAATTCAAAGGGCAGTAGGTTCATCCTCTATGTAAATAGACATAGATGGTTCCTAATTTCCCTTCAAGCACTCACATCTTGTTAATAATAAGTTAATTGTGAATCAAAGGAACATTCTCAAAGCCTCTGGAATCCCTGATTCATCCCTCTGCCTTCAGGTACCTGCAAAGGGAGTGGAAGGAAACCGTGTGTCCAGCTCAGGTGTAGAAAAGACGTCACAGTTCTTTGCACATGACTGAGACTCTCAGGCCAGAGAATGGATGCTCTTATTGTTTAAGTTGAAACTTTGGCTGATGCCTTGCCTGGGACACAGTCTTTTCCTAGTCCTTTCCTGGGACCTGGTCAGCCCTGAAATCAGGAAGGAAAGCCAATGGGAAGGGAAAACATCGTCTACGGTAAGTGTGCCCAATTCTTATCTGAGGAGCTGGGATTTCTAAATTCCTCACTGGGAGAATTTAATCAAGGATCATTACATGAAGGGCAGTCAGATTTCTATAACCAAGTAAGAGAAATGGTGTCAACTGGTATTCAGATGGGACAGCAGGGAAGAACTTGCCAGAAGTGAGGAGTGTTCATGAAACCAGGACAGGCTTGCTAACAGAGGTTAGGCATTTCCTTTCTGAGATTTCTGCATCCTGGGTGGTTCCCATTGGTTCAGAGAGCTTGGAGGGAAATCAGAGCAGAAGGGATAGGGTTAGGCTACCATCACCCTTTTTCCAGCTTTTTCTTCTTCTTTTTTTTTTATTAATTAATTTATTTATGGCTGCATTGGGTCTTCATCGTTGGGTCTTCGTCGCTGCATGCAGGCTTTGTCTAGTTGCGGTGAACAGGGGCTACTCTTTGTTGCGGTGCGCGGGCTTCTCATTGCGGTGGCTTCTCTTGTTGTGGAGCACAGGCTCTAGGTGCGCGGGCTTCAGCAGTTGTGGCACGTGGGCTCTAGAGTGCAGGCTCAGTCGTTGCGGTGCACAGGCTTAGTTGCTCCGCGGCATGTGGGATCTTCCCGGACCAGGGCTCGAATCCATGTCCCCTGCATTGGCAGGCAGATTCTTAACCACTGAGCCACCAGGGAAGTCCCTCTCCAGCTTTTTCTTTAAGACTTACAATCAGAAATACATTTCAACCCAGGACACACACACTTATAGACAACAGAAGGAAAAGTTCCATTTATATGTGACATGCATTCCGATATTTTTCCATTTTTAACGGTAAAATGCTGGTTACGACCCACTAAATTACTTTCATGACACATTAATGGGTACCACTCCACAATTTAAAAGTCATCAGATTTGATGATCTCAAAAGGACATGCCTGGTTTCCACTTCTGGGTTCAAAAGCAGGGTAGGCAGCCGTCCTCTTCATCTGCTTGTTCCTCCACAACAGCCTTCCCTGGGCATGACTGGCTGGGGGGAGTTTGTGGGGAGGGGTCTCCGGCACCGGCTTGTTCCCGGCATTCCCGGCCTGATGCTCATTAGACAACGTGTGTGCAGAGTGATAATGGGCTCCCCCAGCTCCTCCCCATCCTGCACCTGCTCCCAGCCCAGTGCTGGTACTCTCCTGGATGTTCAGCAAGGAGGAAGAAGAGGGAAACTGGGGAGGCAGGAAGGTAGCACCAAGGTTACTGCAGGGTAACGCAGGCAAGGGCAATCGCCAGGGGACCCTGTGCAGGGGAGGCTTCAGACATCCCCCCCATCCCCCCAACTCCTCGCTGGCTCCTGCTGCTGACAGCCCCCCTGGGAGAGCAGGTGTGGCTGGAGTGGCCCCGGGCTGTCTAATTGTGCCTGGTACTCAGCTGCGGAGGGCCATGTCCACCGTGGGGATCCTCAAGGAGGTGCCTGGGCTTGGAGGGGGGCCTCCCACGCCAGGGCGGGACTGCTGAGAGGGGAGAGGCAAGGCTTGCGGGGCCCTGGGAGAAAGCAGTCAGGAGAAAGCGCCTCTCTCCCTTGGTGAGGAGAATCAGCTCAGTGACCCACTTCCCAGGGGTCCGGTGGGGACTTGCTAGGGAGACACTGTCCCAGGCCTTGCCACTGTCTGTGCCTTGTCCCATAAGCCCTGACAGCAGTGCTTGGCAGGAAAACAGTTGTTGACACAGCGCAAAACTCATTGCAACTTCCACCCCTCCGATCCTTCCTACGCAGAGAGAACCTAACTCCCTCTTCAGGGTCCTGGAAGACCCTAATTCTTCCCTGTTTATAAGGTGTTTTGAGCATTGCTGTGCATACACATTTAGCTACTGTTGTGACACTAAATAAGTGCATTAAATAATTGTGATGATTTTATAACATCTGTACTTTTTTTTTTCACACTATGTAGCATCTATTTAATGGAATTCTTGTGGCTCGGTGTGAAATATTTCAGTGGTAGGGAGTAGAAGGCATTCCTCTCTCCCTCCCTCCCTCCCTCCCTTCCTTCCTTCTTTCCTTCCTTCCTTCATTCCTTCCTTCCTTCCTTCCTCCCTCCCTCCCTCCCTCCCTCCCTCCCTTCCCCAAAGAACAAATTCAGTGGTTATATTTTAAAAGAGGTAGATCTTTTGCTAAGAATTGTTCTCTGGTGCTTTATGAGATTTCTGCTTCCTTTAGAAAGTGACACCTCAGATTCTGTGGCCTGATTGCAAACAGTGAGGAAGTCTAGATTAAGGTATCACTCATTGTATTAGAGCCAGAATCAGGAGTGGACTTTGTGGGTTAAGCAAGAGGGAATGGGAGCCTTTAGCCCTTCTCCTTCATGTGTATAGACGTTGGGTTAGAGAAGAAACACTCCTCCAGATATTCCTTCAACCCCTGCTCAGAGACGGCACTACCCAGTGCCTGGGACATTAGGACTGAACAGAAATAGAACAGGTGGCTCTCACTAGAGTCTAATTTTCTGATTGTAAAATAAGCCAGACTACAAAACACCTTAATAAAAAAAATGCAGTCCTGTTTGTTGTTTTTGTTGTTCTATTTACCAGGTCTTTCTATTAACCAGAATATCTGCACATTTACATTGACAGGTTGATGTTTGGGATGATTTCTCTAGCACTGTAAAAAATCTTGACTGATTCCAGATAATTTAAAAAAATATATATTCTATTCAGCAAAGTTTTACTGTAAAGGAAAACTTGTTGCTTCTTTTTAATCTTTTGAAATTTCCTCACACCTTGCCCCAGATCTGTGCTTCAGTGACTCACGATATTTCAAAACCTCAACCTTATTCCCAAAGCACAGTCTTCATAAATAAGAAGTTGTCTCCAGCACCCTCCACAGCGACAATGAGCTTTATCAGAAGTGAGGACTGGGGATGATTAACAATAGGAATATTTTGAGTCTGGTGGAAGAACACTAAATACACAGTGTTCCCTTTGCTATAATAAGGGGCTTGGTTTACTGATTGCTAAAATCGCCAAAATCTAATTATTCTCTGATGCTGTGAGTCAGGAGCTTGCATTCTCCTGCGGAGGGTGTTCATTCCCAACTCCCGCCCTCCTCGCCCCACTGCCCCAAAGCACTTGAGTTAATTCTCCTTAAATGAGTCAGCCTTGTTGGGTGGTTTTCAAATACTTTCATTCTGGAGCTTCCTGGGCCAAAATAGAAACTTTTTTTTTTTTTTTTAGCATTAAAGCTCAAGGCCACACTATATTAAATTTTAAATTGATGAGTTCTGACATAATCCATGAAATGATGAGTTTCAACTCAGGAAACAAAGATCTCGTTGTTTGTTCTTTTCTCATCCAAACCACCAGAGAATATGAATGTGTGGCATCTCCATGCTCCCAGACCTCTTCTAAGGGCAAGGAAACTTCCAGAAAACAAGCTCCAAAGGAAAGAGAGGAATCAATAGAGGAATAAAACTGCTGACCCAAGCACCTGAATTGGTCAGTCTTTATCTGTGTGGTGTCCTTCTCTCAAGACCTCTCCCTCCCATTCTAGGAGGCAATCAGGGGCCTGTTGGTGGCATGTTCCACCCAACACATGCCACTTGGCAAGACCAATGGGAGTTGCTGGGCTCCTGTCTGCTGAGAACAAAGAAGTCACTAGAAGAGAGATAAACAGCCTCCCAGCCCTGGGAAGAAGTTGCCAGACCTTGGAGGAATGATAGTGCGGCTGACATATTCTTCGTCATCTGCTTGCCCTACCATTGGTGGCGGGATCCAAGGACCCAGCAGAGAAGAATAACAAGGAAAGCCATATTCTTGTGAAAATAGCTTCTGCTCTCCAAGTTTTCTAGTCCACACCAACTCTGTTTCGGATTTAAGATTTAATTAGCTTTGTTAGTAGTATAAATAAGAATGCTAATAGCTTTGCTTCATTCAGAGTGACTGATGGCATACCTCCCAATGAGCTAATGGCTTTCATCACGTTCCACTCTAGGTCCTCAGCATCTGATCCAGGAGGCACCTATTTTTGTCATGGATTTTCCAGAATAATCCTTCCAAAGTTCTCAGATTGTAATGTCCTGATTTAGGGGTTCAGAAAGCATGTGCACTATTACCTGTGTACCCTTTATCCCTTCCCGTTTGGTACTCAGTGTGATTTCAAAATCCCAAGTGCGCTGGCTTTCTCACGCCTCCAGAGAGATTCTGGAACAGAGAGATTTCCCTAGCAAGAAGGGAGAAGAGGAAGGAACACTAAGTAAGAACCTACTATGCTCCAGGAGCTTAACTCCCAGGAACCTCAGAGGGTGGCCATTACTTTCCCACTTTACAAATGAAGAAACTGAGGTCAGAGATGCAGGAGCCAATAGCTGGCAAAGTTGGGAATTAGAACACAGCACGTTCAGACTGCAAAGCTCTCCTCACCAAAATGTGCTGTTTTCCAGCAAAACAGTTGAGCAACTGGTTGCTTTCTCACTGTCCTGTGAATGTTCCTTTTGATTCCCTGACCAAAATATACATCCAGTGAGGGCAGCAGTCAAGCCTCTGCTGACCAATTAACTAACTCCTATAAGTTATGAAAGTTAAAAACCAATTAGAGCAGCCGCTTTGCTTCTGCGAGGACTTGGTTTCCGACCACTGCTAGCTTCCCGCTCTGACTCCCATCACACCCAGGAAATTTGAGACGTGGTGCCAACAAAAGCTGCCTCTCTCAATACACTCTGCCGTCGTAATAACAAACCATAAAATTAACTAAATTTCACCACGGTGTAATGTGCAGCATAAAAGCGGTAGCAATGTGTCTGCAGGGCAAGGGAACATTCCATTGATATCAGTTTCTCTTTATTGCATTGCCAACAGTTAACAATTTCTCCCCCCTAAAGGCAGGGAGAATAGCATGAGCAAAAGAGAATGGACAGTTGCAAATGTGCTGCAGCTACCTGCACATGTATGCAGCCATGAGCGATGTGGAACAAAAAAGTGACGAGGGTCACGTGCACATGTTCACACACACACACACACACACACACACCCCGACATGCTTTCCATGTCCACACATGTCCCCTGGCTGTGGAAGCACATATGACTGTGCAATGAATGCCCAGATGCACATACAGAAATACACAGATGAAACAGTACATATACACCTGTGATGTACACATCATACTTGCTCAACACAGGTGTACAAATGGACAGCCCTATGCACAGGGATGCGTTTTATTCTCTTTTCAAAAGGTCACCAGTCACCACCTTGGAGAATTCTGCAATTAGCTGCACCCCAGTAGTAGCAAGTTCAGCCCATTTTCCAAGTAACAACGTTTAAAAGCCGGAACGCTCTCTTCCTGACCTATTGCTAAGAAAAGACAGCCAAGGCAAGCTTCCACGGTTTCGGCAGGCTTGGCTTGACCCAAAATGACACAACCAGGGCTGTTTGGCAGAGAGCAGAAAACAATGAGCCTCGGGGATACGAGCTCTGCTTAGAACATATTTCCAGGCTGCGTAAACGTGCCTTGTTCACTAACGGGGCTTCTCTTGCACTTTGGGGGAAAACAGAAAGCAGTGCCAGCAGCTGCGTGAGTCTGCGGCTGATAAGATCTGCCTTTGATGAGTTCACAGGGTCAGGAAGTTCTCCTGACTATCTGCCCTAAGTCCTTCCTGGCGCAGTTTAAGTCCATTTCCTCTCGTGGGGAGAGAAAACATCTGCTCATCACACAGTCTATGTACACACTGTAGAAACCTGTTATTTCTCCACCTCTCAAATGGCTAGATCCTCTCTGAAATTCACAAACACCTGCAGCCTCCACTCGTCTTACATCCCAGCTGTGCACTGGGGCGAGGGCAAGTTCTTAAAGCTTCCCATGTCTGGTCTGCAAGGTCCACAGGATTGAAGGCTACTGTGTGCCTTGGAGAAAGGCACTGTGCGCTGTGCGCTGGGATTCAGGAGAGCTGGCTCCACGCCAGTTGTGCTACCAGCCCAGGAACCTTGACAGGTTCAAATTCCTCTCAGCCTCTAAATGAAGCAGAGAGCCTTTAGTGGGGGTGAGGGAGGCCCCTTCAAACGCTGTGACCCCCAAATATTTTGAAACCCACTGGCAAAAGGCAGATGTCAATTCCCCTTTTCTGGAAAACAGCATAAAAAAAGAGAGAGAGAATACCTTCTGATGGTGTCAAAGCCAGCCAGCTATTAAGTGTGGGTGAAATGTAACTGTTAAGAACGACTTGCTCCACACTTTCAGGACAAATTGTCTTAAAAATGCTGCCAGTGCAGTAATTACTCAGATATTTACACAGTGATTAACATCCTCACCTCCAAATCACATGAGGTTGTTCTATAGACAGTCAGATATCCTTTTGGTCTAGCCGTGGAATGTCTTACAATGTTCAACGTTCAACAAATAATTCCAGAGTGACCACACTGTAAATACTGGGGCGTGGGGGACATTCTGGCTCTGGGAACACAACGCGGAACAAGATCTGCTCTTAGATAAAAACTGTGGAAACTGATGACCCCAGCTACCCACTTCCCTCATCTGGCACTCAGCTCCCATCCTCTGGACAAGAAAATAGTCATTTTCTTCCCCAAGAAGACACATTTCTGGGCCCCAAACAGCATCCTAAAGTGCCACTTGGATGTTGGGCTGTCCACATGCCAAACGAGGGAGGAAGGATGGCTCACATCACTGTTCTCCGAATGACAGTGACCACGCTTCGCTGTTTTCCATGCCAGGCCACTTCCCGGGGATGCAATGACTGAAGAGGAGAAATGGAAACCCAGGGATCCTTCCATGATGAGACATGGCTTCTCCCATTTAGAACGCTGAGACGCCCAGGAAAGAGCAGGACCCACACGGGCTCTGTTCTGGTGCAGGTGATTACTCAGCTAGTAAATATAGAGTGAGCGGCATCCTTGCCATGTCATGGACCAGACAAACGGAGACACAGTGAGAGAAAGTGATTAACACCTGGAATCACAGAACATTAAAGCTGGATTAGAGGTTGGGAATCTCCTACCCACACAATACTTTGTAAGTGAAAATTCTGAGGTCAGAAATATAACTTATTCTCTACTGCCCAATCCCCAATCTGAAGTGTCCTATGTCCAAAAAACATGAACATTTACCTCATGAAATAATTTCTCAGCTTACACTTAATATCAGTTCTCAATCATGTACTCCACAGGTCAACTTTCCATGTTTTGTCCCATGAAAAGATTTGTTTTACTAAAACCATTGAACTAGAGATTCCTTCCATTCTTCCTTTCACAAACATTTATTGTGTACATACCATATGCAAGGCATTGACAGAAAAGGGAAAAGTGTTCCATCTTGTGAAAAGCAGCAATTATGAATGTATTTGCTCACATATAAGTAAATAAACCTTAATAATATAGCTCTCCTCTCCCTCTCTCTCTCCCCCTTTCTCTCTCCCCTCCACCCCACTCCCACTTTGGATACAATAATTGGAACTGATTAGACCTGAGTTTTCCATCTTTTTAGGTTAGGACAGAACACTCAAGGGCCCCTACACTTGGTCTAGGTGCTGAATTACATTCCATGCCTGCATTCAGGACTTATTGTGACAGGACTGTAGAAGATTGGACTTTCACTGGAAGCTTCTTTGAAAGCATTGAAAAGCGCCTCCACTGATTCTTATCTGAAAGGACCTAGCATAGAAGCTGAACCTAATAATGAAGACTTTTCACCAAAGACCCTGTAGTGTACATGCACATCATATATGATAAACAATACAGATCAGAACTGGAAATACTCAGCTTCTCTGCCTGGCTATAGCAGAGGAATGGTGATAGAATGGAATTCTGGACCCTACAGATCCCAAGGGGATTTTTTTCACTCTCTAGGTCTTGTCCACAACTTTTGCTCTTAAACAACACCACAGTGAGTCTGTAGTACAGCTAAGATTGAGAACTCAGCGGATTCCATTCAGAGCCTTTAGTGGCCTGGTTGACCTTAAGGGGTTGAGTATCCAAGGAAAGTCACACCACACACTTCTCTCACCTATCTTCACTATATTAATAAATCAAAATTGGAGAAAAATGAATTTCATGGACTGGTCTGAAGGGAAGAAAGAAGAAGGAGAGATGATGCTGAGAAGCCCATATGGAAAGAGCAGAGGGCACTGTTGCTAGGCAACCAACCTGGTCCACCAGAGAAGGGATGTAGAAGAGCTTCAGATAGTTCTGAGCATCAGCTGGTGGGACCTCTGGGTTCTTCTTCACTGTGTCTCCCTGTCCCTGTCTCCACAACAGGTGACCTACTGATTGTACTCCAAGGACAGCTCTGCTCAGTGAAGAGAGGCAGAAAAGAGGGGCATAAAGAAGCATGGGAGGAGACAGAAGAGATGGGAAGGCACACCAAAGAATCGAGAAATTGAAAGCAATAAAAGATCTCTTCCGTAGCATCACCCCTTCAGTCCAGTTTTCTGCCCAGGTTCGTAACTCATTCTGCAGAATCCATGGCAGTTGCACATAGACAGCGAGATCCAGTCTTGGAGGAAGTGGTAGGACACATCAAGGAGCACGAGGATAAGTCCGTGCGAAGGACAAGACAGCAGGTGTCTGAGTGTTGTGTGTAAGTTGTCTTTGGAACATATCACACATTTTCTCAGCAGTTTTGCTGCTTCGCCTGCACTTCTTATTTTCCATGTGTGTCTCTTTGAAGAAAGACAGTTCATACTGGGTAGGGACTCAACCCTAGCCAGGGCCCCTCCGCTGAGACAATGGCTGTTAAGTGTTGGGAGAACCCACGTCCCTTATCAGCACCGAATTACATCTGAGCACAACTGGGCATTAGTTTACCAGCACTGAGCAAGTCACTGGAATGGAAAGGAAATGATAGCAACATGAAGCTCTCTCTAATCAGGCCTTGGGTCCTGCAGCCTTTAACATGCCATATATTTCACTTAATCTGAGGCACCAATTGTACGGTACACTGTAATTTTATATATTACTAAGAAAGGAAAAAATGCTGGCAATTAATACTAGGACAACACATTGATTGTAAGATGTATTCTGTTCGGAGATGTTAAAATGTGAAGGAAAATGTGTGTCTTCAAATTGTTAAAATACAGTAAAATCTAAAGCCCTTAAGATGGCATTCAAGCCCTTTGCAGAATGGTCCCAATCAACACTCCAGCCTCAGGCCCTGGTCCCCCTTGGAGGACCAGTGATACAGCCAGATTTTCCTTCATTCATTCACACGCTCACCCCTGCTTGGTTCTGGGTCTGGTTGATGCTGCTTCTTTTGCCTGGAAGGCAGCCTCTCAGCCCAGCTTCGCATCTGCCTGGGCCAGTCCTCACACTTTGATTCATTTTCATTATGGCCCTGACACCATCCCTCACAGCACAGTTCTGGGGATTCCAGGGTCTGGTCCTTTTTCTGGGTTATGAGCTCCTTGAGGAAGATCAACCAACCACAGTTAACATTTACTGAGTATTTACTACGTGCCAGATAATACAAGCATTTACTATATACATTTTATATGCAAGTGGGTGCTGTTGTTATCTAATGAGAGAGACAAGATGTAAACGGTAACACTGCCAAATTCATATAAGCTATCGACTAAATATATTACTTCATCAAAATGGGATTCTTTGGGGCTTCCCTGGTGGCGCAGTGGTTGAGAATCTGCCTGCCAATGCAGGGGACACGGGTTCGAGCCCTGGTCTGGGAAGATCCCACATGCCGCGGAGCAACTGGGCGTTGTGGCCCGTGAGCCACAACTACTGAGCCTGTGCGTCTGGAGCCTGTGCTCCGCAACAAGAGAGGCCGCGATAGTGAGAGGCCCACGCACCGCGATGAAGAGTGGCCCCCGCTCGCTGCAACTAGAGAAAGCCCTCACACAGAAATGGAGACCCAACGCAGCCAAAAATAAATAAATAAATAAATTTATAAAAAAAAAAAAGGGATTCTTTGAACCCAGGTCTGGGTGACACCATTGCCCCATTTGTAATCATTTTGCCTCTTAGTGGCCTGAGCCTCAGCATCACGTAGGCATGAAGGAATCCTCAGTAAATGCATGTGGCATGAAGGAATGAATCCATCCATCATGGATTTGTTCCTTTGGCTTCGATGTGGCTTTGAGGGGACCAGCTAGTCTTGCTCTGCCTCTTACTATCCCTCTTCCCCATAACATCAGAAAAATCGTTCCTGCCGTTAAGGAATTTATGATTATAAATAAAACAAAGCCTTTAAGACGTTACTGAAAGCTAAAGAAAAAGGCAACTTGATGAAAATAATAACATGGATCAAGGTATGAATAACAACGCCGATAATAACAATGGAAGTCACAAGCCATCGTAATATACTTAGGCAAACAAAGGTTCTGTGAATATAATGAGTTACAAACGGATTCATCTTGGCTACAAAATAAGAAGCTTCCGTGATTGTTGCTGTTATTATAAATTAAGCCGGGCTTTAAAATTTCATGCTATCGACAAGCGTGGGTTTTAATACACGTGAGAGCACAATCAAAGCAAGACTGCCGCCTCCTGTTTCTCAGGTTCAGGGATTTGGGGGCACAGATGCGAGGCCAGCATTCCTGCCGGTCACCGCACAGGCCAGAGTGCCCGTGGCCTCTGACTTTTGCAACTGGGCTTAAGCAGAGGGAGTCTGGTTGGGACTGACTGGTCCAGTATGTGTTTTTCCCTCAGATGTTTGTGAGAGGACTGAGGGGCCCTGGGGTCTGGCAGAGGTCTCCTGGGAAACGGGACGAAGAACAGGATTCAAAGTTCTAGCGTTGAGGATCCACTGAAAAGAGTAAGATTTTTTTTTAAGGCTAGAAAAAAATCATACTATAAAAAGAAGAGAGGAGGCTATGATAAAGAATAGTCGGGATGAGCTTTTGATGGGAAGTCCTCTTTAAAAATTTTTTGATTGTGGTAAAATCCACAACACATAAAATATACCATCTTAATCATTTTTTAAGTGTCCAGGTTGGTCCATTCCCATAGTTGTGCAACCATCGCCTCCATCCATCCGCAGGAAGCTTCATCTTGCAAAACAAACGCTGGACCCATTAAACAACTTCCCGTTCCTCCCTCCCCGTGGCCCCAGGCACCACCCTTCTCCTTTCTGTCCAGAATGTTCTTTTTCAGTGGACCATTTCATAATCATGATTGCACTGTTCTTCCTGGGAGCCTTCAGTCCTTCTGAAACTTTTGTCCTTTGAAAAGGGAAGGGTCGTCCTTCCAGAGTCGTCTGGCTTAAAGAGACACTGGGAAGACAGCAAGTGGGAAACTGGTGCTTGCCTGAGAGCCCAGGGAGAAGAGGTTAAGTGCAAAAGCAGGTGCCACCTCTCTGCCAACAAACACTGAGCCATACGGTGGTCACCCCACCTCACTCCCACTGGAAACCCCCACAACCCCCAATGCCAACTTGACCGCTGTGCCTTATCAGACGTCACAAGGGCAGCTGTGAGGAACAGACTGCATGCCTTCTGGAAGAGTCACCTGAAATGAGCACGTCCCCACGGGGAAGGGGCCACAGGTGTGTCAAGACATGGCTTTTCCCCTCAGCTCTTGGGGAGGCAGCCTCGGCGTGCCCCACAGAAATGATCACTTCCCATGGGTGGCACGATGTGATAAAGGACTTCTGAAGTGTGGATCTTCAACAAAAAATTCAGAACTCTGAGCTCTTGGGGGTGGGGAGGTGGGGTGGGGAGACCAGTGCAACAGAGGACGATTTAGAGTCTCAGCTCCTGGAGAGCAAGGGCTGAGCTGTGCCTACTTCCTGTACCAGAAATAGTCAGCACTGGCCCCGACAAGTGAGGGTCAGCGTCCAGCCCCCTCGTGCGCTCTCTCAGTGACAGACTTTAGCTTTCTCCTCCCTCTTCCCTCCTTAATGTTGTTCCGTCATCTATATGATTGGATGCAGAGTCCCAACAGCTGTTCATCGGAATGTCTTGTATTTCCACCTCTGTCCTAAAAGCGTTGTCACTTTCTATATTGCAATTTACTTATGTTTCAAGGAAGGGTGGAGTTGAGAAGTACTCCCTTTTCAGTGGAACTAGGGGAGACTAATTTCTCCAAGGCATGTAGGGGTCCTGTGTCGAAACACAAAACACTACAGGAGGACGCTTCCCCTAATAAGAGAAATGAGGGGCACCGTGGATTGGATGTACCCTCTAGAACATCGGAGCTCAGCTTTCTCACTGGATCTTTGTCCATAATAAATATTTCCCCCAACAGAATAGGTACCGGCGGTTGATAAATGTTGGTGAAATGAACACCTGGAAATGCATACATGTATCTGAATAGATCTTAGATCTTTAAAATAAGTCCTTTTGGAAATGGGTATACATGTGAGAGTGGGAAATCCCATGTGTGAGCAGAATGTTTTAACTGGTAATCAACAAAACAGGTGTTAAAGTCCAGACTCTTAACACGTTAAGACTGGTTACTCTGACTTACATTAGAGTTCTAAGGGCGCATACAAACGTACGGCATTGGTTAACTATTCTGCTAATTTGACACCTCAAAAATCATCATTTATCCCAGCAATGAACGACTCCAAAAAGTTATTTGGACAGTGGTAAACTATAATAATTTATACATTCCTGGGTGCTTGTTATGGATAATGGTAAACTGGTACTAATTTGTACATCCATGGGGGCTTGTTATACAAGCATTAAAGATGAATACTTTGCTCTTGTTTGTCTCTTGAGGGCAAGAAAGCTCAAATTTACCCAGTATGTTGAGCTCTCCTGTAGAAAGACATGTTATATCTCATCTACAATTATAACAACTACCTAGCTTGCTGTTGAATGAATGAAAGAATGAATGAGTCAACAGGAGCATCTGTCAAAACCCCTGCGTAAGGAAATGATATAATCCATGGTTCTGAGCCACTTGAGTTCGGGTCAGTTGGTTGCTCTGGAAACGCCATAGAGTCGTGCCCTCTCAATCTTCTGGGCTCTGCCAGCCAACTCACTCCATTTGGGAACTTCCCTCCAACAGCCACGACTATATTATGCTCCTGGCAGGGCCCCAGGGCTCCAGTGTCTCACCCCAAGAGTAACTCTTCGGGCAGTGCCAGAACAGCCCCGGCCTTGCGAAAGAGCCCAGCTGGACCATAAATTGTAGAGACAAAGATAAAGACGCACATTTTCTCCGGTCTCAAAGGCCTTCAGCATAGCACGTTACCCGCCCCCCTTCCAGGCCAGCACAGGCGTTCACATGGCTTCCTCCACTTTTTCTCCTCTCCACGCTGTCCCTTTCTCCTCTTTCCCCAACTGCTGCAGGAGCCATAAGACTCCTCTAATTCCTCATCACCGGAGCTTCATATCATTCCAGAGCTGGTACAGTGGGCTGTTTGTTGGCATGACCTTGAAATGACCCTTTCTCTGGGGCTGAGTCTCAGCGCTGCGTTAACCTTGTTCCCACAGACAGCTGTGGGCTGCCAAAAGGCCCTCAAGTTGAAGTCAGCTGAACCTGGTCCAGGCACTGCTGCTTGCTACCTGGGCGACTCTGGGCAAGTTGTCTGACCTCTCTGATCCTTAGACAATAATGCCAGCCTCACAGGATGGCAGTGAGCATCAAAGGAGATGTCTCGTAGCTTTAATTAAACTTAGCATTTCTAGCATGCCTTGAAGGTTACAAAGTATCGTCACATCTTTGGATCTCTTAGAGGGAGGCAGGTAGGTATTTTAACTCAGTTTTTTAGGAAAAAAGAAATGTTAAAAACCAGAGTCCAAAAATATTACGTGATTCAGCCAAATCAGTAATGGAGAAGGCAGGATTAAAACCCAGGTTATCAGGTTCCCCATCCAGTGCTAATCCCACCCTCTCTCTGTAAAGCAAGTCTTGTGGCTAGAATTTTTGCAGTAGGCTTGTTTTCCAAACATGCCGGAAAGGCCACAGAACAACTGGGAAACCTAGACTGTTTACCCTTTGTGGTCACTAGATTTCAACCTGGTTAATTTCCTGGACTCTCTGAAAAGGCATGCCATCCCTCACTTACAGTTTGTAAGTCAGTTTCCCTCTCCTACTGAAAGGGATTAGTTTATATTGAATATAAGACACTGGCTAAAGTCCTTTGAGATGCTTAGAGATCAGTTCTGGATAAATTACACACACACATATTTTACTAGAAATCTGGACCAATCTGAGCTCCTGGAGGAAGTGCCCTTGCAGAGGTGAAGGTAGATATTATTGATGAGTTGTCTACTCAGAGCCTTGAATGAGAAGGTAGGTATTTTTGATGGTGATATCAATAGGCAGTAAGATCTACTCAGCAGTAAGAAGATGACATTAAAGGAAGGGTCAGAGAAGGAAAGAAAACTGCATCCCTCTGCTGACCTTGCCAAAGATGATAAAATATAAATAACATGGACGTTACCCTGATTCCATTTTTTTTCCTCTTTTCTCTGATCACCCCTTGGGATAATTAGCTGATACAACAAGGCAAACAGAAAACCTCCTGGATTTGTTGCCAGCCATTGCCCGCTCCCTGGTGGAGAGAGTCAGATTAGATAGCATCAAAGCACTCTCAGCTGAATCTCCTCCCTGCAAAGAAGGAGAAACAAGAGGGGAATGCCAGATCTTTCTTTTCTAGCCCAGAAAGGTTGCCGGGAAGAGCTCGAGGGCCGATGTGGGGTGGGAAGCTGGGATGGGTCTCCATGGCAACCACCCAGGCCCAAGGCCAGTTTCATCACCTGGAAACTAAACAAGATGCAGACAGAGGGGGTATCCATCAGGAAGTTTGGATTCTCCTAAGCGTGAGCCCGTTTGTATGCAGGTGTGTGTGTGTGTGTGTGTGTGTGTGTGTGTGTGTGTGTGTGTTTGTGTGTGAGTGTCTGTGCTGGGAAAGGGGAAGGAGAACAAAAGATTCAAGAAGGGACTGGGGAAAAAAATCAATGCCAGCCCAGCAAAGAGGTATTTCTGGAGAAGAGTTTTGATGCCCAAGATGGCCAAGCAGGAAATGCTGGGTGGGTCACAGAAGCAGAGGCCATCTGAAGGCCTAGTGTTGAGCAGGTCACCCAGGGGGACAGGGGGTTTTGTGCTCCTAGGAGAGTCTGCAAACCATATCCGAGTTCCAGGAGGGAAGGCAGCTGCCTAGGATCACACAGCTAGTGGCAGAGCCCAGACCCCATGCCAAGCTTCCAACTCTTGTGCCTGGGCCATCCTTGTTTCTTCCACTGGCTTCACCCTCTCCTTCTCCCCTTTTTCAGTCTTTCCAGGCAGCATTTGACCTTCAGAGGCACTTCAATGCCACCAGTGTGTTCATCTGAACCAGATTTCCCCTGCACAGAAGCACGGACACAGGATAGCCAGACACTATGATTTGGTGCCTTACCAGGCGTGGCTCTCCTGGGACAGACGTGGGAGAAAGCATGACAGGGAAGGAGGTGGAAGCTTCATTTGCCTTGTGGGTTTTCCTTTAGTTGATGCTGGAGGAGTGATTTCTGGGGTAGGAGGTGTCAGCTGTAAACCCGCCCTCTCTCTCCCACCTGCCTATCACTCAGCTGGAAAGAAGAGGGGGGAAGAGCGACACTCTGGCCCTGCCACTGCTAACTGAGTCACCTTGCCCAGGTAACCTCTTTGCCTCAGTTTTCATATCTTTAACACAATAACAACACCCACGTAGGCCTAAGATGTTTCTAGCGGCCCTCCAGCCTCCCCTTGAGGGAAGCTCAGCCCGAGGACACAGCTGAAAAAATCCCTGAGTACAGGAGTGAAGGGATGAAGGAATTCCCGTCCTCCCTTCTCATCCAAACCTCTTCTCTTTGGCTCAGAGTTTCCCAACCTTTTCACATCATGACGCCTGCATTAAAGTCATATTTGTAGAAAACAAGGTAAACTGGAGGGTTGCTCCCAGGGCAGGAAGATGGTCCCAGGGGTTCTGGCTACCCCAGGCCCCTCCTGATGGCTCCCAGGACTGTGGGAAGCTGTATCTAGGTGCACTGCAGCCAAGAGAAGACAAAGAAAGCACAGCCCAAAATACGGGGGTGGAGGTGGGTAAGGGGAAGCCCGAGCCTCTGGGGCCAGGGAAATTCTGGGCACTTATTGGTTTAGGATTATCTGGACCAAACTCTGTGAGGCAAGGCAGAAAGGATCACCCTGATTAGCTCAGGCCAGTGGGAGACCACCTGTGACCCCGGGGGTGGAGACAATCCTCCTTACATTTCCTGGTCACTGTACTCTATGGGAGGAAGGTTGGACGACCATGGTGGAAGCTACAACTGTGCCCACCGAGGAGAGACAGTGCAGGATTCCTAATGGGAGCAGCACCCAAATAGGAGACGTTCCATCTGTGATCCTAATGCTATGCCTTCCCCAGCATGCACTTTGATCTGCTCATCCATGAAACAGAAGTCACCAGCCAAATGCCCAAACTCAAAAGATATGCGCAGGACAATAACGGCCACAGTGAGCCATCAATTAAAGGACCAAACATTTGAGCTTGTCTTGAAAGTGTGTGTGTGTGTGTGTGTGTGTGTGTCTGTGTGTCTGTGTGTCTGTGTGTTTTTTAAATAAAAGGGTTATTTAGCTCTTTTTCTCCCTCTCTCTTAAAAGCACCTTTCAACTCAGGAGCTGCCAAAGAAGTTATAAGCCGGGGCTATGTATAGAAACCACAACACTCACTACTGAGACAGAGCAAGCAGCAAGTCCCCCACAGTTTAGGGTAAGGAGAGAGCAGGCAGATCCAGCCCAAACTGGGGGGAGACGGGGTGGGAGATGGGGTGAAGGGTGGGAGGGATGTGGCGGGGGAACGGAGGGGTCACCACAACGCTACCCGGTACATATGGGGGGTTATACAGGGAGGGCTACCGAGGGTCGGCACGGCCAGGGATTGCAGTGTTTGTGTGATGGAAGGACCTGCCTCAGGGCATCTCATTCATGCTCCTGGATGCAGTTTATCATAGTTGGAGAGGCCTTCAGGGACAGGAAATGTGATAAATTCCCATTCCAATGTTTCACGACCCTGACAGCAAAGGAGCTCTTCCTAATAACTAAGCTACAGGCTACTTCTCACAGTTTAAATGCATTTTTTCTCCTGATGTCCTTAGTGGAGATGGGGAACAGCTGGTCACCATCCCACATAATAACCTCGCTTATATTGAAGATGGTTATTATATCACTCCTCACCTTTTGATTCTCCTTGTTAAAAAAAAAAAAACTTCAATTTCTTTATCTTGGCATCAAACGCTCTTTTTCTTTGTCCCAACTCAATCCATCATCAACCCTCTTTCTCTTTTTAAAGTTATATTCTTCCTCCTGATCTTGTTGTAAAATTGGTGGAGCACGTATAAATATCATTCCTATTGTACCAGCGTGAAAATGGAGGTAGAAGTACCTGGAGCGGGGGAAGGGAAGGAAGGTATGTTGTGTACCTACCCTTTGCAAGTTGGTTGCTTCCCCTACATTCTCTGTTAGCCCTCACGACCTGAGGAGGTATCTCAACCTCCGATTCACAGATCTGGAAACTGAGATTCAGAGAAACTGTTACCTGTTCAAGATTATCTGGTTAATAATCACCACAGCTGAGGTTTGGATGCATCACTCACAGAACAGTTGAGACCAAGAGTCCATTAAATCCGTTCAGGAAAATTCGAATCAAAACTACAATGAGATACCACTTCACACCCGCTGGGGTGGCTGTAATAAAAGACAATAACAAGTATTGGCGAGGATGTGGAGAAACTGGAACCCTCACACATTGCTGGTGGGAAGGTAAATGATGCAGCCACTGTGGAAAACAATCTGACAGCTCCTTAAACGGTTTGAGGCATAGATTTACTATATTATCCCGAAATTCCAATTCTAGGTATATATCCAAGAGAAGTGAAAACATATATCCATGCAAAAACCTGTACACAAATGTTCACAGCAGTATTATTACCAAAGAGTGAAACAACTCAAAAGTCCATCAAATGAGGAATGGATAAATAAATTGTGCTATCTTCATATAACAGAATACAATTCAGCAATAAAAAAGGATGAAGTACTGACACATGCTACAACACGGATGAACCTTGAAAACACTATGTTGCATGAAAGAAATCAGTCACAAAGGACCGCATATTGGATGATTCCATTTAGATGAAACGCCTAGAACAGGCAAATCTGTAGAGATGAAGATTAGTGGTTTTCTAAGACTGAAAGGCATGGGAGGGTGATGGCTAAGGGTTGTGGAGTTTCTTTTCAGAATAATAAAAATGTTCCAAAATTGATTGTGGTGATGGTTGCTGAACTCTGTAATTATACTAAAAGCCACTGAATTGTACTTTTTAAACGGGTGAATTGTATAGAATGTGAATTATATCTCAGTAAAGCTGGAAAAAAAAAAAAAGGGTACACTAAAACTCTGCTTTTTAAATGTTTGGGGATCCTTTGCTCTCCCAAGAATTGGACCACGGGTCCATAAAGCAGGTCCTTGAAAAACTTTCTAGACCGTGTTCACGAGACTTGCCCATAGTTATCCATCCCATCAGCCCCAGCGGTGGGCGTGTGAGGCTGGCCACAGGCTGTACCGTCCTGGGAGTGAAGACCCAGGCCTCAGAAGAGGGAGTGACGAGGCCCCTCTGGTCGCCTTGAGAAACCCCACTTCCATCTCCCTCACTGCCGTGGAAGGTGGCGAAGCAAAAAGCGAGCGCCTGTCCAGGGGTGGAATGAGTCAAGTGTAGGACGGAGGACCTGGAGTCCCCGCCAGGCGCCAGGACCGCCGTCCCTCAGGGAGCAGGGCCAGGAGCCTGCCGGCCGGAAGCTCTGAGGACAAGGACCTCCCCGGGCTCCTGCCTCACTCTGTCCGTCCACAGAGCTCCAGAGAAAGAGAAAGCGGAGGCAGGAAAGAAGGGGAGAAAGGAGCATGCAGAGACCAGCTGGAAAACAAAAGGGGGCCAGTTCCCTCTTCTTAAGCCTGTTATTAGGCTGCGAATCAAATTAAACCACAGGGCTCTCCACTTACAGAGTGCTATTTTAAGGCTTATTAGACTATATTAGGACTGGCATACATTTCCACTGACATAATATCGGCCTGTAATTGGATTTAGGGGTGAGGAGGCCGCTTTCAGCTGGAGTGGGGCCCCTGCAGGGAGGAACCTGGTACTCTGCTCACAGCACTGCCACCTCCCCTGAGGGCGGCCATCCGAGGGCCCGCGACCCATCCAGGCCCCAAGCACAGCTGTCCGCCTCCCCCTCTTCCTCCGCCCTCGCCTGCTCCCTTGATAAATTCCCCAGAGGCCACGCAGGCCCCTCTGCTGAGTCTGCGTGCCCATCACGGAGTGGGCTCTCGGGTCTCAGAGCGGCGGGAGGCCCCTGAGGCTGGGGAGACAACAGCTGACGCCGAGACAGGGCCCCGGGGAGGGAGGCGGCCTCACCTTTCGAGACTCCAGGCAGCTGTGGACATGAAGGCTGACCTGACCTTCAGTGGGAGGTGCTGGGGTTTTTCGTGGGTGCTGAGAGACCGGGGAACTGGGGGCTGGAAGCCCTGTTGGCCTTGGCCTTCGAATCTCCTCCCATCCCCTCCCCAACGGCTAGACTCTGGGAAATGACTCTCCCTGGTCAATCCCGGACCGCCCCTCAGGGCAGTGGCAGAGTCTGAACAGGGAAGAAACATGGGAAGGAGTCCACACACTGGATGGGGAGAGGAATGTTCACGAACATTCACTGAGCAGGTGGTGGGTCCCACCAGAATCACCTTTTCTCCTTGCAAAGTGAAGAGTAGGAGTGCGAAGCAGCAAGGGTCACGGTCAAGCCCTTGGCTTCTGGAATCAGACCTATCTCTGCCATCTGGCCGTGTGGTCAACCTCTCAGAGCTGCCGTTTCCTCCTCTGTAAGAGGAGAAATGGAACCCATTCCTTCCCATCATGAGTGTTTTGAGAATTAATTGAGGCAATGCAGGTAAATGGTGAGTAAAAGGCTTAACACCATGAGTATCTTCTCCCCTTCCATGAGCTTTAAAAATTTCAAATACTTCTACTAAAAGGCATCATAACGGAAACAGACCTCACCAGTCGAGTACATTACAAAATAATGTTGGGAAGAGAAATATCTTGGTACAGGGACAAGCATGTATGAAATACCACTTCCCAAAATATTGCTCAAACATGAAAAAAAAATACCAAATTCCTTAAGATTTTCCGCTCATATATGTGAACATCTCCTGCTCCCACTTGCCAAGATGCTTCTTAGCTTTACTTTGATGTCTTCAATTTCCACACTTGTTTTCAGCTCTTCTGCCAGAGCCATGTGCTTGTTTATTTTTACTACATTTTTATGACGTTTCTGCTATAGCAATAAGTTTTGCATTATTAGTTTTATCAAATAACAGAATGGCTGGTTGGCTGGCAGAGATTACTGGCCTGGTTTTTATGGCTCCATCCCAGAATACTTTTTGTGATTACTTTCTAAGTTGTTCTTAGATCCCTTCTTAAATATGTGTTTACGCCCTTATTAACTCACATTTCAGGGCTAATTGTTATGGTATAAACTTAGCATCAGTGTGATGCCAATTGCTGTAATCTTATTGTTATTACTTAATCACATGTTTGTGTACTCAGTTCCGTGCAACAGATGTATGTAGGAAAAGTTGCTTGTAAATGTAATATTTACAAACCGAATTTCTTTTTATATTCATTAGGAAGATTCCCCCTCTAATACATATTATTACACCTTAAAATATCTGTTTGGCAAGTTCAATGTATTTGGGATACTGAATTTCCTGAAACTGGAAGGAAACCTTATTACAAAACAAAGAGAAGCAGACAAGTATGATCTTATCTCTGCAATGTGTAGCTTCCTCTACTGTTCTTATCTGACTGAATAAGTCTATGAATGACTTGGTTCTATCTTTGAGAGGCATAGAAAGCATGTACTCCCTCCATGGATCAAGGGGGGAAACTGAGGCAGAAGGACAGGGCGGGTATCTTGCCCTGCCCTGCCCTGCCATGGGGTCCCAGATGTCCTGTTCTCTGCAGAGAAGGCCCTCATGTCTGGCATTAACCAAGTCTGTTGGGCCTCTTGAAGGCTTTGCACCTCCTGAACGTCTGCGCTCTTTTCATGGCAGATCTGTTTCCCTCATGGAGCCCAAGCTCAGGTTTTTTTTTTTTTCTCTTCCCCACCTCAACAAATGTCCTCATTGCTCACTGGCCCCCAGAGAGTTCCACATCCATAAGAGAGGGGACCTCCTGCAATGTCCCCCCAAGGGAACATCAAAGGAGCAACTGTCCTGGCGGGATTGGATTAATGGCATCTGAATTATTACAGCCAGAACTGGTGCATGCCTGTGAGCTGGGGGCACCGGCAGATTGCTTGTGCGTGTCTGTGTATATGTGTGCGTGCATGAGTGTACACTGAGCGTGTGCTTAACAAGAAGTTTAAATCAGGGATGAGCTGAAATTCACAAACATGAATTATATCACTGTAGACTCACGGTCTTCACAATTAAGGCAGAAAGAGTTTTTATTTGAAACCCACTAGGGTCTCAAATCTTTTTAGGGCCTGGTTATCTGGAGTAGAAGTGCTTTATATTCACATTTTTTACTGTTGTGTCATTACAGCTCTTCTCTTCTCATCAGGGAATGGAATATTCAGACGGTGGAGGGTGGCAGGCTAGTGTCTTTCATAAAAATAACTTTTAATCAGAAAGCACTGTCATTATCCCCAGTGTTGTCTGGCACTAATATGTGCAGGTGACTGATGTAGGGACAGGCTGCTTCGCGCACGGCTCCATGGGTGTGTTTGTTTGTACACATATGTGTGTGTCCCTAAGGCACCCCTGCTCTGCAGATGGTTCTGATTAATCTGGGCAAGGAAGCTCTTGGATTCTTTTCCTCCAAAAAGGAAGATGTTCTAGCTCCTCCCTCTGCTTGGCATCTAGCACGTACAGATGCGGCAAAGGCAGAGAATTAGAGAAATGGTCTGAAGTTCCACAAAGGCCTCCAGGGAGGCAACTTGCTGACAGCCCCAGGGAAATGTGGAGAAGATGCCTGAGTTCCTTTTCAGCACTGGTGTGGTTCTAGGGTAAATGAGTCTTTGAGTAGCTTTGAAACAATGATTGGTAAACGATAAGGCAAATGCATGCCTTCCTCTACTAGACTTATTTGGGGGGTAGTCCAAGATCCAAACACCCCCTCCTTTGGAGAAACCTTCCTTTAAGGGAGGTCTTGGTGGCAGGCAGGGCCAAGTGCCCTTAGTTTGGAAGCAGAAAAAGAACCAGATACCCTCTTTTCCTGCCTCTGGCAGTTAGGGCCCTGGGCTGGTCAATGGAGTCTTGCTTCCAAGACTCTGGATCTCCAGCAGGCAGTGCACAAGAAGGATGGTGGAGATTGTTCAGGATGGCAGTGGTGAGTCACAGCAGGGACAGCACATCCAGCAGACTGTTCTTGCTAAAAGATGACTGTCACACTTCCAGCTGCCAGAGTGCCCAGATTCCTGTACTTCATCCAAGCCTGCTCCTCCAGCCACCCATCAATCTGGGAGGCCCTGATAGCCTTCCCCATAAATTCTCTTTTTGATTAAGATAACCTGAGTCAGTCTCCATTAGTTGCAACTAAAACATCCTAACTGATAAATCTCCAAGACAGCTGACGTCAGATTTCATTAGCTGAAGGGCAAGTCCCACTGGCTATGAGCAAGAAACGCACCCAATAGCAATCTCCATTTCCATGTAACATCCAGACAAATGAGACCATCAGGTGCTCAGCAGACACCTTCATTCATTCATTCAATTAACATTTATCTAGTACTAACCATGTGCCTGGCACTGTTCTAGGTATAAGAGATACAGCGATGAAAAAGAGAAAATCTCTGTTCTCATGTGGCTTGTATCCTGATGGCAGGGGAGACAAGCAGTCATAAACATATAAATACCTCCTATGTCAGGTGTTTCTAAGTGCTGTGAAAAAGAATAAGCCTGGGAATAAGCCTGGGAAAGGGGGGTAGAGAGTGCCAGAGATGGGGGTATGGCTGCTTTACATAGCAGGGTAAAGCGACAGTGGGACTTGAAAGAAGGAAGGGAGTTAGTTATATGGACACAGGGGTGAAAGGAATTCCAGGAGGAAGGAATTGAAGATGCAGAGACTCTGTGGCAGGAGTCTTTGGGGCATGCTGAAGAAATAGCAAAGAGGCCAAGTGTGTCTGGAGACTACTGAGCAAGGGAGTGAGTGTGGAGAGAGAGCAGGAGGCCAGCTGGTGAAGGACCTCAAGGACCACCGTAAGAACCGTGGATTTTACTCTGAGCGAGAAGGGAAGCCACTGGAAGATTTTGAGCACAGGAGCGACACAAACCCACTGACGTTTTAAAAGGTCTCCTCTGGTTGCCACACTGAGAATAGACTTTGGGATGGAGGGATGAGAGGAAGCAAGGAAACCATTAAGGAAGCTATTGCAACAGTCCAGGAAAGAGAATACTGTGAGTTGGGTTAAAGTGAGAGTGGTAGAGATGTGAGACGTGGTCAGAGCCTGCATGTATTTGGAAGACAGATCCAGCAGGTTTTATAGCCAATTGAACGTACAGTGGGAGAGAAAGAGAGGAGTCAAGGATAACTCCAAAGTATGGCCTAAACAACAAGAGTGGAATTGCCATTAACTTACTGGAGAAGACTGGGAGTGGGGCAGGATTTTACAGAGAAATCAAGAGTTTAATGTTGGGCATGTTAAGTCTGAAATCTTTATTAGACTTCCAAGTATAGATATTGAGCAGGCATGTGGGTATTTATATGAGTGTGGAACTCAGGAGAAAGATACGAGACTGCAGATGTGATTTTATAAATCACCAATGTCTAGATGGTGTTTGAAGACAAGGAACTAAATGAGACTCCCCTAGACAGTGAGTTAGAGAAAAGAAGAGGTGCAAGGATAATGGGCCAAGGCATTCTAACAAAGGGGTATGAGAAGGAGCAACAGTGAGGTAGACAGGGAGAAAGGAGGGGAGGGAGAGGGAGAGAGAGGAAAGCACAGAAAAAGAGAGAGGAGGAATGGGGGAGGGGGAGGGGAGAGGCAAGAGAGATAGACAGAGAGATAGAAAAAGAGATCCTCTACGGCCAAGAGAAAAAAGTGTTTGAGAAGGATGGGGTAAGATCTCAGAAATGCAGCTAACTTTACATCTCAAGGAACTAGAAAAAGAATAAACCAAGCCCAAAGTTAGAAGAAGAAAGGAAATGACAAAGACTAAAGCAGGAAAAAACAAAATAGAGAACAGAACAACAATAGGAAAAAATGAAACTGAGCTGGTTTTTTGAAAAGGTCAACAAAATTGACAAACCCTTAGCTAGACTAAGAAAAAAAGAGAGAAGACTCAAATAAATAAAATCAGAAATGAAAGGGGAGACATTACAACTGATGCTATAGAAATAAGGATTATAAGTGACTGCTTTGAACAATTACATGCCAACAAATTGGATAATCTAGAAGAAATGGATAAATTCCTAGAAACAGACAACCTACCATGACTAATTCATGAAGAAACAGAAAATCTGAACAGACCTATAACTAGTGAGGAGATTGAATAAAAAAATCAAAAACCTTCCAACAAAGAAAAGTCCAGGAACAGATGGTTTCACTGGAGATTTCTACCAAACATTTAAAGAAGAATTAACGTCATTCCTTCTCAAACTCTCCCAAATAACTGAAGAGGAGGGAATGCTTCCAAACCCATGAGGCCAGTATTACACTGACACCAAAGCCAGACAAAGACATTACAAGAAAACTATAGCTCAACATTCCTGGACAAATATAGATGCAAAAATCCTCAACAAAATACTAGCAAACCAATTCAATATCACATTAAAAAGACCATACAACATGACCAAGTGGAATTTAATCCCTGGGATGCAAGGATGGTTGAACATACAAAAATCAATTAGTATGACACATCACATTAATATAATGAAGGATAAAAATCTCATGTCATCTCAATAGATGCAGAAAAGGTATTTGACAAAATTCAACATCTTATCATAATAAAAGCATTCAACAAACAAGAAATAGAAGGAAATTGCTTCAATAGACTAGAGGCCAATATATGAAAAGCCCTCAGCTAACATCATATTCAACAGTGAAAAACTGAAAGCTTTTCTGATAAGATCAGGAATGAGGCAAGGATGCCCACTCTTGCCACTTCTACTCAACATAGTACTAGAAGTCCTAGCTAGAGCAATTAGGCAAGAAAAAGAAATAAAAGCCATCCAAATTAGAAAGAATGTTAGCCAAGATGACATTATCTTATATGTAGAAAACCCTGAAGATTCCACAAAAAAGGTTAAAATTAATAAGCAAATTCAGCAAAGTTGTAGGATACAAATCAACATACAAAAATCACTTGTGTTTCTACACACTAATAACAAACAATCTGAAAAGGAATTTAAGAAAACAATCCCATTTACAATAGCATCAAAAAGAATAAAATACTTTGGAATAAATGTAACCAAGGAGGTGAAAGACTTGCATACTGAAAACCATAAAACAATGTTGAAAGAAATTATAGTAGACCCAAATAGATAGCAAGACATCCATGTTCATGGACTGGAAAATTTAATATTGCTAAATGTCCATACTACCCAAAGTGATCTACAAATTCAATGCAATCCCTATCAAAATCCAAATGGCATTTTTTGAAGAAACAGAAAAATCAATCCTAAAATTCACATGCAAACACAAGGAACCCCAAATAGCCAATCTTAAGAAAAAAGAACAAAGCTGGAGGCATTATACTTCCTGACTTTTTTTTCTATTACAAAACAACAGTAATCAAAACAACATGTTACTAGCATATAGACAGACATACAGACCAATGGAACAAAATACAGAGCCCAGAAATAAACTCTTGCATATATGTAGATGATTAAATAATCTTTGACAATGGTGGCAAGACAATTCAGTGGGAAAAGGACAGTCTCTTCATCAAACAGTGTTGGGAACGCTGGATCTCCACAAGCAAAAGAATGAAATTGGACCCTTATCTTACACCATACACAAAAATCAACTGAAGGGACTTCCTTAGTGGCTCAGTGGTTGGGAATCTGTCTGCCAACGCAGGGGACACGGGTTCGATCCCTGGTCCGGGAAGATCCCACATGCCGCAGAGCAACTAGGCCCGTGAGCCACAACAATGGAGCCTGCACTCTAGAGCCCACGCACCACAACTACTGAAGCCTGCACGCCTAGAGCCCGTGCTCTGCAACAAGAGAAGCCACTGCAATGAGAAGCCCGCGCACCGCAATGAAGAGTAGCCCCCGCTCGCTGCAACTAGAGAAAGCCCGCACGCAGCGACAAAGACCCAAAAATAAATAAAAATAAATAAAAAATTTAAAAATAATCAACTGAAAATGGATTAAAGATTTAAATGTTAACCTGAAATTATAAAACACTCGAAGAAAACATAAGGGAAAAACTTCATAACATTGGTCTTGGCAATGACTTCCTGATATGACACCAAAGCACAGGAAACAAAAGCAAAAATAGACAAGTAGGACTATATCAAACTAAAAGCTTCTGTGCAGCGAAGGAAACAATCAATAAAGTGAAAAGGCAATCTAAGGTATGACAAAAATATTTGCAAACCACATATCTGATAAGGGGTTAATATATAAGGAACTAATACGAAATACATAAGGAACTCAGTAACCAAAAAACCCCCCAAATAACCCAATTTAAAAATGGGCAAAGGACTTGAACATACATTTCTCAAAAAAGACATACAAATGGTCAACCAGCATATGAAAAGATGCTCAACATCACTAATCATCAGGGAAATGCAAATCAAAATCACAATGAGAAAGTCACCTCATACCTGATAGGGTGGCCATTATAAAACAAACAAAACAGAACAAAACAAAAAAACAGAAAATAGGGAGTTCCCTGGTGGCCTAGTGGTTAGGATACTGGGATTTCACTGCTGTGGTTCGGGTTTAATCTCGGGTCGGGGTAACTGAGATCCTGCAAGCTGCATGGTGCAGCCAAAAAAGGAAAAAACAAAACAAAAACATAAAATAACAAGTGTTGGTGATGATGTGGAGAAGAGCCCTTGTGCTATGTTGGTTGGACTGTAAACTGATGCAGCCACTGCTGAAAACAGTATGGAGGTCAAAAATTAAAAATAGAGCTACCCTATGAGCCTGCGATCCATCTTCTGGGGATTTATCCAAATGAATTAAAAACAGTATCTTGAAGAGACATTTTCACTCCCACGTTCATTACAGCATTATTCACAATTTAGGTAGAAACAATCTAAATGTCCATCAGTGGATGAATGGATAAAGAAAATGTGGTATATACATAGAATGGAATATTATTCAGCTTTAAAAAAGCAGGAAAACCTATCATATGATACAACATGGGGGAACCCTGCGGACATTCTGCTCAGTGAAATAAATCAGTCACAGGACAAATGCTGCATGAGTCGACTTATACGACATAGTCAAACTCATAAAAGCAGAAAGTAGAATGGGGGTTGCCAGAAGCAGGGGGGAGGTGAAAATGGGGAGTTGCTGTTCAGTGGGTATAGAACTGCAATTGTGCAAGATGAGAAAGTTCTAGAGACCTGCTGGTAACATTGTGCTTATAGTTAACAATGTACTATACACAAGAATTTCTTAATAGGGTAGATCTCATCTCATGTGTTTTTTTACCACGATAAAAAATTAAATTTAGAAAAAGGGGGGGGAGGTATTCATCTTGTTAAGTGGTAGAATCGCAGACAGGTGGACGAGGGTGAAGACTGAGAAATGACCACAACACAGCAGCAGATAACTGATGGGAGGTTTGAAGGGAGGAGGAAGGAGAGACTCAGGGGCAGGAGAGCAAGAAGGGGGATATCTGACATCCCTTTTTAAAGTGCTCTCACAGAATCAGGATGTCCAGTTCTCAAAAGAACTGTTTTAGAAAGTGAAAACACTTTACTAATAGTGAGTGAAGATGTTTGGAACTGGATCTTCTTGGAAGCTCTGACAGGTAGCTAACAAACTGGGGTTCCTTTTTCTTCCTGACTGCGCCTGCCAGCGGGCCTGTTTTCTTGCCCCTGTGCTCCAACGTGAACGCTGGCAGCTCAGATGCAGCTGTTTGTATAAATGGTGAAGTTAGGTTTATAGCAATTTAATCAGCAGCATTAATAATGTCACCTAGGCTTAATGATACCAATTATAACCACAGCAAACATTGCCGAACAGCTTATAAACAGTGATATTAAAGATGAACTTCCTGTGTTTGGTCAATGCTGTTTTTAGAAAACAAAAGTAGAGGGGTTCATGTTTTAAATAGTCCTATATTCTCACTTCTACTCTGAACCAAGAACAACACAGAATGGCAGACTCTCACGAGGGAATAGCCCTGTTTTTTTCTTTATCACCCGTAGCTGTTTTGGCTGTTTGGCTAGGACAGATCTAAGTCCACTGCTGTTGGCCACCATAACGGAAGTGAGACCCAGGTGGTGGTATCATAGAACAAATCATCCAGGAACAAGGACATGGCTGGAAAATTATTCTGGCTCAGGAAATATTGGGTTCCATATCCTCAGCAAGTCCTGAGAAGTCCAGAGGCAAGCAAAGGGGATTTTTAAAGGTCAAACAGAGAATGTATCAAAGCTTTAACCCAAACAAAAAATCGGAGGCTGGATCAAATTAGTACTGTTCCTCTATGTGTGGGGCTCTCATAGGAATGATAGTAACCAACCTTCTTCTCCCTTCAAACATGTGTTAGAGAGTGAAAAATGCTCCTGGAGGGATTCACATTCAAGAACGAAGAAGACAGGGACATAGGGAAGGAGGATTCCCAAGGAGAGGTTGTGAATCCACCTGTTTCCAAGGGCTTCAACATTATAGCAACATCCCTGCTTATACGGGCGGCAGCATCCAGATGGAAAGACTGGTAGCAGGGAAGGAACGTTTCTCAGCCAGAAGTCTCTTCCAGACATGAGAGCCTTGAAATTTTACTTGCGTCCAGAGACACCTCCATCTAAACCCAGGAGAACTCCCCGACATTTTAAAATGCATCCACAGGAAATGATGATCTTTGCAGAGCCCGCGGGGGTAAACAGAGGAGGTAGCTGGTGAGTCAGACCTGCTCAGCCAAGGTGTGACCCACCATGATGTGCTGAGTGCAAAGCTCTGCGCCCTGTGTTTCCCTGTCCTTCTCTTCTCCACATCCTCTCACCTTTGTGATCCTCCTCTGCAAGGGGCTTCCTTCACCTTCCTCTGGTGGTCGGTAGTGTGCAACTCAAGAAAAGCTGCTCCTATCCAGGATTCCAGCCAAATGGGAGTCCCCCCGAGGCTACCATGTGGCATAGCTCTTGGGGACACAAATCATACGTTCTTTGTAAATGATGCCCCCAGGAGCTGTGCAATAGGTAGGCTCTGAATCCACGTCCACTTTGGGGAATCTTAAGATACCAAGACACCAAAATTCATTTGTTGTCTCTCTACCCAGTTTGCCATGATCAGCCAGAGCCTTTGACATTTCATCTCAGGCAGGTGGGGGGCTCAGAACGTTTCCCAAGAAAGAATCAAGGGCTTCACATCTCCCTCTTCATTCAATTCGTAGAAAGCCGGCCTCCAACACAAACCTTTTTAGTCTAAGATCTCCAGTGACGGCGGACTCTTCGGGGGGAGTTTACTGCAGTGTTTGGAAATTGCGTCGTGTGTTTTTATAGATTTGTGCGTAGGCCCGGTGGTCTTAGAACTCTGCAGGCAACGCTAATAAATAAATAACAGTGCTGGGCTGAGCCCAAGTTAAGAGTGAAGGATTTTGTTAGGCCAAAGTCAGAGAGAGGAATTACAGGGAGATCCCTGCCAGAAAGCAGGAGGTTGGACACAAAGCACTCCACTCAGAGGGAAGGACAACTATATATATATATATATTTTCCTAGGCAACGCACCTCAATGGAGATGAAGATCTGTGAACAAGATTCAAATCCCACTGCCACCACTAGCTTATTTTTCAGACTCTGAAACAAAGTCTTTCTGCGGCTCCACCTATGTGGCATCAACCGTCCAGAAGGGAACTGAGACGTTTATTTAATTATCCAGATTATTTTGAAATATATGAAACCTTTTAACCCAGATGTTTGTCATCTGTAGACAGTGTCTACGACTCAGGTTTCTCATCTGAAAACCAGGGGGGTTTCAAGCCCAACTGTCTCAAAGGAATGTCCTTTATATGAAAAATTGATCCTGAAGCAATGCACCCACATGCTTCAGGAAGAACAAAACTTGAAGAATATGTACTGTTGGTCTAACTAGATAGCGGCAGGGTCTCTAAATATAGCAGAAATTGGCCAAAGAATTTGGAGGAAGAGTGTTGGTGGAGAAGAAAAACGGAGTGAGGAGATGATTGCGTTTTATTAAATTTTCTGGAAGTAATTAGCTCTACAGGATCTTCAGAGACGGTGATTTCAGAGGTTCCCGGCCATTATTTATTCACAGTTAATTCCTTAACGCACAAGTTCATTCAACAAATATTAATTCGATGCTTGCTATATGACAGCAACTCTGGCAGGTGCTAGAGATAAAGGGGGTGAGACACTTTTTTTCTCTCTTTTTTTTTTTTAACTTTTGCAAATGAGTTGTTACAATTATGGCAACTTCTGTGAAGAAAACGTGAAAGGAGCTCTGACAACGGGTACTGAAGTCATGTTCTCATCGGTGTTGCTCCGGGGCAGGGCCGGGGTTCTTCCAGGACAGAGCAGGTACGGGGCGACTCAAAGGGGAAGAGGAGGAGGGCCAGCAAGGCAGGCCTGGGAGCAGCCGGGATCCCGCAGGCCACATACGCCGCATTTGGTTTTATCATGAATGCAATTAGAATACACTGGAGGGTAGAGCATCGTATAGAGGAAAAAACACCAGAATCAGAAGACTTGGGGCTCTGTACTCAGGTCGACGTCTTAAAGAGCCAGGCGGCCCTGGGACGGCCATTTGACCTCCCCAGACTCCGTCCTCTCATCTGTAAAAGGGCAATATGAATAGGCTCAAGACCAGAGCTGGAAGGCACCTGAGAGATTTGTTTTATTTTGTTTTGTTTTAGTCCAGCTCCCTCCTAATTCAGAAGAAAAAAAAAATCAAGGTTTCTAAAGAAACCTTGCAGTCATCAAAAGAAACAATGCATGTAAATACATTTTGTAAAATGAAGTATAACACCTAAGGTATTATTATTATTATTATTAGTTCTGATCTCTTCCACCCTGGCCACAGACTCACACATCTCAGTGTCCCTAAGTGTCCAGGTAGAGACAGAAAAATGGAGCTGTACCTGCATATGTGTATGTCTGTCTATGTCTGTGTCTGTGCATCTGTATCTTTATCTCGTTAGCTAGATCTAGAAAGAAAGGAGGAAAGAGAGCTGGGAGACGGCTGCCATTCCAGGACATTATTTACAGGGAGGGGGGCAATCCTGAAAACTGCCGTATCCCCTTGAGAGCAGTGACCTAATCAAAATGTATAATTATCTGCCTCATCTAAATGAAAGCATCATTTGAGAAACAGTAATGGGTTTCGGTGTGGCTTCAATTGCTATATAGTTCTCAATTGCTATTGAGTTCTCATTTGCCATGGAATTCAGTTGCTGAAGGGTAATTATAATGTTTAACAAATATATTCCCTTTAGGGACCTGATGTTAAAGACGCAACATCCCTTTTCTCATTTTACTGAATTCCCCAGCTCTCAGGACCATGGCTACACACCCCAGAAGCATGGGCACGTCTTCCTCCTAAGCTCACCTTTCTGCCAGTTCAGCTGCTCAGACCCGCACGGTCTGCCCCTCACCTCCAAATAGCCACGAGAGCTCCCACTGCCCCTCCGGTCTCCCTAATGAACTCCAAAACAGCTTGGGAGAATGTGCTTTGTCAATTATTTATTCCCCCCCGCCCCAGGTCCCAGGCACCAACCCTTCCCCACTACACCAAGATAGAAGACTGCGAAGATCAGAGCAAAGGAGGGGCTTGCCCTTAAAATACAGATCAAAGGTACTCAGCAACTCTGCAGACTAGAGGACTACAAGAAAAACAGGCTCTGAGATTTCCTTTCTTTAGCAGGCATATTGGATATTTTTTACAGGCTTAGCCCTCAGAGTTGAATGATGCGTCCCTCAACCAAACACACACACACACGCGCGCACACACAGAGACACACAGATCTGGAAGAGGAAGCCCAAACCCGGGACTGTTGCAGAGAGGCCAGTGCCTGTGTCCACACTGGAGCTTAGACTATGGCACAGAGGTCTGCTTGAAGAGGTGGCTCGTGGGTGTTGCCCTCCTCGTTGGCTGATTGAATATGCACCGTCCTGGACTCCCACCCTTGTCTAGCCCCTGCCTCTCTACGTCAGTCTACTGAATGCATACGACTTGAAGACACGGGCCACAACTGCCATATTCACCTTTTATCCCTGGTGGCCGGCCCTGTTCTTAACCCTGCAGAGATGCTCAGTAAATTTTTGCAGAATGCTCAACGGCGCACAGAGACAGTAAAATGTATTGTATTACTGCAAGCTGCCTGCCAGCCTGTTCCAAGATGCCGGCCTTGATATGGATGGTCCTCAATGCCATCCCCTCTCCCCAAGGAGTCAGCCGTAACGAGCCCGAGGGGCAGGCAGCTGCTGCGTGCTAGATGTGACCTCACAGAGCACCTTCCAGGGAAAACTGGGAGGAGCTGGGAGACAGAGGTGTCCCAAGAGGGCACAAGGCAGAGGTGGCAACCATGGGGGCCATTCACTATGCCATCCAGTGACAGAAGCCAACATCTCCAAAGGGTCCCATGGCCCTGAGATGCCTGGTGTCAGACTCACCGCTGTGAGAACAGAAACCCACTGTGTGGCCACTGTAGGTGCCTCATGAGCTCAGAGAGAAAGATGGATTGATTGATTTGTTTATTGGGCCTTTCATTTATTTTGCCCAGAGTGATGGATGAATTCAGCAAAGAGAGAAGGAGAGAAGGGACAATCGGGTTTGCAGGATGGTCTGTCAGCTGCAGAGTGGCTGAGCCAGCATCCCGTTATTAGCTCGGAAAATAACATTTCTCTCCAGGCCTCACTTAATCCTTTGTTGGGAGAATATTTTTTTCCAACCCACATTAATAAAAAACAATAACAAAAAATGTGGAAGGAGGAAGGGTTAGAGTAGGAAGCCCGAGTGAGGCAAGGAATTTGTTTAACGGAATCATTTCTGTGCCCCTTAAACACTTTGATAAAAGCCATGGGACCTAAATCAAAGCCACTGAAAGGAAAAATAAAAAGATGTCTGAGAACAATTCCATTTGCTGGAATTTTCCCTCCTGTATTTTATTATGATGGGGGGGTGGGTAAAAAATAGTTCTATTTGACCCTCCTTTGATCTTTCAAAGTAAAGAAGAACATTTGAAAAAGAAAAAGAATAGAAATTGACGCCAATCTTGTTTCCTTTCTTTTCTTTACTTGCATCAATAACTCAACTAGATTTGAAGTGAGGTATGACCAGCTATTGGGCCCAGGACACCCACAAATAAAAACCAGGAGTATGTAACTAGAGGGAGTTCAAAAGGCCACTAGGTCACCAAGGACCCTCTCTCAGTCACAGATCCTCTACCCACATAAGGCCTGAGACAATTTAGAGGACTTGGTAGCTTGGTCAAGTAGACCAAGATGGGAGGGAAGTGATGAGACGCCTTCAATTCATATTTTCATTGTGAGTGGATTTTCTGCAGATCCACCTGCAGTAAGGGGTTCCCTCCATGAAACAGGGCTGCCACACCAACCTCAGAGAGGTGGCAGAGGGCAGCAATATTCAAATAAGACAAGTCTGCAAGCATTTGACTCATTTCTAGGCCGGGAATCTGTGTAACTAGCCCCATTGCTCCCCAAAGAGGGTCATGCTCTTTCTACACCCATCTCATGAATCTTTGAAATTTCACTTGGAAATAGTGATAAATCAGGGGCACCTAAACTAAAAAACTGATGCCAATGCTAGAAGTGCAGAGATGGGAAGTAACCTGCACCTGGTATGTGATTCTGGCTGATCGACAGCGACTACCTGTGTTAAGAATGATTCTGAGAGGGCTTCCCTGGAGACGCAGTGGTTAAGAATCCACCTACCAATGCGGGGGACACGGGTTCGAGCCCTGGTCCGGGAAGATCCCACATGCCGCAGAGCAACTAGGCCCGTGTGCCACAACTACTGAGCCTGCATTCTAGAGCCCAAGAGCCACAACTACTGAGCCCGTGCTCTGCAACAAGAGAAGCCACCACAATGAGAAGCCCACGCACTGCAAGAAAGAGTAGCCCCTGCTTGCTGCAACTAGAGAAAGCACGCGTGCAGCAACGAAGACCCAACACAGTGCCCCCCCCAAATATATATAAAAGAATGATTCTGAGGATATGTTTGAATTTCATCAGAAAAAGCATAGTGCTCAATTGACTGATATCTGCTATAGGGGTAGAAGAAAGCACTAGTACCATATGTCATGTATATGCCATCCCTGGTAATTGAAAAGAGCACTGGATATGGAGTCAAAACGCCATGATCTATGACCTTAGAAGAGACCAAACCTTTCTGAGTGACAGGTGCTCTATCATTACGACTGACACTAATGACAGGAAACTGATATACCTGAACGGACTCTGCAATTTGTGAAACATGTTTATACATGTTATTCCTTCTCTAAAATTGTGGTAAAATATATATATATATAACATAAAATTGACCATTTTAACAAAATTTTAAGGGTACAGTTCAGTGACATTAAGTACATTCACATTGCTGTACAACCATCACCACTATTCATCTCCAGAACTTTTTCACCTTCCCAAACTGAAATTCTACATCCATTAAACAATAACTCCCCGTTCTCCCCTCCTCCGGCCCCTGGCAACCACCATTGCACTTTCTGTGTCTATGAATTTGACTACTCTAGGACCTTATAAAAGTGGAATCACACGGTATTTACTCTTTTGTAAATATTTCACTTAGCGTGTCTCCAAGGTTCATCCATGTCATCCATGTTGTAGCGTGTATAAGAATTTCCTTCTTCTTTAAGGCTGAATACTATTCCATTGTATGTATAGACCACATTTTGTTTATCCATTCGTCTGTCAATGGACACTTGGGCTGTTTCCAAATTTTGGCTAGTGTGAATAATGCTGCTATAAACCTTAGTGGGCAGATATCTGTTCAAGTCCCTGCTTTAAATTCTTTTGGGTATATACCCCAGAAGAGGAATTGCTGAATCATGATAATTCTGTTTAATTTTTTGAGGAACCACCGTACTGTTACCATCTCTTTTTAAATGTCGATTAGTAATGCCTGTTTGGAATACTTCCTGGAGAAGTTAAAGGATCACAAAGAGATAAAGGCTGATGCAACTCAAACTGAAGTCAGCCTGGGCCTGGCCAAGAGCAGGTGATGAATTCCCATCCCTCCTTTGCTGCTTCCCAGGCTGCAGTGGCCGCCATCTTGCTCCAGCAGGGCACCAGGCCGGAGGAGCAACAGCTTCAGCCTGTCTGCTCTGCCACCTGCTGATGTGCAAGGAGCACATGGTCCCTGGGCCAGAACCAGCTCTCTAGTGGGAAAGAACATCCACTCAGGGGCAGCAATGTTTCCCTTGGCAGGGCGATGGCTCAGATGTTGCCTCCTGGAATGCAGACCCCTCCATGGGAAGGGGGAGGGGGAGGGAAAGATGGATGGCCATGGAGGGAGGAAGCCATTAGCATTTTGGTTGTGACATATTTATGCTCAGGCTTTGTCATGTGTTTCAAATAACAGGATATTCTGATAGAGACTCAGCTTTCAAATAACAGGCTGAAAAGAAAGACTGCACTGCCCTTCTTTGTTCCACAAAGGCCTGGCAGCTGGCAAGACCAGAGCTAGCCTGCCAGAGTACAAAGCTTGAGAGTTCTCGTCCTCCCGATGATGGGGCAGTGGTCCAATGCCAGCTCATAGCCATTAAGTGGCTGAGCTGCCTGGACGCATCCCATGCCAGGGCACCACTGGCATCTGGGAGTGGCAACTAGCCCAGTGGGCTCTTTCTCCATAAAGTTGTCTCCAAGTCACTGGACTTAAGAGGGCCTGCGGAGGGTCATTCAGCCCATACTCCTGCCTAGAGTGGACACAAGCAAAACCATTCCAAACCAGCAGGAATTTGTCTTACTACCAAAATTCTCATTCTGTGGCCTTGCTCTTGGGGATGTGGAGAATGATGGTCCCTTTTCCACACCATCAACAGTCTAACGCTGTTGGTGAGCAGGTAGGCTCTGGGACCCGACAAACTCAGGCTGCCCCCCCGGGCGCACATTTACTAGTTTGTGAATTTAGGGAAACTACTCCAGTTACTACATTGCTTAGTCCTCACATTCTCCATCTGTAAACTGGAGATAAACAAGAACACCTACCTTATCTCATTGAGGATACAGGGTGCCTGGCACCTAAGAGCACAATGTAAGCTATTCGGGTCACACCCCTGCAAGTGGAGGCATCCTCCTTGGGGTATATGCCCAAAGCCCCTTTGACAGATGTCCACCTGGGTGGATGCCCTCCCCCCCAGCACTCCCAAGAGCTGGATTTGGGCATTTGCAGGATGGCAATGGCTTCTCACCAAACTTGAAGGTCTAGGAATCAAACCAGAAGCTTCATCTCATCCAGGTTTGCACCTGGCTTGTTTAATTGCTCCATCGATAAGCTGAGAGCACTCAGTAGTGAGTTAATACAAATGCTAGCTTACGATGGCCCCTGGGTACATAGGGGAAGGCCTCCTTCCAAGTGTTTCCATGTCCTGCCCCTTATCTTTCCAGGGGGCCCTTAGGGGGCTGAATGGATTCTGGGCACACCTCTGTCTAGAGGAAGCCACCCCACTTTGAGGCTCAGTTTCCTCATCTCTAAAACAAGGGGTTGCCCAAATTCATTTCTAGAATGTTTATACTTTAGTGGATCCATGATCCTGGGACTGTGGCTGATGGATAGGAATATAAGGAAAGGAAAGGAAGGGGAAGGGAAGAGAAGGGGAAGGGAAGGGAAGGGAAGGGAAGGAAAGGAAGGGGAAGGGAAGGGAAGGAAAGGAAGGGGAAGGGAAGGAAAGGAAGGGGAAGGGAAGGGAAGGGAAGGGAAGGGAAGGAAAGGAAAGGGGAGGGAAGGGAAGGGAAAGGAAGGGAAGGGAAAGCAAGGGAAGGGAAGGGAAGGCTACTTACATGAGGCAGAAGGTAAAGGTGGGCCCAAACCCAGGACTCCTGATACTCAGGCCACAGAGGAGAAGGAGATTCAAAGAGAAGACAGGCATCAGCAAGGAAACAGTTCCTCTGCCACGTCCTCCAGATGGAAACCTGTATCCCTAAGGACACTGTGGAAGCTCAGTTCCTCTGAGAACGTAAAAACTGAGCTAGCGGGCTTCCCTGGTGGCGCAGTGGTTGAGAATCTGCTTGCCAATGCAGGGAACATGGGTTCGAGCCCTGGTCTGGGAAGATCCCACATGCCGCGGAGCAACTAGGCCCGTGAGCCACAATTACTGAGCCTGCGCGTCTGGAGCCTGTGCTCCCAACAAGAGAGGCCGCGATAGTGAGAGGCCCACGCACCGCGATGAAGAGTGGCCCCCACTTGCCGCAACTAGAGAAAGCCCTCGCACAGAAACGAAGACCCAGCACAGCCATAAATAAATAAATAAATAATTAAAAAAAAAAACAAAACTGAGCTAGCAGAGCACGCTGCAAGGAAGAAAGCTGGGTGGTCCTGCCCCCTCCTTTCATATCACTAACCACAGGACATGGGACGCTGTCACCTCCCAGTCCCCTGGGTACCTCCCCATCTCTCAGGGAGCTTGGTGACTCCTGTTGAGAAGCAGTGAGATTAGCTAAAAGGTGTAAACTTGTCTCTAATGTGACTGGTTACAGGGAGCTTTGCACTGAGAAAAACTGGAAGAAATCTGTAATCCGGGAATGACCCTGGAGGCAATGGTGGGTCTGACCCCTCGACACTCGCTCACTGTGAAGATGAGAAGACATTGTTCAGTACCTGAGGAAGGAGGGAGGGGGGGATCAGTGACGAACCCCCATCTTCAGGGAATATCACAAATGACTCGGTCCAGATGAAGAACCCACGTGGCTGGGCCAGATGACCACATATGGAGGCAGCTTGTCCATGGAGAACAAATGTCCACGGAACAGCAGAAAGAGGGGAGGACGGAACCAGCAAAGGGCGTCGGCAGGAGCTGAATGGCCACTGGGACCCAGGCTCTTTAGCTGAATAGACTTGAGTCCTCACAACAGACGGGCAGTACAGGTCTGCATTAGATAAGAAAGCTGAGAACTGGAAGGCTGAGTAGCTGGGAAGCGGCGCCCCCAGCGGTGAGCAGTAGATCTGCAATCCCCACCCGGGTCCACTGGCCAAAGCCTGCTCTTTCCACCGGCTTACTTTTCTCTTAATGCTCCAGGCTTGATGGAAGCCAGAGACCACAAAAGGGGTGCAGCAAGGAGTTTTCTGTGATAACGTAGAAAACATGCACACAGACTAAGGAGGATGTCTTGGAAAACGGGCTGTAGAGCAGGATGCTGATTGAGCCAAAGTAAATTCTGAGAGCATGATCAAAGGTGGGGTGGGGTCACCTTGGGAGAAGGGGGGTAAAATGGGAGCATCTGGGGCTATTCTATGCTAGTTAGGCTTTTTTTTTTTTTTAGTTGAATGTACAAAAACTATTGATCAATTATTAAGATCGGAGAGAAAAGAGCAGCAAGGAGAGAACACTGTAGGGTGGAAAGAGTAGAGGGGCGGGGAGGAGGGAGAGAAGAGGCCGGGGCCACACAGGCTTCGCTCCCCTGTCACTCTCCTTCCTGCCAGCAGCTCCGTGGGCCTGTCAGGCACCCAGAGGAGCAGCTGTGTGAGCCCAAGTCCAGCTGGTGGGATGCCCCACTGACCTGGGGACCAGAGAGGAGCCAGGGTCTTGCTCTCTCCTGTCACCCCTGCCCCTGCTCCAGCTGGCACGTGGAGGGGGCCAGGGCTGGGCCCTCAGCAGCTCCTGCCCGGCCGTGAGGGCCCAGACACCTGTGCACAGGTGTGGCTCATCCTGCCTGGCTCAATGACGCCTCGCTCCGCTCTGGGCACTGTACCCAGCTCAGCCAACAGCTGCAGACAAGGCCCGGGCTGAGGGAAGCTGACACACATGCATCTGCTGAGGAGCCGGGCACAGCCCTAAAAGATCTTGGCCCAGGACCCTAAATGGCATGGTCGCCAGAGTGGAACTGGCAAGTCGCCAGCCTCGAGCCACATGGTGACACTGGACTTCAAGCACTGACCTTGGGCCCCACCTCCTATCTGCAGCGGTGTCTGCTTTCACCTCACGCGTACCCTGCGAATGTCTGCAGCTCACAGCACCACCTGAGGGGCAGGCCCTTCCCCAGCCCTAATTCAAATCATTCCGATTATCCATGTGGAGGACGTGGCTCTGCATCTGGGTGACCTGCTTAGATCTGCCGGGGCCTGACGAGCCTGGGGCCTCCGCCAGCCCTTTAACATGAGACAAGATCCCCAGCGCCTCTGCTCTTGGACCAAGACAGCCGCTTTCAATTCTGTCTTCCCCTCGGGCAAAATCAGCAGCAAAGACAGCGCAAAGCTGAGTGCCCTAAGCTCCTTCCTTTGATTCTCAGGCCCCAAGAGCCACCCAGGCACCAGCAAGCAGCTAAGACGCGGCCACCAGACCCTTTGCTGGTATCATACGCGGGGTTCCCCCTTCTCAGAGGAACTGACAGGACACGGCTTCCAGCCCGGAGGTGAGCAGAGAGCTCCCTGAGCCTGCTGAGGACAGAGAAACGGGTGGAGAGCTCCTACTTCGCAGCCATCATCCCGAGGAGCCTTTCTAGGGGGTCAGGCTAATGAGTCCACTGGCTCTGCTACTGGGAGAAGTCCTGGTGGGTTCAGCGTTCACCACCAAGACAGAGCGCCTCCACTGGTGTCAACAGGGAAAAACGTTCCACCGAAGCCTCAGCCAAAACGCAGGCACTTCACGTCTGCCCCACAACCATCACTTTGAACAATGAGCTCATCAAAGAAGGGGAATTTTTATAGACTCTCTGTTGAGGAACGATTCTGATGCCCAATCTGTCCATTACGGGCCTCCTGAGAAGTAGGTACAAAGAGGTGACTGCAGCGTGGCCCGGAAGCTAGTTTGTGGCGCGGCCCCCTTGCAGGAGAGCCCAAGCTTTTCATACTGACGCGACAGGGGTCAGCTTGGGCGTCCTTGCTTCCCAACCTCAACCCTGTTTGGGAACTAGCGTGGGGAAAATCCAGACATGTTCTGCCCAAAGCGCCCTTTTGGTGGGTGGGTTCAGAGAGACCCCACATCTTTCTGTCACAGGCTGTGCCCTGGTGAGAGACTCCAGGGACAGCCAGCTGGGAGGGGGGTCACCCAAGTACCCAGAGGCCTCTGAGGCCGGAGACACCATGGGTTCTCAGCTTGGATGCGGCTCTCCGATACTGAAGGACAACCAGCCCACGGCCTTCAGCGATGCTCCCTGGCCTTAAATAACTTTTATAAAATCATCCATTTGTTTGAAAAAAAAAAAAGTCTATATTTAGATAATAAAACTTGTGTTGCTCTGCCTCTATTTGGCAGTGCCAACTCTCCTGGACTTGTGTGTGTGTGTGTGTGTGTGTGTGTGTGTTGCCCATTTCTATTCCTCTCATATCACTAATACAAGAGCACATAAATAAATGCCTGCAGGAAGCAAATTCACTCAGTGGAGCCGTGAGCAGATGCTTTCCCTGGGTTCTGATGACTCATTTTTAGAGCCTTTCTCCCTACCCGCTCCAGCCCCTGGGTGCTATGACTGAGCTAGGCCATCCCCTGCATTTAGGGAGAACCACATTCCCCAAAGAACGTAACTGTCCAGGGAGCTGACAGCTCATTTTTGCCCTGAGGGTCCCCAGTGAGGATGCACAATGCCCATGGCAGGTAGTGAGAGCTGGTGGCTGGTTTGCAGGGGCCCCCTAATGAGTGTCGGCTACGTGTGGACACCGGTGGGCAGAGGCAGGGGAGGGAGCGGACGGGGAGAGTGGAGAGGAAATCCCAGGGGAGGAGATCATGGGGTGGGGGAGGGCACGCCTCAGGCTTAGGATTTGGCTGCAAAGGAATGTGCCTCTGGGGTCGGGGCAGAGAGGCAGGCTGGGGTAGAGAGGGAACTGGGGACTGGGGGACAGGGAACGATGAACCAGGTCACATGTTCCTTGGCTCCATGGTATGTCTACAGTAGGCACAAAGATGAGGGAAGGAAGACAAGAGAAGGAAAGGATGAAGTTAAGACAAGGGCCATTTGAATGGATGAGAAAAACGAATGTACTGAAAACTGCCCCAGGAGCCCCTCAGGGATGGCCTGGGACCCTCAAAGGAAAAGGAGGCCATCATCGTCAGCTGCCGGTTACTAACCTGTGGGGTCTTGAATCACGTTTTGTGACATTTCTCTCTGAAGACTTCAGCACCTCTCAGATGGGAGAGCCTATTTGTGTTGGGATGGGGAGTTAGTCCTCCTTGAGGATTTCATAAAACCAAAGCACTGAGAGCTCTGAAGGCCGGAACCAAAGTGGCGGTGAGGGGAGCGGAACAGACCCCCCGGAGGGAGCCTCACATCGGGGTGGGGTGGGGGGTGAGGGATTGTCACAGAGGTCCTTGAAATGGAGGAGTCAAGACCAGGCACCAAGGACAGGGAGCCCTGATCACAGCCCATGCCTGGGGCCTCCTGATCTGCTCCCTCCAACAGCCCCCCCACGCCCCGACCCCTGCTCTTGCACAAGGTCTGGGACACACTCAGCCACTGAAGAGTGCTTGAGCCCATGTAAACAGCCTGAGGAATAACCCTGGGGAGACACGATCGGGAAGGTGAAAAGTTCAACCTGGAGCAATTCCGGCAATTCCTTGTGCATTCCGGAGCCAAAAAAGACACCATCTTTTGATTATCTGTGTCACCGCTCTGTTTAATTAATGTGGATCGTTGCCTCTAGATTAACAGTCATATTATTTTTGCCCCGGCCTGGTTCTTACCTCCTATCAGTCAACTCACAGTGAGCCAATGTGACCAGACACGGGCAAACGCTTTGGAAAAAACCTACATCCATGGGCCATGGCGCGCGGCACCACGTTAGGGGCTGCAGGGCCAGGTACTGAGCAGCACACAGTTCCTGCCGGCCAAGAGCTTAACTTTTCCAATCCAAAAGAAGCCGAACGGAATGGCTGAGCTGAGTCAGAGATGATCACCTTGAGTGGTTCTGCCATTCTGAGTTGTAAGTTTCCCCGTAACAAATGGCATTCAGTATCACCACACTGATCACACAGGTACAGTCTGTGTCTGTGTCTTCAAGCAGTTTCTTCCTCACTGAAGGGGTCTCTTGACACCTGTGCGGCTCCTTTTCCGTGAGCACGTGTAGATGCTGCTCTTCTGAAAGAGGTGAGACAGGCCCATGGCAGATCCCTCCTCCTAATGACATCAGCTCAGCTACTCCATCCCCGCCTTCAGCAGGAGTAGAAGCTCCTAAGCCTACCTACGTGTCTTCTCTATCTTTAAATACTTCCTAGGTCGGGAGATGTTACTCATCACCTCCCAGATCTCACAGACCAGCATGATGAGTAGGAAAGATGGAGGCTTTTAGACTCAAACCCACAAAGGCTCAAATCCAAGATCCTACAAGAGTGCCTGACACACAGCAGGCACTTGATAAATATCTGATAAATGAAATTCTGGTTCTGCTACTCACCAGCAGTACATCTTGTATAAGTTCTTGAAGGTTTGTCTTTCTTATCTATAAATAGGGAAAGTTGGGAGGCTTAAAGAAAATAATCTATGTCTGTGGGTTCAGTAGAGGGCTTGGCATGGAGAGGAGGAAAGTACTAAGGAAACTGACATTTCATAAGCGTCTACTCGTAAAATGCTTTGATGCAACGCCATTATAAAATACTAAACATTTACTGAGTACTTACTACTGCTGGGCACTTTTCTACTGGCTTAGCATCCATTATCCCTTTTAATCTTCCACACGCTATGTGGGTGGGTAAATATCATCATCCCCATTTTGCATGGGCAACAGCAATTCCAAGTTTTGAAAGCAGCTGGGGCATGACGTGCCCTGACAGTGGAAGCAATGAAAAGCCTACAGGGCAGGTGGACCAGCCTTGGCTACCCGCGAGTCCTGCCTGAACTTCACTGCCAACTTCATCCCCAGACCCAGCAACCAGTGACCCAGCCATTTGGCCATGCTCAGTCTTATAATATCCTCCCCAAGGTCTGGAGGAGCAGTCTAGAGGATGGGAAAGAAAAGGCAACCATTCCTTACACACTAGGATTCTATGATTGGAGCCAGGCCACCAAGTTCCAGACGCACTCAGAGTGAGTTGCTGAGACCACGGTGGCAGTTTTGGTGTCTCTGGGTCCCAGACACCTCCAGAAGCAAGAGACCCAGAGGCACACACACCTTTCTGGCTTGTCTTATTTTCCCCTGGATATCCTGATCACCTTAACGCTCTGAAACTCAGGAGCCTTTTGAAGTCATTGTATTCAGACTATAAACCACGTACACGCAAAACTGCTGGCCTTCATCAGGGGGAGAAAAAGCTGTTGGATGGTTTGGCTACTGACTGCTTTTTGGCATTTTAGCCATGGCTTTAAATAATGAGGCACCCATGGAAATGCAGGGTCGGGGAGAGGCCACACAGCAGCAACGAACGGGAGGAACCTGGGAAAATGGGAAACTTTTCATCTGCGAAAAGAAACCCTTACGGCTCTTATTAGGCTTTCGGCTCAGTCAGGGAGGTCCCCTGGCTTTAATAAAATCTCATTTTCCCCTTAAACTCTCCCATGTGGTAGGGGCCCAGAGTTTAATGGGGATATAAGAGATGATTCCAACCTGAGGCTCAGGTGGCTGGGGCCACCCTCCAGCCCAGCAGCTGGGACTGATTGCAGAGCTGCTGGTCCAGCCACACGCGAGCCGCTGCACATCAGAGAATAATCACGAGCCATTTGATGCTGACCTGGGCCAAACGAAGATGGCAGCCTGGCTCCTGTGCATTCCTGCGTTGAGGAGGGAGAAGCTCATGCCGGTCTTGATTAAGAGGGGACCCAAAGAGTAAGTCGACCGGTTCCAACATGTGATTTATTAGGGGGCATCTGCATTTGAAAGGCTCCGTGGCTTTAATCTATGCCTGATTCCTTAAGGTTCCCATCAGCGCTGGGTGACTGTGTTCATTCGGACCTGTGCATGGTGGTGAATTCATCTCTCCTGTCACGTGCAATTCCATCGGGGGGGGTCTCACCCTCAGTTCTGAGGGGCTGATCCATGACACCTAATACCACCCGACAGACTCCTGCACAAGACAAGCAGGATGCCAACGGCGAAGCTGTTGGGAGAGGCCAGGCCTGAGCCAGCAGAGGCTGGAGGGAGGGGAGCGTGCGCAGCTGGTAATTAGAAGTCACCGGTGGGTATCAGAACGCAGCCATCAGAAATCCACAGAGATGAACACGCCCAGCGTCTTTGTGAGTGATGGGAGCTGGTGTTGGTTCTGGGTTTTTATTCCACTATTGCAAAAGGAGCACTGCTTGTTAGGCACTTGAACCCTAGCCCCAAGACGAACAGAAATATCACGGCTAGCAACACGGTTTTCACTCCTAGACAAATCTGTACGAAGCACCTACACCAACAGGGAGTATATCACTTCCATCTAGCGATTTTATTATCCATTCAAACAGGCACGCTTGCTCTTAAAGCCACAAAAATGCTCCAGCTTTCTCCAGGGAAAAAACACATGAGGTGGTAAGGCACCAAGAGTCAGTTCCGGCCATTACATGACAAGTTAATTTCTGCCCAGAACGAACTCTCCACCCTTTTCAAGGTATCAGAGAAACACTCCAGAAGCTAACACAACATTGTCAAGCAATTATACTCCAAAAAAAAGAGTGCATGGGAAAAGACCTACAGAGGCAGACCTGCTCCGTGCCCGCCGCATCTCCTTCCTGGGTAGCACAAGCTCACTTGAGCAAGGCCTCTGATGTGGATGCCCCCATCCTGTCTGTGCTCCTTATTCCAAAGCAGAGAGAGCTTAGCTGGGGTTCTGAGTCCTGGTGGAGGCCCGGGTGGGGCCATGGTAGGAAAGGCGCCTGGTCAGGCAGAGACTTCTCTAGGCAGGTGTTGACTAGACTCACTCATCTAGATCCACGTCATCTTGGTCGCTGCCTTTGAGCATCCTCCAGGGACTCAAACACTCCCCAGCTCTGACCCGGCCCAGCCCTAAGAAGGATTTAGGACAACATCACCGGGACTTCCCTGGTGGCACAGTGGTTAAGAATCCACCTGCCAATGCAGGGGCCACGGGTTCGATCCCTGGTCCGGGAAGATCCCACATGCCACGGAGCAACTAAACCCGTGCGCCACAAGTACTGAGCCTGTGCTCTAGGGCCCGCGAGCCGCAACTACTGAGCCCATGTGCCACAACTACTGAAGCCCGTGCACCTAGAGCCCGTGCTCCGCAACAAGAGAAGCCACCGCAATGAGAAGCCCCTGCACCACAACGAAGAGTAGCCCCTGCTCGCCGCAACTAGAGAAAGCCCACATGCAGCAACAAAGACCCAACGCCGTCAAAAATAAAAATAAAAAATAAATAAATTTATAGAACAACATCATTAAACTCAGAGAGACATCTTCCTGAGGGTCCAGAAGTCTGGTTGTCCCCCAAGAAGTGGTAAAGTCTCTGGAGGCTCAAGAAAAATGCCATGCGGACAGGGCTCCCCAGCCCTCAACTCCATTTACCAAAAACAAATGCTGCGTGCACTCTCGTTGGGTGCACTGGGGACCACACAGGTGTCAATGCCCCTGCCTGACAGCATCTCACACAGGGCCCAGGAAGAAAAGCAGACAGACACTTGATCAAATGACCGTAACAAGGTGATCTATGAAAACCTGGGAATATTGAGGAGCCCAGCAGCAGTCCGTGAAATGGGGTGATTTGTTCTGCTCCAGGGCGAGGCGGGAGGGAGGGACAGATCAGAGAAGGCTTCTGAGAGGAGGCGACATCTGAGCTGAGAAGGAGCTCCCAGAACAGTCAAAAGGGTGGGAAAGATGCTGAAGACAGAAAAGGCAAGATGTATTTAGCAGGGAGGCAGGGAAACAGAGCAAAACACAACTTAGAATTGCTGGAATATACGTGTATGCAGTGGGGGGGACCTTGCATGCAGTTTAGGAAAGAAAAAGGTTAACAGGAACCAAGGGAGGCAGGGAGCAATATTTCCTTTCAGTTCATGTGGTAGAAAGGGGTGGACAGCAGGTCTGCGGGCGTGACCTCAGACAAATGCCTGACTCTTACAGAACCTCAGCCCAGGGATTGTTCAAAGTCCCTGCAAAAGCCCTTGGGGTTTACAGCCGGGGTGGGGGGGAAAGGATCCACTGCACCACAAGGCAGAGCACAACCACGGGCGGACACAGGGAGGGGAGGAAGGTGGGCACCCCAGGCTCTGCGGCTGCTCCACGCGGGGCCCTGCTGCGGAGTCCCACGCCCACTGCATCCCAACTAAGCGGCTGTTTCTCCTCATGTACATTCTACTCTGCTCTCCCAAATACCTTCCTGTACAGGGACTTTTTTTGAAGGCCCTTCAAACTCCATGACTATCAACAGTGATGTTAGGCAAGGCGCTTTCAGCAAGAAGCAACCATAAGGAAACGAAATTGCAGCTGTGAAATCTCCGCTCACAGGAGGCGATTTGCTCAGTGATAACCATTTGTCAGGAGCCCGGATCAATCTCTGTGCAGGCAGGAGAGAAGGCCTCCAGCCTCCTAACATCTCCATCCTGCAGTGGAGACAGCACCCCTCGCCTCAGAGTTCATCCACTGGTCCCCACCCGTGACTTGGGTCTGGGTTTGGGGTCAGAAGACATTGTCCCTGTGACTATCCTAGAAAGAACACAGGCTGACCGTCACCCCAGCCAGGCCCCTCCTGCATCCCAGCTTCCTTGCACCTCTGTTCCCCTAGGTCAACCTTTGGCTTTTGGGTGTGAAGCAGGGTTAATCATCTCTCTGCTTTCAGTGGGAGGAGCTGAATCACGCCCTGGGCAATGTTTGCTTATGGAGAAACTTATCTTGCCTGCATTGTTCTCTCTTCACCAAACATGAATGCCAGCAAAAACTCCTCTCCCAGCCTCATGAATTTTGTAAAAAAAAACAAAACACAGGAAAAAAATTCTACACAGTATTCCCCAGATGTTCTCTATGAGACAATGAGAGAATACCTCTGTCTCTCTCCCCTGGCTAGGAAAGGCTATTTAGGAAGAGCTGGTGCATATGACATGCTTATGTTATTAAACAGTGCCCAGTAGCCTTGCTTACTGGGACCCACTTGGAAAAGAGCCAGGTCTAAAAATACATAAGTTCTCTCCTCTTCTTACCAAAATCGTTTCAAAAAATTTCAGTCCTAAAGATCATTTTTTCCCAAGCTGAACGCCCTCTGCTTCCTGTTTATAGACTCTCATAGGATGGCACTTAAAGAATGTGTTTCTCTGACAAGCACAGAGCTTTTCCAGACACAGGTTTCTTCATGCTCAAACTTAAAAAAAAACAAAAAACAAAAAAAAGAAGGAAAAGAGAGAGTGCTGGGATGATCACTCCTGCTCTGCGTAGGGAGGAAAACTGAGGCACAAGATGTGACATCTTCCCCACCTGTGGTACCCACACAGCACATGAGACGGGGGTGCCAGGCATCCCCCCCAAGGCCCAGCACTTCATCCTCACTGCATCCGCAGAGCCAGCCTCTGCACTCCTTCTGCCCATCACACCCGCCCCCCTCGCCTCAGCGCTTCACTGCTTGGAGAGACCATTTGATTTACTCATGCCCCTCACGGCCACCAGCACAGAACCAGCAGAGGAGGTCCTGCTTTCTACTTGAAAATCACTCCTCGCTTTCCAGGAGACATCTGTGAGCAGGAAGATGTGGCTGGCAGAAATGATTAGAATGCGAGAGACCCGGGCCGAGTAAACGGAAGGGCTGAGGTGGCTGGCGTGACGAAGCACTGTTTCTCTCAACACTGTCTGGGAAGAGAGAAAAGAAAGGGGAAACACTCCGGCTTCAGGACTGCGTGCTGGGTGCTGGGAGGAGGGAGCTGAGACCCTGTGAGGGGCTCAAGGGGCCTTCAGAGCAATCCACCAACTTCTGCCAGCACAGCCCTGCTTGTCTGCATAGCGGGAGGGAAGGTCGGGGCAACACACAGGCGACTCCATACCCGGCCCCACCGTCATGTGCTCCCGGTACAACCGTCCGTGCCGTGACTAAAGTTCTCCAATTATCTTGTTTCTGTCAGAGGCACCTAAGTTATTCTCAGGAGTCATGACAGTCCCTGCGTGTAGGCGCTAATTGTCAGAGCTCAGCGTCGCCTTACCTCGCAGAAGTGATTTTTCTCTTATGTGTCAGAGGTCGAATGCTCTCAAGTCATGGAAATAGTTATTCTTCCCATGTAGGATTGGAGATGTGCTTTAGAGCCAAGAGGAGGAGTATTTAATTCAGAGTTCCAGCTTCTTACCACTTGTTGCACATGGCTGGGGTGTGGCATGTTCTGACTTCCTGGTTAACGCAAACCCTCTCTAATATAGCGCAACCACTGGACATTAGGGTGGTTTGAGGAGAAGGCATGAAGCATGCAGTGCTGTGGGGCTATCCTGACTCCCCTACACTGGCGGATTGCTGTGGACTCTGCCCATCCCTGACCACCAGCAGCCAGAGCAGTGCCCTTACAAGTTCCCCATTCCCTGAGAAACTACCAGACATTCCAAGAAGTTCCATGAATAGCAACCAAGGCAAACTGCAATCGTGGGCCAGTCATTTCTCTTCTCTGGGCCCCAGATCTCTCATTTGTAAAATGGAGTTTAAGGAAAGAGAGAATGAGAATGACTTAAAATATTCAAAATTCCCTCCCACCTCTGATTTTCTTGGAGCCACTGAAATTTGGAATTCCACTCAAGGGTATCAGGATACACCTCTAGTTGGATTTAGTCTCCTTTAAACCAATATGGCAGCCAACACAATTCTGAAATGGGTATCTGTCCTCTTGTTGAAAAGTTCTGACATGGCCATTAGTTCTGTTGTTTGTAACAGATGTCCCTAAAACTTGGTGCAGATCTTCAAATGTAGGCTGGACAGAAACTTGGCTGAGTGGTTGTGTGTGGGCAAGGAAGGGGGTATATTGCAGGAGGGGGTATGGAAGCACCCAAAGGTGGTTAACCCAGGCAACTTTTCATCTCCCTTCTCACTCTGGGAGCCTGTGATCCACAAGACAGAACTTGGACTACATTGATGAGACCTGGCTTTTACAAAATCACTGGAGGAGGAACTTCCCTGGCGGTCCAGTGGTTAGGACTCTGTGCTCCCACTGCAGGTGGTATGGGTTCAATCCCTGGTTGGGGAACTAAGATCCCGCATGCCGCTTGGTGTGGCAAAAAAAAAAAAAAAAAAAAAAAAAAAAATCACTGGAGGAGAGGAAGAAATGGAGGGAGCATCTCAAAGCTTTGTCAGAGAAGCATTCCCCTCTCCAAAAGCACCCATGGCTCTGTCCTCCAGCTTCCCATTGGACTTTGTGAGTACCTCCGTGGAAGCCCTGGCTCTGTATCCCTCCTCAGACTGTGGGCTACTTTTGAAAAGGGATGTACTTTACTCTTTGATGTATCCCCAGGCGACCAGCATAGTGCCAAGAACACAATCAGTGTTAATCCGATGTTGAAGGAACAAATAAAAGAATGGATGAAGAAACAATCTTGCCCAAGGTCACAAACCATCAGTGACAGAGTCAACATTAGAACCCAGGCTTCCTGAAACCTAGGGTATAGCTCTTCATATTAACTCTGAGAATTTCCCAAGCAATGAAAGATAGCATTCAACAGATGGTCCTTCTTAGCCTACACACTAGATTTCAAGGCTTTGGGTGGGAGACCAGTTTTTAAATTAATTCTTGCCTGACCTTTGCTACTTGCACACGTGATCGTGGAGCCAGCCACCACTATCTCCTCTATATACGTATCCCCGAGGCAGGCTCACCACATAATATAAGGTGTTGACTTACTTATGGCTTGAGAATTGGTTGAGAGTTGCTGAAACTGGCCCCATATGGGATTCCAGGAGTAGAAGCAGCCCCTCCCCTTGGGGCTTCTGGGAACGACAGACAACTTTTTTAATGACCAAAAATGCCCAAGAAATAACCCTCTGGACAGTTGTTATCTATTGCCCAGCTCCCCGCAGACAGCAGCCTGTGGAATTTGCAGCGATGCAGTCACGTGCAAAGGGCAGCACCAGGACCCACAGTAATAACCAGGAGGCATACTTAGCTAGCACTTCTCCCCCGAGAGCTTGTTTTTCCTCCGCTGCAACACTGTGGCCCTCTTGGCTCAACCCACCCAGTCCCTGGCAGGAACGCAGCACTAGAAGCAGATGGGTGGATCTGAGGACCTGCCCAGAGACGTGGAGGGAGGCGTGGAGGGAGCAGATGAGGTGATGTGGCCCTGCCTCCCTTAGTCTGTTGCCTAAGCATAGAGGGTTGCGAGCCTTGAAGAATTTCATAAGCCTGACTTTCAGAAACCTGCCAAAATTCCAAGAACCCAGGAAATAGACAGCTGTCTTTTGTGGGGAGGAGATAGGACATAGGGAGATAGGACAGAGTTAAAGCATCAGGAGGAGGGCCATGTGGGAGGGAGCTCTGATGGTTCTTGATAAAGTCAATAGAGACAATCACCTGGAGAACTTACTAAAACCCCATGACTGGTCCTCAACTCCGGAGTCCCTGACTCTGTAAGTCTGGGTCCGGAATGTATACGTCTAACAAGTTCCCAGGTGATGCTAATGCTGCTGGCATGGGAGCCGCTGACACGGGAAAATGGCATTAATTCCAACTAGCATGAACTAGGCAAGATACCAGGAAGAACTTCCTGCAGTGAAGGTTTGGAATAAGGCAGGAGATCAGGTTACTGGGGACAGTGCAGAAGTCTCTTGAGCTGGATACTCATGTTTCCACAATGGATCTGGATCAGTTCTGCTAGGCTGCAAGGTAATTTTACCAACCACCAGCTATATTTATATTCAGTTCCAGTACTCGATTATAGAGTATCTCCTACACTCCAAGCACTGTAATAGCTACCTATTTTATGTACTGTGTGTACATACAGAAAATAGTACATGAAACTGGGGGTTGGTTGGTTTTTATCCCTGTTTTAGATGAGGCATCTGAGGCTCAGAGACTCCTGCCAAGCCTCTCAGCTGGTATGAGGCAGAAACAGGATTCAAACTCACAACTCCAGTCTCACCATGTCTTTTAGGAATGAGGTGAGGGCAGAGCTGCACCTACCAGTATTTTCCTAAAATGTATACTATGGGTCAGTGCCTTACAAGATGTTTTAAAAAAAAAAAAGAGCGACCCAAAATGTGATCAAGGTCAAATAAGTTTGGAGAAAGCAAATGCAGACAAAGAATGTACTGCTAGACTTCTAGGGTATTTGAATATACTTACATATATAGTGAATCTCAGAGAGAAGGCTAGAGAGCATTTCCCCAATTTGACCAGAGAATCTTTTATTCAAAAACAACTATTGAAAATTCAAGTGATATTACAGTTGTGTAATAGAACACAGTCTGGTAACATCTGGCATCAATATTAATAAGGCAAAGAATTTACACCACTAGCCCATGTTCTATTTTGCACACACTCACATATTGGAGTAAACATGTAGACCATGCCTGGTGTGATCCAAATCAGATTAGCACAGAGGAGAACTTACCGGGATCCTGCACCTTCCACCCAGTGCACAGGCCTCTATTTGAGGACCCAGACCCAGCCAGGCGGTCACAGGCTCCAGGGCCCCCCTGCAGCGCCTGCAGGGCAGGAGCCAGAGGGACCCGCTTGTCATTCAGATCACCTCCCCTTGCACCTCCCCAGGCTTCCTGAGAGAGAGGTTCCAACCAGAACTGTTAGTCACTGCAGCTTCTCTCAATCAATTATTCACACTTCTATCTGTTGGCTTGCTTTGAGGGAGAAAAAAGAAAAAAGTCACGGGGATTTGAAAGGACGAGGGAGAAGGGGGAAAAGGAAGCCGGGGTTTCTTTCCTGTGCAGGGTGTAGGGGTAGACCCCTAGATGCACATTCTGAGGAGTTGCCTGCATTTGCCCTCTAGCACTGAGCAAACAGGCTGGAGGTTCCTTCATTCCCTAAAGCCCCAAGAAGAGGAAGCAGGAGAGCTCAGACCATGGCCGGATTTCAGGGGTCAGAACAATGTTGTCCTTGGCTTGAGCGAGAGCCTCTCGGCGGTTGTTTGCCTTGTTTGCCTGGGTGATATTTGACCAGCTGAGAAGCACAGCATAGAAGCAAAATTCATGTTGCTGCTGGCTCCCGTCTGTCATGCAGGCTGCTCTCTGCTCTGGGCCTTCCCCGGGAACACAAAGAGGGCTGTTCCAACGCACCTGGAGGAACCCAGGTGAGAACCAAACACGAGACACCTGTGTCAGGGTCGCCTAAGCCCACCACGAGCTTTTCACCCTAAGCATGCCTAGTCAGTTTTGGCAAAATGATCAAGATTTTTAAATTGCTATGGGTGGCATTTTGCAAATGGAGATCGCTACCGCATCCACTCATTAGTAAGAAAGAAGATGGGCATGGTCTGGAATCATTGTCATTGCCATTGAAATGATCTGCAATGATATGCCGTCCTTTGTATTCAGAGACAATGCTACTAACATGGTACGGTAAATGCTTATTTTCCATCGCACAATTACCATATATTGTCTGAGCTACCAATATATTTGAGAGAGTGTGGTATGTAGGTGTGTGAATGTGCATATGTGTGTGTATATATATACACATATATACACACACACAAATATATACACAAGCAAATGTACTTATACGTATATAATATATAATGTAGTATATGTATATAAATGTAGTTACATTCATGAACTGTTTCATGTGTATATGTCTGAGTAGTGTTTTATCCCTAGATAAGAATGCAAGTTCTTTGGGGCAACTTTTTTCCCTTGCACTTCTGTATCATCCTTAGTTCAAAACAGGGTACGTCCTTCATAAGAAGCTCTTAATAAATTCTGGTTGGCTGTTGGATTTATCCCAGCAGTGAGGGAAGGCTCACACTGATGCCTCCACTCACACGCGATCTCTCTGAGGCCCACTCACGGCATGTGTCATGAGATGGTCCAGCCACCAAGCAAACCCATTAACACACTCAGAGAAAGACCCCCTCACTGTTGAGTTAATTGGTTGGCTGGCTGAAGACCTTGGGGTTGACTATTGGTATTATCTCTCTGTTCTCAGACCTCGGTGCTATCTAAACAATTCTCCGGGGTTCTTTCTATTTTCAAAAGTTTATTTTTTCCACTATAAAAGCAATGAATGCTCATTTAAAAAATTTAGAAAAAGGTAGCTAAATAGAAAAATAAATAAATAAATTGCATCTAGTCCCTTTTTCCAAGTATGACTATTATTAGCCTTTTGGTGGATTTCTTTTTTTATGCATTGTAAAAAGTTTCAATTGTATCATGCTTTTTCACTTAATGTTACTGTACAAGAATTGGTTAGTATATTGGCCTTTAGAAACTAAATTTTATCTTATTTTATTATTATTATTTTTTAAATTAATTAATTAACTAATTTTTGGCTGCCTTGGGTCTTCGTTGCTGTGCGCGGGCTTTCTCTAGTTGCGGCGAGCAGGGGCTACTCTTCGTTGTGGTGCGCGGGCTTCTCATTCCGGTGGCTTCTCTTGGTGCGGAGCACGGGCTCTAGGCGTGCGGGCTTCAGTAGTTGTGGCTCGCGGGCTCTAGAGCGCAGGCTCAGTAGTTGTGGCGCACGGGCTTAGTTGCTCCGCGGCATGTGGGATCTTCCCGGACCAGGGCTCGAACCCGTGTCCCCTGCATTGGCAGGCGGATTCTTAACCACTGCGCCACCAGGGAAGTCCTATATAAACTAAATTTTAAATGGCTGCATAATATGCCAAATTTACCTCCCTATCCCTCTGCAAATGGGTATTTAAATTAATTCCACTTCAGCTAAATAATGCTGAAATACGTATCTTGGTGATTAGCATCATTTTTTAAACTTTGAATTGATTCCTATAAAAAAATTATCGCTAGTTCAAAGGACCTGAATCTTTTAAAGGTTCCTGCTAAATAGTTACAAACTGTCTTCCAAAAGTGTTGATTGAACTAGTCAGAATTCCCAGCAGCCACGCTTCAGACGCAAACAGAGCCAGCTTCATGGCGCACTCCTGGGGCTCACTTCTGAGAACTGTTTACAATGCGTTTCGACGCTTTCAGAGTCCTTGTTTACCTGTCCCTGTGCAGCTCAGATGGCCCGTTATGAACCGCCACCCCGCCCCACCCCCGCCAGGTATAGACAGTCTGGCACAGAGCGGGTAGTCCCGCCAATAAAATCTCCAGTTTTGGAACTAATTTCCAGCCCCGACTCTGGAGCAACCACCCAGACCAAGGTTCATAAGCAGCCCCCTGACCCATCACCTCCCATGGGACAGAAACCTATGGACCACCTTAACAAGCATTGCACGGACGCATATCCCACAGGAATCATTTGAGGGGTCGTATGGTGCAACAGAATGAATATGGAGCATTTTCACTTGTCTTCAAATAATCAGGTCACTACATCAGTCTCGAACCTTACACTTTGTCTTCATGCATTCTTTACCGCATTTTATTTCCTAGTGAACTAGTAAAAAAGATGGGAGCACATGAGGCCAAGTGTTCTCACCTCGTACCCTGCTACCTTCCTCCTCTCAGGCTTTCCTTATTGAGCATTATGGGATTGGACCAGATGCTGGTCATGCGGGAGACCCAGCCGCCATGCCCAGTCATCGCCCCTCGTGTTAAGGAAAGAAGAGGGGACAACGCTGACTTTTCTTGGAGGGTCCTCCTGCTCCAGACGTGAACAGGGCTTTAGCACGTATGATCGGCCACAGTGAGCACTTCCAGCTTCCCCTTTCTTTCCTACTGCAGATGCTGGTGTGGTTCTGAGCAGTGAGTTAATTACTTAAGGTTACAATAAGGTGTCCTCTCTGTCCTGTACACACACACACACACACATGCACATAGTGTCCAGGTGACTCTGGCTGCACAAGTGGACAAATGAGAATGAGATTATCCTACCCTATCAGGGAAGATATGAACCAGGTCTAAGAGACAACTGTGCTCTGATCGCAGAGTCAATTTTGCTAAACTTCACAAGTGATAACACAACAAGAGTGGACAGGAGTGGATTTCCCTGAAATCCAGTGTCCAGGGGTGCCCACAGGGTGCCTGGGGAAGGGGAAAAAGACCAACTACCCAACGAAGCTAAGTGGGGAGACATTCTCAGAAGTCTTTTTTCCCTAGGGACTTGGGGTGGCAAGCTTTGAGCTGTGATACATCACACTATGTGTGATGTCCGGCTGCAACACGCTGAGTAGATGCTGGCTCCTCTGTTTCTCTTTTCCAACATCCGAGGCAGACTATATACTAAACAGGTCCCTGCTGCTCTGAAATTTATCTCAGTTTGGCTCTAGCTAGCGAGAAGGACTTGCAGAGTAATTGTGGCTCTGGGCAATCTGGGGGGCCATCTGTAGCTGGCGGGTAGGGAAGAGGCTAGTACCAGGCATCTAATCAAAGTGAATCCTTTTAGTGTCTTAATAGACTTGGACCACGGTACACAGATGTAGCCATAAAAGACTCTTCTTTCCCATCCCATTGTCAGTAAACACCTGTACTCAAGTTCAGTTTCACAAAATGTGTCAAGAGGCCCAACAGCTATGGAACAGGGCTCACAAGGTCACAGTCAGGGATCCAAATGCTGGATCGACCAAATAGCTTTGCTTTGGTTCCTTGGCCATGGACACCACCCCTAGCCCCAGACACCTGTCTCAGGAAGGTGTGCGGTGGCATCTGTCTTAGACAGCAAGGGAGAACAACCAGGGCAGGCTGGCTCATCTCCATCCCTGGAAGAACAACTGAAATGTCCCCGCCTGATCAAGCAGCCCCTTTTACACAAAGGTGAGCACGCACACACTTACATACATTCTCAATGACATGTCCTCCTGTGGCCAAACTAGAACCTCGTTAACGAATTACCCCAGTTGAAAGGTAAAGCAGCTTCAGGTCATCCAGTAAATCACAGGCACAAATCAAAATCTAACCACTCAATTAAATCCGGCTTAGTTGAAATCATATCCTTTCTGAACACTGGAGTGGCTGATTTCCAAAGGATGTATGAAGATCATTTAACACATGGTTATTCAATATCAAGCTCTTTTCTCTGTGATTTTTCCGACCTAATTAGCATTTAGTATAGATGGCGAGGTGTTCTATAGAGCTTCTATCATTAAGGGAATACCTCTAGCTCAGAAGAGGGGACATTTACAATCAACCTGTGAAAAGGCATTGATGGAAGGGGACCCACAGCTGCCCAGTGTTGGACCAGGTACCAAGGGCGGGGGAAGAAGATTTGAAACGGGTCCTGCCACACTGCATGCCCAGGGTCATCCCCACCAGCCCTGTCCAGCACGTGTGACAGCCCTCCGGGGGCCAAGAACAACAGAGACCGCCACTGCAGGGAGAAAGCTGGACTTGTTTTCATCTCTGACCACTCCCTCGGCGGTCTGGGTCCTGCCAAACTACCGTGGGTCAAACGTGGGCGGGCTCCAGCTGGCCCCATTCCTGTTGTGACTGCACTTGGTTCATTAACACCCAGCCCTCCCCCGTGGGCACGCGAGGCAGGAAGCCTTCTCGCTGGCCTGTTTTTCAGCCTGGCTTATTCCTTCTCAGCAGTGGGACAGGTGGTTGCCTCAGTAGAGTCAAATCCTGCTCAGGGACCAGGGACGGAGGGAAAGGGCTGCCTAGACCCAGTGTGGATGCCTTTGAGGCTGTGCGCTCAAAGGCTCTCCGTCTGGCAATCTCTCTTGTTAGTTGGCACTTCCTGGCATCAGCAGAGGCTGAACTCCCCTGATACGTTCAACCTTTGTCTGAAATACCCAGAATGCTGCCTGGGAAAGAAAACACTGAGCTGAGCTTGGAAAACAGGCGACATGAGGAAATGCCAAGGACCTGGCCGGGGATCCTCCGCAGGGATCACATGCCACCACCGGGGTCTGTCCTCCAGGGACAGGACACCTCTGTACACGAGCTTCAGAGAAACAGAGAATCTCAGAGCCTGCAAAGCAAGCCAGAAGTCACCTAGTCTCTCGCTGCTCACTCTGTCCGTGGTGAAGAGCCATTTTGCAAAAGTTCCAGTCCATTGTAGATGGACACTTTTGTCAAATACCATAAAAACAAATTACTAGAAAAGTGAAATTTAAAAACACAAAATGCAAATTCACCAACCAGGCTCTGAGATGTTGCAGCAATGTCAAATTACTATACAAATTTCGAAAAGCTCATTCTCGGTGTCTGCACGACGTATCTTGTTGCAGACCGTTAACAAACAATTCACAGACCACATTTTGAACAGCAGTGACCTAGACCTTGCTACTCAAATTACGGTTCAAGGACCAAGAGTATCAGCATCACCTGGAAACTCATTAGAAATGCAGGGTATCAAGCCCCTCCCCAGACCTCTTGAATTGCATCCTGCATTTGCATAAAATCCTCAAATGATTTATGTGCACGTTCAAGTTTGAGAAGCGCTGGGACAGACCAGACTCGCACGTTAATCGATCACAAATGTTTTCTCCATATTCAACCCTTACAATGCCTCTGAATAAAGCAGATACTCAGTGTTGAAGCATCTTGACCACGTAGGAGAGTGGGAGGGGGGTGAAAAAGTCAACAGAGTCTTCGGGCTGAAATATTTCATGGGAGTTGAGCCGCCCATCTGTGGCTGGATAGCTCGATGGCTTAGGAGCCACCTAAGGATGACGGCACGCGTTCGCCAGATCTAAAACGAACCCAGAGTGAGCACAAAGGATGAGAGAGGTTTGTGAATCTGCTGTTGGGAAATCTGGCACTTCACCAGGGTCAAGTAGGGAGTCCAGGGTCAGGATGTTGGAGCAGACAACCTGATTCCACCACGGAGAGGGGGGCCCCGCCCGACTGGAGACAGAAGCGTGTTTATTTAGATCTTGTCTGCTTAGCTGCTTGACTGGCTGCAAGGAGTTTGATTATCATTCTCCAGGGCTCTGTGCCCTCAGCCGGAACCGTGTTCCTAATCTGCGTGACCATTAAGGGCTCTCTGTGCCCTGCTCTGTCTCCCGCAGAGTGCCAGAGAGGCTGGCAGCCCCTGCTCCCTGTACCCCTCCCTCCAGCGTGGCTATGCCTCTATCTGGGGCTGCAGACCCCTTTCCATCAGTTCTCACTGAGAAGCAGCCTAGGTCCTTAATCAAAACAGCGAACCTGCACACGAGGGCAGGAGAAGCCACAGCCCTATTAGTCCAGCCTAAGGAAATTGCAAGGGATATGCACTGACTCACCAGGGACCCCATCTCTGGGCGCAGACTGCGTTTCCTTTCCTGAGTGCCACCCTACCTCTTTGTGGCCCACCTGTACTGTGACTCTACTTCTATCTGACCCTCATAAGTTTTCTCCTCCTCCAGCAAAAATCATCAACGCATGGAGCTGGGAGACCCTCGAAACCGAGGTCCCAAGTGGCTAAGTGTCTTGCCCAGAGTTACCCAGCTAGTTTGCGTTGCTGCCTAAGATAATGTAAGAAAATCGGTGACTTGTGAGTCAGTCACTCACATTAATAGCTGGGCTATTAATCCCAGCCCCCAGATATTCCACCACAGTGACAATTTTTGTACTCAATATTATGTCATAATAATCCACCCCAACTCTCAATTTGGGTTCAGAAAAAATGGTATCCTTATTCATGTATCTCCTCTGGTCCTGACCACTTATTTTTCACCTACCCAACTAAAGGGTCCAGCCATCCAACCCTTCGGAGAATACTTCATGAGGAGTTTCACCCAATTACTTCTCTAAGGGGTTCCCCAGAGGCCTCAGGGCCCAAGTTGGCGCCACGCTGGCTTTAAGGGTGGCCAAAGCAGGACCGGCGGGGAGCTCGGGGTTGTGGGGTCTAGGACCCGCTCAAGCCAGATGACTCCCCCTTCTCTCACCCCTGCCGGTTCTGGGAGATTCTAGGGTGCATCAGCCTTATTATTACATGCTTCAAAGCCAGGCTTCTTCCTGTCAAGTATTTATAAGATATAAGAGGAACCAGAGTCACAGAAGCAGTGACAAGCAGCTTGGAGCAGAGGTAACGGCTCTCCCCGAGCTTGGGCTGCAAGTGACAGTATTCTCAGAAGGAAAGGCCAGCTGTAAGTGCGGCTATCACGAACTTTTCCCTCCAACAGAGCGCGCTCCAGGACACGCCACAGCTCGACCCCAGCATTGTGCCCCATGCGGCCTCACCCCCTTTCTCGCCAGCAACACCCCATCCTCAGTGTCTTCTGAGAAATGCCCGTCCACACCCAGCATGTCAGCGTGTGCTTGGGATTCCTCGAAAGTTGAGTTCAGCTTTTACTTCCTCACATCGGTAGGGCACGAGGCTGGCAAAGGCTCGCTCTTTCTCCTTTTGTGCTTTGAATCTTGGAAAACGATGCTTATAATAAGAAGGGAAATTCTTTTCTGATGACTTAAAAGCCAGGGAAAAGAGAAGGCCTTGGGGCTTCCCTGGTGGCGCAGTGGTTGAGAATCTGCCTGCCAATGCAGGGGACACGGGTTCGAGCCCTGGTCTGGGAGGATCCCACATGCCGCGGAGCAACTAGGCCTGTGAGCCACAACTACTGAGGCTGCGCGTCTGGAGCCTGTGCTGCGCAACAAGAGAGGCCACGATAGTGAGAGGCCCGCGCACCGCGATGAAGAGTGGCCCCCGCTTGCCACAACTAGAGAAAGCCCTCGCGCAGAAACGAAGACCCAACACAGCCAAAAATAAATAAATAAATAAATTAAATAAATAAACAAATAAATAAAAAAGAGAAGGCCTTGGAGTGGGAAGGAACGTGGAGAGTGAGGCTGAGTCGTTTGTTCCGAGAATCACCGGTCAGCCTTAGCGGACAGGTTTCCCTTTTGCCCTGGCCTCCTTCTGAACCAAGCAAAGGGATGACAGATCTTGTTTCTGCTCCCATTCAAAACAGAGTTAGCATCACAGAAAGGCGAGTCTGCCCCCAGCCAGGGACACGGGAGGACTCTCTCTCTTCCGCCCCAGTCTCCTTCCTCTGCTCCTCACCGGCCAAAACTCAACCGGAAGTCAGAGGCAAAGGAGCCACGGAGGTATCCCTACAGTTTACAGAGGATGCAGGGGACGGAGCACAAACAAGACAGGGGACAGGGACACACCACAGGACACGGGGGAACTACTTCTTTACATTTCTGTCTTCCTTTCCGACCACAGGTTCCTTGAGGGCAGGGTCTATGTGCCCAGGGCACAGGGAACACTCAGTAAATATTTATTACACCAACAAGTAGATGTATGAGGGCAGGAAGGAATGGCACCAAGGGCGGAAACAAACCGGACCAGCGCTCATACAGTATCTAAATGTGAACCTGGTTGCCATTAGGCTATAACCTCTCCCATACGCGCATGAAGCTGTTTCTCCCAGCCTTTCCTGACACTCCTCCCAGGGAAACCACTCCCTGAGCCTCCCAGGTCTCTTGCAGATCACAGCTATGATACTCCAAGCTGGAAAGAGCCTCACCTGGGGAGCCGACGCTCCGGACAGGCGGCAGGTGCCCCAGAGGCCCTGGCAGCCACTGTCCGGCCTCAGCGCCCTTCTGCGGGGAGGTGGGGAGTCAGGCGGCGTGTGTTGCCATGTGCCCTGCTCGGCAGTTACTGTGGCAACAGCCAGCACTCAGCCTCCTCTAGACTGTCCCACGGAGCCCTGCTGGCAGAGGCTGCGGTGATCCTCTAAACCAGGGTCGTCCTGGTCACGGCACAGGTCCAGGTGCCTCAAACCACGGAGTGGACCCAGACGCTAGCCTCCCGCTGAGCCCAGATTGGTCAGCAGGCGAGACACAGTCATTCCCCAAACCCTACAGCCCGGGGACACGCTGCCTCTCTGCATCTGTCTGAGCACCCAGCCCAGCGGTCAGGTCCAGAGAAGGTGCTCCTCTTGGGTTGGCACGGAGCTACTTCACAAGCCCCTCTCCAGCCAGGCCCTGAGACCCATCCCTCCTCAGCCCACACTCCAGCCAGATAAAGCTACTACAGCTCCCCGTACAGGCTGTCAGTTTACTCCTCCTACTTGCCTTGGGCTGTTCCCCGCCCGTCCCCCACTTTTCATTTGGAAAGTTTCACTTACCCTTCCGGGTCTGGATCACGCCCCCCATTCTCTCTCAGCACCCCCTTTCCATCACCACTGACCCCAGAGCCTAACGCAGCCCCCCCTCCCCAGAAAAAGCTTCATCCCCATTCCGGGCGCCCACAGCAGGTGGTGAGTCCCTCCATGGGGGCGCTGTGGTTTCTGTGCTGCATTCCCCACCAGACTGTGATCCTCTCAAGGTCAGGGAAAACATCTTTTTCATCTCATTATCAGCCCAGCACCTGAGACAGCGCCTGGCACTTAGTAGTTTATTGTATGGGTTTTAGCCTCAAGGGCCCACAGGTCAGAGGTGGTGTATTTATTTATTTTTTTTAAACATCTTTATTGGAGTATAATTGCTTTACAATGGTGTGTTAGTTTCTGCTGTGTAACAAAGTGAATCAGCTATACGTACACATATATCCCCATATCTCCTCCCTCTTGTGTCTCCCTCCCTCCCACCCTCCCTATCCCACCCCTCTAGGGGGGACACAAAGCACCAAGCTGATCTCCCTGTGCTATGCGGCTGCTTCGAGGTTGTGACCGGCTCTGACCCGGATGTCAGACCAACATGTGGAGAGCACACAGTACCACGTATCAGCTCTGAACAGGGCTGTTTATTGCTGGAGGCCCCAGCCAGCTCATCTCTCAGGACCGGATTTTGTTAGCTAGACATTCATTCATTCATTCATTCACCCATCTGAGAAATGTTTATTGAGCACCTGCTATGTGTGCTCAGCGTGGGGAGTTCAGAGGGGAACAAGGTACAGCCTTGATCCTCTGAAACCCTGAGACTAGGGGGAGAGACGGAAAAGGAAACAGACATGGTAGGGGAAGCAGAGGGGCTGTCAGACCCACAGAAGAGGCACCTGGCTGCCTGTGGGAGCAGAGGGAGCCTGGAGGCATTAGAGGCTACAGCAAGCTCGGTACGGACGCACCTGGCAGGGCGGGTGGATGCTGAGCCATGCAGTCCTCAGCGTGCATGCGGCAGCACAGATAGGCTCGCCGCGGAAGGAGGGCTGCGTTAGGAACCAGAGTCCCCAGCCAGCTTGTGGGGAGGCCTGTTACAGATTCCAGGCACAGAGCTGTTGAGACACAGGCCACTAATTTACACCCACCCTCTTTTTTTTTTTTTCCTTCACGCTAACTGGCATCCCCGTCCGACCTTCCCCAGTCCCCTGACAACCTGGGTGTCTGCCTGGCTAGCCGCCATCCGGAACTTATTTTCTTCCAAGTCCTGGCCGACACCCACAACACATGGGGGGGTGGTGGGCAGGGGAGGAGGGGGACCGAGCAGTTTGTGCTTGTGCAAAGCCGATTCTTCCATTCAATCCCTGTGCCGGGATGGGGCCGGCTTCCCTCTGAAGTGCTGCCCAGGCACCAGGGCTGCCTCCGTCCCACCCCCGTGAGACACCCAGGCCGATTTCTGTGCAGATGGCACCAGCAGATGCCAGGCCCTGGGAGGACCCCTCCTCCCTAGCTAATGAGGGGAGCAGGTGAAGAGGCCGGCGAAAGTGATCCGGGGTGGGAAGTGGAACAACCACTAGATTAAGAATTAGGAAACCTGGGTTCTAGTCCTAACCCTGCCACTAATGAGCTGTGTGACGTTGGGCAAGTCGCTTCACCTCTCTGAGCCTCGGTGTTCCTGTCGTCTGAATCCGAGATTCTAGCCATCAGGACGGCGGCATATGCTGTTCTGAAACAAAAGAGAACTGGGTCCTCATTTCTCCTCCACCGCTAACCTACCGTGTGATGTTGTGTAAATTCCCTAACCTCTCTGTGCTCAAGTTAGCCATGAGCCACATGGCATACAGCATGGGACCAAAACTGAGCTGGCATAAAGCAAGGGTCCCGCTGAACCCAGGAAGAGACCATGTGGATCCAGGAAGTGCTTTTCCCCACTTTCTCCCACTGCCCCTGCCCTGGCCTTCCAGTCACAAGGAAGGAGCTGGTCCACCTGCCGTGTTTTCGGTCCTGCTCTGAACCCCCGCCCTTCCTCGGCACTTACAAATCTCCCTCCACTTAGCCAGCAACCTCTGTGGCCATCTGTGGCTCAGATCTGCCAGCCCAGGGAGCTCCGGGACCAGCTCCGGGAAGTCTCGCCTTCAGGGACCCAAGTTCTCACCCCGCGCAAAGAGGGCCCCGCCTTTGAGGGGCAGGCGGAGCTGGCTGCACGCGCGGTAGCGGTGAAGCTGGGCCAGTCCCCAGCCCCACAGCACGTGGATAACAGCCACAGGTGCTCAGAAGGTTCCACGAGGGGTACAGATCAGATGACCCCACTTCTCACTCAGGGAAAGAGCGGAGAAACAGCAATTGGGCATTCAGGCCTGCCCTTGAGGGCAGGCTGGCCACAGCAGCCCCTCCAGCCTCTTAGCAAATGCACAAGTGTGTCTGCTGCCAGAGGACCGGGCAGTGGGGTTCGTGGAGGCTAGCGGGCATGGCTGAGAACTGGGGCTGGTGGGTGGCCATCCGGGCAGAGGGGGATATGGGGTGAGGGGCAAGATGGATGGGAAGTTTCTTCAGACTCTGAGGCCCTATGAAAGCGGGAAATAAATAAAAACCTTGGAAGAGAAGACCCCAGAGAGAGTCCCGCTGATGAAGTGGGTGGGCCATGAGAAATCTGAGGAATGCAGCAGTGGGCTGGGGGCACGGAGTCGTTTACAAAGTACTGCAGGCGGCCAGACATTTCCAACCTACACAGTTCATGTCTGGTTATGCGGCCCCTGCTGTGCTCCCGGGGCAGCAGAGCGCCTTGAAGTTTGGAGATCCCATAAAGGAATGGGGAGACCCAGGGGTTCCCTAGGTATCCATGGAAGTTTCTGGAACAATAATGATAACCAACATTTACGTAGCACTCACATACATTAACTCTAGTTTTCGCAACAGCACTGTAAGATAAGCACTATTATTTCCCACACTTTATAGATACGGGAAGGAAGGCACAGAGAGCTTAAGTAACATGCTCAAGGTCAAACAGCTGATTAGTGCCAGAGCCAGACTTTGAATCATGGGAGTCTCCTTCCAAACCCTGTGTTCTTAACTGCTATGCAGCACAGCCTCTCCACAGTGAAGTAGGCTGCTGCCTTCTTCAGGGCAGGGGCCTGCCTCTGTCGGGGTGAACCCGCTAGAAAGACTGGGGACTCCAGGGCTAGCCTTGGCCCACACCCGTCTGGGGCCTGGGGGGAATCAGCCCCAAGACCCAGCCCTGGACACCTGCCACTCAGACAGCTGGCTGGGGGCTGGGACCTCACACCACCACGTTCTCCACAGGGCTACGCAGCCATCAGTTTTAGGCTGAAACTCCCATCTGTAACCCAGTTTCCTGAAAATTTTACAAATACTGGAAGATGAAAGCACAGGGACCAGCATGAATGGAGTGGGTTTTTAAGAGACAGTGTTTAACATCCAGATCCTCTGATGTGAGTAATTTGAATTCTGATGCATTTCTGGATTGTTTGTTGAATTATGCATCAGCAGCTTCTGGTGCCGTAAAAAAAACAAAAAAACCAAAAAACCAAAAAACCAAAAAACCCCAGCATCACACAGCTGCTCTGAAACCTGCAGCAATGGGGACAGTTGGGTTCACAGTCTGGAAACCGAGATCCGTCTTTGATGACCGTGAACCAGCAGAACAAGAGAGAGGCCAGGAGAAGGGAGACAACGTAGCAGGAAGAACTGGGGGGATAGAGTGAGATAAGACGCCTTCCACACGACATGCCCAGGAAAACCACTCCCAGAGGGAGAGACCCAGAGGGAAGGTGGGCACATGGGAGCTTCCTGGAAGCCTGGCCACATCACAGCACACAGAAGAGAAGGAAGACAGATGGGGGGATTTGCCCGGGGGAAGGATGAGACAGCATTACCACGGAAATGCGCTGCTCTCCTCCAAGTAGGGGCTGCCGATGGTGGGGCCCTTCCTGCTGGGCCAAGGAGGGTTACTGCTGCCATTATTAACTTTTTTCCAAGTGTTTTCACATTTATTGCACCCTGGGATCTTTATTTAAAAACAACAACTAGGGGCTTCCCTGGTGGCGCAGTGGTTGAGAATCTGCCTGCTAATGCAGGGGACACGGGTTCGAGCCCTGGTCTGGGAAGATCCCACATGCCGCGGAGCAGCTGGGCCCGTGAGCCACAATTGCTGAGCCTGCGCGTCTGGAGCCTGTGCCCCGCGACGGGAGGGGCCGCGATAGAGAAAGGCCCGCGCACCGCGATGAAGAGCGGTCCCCGCACCGCGATGAAGAGTGGCCCCCGCTTGCCGCAACTGGAGAAAGCCCTCGCACGAACCGAAGACCCAACACAGCCAAAAATAAATAAATAAATAAATAAATAAGAAAATCCTTTAAAAAAAAAAAAAAAAAAAAAAAATCTTTAAAAAAAAAAAAAAAAAAAAATAAAAAAAAATAAAAAAAAATAAAAACAACAACTAATGACAGTGTGCCTGAGGGCACCGAGCAGAGAGATAACACACCTAAGTCACACGGCTGCTGAGTGGCTGGAGTGAAGTTGGAATCCCAGTTTCTTGACTCCCAGCCACCTTCCCTTCCATCGGCCCAGGCTTCACATCTCATGGTGGAGGCTCCCAGCATCTCTGACACCCATCAGACCCATTGCTTAGGCTGGCAATGCCAAGTCCTGTGCCTGGGGCAACAGAAAGCAGAGGCACCAAATCCCTGAGCCAGGCCACCTGGTCCAGAGCTGAGCTCTGCCTCTTCTAAGGGGTGTCCTTGAGCAGGTTATTTAACCTTCTGTGCTTCAGTTTCCTCATCTGCAAAATAGGCCTGATAACGGTTCTTACACCTCATTGAATGAGACAATACATTTGAAGCCTTTCGATCAATGCTGAGGAGATAGTAAGCAGTCAATACATATCACGTGCTGCTTTCATTATTGTTATTTTCCTGCAAAACTGTTGTGAGTTCAGAAGGCTGATCCCAATGTTGGCCTGTGAAGACCCTGACGAGTGTCCTGCCCTCCTGAGGGGACCAGGGCGGGTTCTGTTAAGTTTCCCAAACAAGGACCCTCAAACCAGGAGGCCCCAGGGAGTGCTGGAATCTGCTCTTCCGGTCTGGCAGGACCCTGTCTTGGTCCTTTGCCTGAAACCAGTGAGCACAAACCACCCTCCTGGACTGGCCCAGTTTGGGAGCTTGGGCTCCAGGGACGCAGGGGGCCCTCAGCCCAATTATAAATCAATCTAGCAGCCCTCGTCAAGCCCATTGTCATAAATGGCTCTAAAAGCTCAGCCTTGTCCGCCCTCCAGGCTCGGGGCTCCAGGATTAATGAGCGTCAGCTGCAGGCAGGCCGATGGGGACAGATGCCGATCTAATGGGCAGGGTGGTCCAGCCCTCGCAGACTCCAGGTGAGCGGGGCTGATGAGCAGGTGTCATTGTCATGCTGCCCCTTGGCTGAGTGTCATCAAGTGGCATCTCATTACCCCACCCTGGGGTGCCATGGGAGACTCAAGTGACCATCCACAAAGAGCAGGTATTCTGAGGCCACACCCTCTGCTCCTGGGCTGTGTTGGGGGCCTGGCTTGTTTTTTCAAGGTCTCTCAACCTTGGAGCTGGAGAGAGGTTTGAGAATCCTGGCATGCCCTCCCTCCCCACGCCACCTGGCTGGTGCTGCATCTAAGTGCAGAAGTCCGCTAGAATGTTCCTCAGTCATGTCTCTGGTGTAGTCAGATTTCCCAAATACACGGGCTTAGAATTTGCCTGGAGTTCACACACATCTGTGCAGATTTCAATGAGCACGAGCGCCCAGCATCGTGCTGACCACCCAAGGGACACAATCCAGCCCCCACAGGACTTGTCTGTCAATCAAGAGCACAGGCCCTAGGGAGATGGTTCAGAAGCATAAAATATAACAACAACAACAGTAATGGTGATCATTTATTGAGAACCTATTATGTGCCAGGCACTGTTCTAAGCTCCTTAAATGTACTAACTTAGTAAATAAAAATGAAAGACACTGAGTAATCAATGTCGAATTACATTAAGGCAGTCAACGCAGGTGAAACAGAAATGGGAAAGATCACTTAAACTGGCTGGAGAGACGGAGAAAGGCTTCATGGGGGAGGCAGGACCAAACTGGCCCTGCTGGAGTGTGGGAGGAATGTTCCAGAAGCAGCAGCAGGCACACCTGGGCCGAGGTAGAGGGAGTCCCCTGAAGAGCTCGTGTCTGTGCTTCAGCGGGCAGAGGCTGGGGCCACGATGTGAGGTGGACTCCTGCCTCTGAAAATGTTATTAGGATGACATTTCAAAATCAGGGTTTTATTCCTAATAAAAGTTGCCTTCTCTTAACTGTGGCTTCACTGCCTCCTTTCCATTTCTTTCTGGAATGTGATTTTTTTTTCTTAAGGTAAAATTTACACACAGGGAAATGTATAGATCTTGAGTGTACACTTCGATGAGCTTTATTTTAAAAAATAAATTTATTTATTTATTTTTGGCTGTGTTGGGTCTTCGTTGCTGTGCGTGGGCTACTCTTTGTTGCGGTGCACGGGCTTCTCGTTGCAGTGGCTTCTCTTTTTGCAGAGCATGGGCTCTAGGCACACCAGCTCAGTAGTTGTGGCTTGCGGGCTTAGTTGCTCCGTGGCATATGGGATCTTCCTGGACCAGGGCTCGAACCTGTGTCCCCTGCATTGGCAGGAGGATTCTTAACCACTGTGCCACCAGGAAAGCCCCTCGATGAGAACTGACAAATGCATTCACCGGTGTAACTAACATCCTAATCAATATCTGGACACTTCCATGGGGCCCGAAGAATAAGGAAGGTGACTTTTAAAATTTAAATTGTTCTGTTCTTACATCTTCTGGGCATTTGTGGATGGGAAGAACTCAAAATGATCAACTTCCTCTCATGCCCAACTCTGATCCACTCTCCCATCCCAGGAGAAAAAATAAAATTAAACCATATCTAGAGAGACAAATGCCTAGTGAGGGTTTGTGTTACTCATCTTCACATCCCCAGAATCAAGCCTGTTACATGGCGCAGAGCAGATGTCCATTCATGTTTCTTAAATTAGGGAAAGAACGAACATAGACTAATGTCTCATGGAAATGATGAACTCCACTTTCCCTAAGCTCCCATATGACACTGACAATCATGAAAACTTCCTGTCCCCTCTCTTGGGACTGGAGGGGAGTCCCCAGCAAGATGCAAAAGAGCATTTTCCTGTTATCCCCCCCAGCCCTGAACTCAACTGCATTTTCTACAGCCAGCCCATCTCAGGCTTCAAATTCCAGGGTCATGAGAAAAGCAGACTTGGGGCACAAAGAATGCCCATCTGTCCCCTAAACTATTCAGGGGACAACGTCTGAGACAAAATGTGCTCCCACCTCAGACACCCTCACACTTTTTTCCCAGATCCTTCCCCGTGTGGAAGAGCCAGACCACTCCTTAATAGCTTTCAGGCAAAAGCATAACAAAGCTTCCAGGGCAAAGAGAAGCTTCAGGAAGGACCATCCATATGCATGTGGCCCATTTACTTCCTGGCCTAATCAGCACCTGGATGGGGCCCTGAGCTGACTACTCGCCAATACGCTCACCGTCAGGGTCCCTGGGAAAGCTCCCTCTGCACAGCTTGCTGGAGACTGCGGGCTTCTAAACAGCGTAAGCCAGCATTCCAATCAGATTATTTCTTACTTGAAGTATTGCACAAAAGAGAAAAAAATAATGCTGAACATTCTGTTCATGGGAGAAAAAATAGCAGCAGAAAACTGTCACATTGTTTGCTCTATTTTCAATTTCATTCCTGAGCCCTGGAAATAGCTATCCACGCGAGCAGGCCAGAGGAGGACTCTGGCAACCTGACACGCGGATCCCAGCTCGGGGTCTGGGTGCAGAGGTAAAGGGGGAGACTGCAGTTGGGAGGGTGGGAGCAGCCTGATGGGCCACAGAGGGTCGGGTGAGTCAGCTGAGGAGAAGAAACACCGAATCAAAAATGATGGAGAGCGTCAACTGCTGGGCACTGTCGGATGCAGATGGGGTGTAGCTCACAGAGCCATGGTTCTCAACCTCGGTCACACACTGAGATCATCAGCTGGGAGTTTTGAAAAATAATGCTATCAAAAGGTAGTTACACGAATCTACGCATGGATAAAATTGCATACAACTGAATATGTGTGCGCACATAAACACACACACGAGTATACATAGCAATTGGCAAAATCTGAATGGGGAACTTTGGTGGATTGCACCTTGTGTCAGTCTTCTGCTTGTGATGTTGTACCATAGTTATGTAAAAATGTTATTGTGGGGGGAAACTGAATGGAGGGTACGAGGGACCTCTGTAAAATTTCTTGCAAGTGCGTGCAAATTCACAATTATTTCAAAATAGAAAGTTTTTAGAATGTGCTGCTGGGGTCTGATTTAATGAGTCTAGGGTGCAGCCTCTGCTCCAGAGTTCTCAAAGCTCTCCAGGCGATTCTGTGTGCAGCCAAGGTTGAGAACCGCTGCTCCAGAAGTGGAGATGCTGATTGAGAAGGTAAGACAAACACGTGAAATTGGGAAACCATCCACATATGCTTCCGTACCGAAGGCTTCACGGATACCTGCTGAATAAATAAATGAACTGCTCAACAGCTGCATAAAGTGTTACAGGCGTTCAGAGAAAGAGCGAGGTGCAGTACGAGGGAAGGCTTTGCGGAGCCGTGGGATTCAACCAGGATTTGACAGGGGTGGAGAATTCAGATACAGGAGCCGGGAAAGGGCACTGCAGGTAGGCAAGGAAAGGCTTGGAGATGGCGTGGCCGTCCTGGGGAGGAGGAGGGGGAGGGGGAGGCGGAGGAAGAGGAGGAGGAGGGTTGAATTTGGCACAGGGAGGAGTGAGGGTGGATAAAGGTGGTAATAATAAGCTGGCTCTCTCCCTGCCTTCGGACAGGTGGCTCTCTCAACCACGTGACCCAGCTTTAAGTCCTTGCAAATTGCCAAGAGCAACTGTCAGCAGAGACAATTCTCCAGAAGACACACAGCCTCTCTTGGGTAACTGCAACGTGGAGAACTTGGAGAGGCTTCAGAATATAGTGCCAATGGGTAGAAACGTAAACAGTCCTCATCGTGGCTCAAAACACCTTATCTACCTGCACTTCAGCTGGCCTTAGACATCCCCAGCACGGAACACAGCCAAGTGCCAGAAAATACCAGAGATGGGCTGAGAATGGCTAAAATAAACACCTCAGTGCCTACACACCAAAGCTAATGCACTTGGCACAGCAGGTCCCTGGAGTACTCAGTGCCTTTTTATTCTTATTTTACAAACAAGTCTAAATTTGATGATCTCTTTCCAAGTGCACAGAAAATTTCAAAACAAAATTAAACGGGTGACACATCAGCAATCACTGACAACTGTGACAAGTGATAAGTGACAGACACCCCAACAGCAGAGGGGAGACAGAAATTTAGATAAAGTAACCTGTGGTGCTCATCTGACAGATGAAGGCCACCTCAGCAAGGCTGAGGGGCTCTGTTTGTAAAGGTAAAGAAAGAGCTTTAAGATGCTCAAGCCCAAGTTCTAAAAGCCCTGTAGAGCCTCTCCTTGCTTTTTCCTTGTGCCCGTTATTAATTTGTGCAATGTATATACAGAGGTGACTGGCTGCGCCCTGCTGCAGGCTGGCAGTTGGTGAGGGGCAGCTGGCTAGCCTTCCTGATCCTAGAGAACGCCCTCTGCCCAAAACACTAGTGCCCATCCTAAAGCTTGTTCTCCTCCCTGTAGCACCCACCACTGCCCTCCCAGGGCATGCAGCGCAAAGGGCAGGCTGCTCTCAAACTGTTCAGTCTATTAGGTCAATTGGGCTCAACAGGAAGGCATCAGAGGACCAGGAGAAGCACCTCTCACATCATGACCGGGGAACCATCCCTTTGCATGAGATGGTCTGGCTGTGAACTCCAATGCCGGCTTGGTCGGAAACTCTGTGTCCTTGACCTAGCTGCGTCCTTTCTCGTGCTGAGCACTGCCACCCACTGACCCACCATCCGGGGACTAGTATAGACGAGCTTGTTAGCAAAACACAAACCATTTGGTTGACCCAATGCCACCACGCCAATGTGCAGTAACCAGAACTCTCCTCCCCTTGGTGCTGATGCTGAGTAACTCCTAAATTAGCTGCATCACCTTAGCTCTTCGCATGAGGCAAGGCAGGCTGGGCGGTCCCCCCTCCACATCCCCATCCCAGAAAGTAGCACTCAGAGTGGAGACAAAAGAGAAGACGGGTCTTCCCTGCCAAACTGCCCTGGACTACGAAGGCCTGGGCACAAGCACATAGCCCCAGGGGTGGCAGGGAAGGGGGACGCAAGCACGTAGCCCCAGGGGTGGCAGGGAAGGGGGACGCAAGCACGTAGCCCCAGGGGTGGCAGGGAAGGGGACGGAGGCTCCAGACCCAGGCGTCCTGATGTGTAGCCACGCACTGTCCTCCTCCAGAGCCCAGCCCCCAATCACGTGCTCTCTCAGGATGCCATGTCCTGCTTTCATCCAAAGGTGAAAGCTGAGAAAGAGAAATTACGCAGGGAAGAGAGGCTTTTAGAAGCCCCGTGCACACAGGAGTAGACGAAAATACTAGCCTAAAACCAGGCAGCGGGAAAGGCGAGGGGGCCCAGGCACAGTCTGCAGCTCTAATTGCTGCTAAAGATCACCAGGCAGCCTGGGTGACACCTGGAAGTCTTCCGTGGATCCTCAGGCACAAAACATAAATCATCTCCCTCTCACTTGTTACTAATCTTGCTTTCCTGCTGTGTCAGCCGGATTCCCGCACTGGCCTGGGTTTAAATGGGGACTTCTGTTCCCTCCTAGGTTTTTCTGTTCTTTCTCTCCAACCTCCTCCCCCACCCTCATCCCTACCGAAAGCGAGGACAGAGGAGAGCAAACTCCAAAAGACAGGTTTCTAGCTTCACTCTGCGGGCAGGGGGCGGGCGTGTGCAGAGAGAAAAGGAAGAGGGTGTCTGGGCGCCGATGTTGGAGGACAGAAGCTGAGTGACCAGGAGGGAGAAGGCGGCCACCTGGACCCACCCTGCAGACTCTCACTGGCCAGTGTCCCTTCCAAGGCAAACCCCTTCTCAGTTCCCAGGGCGGCCAGGTGAGTGTGCTTCAGAGACACTTAGTTTCCCGCGGGGCTGGCCTCACGCAGCGCGATGGGGAGGACAGATCTCACGCCCCCGCTGAGCTGGCAGAGGGGCCCGGAGTCATCCCTGTCACTCCTCGGGGCAAGGATGGCCCGGGCTCTGAGGGCGGCTGGGAGAGAAGATCTTTCACTTCTTTTGTGTCCACGGGTCCCCAAGCATCTCTGTGACTCAATATGGGTCAGATCTCCTCGGGGAATTCACCTGGAGGCCTGACCCTAAATAGTTCCCCAGGAAGCCATACCTAATGTAACCCTCCCGGAGGCTGACGGACGCTGCACGCGATGCCACATCCCTGCCGGGTCCTGCTCCACAAAACCCCAGGTAACGTCCCTGAAACTTTTCTGAAAGTTCTCCCTTGAGCCATGAGACATGCATCCCAGTGACCTCGCCACTGAACCCCTTGGGGACGAGGTGCTGGCCCCCCAGCCTCCTGGCGCAGAGGAAGAGCCTGGATGGGAGCAGCACGCTTGCATCCACTCCCCGTTTGCTGCAAACCCACTCTCACAGGCCTCCAAGCCAGGGAGGCACTGGGCAGGTGTCACTGGCCGGGTGACAGAACCAGGACGCTGCCAGGGTGACAGAACTAGGATGCCGCCTGTCCGGCGTGGCTTGTGCGGGGTTTCAGCTGAGGCCGCTCAGGCCCCGTCACGCTGCCTCCGGCGTGAACCTGGCAACAGGGAGGCCACATGATATAAGGCAATGGCTACGCATGGGGCTGCAGAGCCAGTCCGCAGGGTTGGGATCCAACGAGCCGTGTGACGGTGACTTCTTTAATGTCCCTGTGCCCCGTTTTGTCTACCGTTCAAAGGGTGAGAGCAAAAGCACCACATCATAGAGGTACAAGATTAATTGACATAATTCATGTAAAGTGCTTGGAACAGCACCAAGCCTGGGTAGTGCCTGCTGTAGGCTATGATTACTATTCCAATCACCACAATTGTTGTTGTTATTCATTATCATTATTATTATCCTCTCTTGTGTCTGAGACTAGAAGCTTGGAGGCATGGGATGATGGGGCTACAGAGTCTGCGTGAGGGAGCAACGCAGATGGAGGGATGCTTGGTGGCCTTCTTGTCACCCTCGCTCTCCCCCACTGGCTACCCCAGTGCTGGTCCTCCTTGTTGGGGTGGGAGCTCATTCTGCTCTGAGAACCTCAGAAGATAGATGTTTCCGGAGAAGGTAGGAGTAGGGCAGCTGGAGGTGCGCGCGTGCGTGTGTGTGTGTTGGGGGGGTGGTGTTACATTCCCCTCCGAGGGGTGTATGTTTAACCCCAAAGCTCTCAGAAGCCATTTGCAAAAATGTGGGCTTTCCAGCCAGGATGAGGACAGCACGCAGAGGGGACAGAGTGTGAGCTTTGCTGATGGAAAACCCGGGTTTTAAACCGCCTGCTACACGTTGCTTGCCCACAGCTTCACTGAGTATCAGGTTCCTTGCAAAATGATGGGCAGGACCAGGCTGTTTCTGCAGCTCCTTCTAGCTATTAAATTCTAGGAGCTGCGACTCCATTCCTGCCACATTTGACTCCCCGTGAGATGCTCGACTCACTCCTTTTTCTCTCTGACTTTACTCCTGCTTCATTCAACCTCCTTAGTCTTGAAAGCAGCCAGAGGGGCGGGGACAAAGGGAGATGGCGAGTTCCCTGCCCGCCTGAAAGGACCGGTGACAGGTGTTTGTCCTTCCGGGAGAGGCGGCAGGTCTCCAGGGTCCAGAGCCCAGGCCACAGAGCCAGGAGCCACCGCCCATCCCTAGCACAGCCCGGGTGCGATTTTGGATTCTAGCCACACATACCCACTTGGCCTGAAATATACACTATGAGGATGTACAGAGAGCCTCTGAGTTCCTGATTCCTCAGATTCCCCATCCTTTAGAGCAGTTTTACCTGTTTTGATAGAGACCTACTCAGGAGATCTCACTCACATTGAAACCCAGGATCAAACAATACTTTTCTGGAAAACAAGTCGTACTCTTGCTTCCTGCAATGCACTCTGATATTTTCTAATCCTATTCCGTTTTTAAGAATATTAGTCCCTACCAAACGTAAAACAGATAGCTAGTGGGAAGCAACCGCATAGCACAGGGAGATCAGCTCGGTGCTTTGTGACCACCTAGAGGGGTGGGATAGGGAGGGTGGGAGGGAGGGAGATGCAAGAGGGAAGAGATATGGGAACATATGTATATGTATAACTGATTCACTTTGTTATAAAGCAGAAACTAACACACCATTGTAAAGCAATTATACTCCAATAAAGATGTTTAAAAAAAAAAAAAAAAAGGAATATTAGTCCCAGCCCACGGAATTGACTTGATGGCCCACTAAGAGGCTGTGACCCTGGTTTGGAAGGCACTGTTTGAGAGGCAGGGACGGGATTACGCATGGCTGCAGTGTAGGCCACCAAGACCCCATTTTTTGGAAGCACAGAATGCCTGACAAATTCAGTGACTGAACAGCCCCAGGGCTAAACTGCAGGGTGACAAGGACTTTCCGGAGGCGGCCTGGGCCACTTTGGAGAAGGACTTCCGTATCACCCCAATGACTAGCTCTCAGCACAGACCTCAGCTGGCTCATTTGAAAAGGAGGGCACATTCCTCCTGCCACGGGACTCCAAGCGTTGTCCTTGTGGGCCGTGAATGAAGCTGCGTTAGGTAAGTCACACGCTCTCCAAGAACTTCTTTGAAATTGCAGTTACTAAACTACTCCACCTGAGGCTTTCCCTCACTTCTGAGACTTTCAGGACTGCAGTAACTCAGGCCCTTTCTAATTCACCCGCTGTTCACCTTTAATTCTTCTTTCTGCCTTTTGATGTTAAAGGACCCCCTGGAGCCACCTGACCACATGAGACGGGGAAAAGGACTGCTCCTCTGACCTCTTCGATTCACAGCAGCTGCTTCCTTCTTGCCAAGATGTCACTTATTTAGGCATACTCGATTTTTTATCATATGACAAACTTATGAAACTTTCAAAAAGGCCCAGACTCCTATTTTCAGGCGAGAAGGGCGTGACCCAGAGAAGTTGGTGACCTGCCTGGAGTCACATGGATGACTGGAGTCAGGGCTAGAGTTCAGATGACCTGTCCCCCGGCCCCAGCATACCACACAGCTCTCTACGAACGGAAGAAGGGCCAAGTCTCCGATACTCCTGGATTTCCCCTCTGCTGTATTAGCAGAGAAGGCTGAGGGCGTCTCAAGAGAACTGAAATGGAGTGGGTGATGATTTGCAGGGGAAACCCAACCTCCCAGGCCTCATTTCCCCCTTTTCTAAAGAGAAGGAAAGCACGCCCAAGTGGGATATCTGCTTCTGTAAGGACCAATCAGCTCAGCATCCTCATGTTTCGTGTGAAGTTGGCGGCTGGGCACTCTAGCCGTACCTGCGCTAACAGTCCTGGGTTTGTGGATCTGGAGAGACGGATATTGACACTGTCGTTTGTTCTGAGTGGTCCCTCCCTGTCAGACCTCCCTGCGATGAGCAGGGGCTCATTATCTCAGCTGGCCTTTCCCCTCCCCGAGCCTGGCTGAGATGGCCTGACCCTTGCTGGGATACCCCACCCCCAGGAGTGGGCCGTTCTCTGAGCAGCAGGGCTGAGACGGACTGGCGTGGATCATCACAGAGGCCAACGAGCCACCCTGGTGATTTCCACAGGACGGTGCATCAGTCCAATTTTCTATTGTGAGACATGTTTATGAGTCCATTGATCCAGCTCTCTGGTTTCTTTCAGGAACGGAGATGCTTTTTGGTGGCGCGCACGCACACACACACTCACACGCACGCACACAGGCACGTGGACTGTTCAGGTCCTACGTTCCAGCATGTCTCCTAGGGACCAATCTACTTTAAAAAAAAATTCCTGGGGCCATATCAATACATCTCTCCTGGTCTGAGGTGCAGGCCTCTGTTTGTGGGGCTGGTCTTAGCCAACTGAGCTAAATGGGGCCAATTCTTTGCTCTCTAGGGTGGATCCAGGGCTTTGTTGAATTTTCAAAAATGCTCAATGAAACAGTTTAGTCATATCACAATCCCTGGCTGTCTCACAGCCACCCTTAAACTTAGAACACTGAGATTTTTCACATCGGAAATGAGGACTGTCTACCACATTAGCAAAGATTTAATAAATTTCATAGCTTTCTAGTGGGAACATAAATTGGAACAATACTTTTAGAAAACAATTTAGTAATAGATAGCCAATCGTGAATGTGTTTATCCCTCTGACCTAGAAACACCACTTCTGGGAATCTAGCCAAAGGAAATAGCCTGAAATACAGAGATTAAAAAAAAGCAAGGCAAAACCTTTACACACAATCATTTTCATATTAGCATTATTTATCACTTGAAAATGAGAAACAAATTTTATAAACAGTAAGGGAGTGGGTAAGTAAATTATGATACATGCACGTAATAGAATATTAAGCACATGTTTAAAATTACGTTTATGAAGGGTTTACAAGTGGGGAAATTACTTGAGATACAAGGTTTCGTGTATATATATGTATCTATATATGATTTCCTTTCCAGCCCATTCAGTGAATATATATATATATAGACATATATACATAATAACCTTAACTATGGAAAATAATTGACATAAAAATGGGAAGGAAATATCAATATTAACCATGGCTGTGGAGGTAGCACTCTGGGTATGTATTTCCTTTTATCTTTCCTATCCATTTCTGTATTTTCCAAAGAAAACTAAAACTTTTCATTTTAAATTCATTTTTTTAAAACTTTGAACAAAAAAGTACGTTACAGAGGGAGAAGACCAGTCACATCTCTGCCACCACATGTGCAGGTGACCTCAGGGAAGTTACGTGACCTTTTTGCCTCCCTCCCTCCCCCACCCATCATCCCTCCCTCCAATCTCTGTAATGAGTGTGTAGGATCACATGATCTCTAGAATCCATCCTGCTCTCACATTCTGTGTCTCAAAATATCATCCCCCTGTGTTTGAGAGTGGAATCTCAAAAAGGGGCCCAAGAGGCGTAACCAACTTACGAGTAAAATACTATAATCATCCTAACAAGCGATGGACTTGGAAGGGTCTTCTAGAAGATGCAGCTGTTCTTTTACAGTCAGCGGAGAAACATGCTGACACGATGTCCTTGGGTTTGGACATCTGGAGCCAAACACCCGAAAGAAGGGGTTTGCTGGCAGCTGTGCTGTGAAGCCAGGAATGGCGGTTGGGGGAGGGGGAGCCTCAGCCCCGAGTCTCCATCCACCAGCCCGGTTACAGCTAATCTCCTGGGCCCAGGGCAGACGGCATGATGACGCATGCTGGGACAGCAGGACAAATCTCACAACCTACCACCTCCTCTGGCAGCTCCAGCCCCCAGCATCCCCCCTTGACCAAACACCAGGGATGTTTTTGTCTGTTTTGAGCAGGGGGGCACCTCCTCACAGTGTGTGATTGCCTCATGTCTCTGAGCCCCAGTTCCTCAGTGGTATTATCTGGCATCCCTTGAAGTCTGCCCCTCTCTTGATAATCCCACTTCACCTGGATGGTTCACAGGGGAGGAGAAATGAGGAGAATCCACACACTAAACTAGCTTCCTACCCTGGACGAGAGGATGAATGAATCTCTCAGGTCTCTTCCAAGGTGGAATTCCACAATTGGATAATTTCATGTGATTGTACAGTCATCCCCTGGGATTTGCAAGGGGTTGGTTCCAGGACCCCCATGGGTACCAAAATCCATGGATGCTCAAGTCCCTTATATACAATGGCATAGTACAGTGGACCTCCTGTATCCACAGGTTCCACATCCACAGATACAGAGGGCCAGGAGACTGCATGTCTCCTCTGGACCCTGGCCATCTTTCCCACAGTTCAAAGAAAATAAGGACTTGCTTCTAGACCTGATATCTGGCCAGTATGTACCAGGAAGGGTGGAAGATAAAACAGTGAAATATTTCCACACTGGTTGGTAAGTAGCCACTGCCTTCTGACACCTCCCCGTTGCCCCAGAAGCCCAGCCTCTTCTCCTAGGATACTGCTCAAGGACCTCCCTAAGGAGGCCTGCCTGGGCCTGCAGGGGACCTCCGGGATCTTGACCCAGCATTAGGCTTTATGCCCTTGGTGGTGAAATGTTTTGAGTCTCGCCTCTCCTGCTCCCTCTTCCTGAATTGAGTCTATTGGGTTGAGAGAAGCTAAGACTGTAAATCCTTGAGGGGAGAGTTGTATGTGATAACCGGGGTGGTTTAAAAGTCATAAGGACAAGTTTTGGTTTGGATCGCCTAGCTGTCCCTACTGCTTGTGGCAGCTGGGGAAGAGGGCACAGGGATAGGCAAACAGGTAAGGGAACGTGGGCTGTGTTCATCTGCCCCACGTGCCTGCTTTCTCTGTAGGGCTCACATTTCCTCCTTACGGACGGGGTTGAAAGTCCTACTGAGTGAGCAGACACTGTAGTATCACATGGGCATCATGGTCCTTCCTTCTGGGCTCTTCAAGCAGCTACTGAGCAGTCACTGCCTTTCCCACCTGGCATCTTGAGAAGGCAGAAGGAAGCAGAGATGCTTTTCCTGGCTCTAAGGGGAGGGGAAGCATGGAGATGCTGAGCAGGTGGCCTCAGGTCACCTCGCCTATCACATGGACAGTTGGGAACAGACCCAGCCTAGCCCCTTGCCCTCCACAGGAGGATCGTGGGATTACCACCTCCATTCCGATCGGCTGAGGAGATCTCTGGTGGGATTGCATTCTGTTCTCTGTAAGTGGGAGACATGTTTATGAGATGGAGGCCAGAGGGACTGGTTTCATGGAGGGAGGAGGGGCCAAAGTGCTGCCTTTTGATAATAAAGCCTTTGTCTTTCTGGGCTGCCCTCCCCCAGCACTCACCCCACCCCCAGGTCCTGGTGGGAAAGGCCACCATCATGTTATACTTTCACAGAATCTCCATTGGGAGACGTAGAAGATGCCAGGGACCTCTCTGAACTCCAGGTCTTGCCCTTTCTGCCCGTCCGTCCATCCCCTCACTGCAGGCCGGCATCCCTCCTGGGCAGGGATGCCACTGACAGCCAAAACCTCAGATGTGAGCCCCAGGAGATAACAGCCCAGAGGCAAACCCCAGTCCTCAGCAGTGTCTTGTAGAAAAAGTTCTGGTGTCTTGGCCGTCATCCCAATTATGTTCGCCTCATGCTATGATCTGGCTGTCAAGGATTAAAGGAACTTGGGGGGTTTTAATGCAAGGAAATGTTTAGAAACAGAGAGAATGAAAGGAACAAGCTTGAGCTCATATGTTTTCACTTGAATGTATTGCGATCTGGCAGAGGAAGAGGGACGTTTAACTTCTAATTAATGAGCTGCTCCGTTTGTCCAAACAGCTCTCCCTTCTCTCCGCTCCCCGCAGGTGAAGGCCCCATCACCTGGAGCGCGTGATGCTCCGCACGGGTTCTATTTCCCTGGTCTCCGCTAGGCAACTCCCACCAATCGAACTGTGTGTGGTCGCCTCTCTGCCCTACTTGAGCCTCAGCCCTGAAATCCCTCATCAACAACTAGTTCTGATGCTTAACTGACAAGACCAGAACCTGTGAAGCATATTTTCTGGACTTGGCTCTTGCCACCAAATCTTTCTCAAATTGGAACTGCTTTCAATTTACCGACACCAAAGGGCCCGGAAGGTAAGAATGGGCTGTTATTGCCATTGTTACATTCATGGCTGTTTTTTGAAATTTCGGTCTTGTCAACTCATCACAAGGCTTTAGCAAGGCCCTGCTTTCAAGTTCTGTTCCAATCTAAGCAAGAGCCACATGAGTCCAGACGTGCTGTTTACAGTTACATGATCTTTATAAACATAGAGGAACGGAAGACACAGGCAAACAATGTGTTCATTGAAGTGTGAGCAGAAAAGGAGACCCAGAAGTTCTGGCATCCAACCCACTGCCGAGCAGCACCCCTTGTTCAAAGTACACCCCTCACCACCTCCACTTCTCATTTCCATACCCCAGACTTCCCAGGGCCCTCTTCTCTAGATCATGTAGATCCTTATGCTTAGAGTATGAGGGATTCCAAAGTCCTCCACCAATCACATCCCTGAGTGTCTTGATCACCCCAGACATTTCTGAAATGGCCTAGCTCCTCCTTGCCTCTCCAAATCCAATGAACAACTTCTTTTACAAAGTTCTATCCTCAGGGAGCCTTTCCCAAGCCTTCAGAGTTGCTTAGCTTTCCCCCCACCTAATACCCCCAATAGAGCTGCTCCAGCTGCTTAGAAAGCTCTTCCCTCTGCTTTGCTCATGGCTGGCTCCTTGTCATCCTGTAGATCTCAGGGTGGGTATTTCTTCCTACCACTCAGAGTAGAGCCCCCCACCTGATTATCCTCTATTTCAACACCCTATTTGTTTCTTTCAAAGCCCTTATTACTTATTATTTTATTTATTGTTTGTTTTTTGTCTTGTCTCCCCCTCTAGACCTTGGCTCCATCTGTTGAATGAACAAACGAACGAATGAATGAATGAATGAATTGGATGGATGGATGAAACTGCATGCCTGCCGCATGCCAGGCACTCTTCCTACACTGGTGATGCAACATTCAACGAGACAGATGCCCTCATGGAGCTTATCATCTTGCAGACAGAGGCCCTGGGGGAAACTGAAATTGTGGGAGGCTTATGCAAAAACGAAGGGGCTTAGAGGCAGAAGGAAGGGAATGGCATCTCGTAAACTGAAAGCTAAATCCAGTATAAATATCACAGAAAATCTATTAGTGCTACCAGCTTGGAGGGCAATTGCTTTTTAATATAATAAGATCTTCCTTGGAGGCGATTATGAGGCCCTGATAGGGATCAGGTGACATGCTGAGGTTTTGCAGATAGATTAATTTCTGTTTACATCTAGTTACTTGCGGCATGGAGTCCTTGGTTTTCAGGGAGAAGGTGGGAGAGAGGGCCTCTGGAGAAAGCAGCCCAGACAGAATCCTTTAGGTGATATTCTAGGGAGCACATCACCTGCTGTTGGTCATAGGGTGAGCCCAAAAGAAAACCAGGGGCACTGGGGAGGGACCTCCACTTGGGAAACACTGGCCAAAATTTGGGTGGGGCTCCCCTTTCCTTCCCTCCCAAACTTCAAGGGTGCCATTGCTGAGGTGGAGGAACTCCCTGGAACAAAATTCTAGGGTTTTAGAGGCAAAGTCACCTGACACACAAAAGAATCGCAGGGCTGAGGGGTAGGGAAAGAAGGAGGGAGGGAAACAGAAAAGGGTGTTTTTCTCTTACACAGCTCGTCTTAAACGCTGTCTCAAACATCAATACTCTTGTTAATAGATATTCTTCTTCCCTGAGTTTCACACAGAGATAAACTGAGGCCCAGGCACAGTCAAGGACAGATCCAACCACGATAGAGCAGAGTCTGGTTCCTGGCTCACAGCACTGTGACCCAGGGCACACACAGCAAACCCCCAGATCATGACTCTGAAGATTCCCCGGACAGGGGCTGGTTCACTTTCTCCCAGAGCAGTGAGGTTGCAGCCCACAGGCTCACCGGCCGTGCTTTCCATCTCGAGTGAATCAGGGCTCCTAGAGTGTGTGCCAAGGTCCGCCAGGTATCAAGACCTGGGCACCCCGCCAGGACATCTGTGAAACAGGAGCAGTGAGCCTGGGAAGGGTCCAGGGGGCTGCTTTTCCCACCATACGGCAGAAATCAGGGCAGATGCCACCAAGAGGCAACCCTCTGCCCATGCCTCTAAGTTCTAGCTCGGCCAGACTCACCCTCAGCATAAACTCACCCTCAACATAAACTCAAACACAATGGAAAACACATCTAAGCCAGTCAATGGTGGCTTATAAGTGGAGTTCCCACACATCTCTGGTAGCCTGGAACAATCCTGGTTTATGTGAGTCGTCTAGGCAAAATATTAATAATGCCCCCTTTTACTTTAAAACTTTTGGTTTGGACAACAAATTCTAGGGTCTTCCTACTTGTAATGCACCTGGAAACCCAAATGTTATGGAATCCCCATAGAGATGATGTTATTTTGGAGTATATACACCCACTACTATTAAAACGCCTCACTCCTACCCCCATATCGACGACCCACCACACAAAACTCTCACTACCCCATACACAACATGCAACCATTAACCTACCACGGTTGCATTATAGACACACATAAATATTACGCACACATAATAGTATGCACCAGCCACCAGCTATGCTCTCGTACTCCTAAATCACCACCTGAGTCTCCCAATCACAGCAAATGGAGCTTCCTCCCTTCCACTGTTCGGGCTTAGACACAACCACATGTATCTTATAATTTGGGGGAGCACCAGGACAAATGCACACACTTGGATATCCATCCCAGTCAACTAAGCCTTCAGGGATTTGAAACCAAAAGGCCCTGGTTGCTATAATGGCTACAACCTTGTAAGGACATGGGTCCAAGTTCGTTAAGAAGCTCCGCGCAGATGAGCCCTGTTGCCTTTGTGATTAATAATCATAATAGACAGTCAGCTGGAGGGCTTCCCAGCTGCGCCTCCCGGGACCGGTTCTGGGATCCCCTCTCTATCCACCAGTGAGTGATGCTTTGGTTTATTGGAGACTCTCCTTTCATTTTTTATGGCTTCAATTAAGCGATGGGGAGAATCCATCATGTAACCTTCTTGCCGCACTGCTAAAGACTTCCGGAGGGGAAAATATTTATCAAACCCCAAACCATCAGAGGAGAGTCTGTGGTAAACCTAACAGGAAGCTGGGGTAGCAGGGAGGTGACCGAGGTGGTAGGAAAAGTGGAAGAAAATATCCACACAGAGGTTTCCTGCCTGGACAAGAGCCACACTGACTGTAAAATATCTGCTCAATTCACAAACATCAGGCTGCTCTCCCCTCCTCGCATCAAATCCCATATCCCCAGGAAGCCTTCCACCGAATAACCCAGTCACATGGACTCCTGGAGCCCAGTAGGTTCAAGGCAACAAGGCCGCAGACCCTGGTGAGAGGTGGTGCTCATCGTGAGGGGCACCGGATGCTCATCCAATGGGCAGTCCCTGGCCTTACAATATCCACGGAGACACGGCACCCACCTGAAAACTGCCCACACTCCTCATGAAACCCACAATCGCTGGATTGATAAGAATGCCAAAGGACCCACTTTCTGGTTGTAACTACAAATTCCCCCCAACACCAACGACAGGAAATCCTCTCCCAGGTCAATTCATTAGAATCCACAACCTCCTATCCTTGGCCCGGAGTTGGCCCTTTCCCTCTCCCTGACCTCTGCCCAGGAAGCCCTGTTGGTAAATGGAGCTGGCTCTTATTCTGCCCTTTAAATTATTCACACCCCAATCTTGGCCACTGGCATTAATCTTTCATTTGCTATTTAGACATCTGATTCCTGGGGCAGGATTGAGAGATGTCACTTGGGAGATCAAGTTGGCCAGAGGGAAGGTCTGAAGGGGGTTGGGGACCTGCAGAGCGACAAGGGCCTGCCTGGAATTAATGGGTTTATCACCCTGTTCCCCATCGCCCAGAGGAGAGGAGCAAGGCACAGGAGACACATATGTGTCTGAAGGAATGAAATTCTAGGTCCATCTGCTTTCTAAGAAGTGTGAGTGTGTGTGCACATGCATGTGTGTGTGAGGACAGGGTGATAGTCACTCAGCTCACATCAGGGCGGGCACTGTGGTAGGCTTGTATCTGCCCTGGTACAGAGCACAGAGGTATCTGGGCATCTACACAGGAGAGCTGGTAGCTGAGCAAAGAGAATGGGAATCAAATAAAAAGGACACCTATGTGAGCCCCAGGAGACAGTATGGTCTCCATATGCTAATTGGTAATAAGTAAAGTTTATGTTGTCTTAGTCCCCAAGACTTCACTCTAATAGAAGAGAAAAGATGAAATATATCCTTTCTCCTCCTCCTCCTCCTCTTCCCCCCCCCCCCTCCTCCTCCTCCTCTGTGCTCTACGTTCATTATCTTGGTTAATACCCACAACGATCCCAGCAGGTAGGATTATTAGTATTAATACGTTCATTTTACAGGTGAGGAAACTGACGCTTGGAAAGGTTAAGTAAGTTGCCCAAGGTCCCGGGGCTAATGAGAGGTCATGCAGGGCTCGAGCTAAGGAAGTTTGACTACAGATACAGAGCTCTCAACCAGTGACTTAAGAAGAAATAAATAGATAAACACAATAACTACCAAAGAGCATTGGGAAAAGAGGTTAGAGCTGTGCTGTCCAATAAAGTAGTTACTAGATACGTGTGTACTAGATACATGTATCAAAATTAAATAAAATTTGAGGTCCAGGTCACACCAGCCACAGTTCGAGCCCTCATCGTCAATGTGGCTTGTGGATATCGTGATGGCCAGTGCAGATATGACTACTGCCACCATCACTGGAAGTTCTACTGGACAATAGAGGGTTAGAGGATAATTCAAGATGTTGGCAGAGTGAAATGCCCTGCAGGAAAAACACCTGGAGGAAGGATTACATCGACTTGTGAGCTGGTCAGATCCAGAAAGGACAAGAAACGGGGCAACAGGAAAGAAGAGAGCAGAGGGAGTGAGACACAGATCAACAGACTTCATTCAATATCACAGAAGGAAGGGACCTTGAGGATTCACATGTCCAACCCCTTCCCATTACAAATAAGTCCAGTGACCACTAGGGAAGCCACTACCCTGGGGCACACAGTCAATTAAGTCCAGGGCTCTTCCCATCCCACCCAGCCTGTCACCCCGGGTCTTTTCCATCGTCCTCATTCTTGATCCCTCTTGAGACGTGTACTCAAGAGGCGATTTTCAACACGATCTCACACTATTCTGACTCCCAACAGGTAAGTTTTGTTTGGGAGCAATAACTGCCATTATCCCTATGGCTGCACCTTCCCTTCTTGTGATGACACAAGGCTGTTCAAGAATGAAAAGTTGGGCCTTTGTGAAAGGGAAGCCATTGGAAAGATAAACGGCAAACCTGGAGCTTGGGGAGCTGCCAAGTAGGACTCTGTTCTCTGCTCTGTTCCTAGGGTGTGAATCAGGGCACACTGGGAGAAGTCAGTAAACACTTCTCAAGTAAACCAGTGGCTGGTGGGGTGGGTGGGCGGGTGGCTGGTTGGCTGGCTGGATGACACCTGTGTAAAAGTCCTTTAGCCACTTTATAGGCCAGCGCCATAGCCCCCCACGCCGCACCCCTCTGCTATTCATCCAAGCACGGGTCCTTCTCCACAAGCCACAGAAAGGGGGAAGTGTCTCAGAATGTAGGACAAATTCAACTGCAACGCCGAGCCCAATATTAAAGAGTGGGTGTAATCCTACTGATGATATCAGGACAAAGAAGGGGTTTATGTCTCTGCAAAGGAAAGTTGCCGGATGCCATCTTGCCTGCGCTAGAAATCCACAGACTTTCTCCAGGCTAAGTGCGTGACCGCTCTACGGGGACCCCTGTTTCCCTTCCGGCCTCAAAGAGCATTACCTACCTCACCGTGCAAGGCCAATCCATCCTCCTGACGCCTCACTTACTGACCAGGTCTGTCGGGGAGCCTCTGACAGCCAGAGATGAAATGGCAGAAGGGGCCCCTTGTCTGAAGGCTCTTGGGCACTGTTTTCTCCACTCCTCAGAGAACCGCATTTGCTCCCCTCCTCACAGGGCCTGCGCTTGGGATCAGGGCTGCCTCCTCTGTCTCTCTAGACCCACGTTCCATGGTGTTCCCTCAAACTACATCTTTAGCCACTTAAATGAGTAAACTGTTTTGAAACAAAATGAGAAATCTCAGGATACAGACTCTGTCTGGTAGATAAGGAATGAGGTAATGCTTTAGCTCACAAATTCCTTGAGGGCAGAGATTTTATTTCTGTATCTTTTAAATCTGAATTCCCAACATGCAGGAAAATGCTTGGCATATAATAAACCACCAATATAATGGATGAATGAATAAATGAGAGAGAGGGAGAGAGGTTGAGAGAGACCCCAATCAGCACTAACCCTGGTACTCTGGCTGGTACCCAGTCAGCTACTGTTTCATCCCCAGCAAGGTTAGCCTGCTCCTTGGTCGTTGTTTCTTGCTGGGTCTCCTATCTACCTCCTTCAGTTCTGTGGTGAAACTGCTTTCTCTGTAACTGCCTGATTCTCATCCTCTAAAGTCTCTCTTCCTAGGTCATTTCCGTTTACCGGGATCAAATTCCCCTAATCCAGTGTCCCTTGTGTTTAAGACTTTTTGAGCTGATTTATGAGAGATTCTGGGCACTGAAAGGGTCCTAGTGATCATCCGTCGTCAAGCACCCAGCCAACTCTGCCCTCTGGATGGCTGGGTCCTCCTGGACTCCTCTGCAGCCCCGTCACCCATACAGAACCATCCTGCTGCCGTCGGTTTTATTTTATTCTTTTTATTTTACTATCTTATTTTATTTTATGATCACACCTGTTCTCAGGTCCTAAAGCGACTTGAACCTAAGAAAGGCTCTCCTCACTGTCTATCAAGGTTCGTTCATCCTGCCCCAGGGTTCTCCATCCTAGGTGTCTACCCCAGTCCCTTGGACTGCAAAGGCATATTCACCTCAAATTCTTGGAATCCTTACCTATGAACTGCTCTTCCTTACAGGATGGTGCAATCTGTTCTCTACTATGATATGAGGGTCAAAGCCTCCTGCTGAATATGTCCCCTTGACCTTCCCAAAGTTCCAGGACCAAGATGGACCAAACCCAGCTTAGCCCTTAAGACCTGGAAGAGTCTGCTTCCAACAAAGCACATTGTATCGTAATGGCTCTTGTTCTCTGATTGTTTAAGGCCTTTATGGAGGATGCTGATGATAAACGGCTTTGAGAATATGAAGCTTGGCTCAGCACCAGCTCATAGACTCGCTAATTTTTTTTTTTAATTTAATTTATTTATTTATTTTTGGCTGTGTTGGGTCTTCGTTTCTGTGCGAGGGCTTTCTCTAGTTGCGGCAAGCGGGGGCCACTATTCATCGTGGTGTGCGGGCCTCTCACTATCGCGGCCTCTCTTGTTGCGGAGCACAGGCTCCAGATGCGCAGGCTCAGTAATTGTGGCTCACAGGCCCAGTTGCTCCGCAGCACGTGGGATCCTCCCAGACCAGGGCTCGAACCCGTGTCCCCTGCATTGGCAGGCAGATTCTCAACCACTGTGCCACCAGGGAAGCCCAGACTCACTATTTTAAAGTCAACAGACACACTGGGCACAGTTGGGAGAAAAGAGGGGGAAAGCAGGTAGCCCTGCTCTAATTCTGCCTCTAAGACACAGGCAAATGTTCTTGGACAAATGAATGCTTTTCCTTCCATTGCATAAAGAAAAACTGGTGATGACGTGCAGGTGGAGGAGCAGAGGGAAAGGAGAAAGGAGAAAGAGCAAGGTCGGGAAGGGGAGGGGGAGAAGCAAGGGGGAGGTTTGTACCAGTGTTTCTATCCTCTGTACATTCTTCCCCTTCGTTTCCTCCACGCCTGATTTCTGCTCTTTTTTAATGGCTGGGGCCAGTGATCTGTTCCCATCGATCGCTATTGATGTTTTTCAATTATATCTGTGACACTTTTGGCAATATGTTTGTAAACACAAAGCCTTCTCAGATCTTGCCTCTTGTCACCTTGCACAAGAGCCGTCCTTTGTCACTCCCATATCAGCTGTCAATCGAAGGGGTCAGGAAGGGAGCTCCGTGTCCTTGGTCCTGGGCCTTGCTTGTTTTTCTCTTTATGCCAAAGAGCAAACATTCCTCATTCATTGCCCTCTGGGAAAATGGAAACCTCCCTCTTCAAGTGGGAGAAATACTGGGCAGAAACAGCCCTACCTGGGGTCGGGCATCACATCTTGGCCATCTTGGACCACAGTGCTCTGAGGGAGGGAGATGTAGCAGGGAATCCTGCACCCACCTTGCTTGAACCTGGGCTTCGGGAACAGACAACCACACCCTGAGTAGACATAGCTCAGAGACACTCATCCAAATTTTATCCCCGATATCCAGGTAAACAGCAGTAAATTTCCTAGGTTCACCTAGACTGGTAGCTTTCTTACATTTTGAACAAAGACCCATAAATACGAGAAACAGTTCCTATCATGACTGAGTGCACACATGCCTACTTAACTGAAATAAAAGCTTAAGGAAAGAAAAAAATGTTTCACGAGAAAAATCGCCTTACAACAAGTGATGTACTCTGATATTTTCTGCCCATTCTTCTAGTCTTTTTTTTAATCTTTAATGCTGATCATCATGTTCCACTAAGTTGACTCATGACTGAGTTGTGGGTTGTGATCCCACAACCCACAACTAGTCTAGTTTGAAAAAATATTGGACTAGACCGGGGTCAACAAACTTCTCGGTAAAAGCCAGGTGAGAAATATTTTCAGCTTTGCAGGCCGTATTATCTGCCACAACTCCTCAGTTTTGCTGTTGCAGCAGAAAAGCAGCCACAGACAATGAGTAAACAAACAAGTGTGCCTGTGTTCCAATACAACTTTCCTTATGTACACTATAATTCAAATTTCATATAATTTTCACGTGTCATGAAATATCGTTCTTCTTTTGATTTTTTAAAAACCATTAAATAATGTAAAAACCATTCTTAGCTTGCGGGCTGTACAAAATCAGAGGGTGGTCCAGATTTGGCCTGTGGGCCATAGTTTGCCAGCCCCCAGGGCACACGATGTCCACCAGCGCTTGGGGTGAGTCTGCCAATCCTCTCCAAGGGTTTGGGCATCGCCACAGCCGCCCTTAGTCAGGGTCAAGCCCATGTTGATCCTGTGCCTCTGTGTGAGAATCTGAGCTCTAACATATTCAATGAATGGTCCCCGTTCCCCTGAACAGTTTTCTCAGAGAGAGAGTGTGTTTCCTCCGTCACGGGTTTCTCACACTGTCTTGAAATATTTCTTTGCTTGCTTATCTTCTCCGTGAGACTGTGAGCCAGTAGATCCCAGAAGCTGAGGGTCCAGTGGAGGGCAGGAAAGCCTCTGCTCTTTCCAAGCCTTTTCTTGGCTCATGGACGCAACCTACTCAGGGACTCATTTCCAGGTTCTCCCCTCTCGAGCTTCAGCTGACCTCAGTCCCACCAGCTAATCTAAAGCCACAGGGGCCCCAGGCGTCCCCCAGATGCCCCAGCACAACAAAAGGCTCTTCACTTCCACGTACCTGAGTAGGAATGAGAACATTCCCTTTTTTTTACATTATGGTAAAATGCACATAACATTAAAATTTATCACCTTAACCCTTTTTAAGTGTAGAGTTTACTAGCAATAAGCACACTCACACTGTTGTACAACCAATCTCTAGAACTCTTTTCATCTTGCAGAACTGAAACTCTGGACCCATTAAACAATTCCCCATTCTCCCCCCACCACCACCCCACCCCATCTCCTGGAAACCACCATTCTGACTTCTGTCTCTCTGGATTGACTACTCTAGGTGTCATATAAGTGGAATCATACAGTATTTGGTCGTTTGTGACTGGCTTATTTCACTTAGCATAATGTCCTCAAGGTTCATCCATGTCATAGCGCATGTCAGAGTTTCCTTCCTTCTTAAAGTTGAATAAGAGAACACTTGATTTTAAAACATGGGTCTCTGGGCTTCCTTGGTGGCGCAGTGGTTGAGAATCTGCCTGCCAGTGCGGGGGACACGGGTTCGAGTCCTGGTCTGGGAAGATCCCACATGCCGCGGAGCAACTGGGCCCGTGAGCCACAGCTACTGAGCCTGCGTGTCTGGAGCCTGTGCTCCGCAACGAGAGAGGCCGTGATAGTGAGAGGCCCGTGCAGCACGATGAAGAGTGGCCCCCGCTTGCCGCAACTAGAAAGAAAAGCCCTCGCACAGAAATGAAGACCCAACACAGCCAAAAATAAATAAATAAATAAATATATTTAAAAATAAATAAATAAATAAAACATGGGTCTCCAAATTTTCCTAGGAAGTGAGAGCATAGCTGGGCCTTTCCCAGATTTAATACAAATTTCAAGACAAACTCTCTTCATATTTCCTCCCAGAAATATCGAGGTTGGGTCCCACTCCATATCTCACGTCATTACTCTGTTCTTAGAACATTCCCTGGTCTGATTCACCCTCTCACTCATATTTAGTGTGGTGTCAGGGAGAGGGAGCAGCCTTTATTTGGGGCTGACATTCCCAAATTTAAATCTCAGCTTATTCTTCACTGTATTAGCTAAACGTTCTGACCAGAACTTCATCTATAAAATGCAAACACCCACCTTATATGTAATGATGTTGTAAAAAAAATGAGATGAGAAGCAAATTATCTAACGCAAAGCTTAGAACTTAGTACTCAAAACTATAACTATTATTAGCCCAATTAATCATTTCCAGGGTCACAGTCTGGTTCCTAATATCCCAAATGAACCCTGGAGATCCCCCAGGAAAATCCCAGAACCTCTTTTTTGAGATGCCAAGTGAGTTACTACAATAAGTACCATAGTCAGAGCCTGGGACTCAGATGTCAAATATGCCACTGCTTTCCTGTGACCTGGGCAAGCCATCGTCTTTCTATCCCCCAGCCTCCTTCTCTGTGAAGTTTAACAAATAAAGCCTCTAAAATCTTGCTCACAATGAGGCAATGTCTTCAAAGGGCTAGGGAGGTCATTGTCAAATGTATACCTGTGGTTACAACAAATGCTAATACTTTGGGAACTAATTCACCCAGTTGGTCCCTGAATGCTTTGAGTCTTCACTCTATGCCAAGACCCATCCAAGGGGCTGGGAGACAAGGATGAACTAGTGACCCCAGTACCCGTCGACATGCATGGCTGTGCACATGTGTGATCCAGAGACTGTGACTTATGTAGAACAATGGGTGCCTTATCCAGACCAAACTGATCACCCACCTCAGACAGGAGGAAGGGGAGAAAGTTAACATCTATTGGGGATCTATTGTGTTCTACCAGGTATTCGACACCCACAATGACATTTAATCCTTCTCATGTGTGAGCACACAGAAAGAAGCACAGTGAGGATATGCAATTAGCCCAGATTCACACATCTGGTATCTCGTAAAGCTGAGATCAAAAAACGGTTTGTCTGCCTCCAAAATCTATAAAGTTTCCACTCTTCCAAGCAGCCATTCTAATGAGAACCAATCCTAAATGTTCATCATAAATCCATCCAGAGATGGATTCACACTGGTCCTATCTAATGGCCTGGCTCTTGTTCCCTTTCTGTCTCCTTTATGGCTCAAGCTAATTAGTGATGTGCTCAGTCCAACATCCAGTGGCCAATTTATGGGCCACTGGGTTCGCAGAGGGAAGGGAAGTAGCATTCATTGAGTGCTTTCCAAGACCCCAGCCCTGTTCCAGGAACTCCTGGCCACACATTAGCTCTCTTAATCTTCATAATAACCCTGTAAAGTGGGTAATTACCCCACTGGACAGAGGGTCAGAAAGGTTAAGTAACTCTAGACAACCCAGAAGGTGGACGGACGAGGTGATTCAGCACCGCGGGAAACCTCTGAAGGTGAGACCGTCAGGCAAACCCTCCCATAGCCGAGGGCACCAAGCCTCCCTGCCTCATCAGCCTCGGAGACCCAGGGAAAAGGAAAGTGGGTCATTTATCATTCCTGCCCCTCCAGCCCCTTGAGGTGGCTCAGACTTGGTTACACGAGTCCTGAGCTGTGTTTATCCTCTCCAGCCTCCCAAGTGAGCACGACGGAATTATCCAAGAAGGGTAAGTCAAATGGTAAAAGCTGCCCTCCAGAGGGCTCCATGTTTCCAGCACTGTACTAGATACTTTGCATCCATGATCTCAATTCATTTCTATAACAGTACTATCAAGTCTATTTCCACTTTGCACAATTTGTGTATTATTTCATTTGATTGTTCCCAACAGACCAGAGCTTATAAAGTGATCCTTCCAAGCTCACCCAGTTGGGAAGTGTAAAGCCAGGATTCAGACCCTGCTCGCCCACCCTAACCAATCTTTCCTCTGCCACAGACAGACTGCAGGGGCAGCCCCACCTTCCATTTGACTGATGGGTAAAACCGAGTCCATAAGCAGAGCAGGGCAGTGGTTGCAGACTCGGGGCTAGAGAGTCCCAGCCACACTTCTGTCTGGCTTTCCTAGAGATGCTAATGGAGCCAAAGAGAGGAGGTGAGCTGGGAGAAAGCCTTGATAAAAGCTAATGTTGAAAAATAAAAGTGAGTAATCTATTTAATTGTTCATCACTCCTCCCATCTGCAATAGCACAGCATTTTAAACAATTCTACTCCTCCCTGAAATAATCCAGTAACAAAATATCTGATTGTGACTGGTCCTCCCTCCCGCCTTCTCGGCTGCTGGATGTTTTCTGTTTATCCCTGTTCTGTGTCTTCGTAATTGTGTTATTTGCGTAGCAACGCACGGGGATGGAAGGACTAGAGCCAGCAGTGCCTGCAGCAAGGGGATAACGGGACGTCCCTCCAGGAGGGTGCACTGCTCTCCTCTGGACCCCCCAGGCCAGGGGGAGCGGCACCCACGGCAACCCCCTGGGCTGCACTGCCCCGGACCATCTCCTGAGCAAGCCCTTTAGCCAAGGAGCCAAGGGTTTGTGAGGACACCATACGCCTGGACTCTGCCCCCGTTAGGTTCAACTTGGAATTGTTCTTGGAATAAACGGCCTACCCGCAAATGGCACGTTCTGCCAGCGTGTGGTTTAGCAGCTGTCAAGCTCCGTGCTAGGGCTGTGGCCTGGCCAGGGCGCGAGTCCTGCTTGGGGTTAGCCCTCCACGTACCCGCCCCACCCGTCCATCCTCCTTGGAAGCCACTGTGAAGGCATCTCTCAGGCCCACCTTAGGGCCGGGTGTCTTGCACCAGGTGGGTGAACCACTACGGGCCCTGCCCTTCCCTGGCCACCCTCTCCAGACGCGCCGTGCCACACGCCCTTCCCAAGGAAGCCGTCCGGAACACAGAAAACCTTTCTCCCCGGCCCCTTCCTCGCTGCCAAACCCATAAAAGGGCCAGTGCCGGGCCCCTGTCCTTGGAGGCTGCACAACTGCTCGGGTTGTGTTGGTCTCTTCTGTGCCTCCCCGGTGCCAAGATAATAAAGGGGGAAAGTTCTTCTCCTCCTTCCAAAGTGCAGACCAATTAGCATTTTTTAAAATTACCATTGGAGGGCTTCCCTGGTGGCGCAGTGGTTGAGAATCTGCCTGCCAATGCGGGGGACACGGGTTCGGGCCCTGGTCTGGGAGGATCCCACATGCCGCGGAGCAACTAGGCCCGTGAGCCACAACTACTGAGCCTGCGCGTCTGGAGCCTGTGCCCCGCAACAAGAGAGGCCGCGACAGTGAAAGGCCCGCGCACCGCAATGAAGAGTGGCCCCCGCTTACCGCAACTAGAGAGAGCCCTCGCATAGAAATGAAGACCCAACACAGCCAAAAAAAAAAAAAAAATTACCATTGGAGAACTACACCTAATTAGCCACTTTAAAGGAAAGGTTTAAAAAAAAAAAAAAAAGTCATAAACTTCTAACTGGCCACAGCTTGGAGCCACTTTTAAAGCTAATTGTGTGTTTCTGGTACTAACAGGGGAACTGGTAAGTTAGAAACGGATTTTATGACCTGGGTGGAAAAGGGGAGGGAAACAGAGGTCTGACCTGGGCCGGGAGGATCAATTTCTATTTATTGGAATGGATGGGCCCCTCTCCATTCCCCCTCTCCCTCCTCCTTCCCCTCCTCCTCCTCCTGCCTCCATCCCCACCTCAAGTCCTGCCTTGGTCAGGGGTACCTGCCTTTCAGCTGAATGAGAGGCAGGCCAGCAGGCGGACACCCAGCCAGGCATGGATACAAGGAGGTAGAAAGGGAAGAGAAAAAGGCAGAGGAGAGGGATGCTGGAAGGAACAGAAAAGACAGGAGCCATGGTCAGCTTCCAGGAGCCTGTTTCTCATTTGCGCCCTCCCATTAAACGCTGCATCGTGTGCTGGGTGGGACCCAGGCAGCACGTGAACGTGGTGACTTGCTCAGCCTGTTCCAAACTGGAGGCCGATGGGGCTTCTGCAGCCCTTTTGCCTCCTGCAGGCAAATCCTGCCCGGTGGCCCCCAACTGCCTGGCCCTGAATCTGAGAACACACTTCATAACGTGCAGGCGAGAGGCTCTGAGGTGCCTCAGTCAGGGGGAAGGCAGGACAGAGGGGTTCTGGTTCCTGGGGGAGGGGCAAGACGGCCTCCCCACCAGAGGGGAGGCCGTGTACAAACGGGGCTGAAGAAAGAAGGGAGGCCAAGGAGAAGAGTGACCCCCCCCAGTGTCCCCAATCCTCCTGCAGCGCCACCCGCCGGCGCCAGCCCATTGCCAGCCCTCTGCTGTACCGCAGTGACACCCAGGAGAGCTGCCAGCCAAGGGGGTGAGAGCGGGGCCCCCCTGGCCCGGGGCACCGCTCCTCGGGCTGGGCTGTAGGGCAGAAGCTAAGGGAAGAATGGGGCCCCACCGACCCCACGGTGAGGTCCACACGTGTGGCCAGTGTCATGGGTGCCTGACCCTGGGTGTGACCTCCTCGCTGGTGGTGCAGAAGCCGGTGTCTGAGATTTATTAATGGAAAAAGTGAGGCTCGGACATGAGAAACCATTTGCTCCAGTGGCAGATCTGTACTGCCTCAGTCCTTGAAACCTATTCTTCCTTTGTGAACACCCTTGCTTCTATATGTTAAAGGAGATCACAGAGAAATTACACCCAGGTTGGAACCGTGTTCTGGAAAGCCTACAGCACGCCTTCTCAAGGGGGCAACAGCGTCCCCAGGAGGGTGAAAATGGAGGGCAAACGACCCTCTTGGATATTACAACGGTCTGTGGCCCTCCGAAGCTCAAATTCTCATACCTTAGCATACCTTCGCATGTGGAAGAATTTTAAATTAGTTTACTTTTTCTCCTAGTGGAGGAAGATGACAAGAAGAAAAAGGTTGAGAAATGCTGGCCTAGGCAGGGGCCACCCAGGCTGGATCCACCGATCCACCCAGCCCCCCGGGGATCAACCTCAGCGGGCTGAAAGGGAAATGGGGCACAGGAGCGGGCTCTGCTCTGAGACCCCTCAGGGAACCCTAGATGTCCCGACAAAGGCAATCCCAAGCTTTAGAGGTGCCAGCAGTCTTGGGGATTGAAGCAGTACCAGGTGGGCCAACTGTGGGAGATGCTGCAACGCTACGTGTTCTGCCAGGTCACAGGAAAGCGCTTCCGGAACACAGAACGCCCTGGGGCCTCTTCCCACCCCTCGCCCCAGACCTTAAGCCTTAAGAGAGAGGGGGTACTAGCTGGACTGGCCAGGTGGCCTGCTGGGGCAGGAATGGAGCGTGGGGCTAAGAGGATTCGGGGCCTTGAACATGGCCAGCGCAGCCTAGGTGCTCGGGGTGGAGGACCGAGGGGGAGGGAGGGACTTTGGGTTCCCAGCACTCCATGGGCACCCCTCACACACCCCCTTTCCCTCCTCTCTGGCTCCAGAGGCTGGAAAAGAAGAAGGGGGAGAGGGAGAGAGAGAGAGAGAGAGAGAGAGAGAGAGAGAGAGAGAGAGAGAGAGAGAGAGGGAGGGAGGGAGAGAGAGAGTGCCAGCCAAAGGAAGGACACCTGTGCCTCCCGCCCGCCCTCACACGCACCAGTGATGGCTCCTCGGGTCCCCCCCACCCCACCCGAAGCGACCCTGGGCTGAATCCCCCAAGCAAGTGGTGCAGCTTCCGCCTGACCGGTCTCCGCCTCAGGGGGCAGCTTCGGTCTGGTGGGAAGAGCTTGGAATCAGACATACGTGGCTTCAAGCATGGTGTCAACATCGTGGGAACCTGGAAAGTCAGGGTCCCGGGGATGGGCTCTACCCGTCTCCATCTTCTGTGCCCAACGCCTCCTCTAGTACCTGTCACACACGGGTGCTTCGACCGTTTGTGACATCATTTACTCCTTCTTTTCCCAAAGGAAAAGGGGCATCGCGGTCTCTCCTCCCTCAGAGGGGCTCTGCGAATGTTAACAGACATGACGCTGATGACCTGCCAGGGCGGGCGTCTCTTCAAGCACCAGGCAGGGCGGGCAGCTCTGCCCCATCCAGCTCGTCCGCCCTTTCTAGAAGCTCAGCGCTTTTACTGGAAGTCGTCTCATTTCGTTTCTGCAGGCAGGTGAGGAGAGGAATCGGGGAGGGGAGGACGTCACGGTCGCAGACTAGGTCACACACCTTAAGGAAGACTTGGGGGCGGAGAGATGCCCCAAGTGCTCCCCCACCAATACGTGCTGTCCTCTGCCAGGTCCCACAGGGCACAGGGCGCTGTGCAGCCGGGCAGCACGTTCCTAACAGCAGGGTCCTGCAGGAAGCATTTATTTGGGTCCCTTTCCTGGGGTTCTGGCCCAAAGAAGGGGGCACCCCGGCTGCTCTCCCCAGGAGACGCTACCAGGAGCCCCATCTCACCCACCCGGGCCCAAATCAGCAGGAAGCCCCCATTCTCCCTCCACAGGCCCTCCCTGGCTTTCTGGGGGTGATGGATGGCTCGAGTGGCTTTTTTTTTTTTTTTTTTTTGTCAAGAAAGCACAAACAGGGCTTCCCTGGTGGCGCAGTGGTTGAGAATCCGCCTGCCAATGCAGGGGACGCGGGTTCGAGCCCTGGTCTGGGAGGATCCCACATGCCGTGGAGCAACTGGGCCCATGAGCCACAACTTCTGAGCCTGCGCATCTGGAGCCTGTGCTCCGCAACAAGAGAGGCCGCGATAGTGAGAGGCCCGCGCACTGCGATGAAGAGTGGCCCCCACTTGCTGCAACTAGAGAAAGCCCTCACACATGAACGAAGACCCAACACAGCCATAAATAAATAAATAAATAAAAATTTAAATGGAGATTTCTTTAAAAAAAAAAAGAAAGCACAAACAATTCGAAGCCGCAAGGGCAGGGCCCTGCTCCCTGCTGGCCACAGGCAGAATCCCCAGGGAGCCCTACCAGCATCACAGAGGTAGCAGAGAAAGGGAAAACAGCCAGTCTGCAGAGCCAGGAGCAGGAGGGAGGCTGTTACTTGTGAATGATTAAACCCAAGCTCCCAGCCCTCAACGAATGCTTCTCCTTGCCACTCCCACCCCCAGACACAAGGGACTGCGAGGGGCGGCCCTCTCTGTCCCCACCCCCTCAGATGAGGCCTCCAGCGCACAGCCTGGCCCTGGCCGCCGCCAGGTCCTTGCCTACTTCCCACTCCATTCCGGTCTGCAATTGTTTCCAACCAGTTTAGGAAACAGCTTCAGAGAACAATCAGAAAAGATAACGAGGATGAATTACATAATTACAGTCCTCCTAGATCTCGGGCGCGTCAAAAAAAGGCTGCACTGAGTCCAAACAGGGATCAATGTGAGGAAAACGATGGTGGTCCTGGAGAGCGGTGGGCGTGCAAGGACTGGGACCCTGGGGGGTGGGGGCGGCCAGGGAGCGCCTGTGTCCACCCGCTGGCCAAGCTGGGGCCCTCATGGCTCCCCAGGCTAAAGCCGCAGAAGACAAGCCTGGCAGGCCCAGAGCCACCCTCATGCAGTGCAGACCGCTGTACGGAACAGGCCCCGTAGACCAAAGAAGTGTCACCACCTGTGAGGACGATGGGCCCTTAGAGAACATGCAGCCCAAGCTTTTTTTTTTTACATCTTTATGGGAGTATAATCGCTCTACAATATTGTGTTAATTTCTGCTGCATAACAAAGTGAATCAGCTATATGCATACATATATCCCCATAACCCCTCCCTCGTGAGCCTCCCTCCTACCCCTCTAGGTGGTCACAAAGCACCGAGCTGATCTCCCTGTGCTATGTGGCTGCTTCCCACTAGCTAGCTATTTTACATTTGGTAGTGTATATGTGGTCCATGCCACTCTCTCACTTCGTCCCAGCTTACCCCTCCCCCTCCCCATGTCCTCAAGTCCATTTTCTATGTCTGTGCCTTTATTCCTGTCCTGCCTCTAGGTTCATCAGAACCTTTTTTTTTTTTTTAGATTCCATATATATATATGTGTTAGCATATAGTATTTGTTTTTCTAACTTACTTCACTCTGTATGACAGACTCTAGGTCCATCCACCTCACTACAAATAACTCAATTTTGTTTCTTTTTATGCCTAAGTAATATTCCATTGTATATATGTGCCACATATTCTTCATCCATTCATCTGTCGATGGACACTTAGGTTGCTTCCATGTCCTGGCTATTGTAAATAGTGCTGCAGTGAACATTGTGCTACATGACTCTTTTTGAATTATGGTTTTCTCAGGGTATATGCCCAGTAGTGGGATTGCTGGGTCGTATGGTAGTTCTATTTTTAGCTTTTTAAGGAACCTCCATAGTGCTCTTCATAGTGCCATGCAGCCCAAACTTATGAGGACCAAAGACCTAGAGAAGAAAAGGTCTCACCCCAGGAACTCAGGATACCAAACCCCAAGCCAAGGCTTTGCCCATCTGCAGGACCCTGAACACCTGCCTTTGGTCCCCAGGCCAGCAGCTGACTGGCCCTGCAGACTGGGAAGTCCTTTATTCCTAACCAAAAAGGATGGGTATAGAAAGAACTTCATCCTCTAGCATAAGGCTCATAAACTTATCCTGTAAAGGGCCAGAGAATAAATATTTAGGCTTTGTGGGCGATGTCACCTCTGTTGTAACTCCTCAACTCTGCCGTTACAGCACATAAGCAACCACAGACGAGATATAAACAAATGAGCAGGGCTGTGTTCCAGCAAAACTTTATTTATGGACACTGCAATTTGAATTTCATATCATTTTCACATGGCATGAAATACTATTCTTCTTTTGATATTTTTCCCCAACCATTTAAAAATGGAAGAACCATTCTTCGCTTGCGGCCTATACAAAAACAGGTGGCCGGCCAGATCGTGGATTAGGAGTTTGCTGACCCCTGCTCCAAAACATTGCTAGAAAAGTTGGTATTGCCCTAATTGCTCCACACCCAGAGGCTAAACATGACTCTGTGGACTCAGCACGGCATCTGGAAGGTCATGGTGGTCAGTCTTTGTTGGGTCACATTGACATGTTAACCACAGGAAGCCCTCAGGAAATCACCCTACTGGTCTTGCTCAAGACATCCCTGCCATCTGTGAACACCCGGTTCCCAGGAGTAAGCTGGGCAAGTGGAGGAGAGGTTTCCCTAGCCGGACAAGCAGTTCCTCCTCAGAAGAGGACCGAAGAGGGGCTGTGTTCCAATTTGCCCCTCTCTAGATAAGACAGAAGGTCTCCTGGCATATAAGATCTTTAAGGACCAACCTCCTGGCTTTCTACGCAGCACATCCCAACCTAACACTGTGTCCTCCTGCCGCCTCTCCTTTTAGCATCAGAGAGTATCAAGCACCTTCATTCATTCAAAGCAATTGTGTTGAATGTCCTCCATGGTACTATGCCAGGTGACAATCGGGCACAGGATGTCAGGCACACACCGGTACCAAGTCTCCATGCAGTTAGTACCTTAAGGGCTGGGACCTATTATTCCTCTTTCATCCCCAGCACCCAGCACTGCATGGGAGAGGCTCAGAAAAAGTTGAACCAATGAGTAAATGAATGGATGCGCAAGAGGGAAATGGTGAGTGGCATAAGACAGATCGAACCCTATGCCAGTTGAGAGGAGGGAGAATTTGTGCCCGGCTGAGGAAATCAAGAAAGGCCCAATGACAATGGAGGCAGCTGAGCTAAGCCTGACAAGATGGGTGAGATCTGGGTGTGTACAGCTGGGGCCTAGAGAGAGAGGAGAGAAGAAATTCCAGCCAGAAGGAATAACCAGCAAGGGCCTCAGGCGTGATGGCGTCTGTAAGAATCCCGACAGTTTAGCCTGCTGATTCCTGCATGCAGCTAGAGGAATGACAATGAGGGTTAGGAGCCCAGAGGTGAGCTTTCTCTAGATCGCCGGAGGACCCAGAATGGCAGGCAAAGGAGTTTAACCTTGTACAGGTGTTGAGTCTTCCGAACAGAGGTGGTTGGGTGGCAATGAGATCAGGAAAGTTAATATGGCAGCCAAGTACATAAGGACGGGAATAAGCAAGAGGGACAGAAGCAGGCGGGTTGGGCCACTCGTGGGAGGAACAGAAGAGTGGCCTGGGATGACGGCGGGCTCGTAACGTGATTAGTGGTTATGAGTACACACCCCGGAGTCAGAGAAGCTGGGCTCAAGTCCAGCCCCAGCGCTGACTCACTGTAAATGGTCAGTCCTCACTGGGACCCAGCTTCCGCCTCTGTAAAATGGAATAAATGTAAGAAACTGGAGCAGTCACCTCGTAGGATCGCTGTGACGCGTAGATGAAGTTACACATGAGAAGTGCTTACATACGCTCAGTACACGTTAGCTGTCTGCTACTTTTACACCAGAATAACTCCACAACGCTAGGTAAATTCATAACTCATAGACATACTCTCTGAGGGCTGTGATATATACTACATACTCCTATGTGACCAGCGGTCAAATTGTATCCATTGTTCAGGAGTCACATTTGGGCCAGAGCAGCTTCTTTTCAGCAGAGGGGCGGGTAGCCGAGAGCGTTCTACAGTCCCCACTGCCTCCTCTCTCACCCTCCAAACCCTGGACCGAGGGGCCCTCACCACACCCTCAGGAAGCTGACATACCTCCCTGGTCACCCCCCAGAGTCAGCTAGTGGCAGCCAGCAGCCAGAAAGGTACGGCCCCGCACGGGACTTGGGTCAGGAAAGTCACTGTGCTCGACAGAAAGCTCCCAGACCCCATCACTGGGGGAGGGAGGGAGTCTTGACCCACAGGCCAAAGGCCTTCTTAGTGTTTTATTTTTTTAACATCTTTATTGGAGTATAATTGCTTTACAATGGTGTGTTAGTTTCTGCTTTATAACAAAGTGAATCAGTTATACATATACATATGTTCCTATATCTCTTCCCTCTTGCATCTCCCTCCCCTCCCACCCTCCCTATCCCACCCCTCTAGGTGGTCACAAAGCACAAAGCTAATCTCCCTGTGCTATGTGGTTGCTTCCCACTAGCTAGCTATTTTACGTTTGGTAGTGTATATATGTCCATGCCACTCTCTCACTTTGTCACAGCTTACCCTTCCCCCTCCCCATATCCTCAAGTCCATTCTCTAGTAGGTCTGTGTCTTTATTCCCGTCTTGCCACTAGGTTCTTCATGACCTTTTTTTTTTTTTTTTTTTGTCTTAGAACACAGAGGCGTCACAAAGGGATTCGAGCCAAAGCCTCTGGCTAGCAGGCACGTCTAGGGGCTCTCTAATACGCCAGGCCTGTCTTTCGGATCCCTCAAGATTAGTGACCAGCTACTTGTTAGGCTCTGACCTGCTGGGAAAATGATCAGCATCATGGCAGACAGAGCACAGGTGTGCATGATGCTGGCGGCCACAGCCGGGATCTGGATGTCACCACTCCCCGGCCGTGTAAACTATATAAACAAGGACAGCCGTTAAGTGAGGGTCCATAAGGTGATACGCGTTCAGCACACACTGTAGTCCAGCACTGGGACCTCTGGCGTAAAGGCAGAGGGGTCTGGAATTCAGGGCCAAGACTGAGGATTTGCTCACCACCTGAGATGGGGATGAGGCCTCTCCTCCCTTAACGAACACAAGCCTCAGACCTGGGAGGAGGACGGGCTTTATCCAAGCCTCCCCGCACCGTCCCCAACCCAGGGCCTCTGCTGTGGGCTCTACCCCACCCCGTCTCAGATGGCCCCTTATCCTCCTGGGGGTTCTGTGCTTCTGCACATGGTCCAGCCTCTTCTCTGCCCTGGTCCAATTTCTGTCCACCCCCCTCCCTTCCAACTAGCTGGATCTCCCATCTCTGCATCTGAAGGAAACGTAACTCTGACGGAAGACTCGCCTGCCAGCCACTCGTGAGCCGTTCCCAAAGACGCCCGGAGTCAGCCCCCTTTGCCACTCCCTTCAAATCCCATTGACAACTGACCACATCTCCTAAGAGCAGGAATGCCAGACCAAGGCAGGAGGAATGGGGATTTTTAAAAAAGAGAAGAAAAGAAGCATCCTTCAGTTCCCAGGGCACCTCTCCACACAGCCCAGCTCGGCTCCTCCTGCTGCATTGCGAGCCGGTTGCCACTGGCAACCAGGCAATCCTACTTTTCTGGTCCCAGATATAATCATCGTAATCAATATAGAGTATTTATCCCACTCTTTGGTTTCAAGGAGCTCAAAGCTTTTCACATCTATTATTCTTTCTTCGCTAACATGGGGGAGACGCGGGGAGGAAGTGTGCATACAGGGGGTGGGGTGGGCAAGGACTAAACTGCTGCCTCTATTTAACAGATGGAAAAACTGAGGGAAGGCATAAGAAGGGGAGGCTGTAAAGTATTGCCCATGAGCAGAGAGTATTGTTAACAGTGATTGGCAGGTGATGGTGTTTTCACGTATATGCTCCATCTACTTCTCACACCATCCCTGGGAGGTGGGCTCATTTCATCCTCTTACAGATGAGGCCGGGAAGATTAAGCGATTTGTCCAAAGTCATACAGCTAGAAATGGCATTGCTGAAACTCGAATTGGGGCTTTTGAGTTCCGTGTCAGTGTTTTTTTTTTTCCCCCCCATAACATCTCTGCACAGAATTCTAATATGCTCTTAGAGTTATCATGTCTCTTCTACGTGTTGCCATCATACCACTGTAAATGCTAATCATTCTACTTGCTCTCATGTAGGTAATTCTCTCGAGCTCTGGTTGATACCAGTACTCGATTGGCAACAGGGACAAAATGACAAGGTTAAAGCATTCGACTGGGTTGACAAATTTAGGAGCTATATTTCATTTCCGAAGTTCTACGGATATCCCCTTACCAAAGTAAAATTTTTGAAAAAAGAATCAATATTTTTGACTGTGAAAATCATTCATCACTTTTGACAACTATGTGATGTTGCCTGTTACTACAGCAACTGGTTTGATGTCACCCTTTTATCGTAACGGCCAAAGTGATGCTGGAAACATGCCTTTGGGTCCCTAAAGTGGACGAGGCACGTCCTCAACACCTTCCATCCTAAAATAAACACCAGCAAAGGCTTCGGTGCCCATCTTGCTAGTTAGTGCTAAGCAGGCAGCTTGAGGTAAAAGGACAGCAAATAAAACACACTTGAGAGAGGACACGTGACCATGAGCAGAGCCATTCTAAACAGGATGTTTTTCTGGGTTTTATGTGTAGTATGGACACCACCGAAAGAGGAGAGCGGCTGGCTTGCGTCTGAAGCTGCCACTCTGTTCTCAGAACAAAGAATCAGCTGGATACCACCTTACCTTTTACCATCTTCCTAACTTATAGAGTGAGGCTCGTTTTACTGCTTGGAAGGAGAGGCCCCCAGACAGAAGAGCCCACCTGGGACACCCCAGACCTCCTGAGAAGTGAGATGAAGGGATTCGGGCCATCCCTTGCCCTCCTAATATCTCATCTACATCTCCCTGGATTCTGGAAAGAACTGCCACACTGGGAAAGTCCCTCTGTACCCTCATTATACTCACTTGAGAAGGCAGAGGAGGAAAATTAGAAACAAAATGCTCCCCATGCCAGAACCCAGCCTAAGGATACACAGAGAGAAACGCTGGGGATTCAGATCCCTAGGGATTGACAACAACCCGTGCCAATGAATCAGCGAAGGTTCGGCACCTGTTAGTGCAATGACGGTAACTGCCATTAACCCCAGCCGGCCGCCCACCTCACAGCCCCTCCCGACTCCAGGACACTGTCTGCCTTTGGTCTCCCCTCTCCTTCTGTTCCCACGTCTCCTCAGCTCCTGACGTTGTGCTCTTGTCTCCCGCTCCTCAACCCCAGCCCCCTCACTGGCACCAGACCTGGCACTTCCAGCATCGAATTTCAATGCTCCCTTTGGCCACAGTTTGCAGCCAACCCCTAGCTGCACGGTTTTCTGGCAGAGTTGGGTGCCCACCTCACTTGTAGCTGGGGCCCAGCCCACATTAGCCAGCCTGGTGGCTTCCCTGCCATGCCCATGCCTGCTGCCCACGGTGGGGAGGCAAAGAGGGAGGAAAGGTGGGTGAACGTGCCGTAGGCACTGTGCAGTGTCTCTCCCAGAAATTTAGCAAAACTCAAACTTAGACATGCAGGTTCTCCAAGACAAAGGCCAGTCTGGGGCTCTTGGTAAGTCCTGTGGTTCCAAGTCCGTCTCACAGTAGATTCCCGACAATGATGACTTCTTTACTTTCTATAAGACTTGTTCCTTTCCAAAGAGGTGGCCCTCTGCTGTCTCTTTTTGGATTGATACCATCCTTGGGATGGACGCAGTCAGACCTAAGGACGTGATCCTCATTTTGGGGACACTGAGGCACACAGGGTTGAATGATGATGTGCTGAGTCAGAATGTCCCCCTGTGCTCCGCTCTCACCACCCTTGGCTACGTGAGCGTGACCCTGGCTGGGTGCAGGTATGGAGGAGTTAGAGGATGAGTCCCCCGTGCAGGCGGAACACTTGAGCCGCGCCTGAATTCTGGCCCTGCGGGTGCTGATAACCCAAGTCCGCACTCTGGTTTTTCACCTGCGACGTGCATCCCACGTCCACCTCCTCCTCCCAGCTTCTCTGCCCTGGGGCCACACTGGGGAGCAGGCGGAGCTGGGGTCCAGCTCCCCAGCCCTCCCCACCGCTCCCCGCCCCTCTCCACGCACAGAGGGCACACCTCAGGGCCTCAGACTCTGCTTCTGGCGTCCGAATACACTGGCTGTATCTTCAGGATCAGAGCAGGAAGTACGTGGGCCCTGCCGCAGGCTTCCTGGCCACGCAGGGCCATGTCCCCATTTAGAAGGGCAGCTTTGTGGCAGAGGCTGGCTGACATCCGAGGTCCTCATCCGAGGAGGCTGTGGGCCCACAAACTCCTGCCAAACATGTAGCCATAGCCTTGTGGTAAAAACCAAGGTGGGGAGAGGAGAGAGATTCTGAAATCTGGACAACATCAAGAGCTGGTTTCCATGACAACGCTCCATATTACTGCAGCCTGTTCTAATCAGTGCTCTTGATGGAGCCTTCAATCCCATCCGTGGTGGCCCCCACTCGGGCCGGCTCCTCCCCCGCAAGAGGACCACTAACACCCTCCCATTACCCCAAATCCTATAAGGGAAGGGAGGCCGGAGCTTACAGGGTGAGGTTTGCTGGGGAGGGAAGGAAGATGAGGGGCATCCAAGAAAGTGGAAAGTGGCAGGAAGACTTAAGAGTCACAGCCTGACAGAAGTGTGGGAGTCGTCTGCGTCCGAGTGTGTGCTGGGACCGCCCCTGTCGGGGATGCTCATCTGGGATCTGGCCACCCACCCCCCGGGCACCCGCGGGACACGTGAGGCCACTGGCCAGTGTACCAGCGTGGCTGTCTGTGGGCACGTCAGCTGAGCCTGCGCACACCCCCCTCCCCCTTTCCGGCGCCCTGGGATATTCTCTTCTCTCTTCTCTCTCATCTCTCTCAAAGCCCCGAAGTCCAGGGACAAGTCCTGTGAGGCAGAGGCGAGGGTTGGGTCAGTGCCCAGCAGGAAACAGGCACTGCAGCCTCCAACCCTAGCTCCATGGTGTTGGGGATGGAAACAGCAGTGGCCCCGACGTTCTCCAGAGTTACACTGCAGTGAAGTGTTTATGGCTTAGGGACTCCGCACAGACTCCAGACTCCTCAAGTTCCCAGAAAATGACCGGTGACTTACAGGTTTCCCTCTGATCCACAGATGGGGCCTCAGAGGCAAACAGCTCGCTGAAGTCACCCACGGGGCCTGGTGCCCCAGAAAACTGAATTCCCTTCCCTCTGCACTCTCTGAGCCGCCCGCTCCCTCCCCCGTGCCCATCTGGCATCACCACCCAAACACGCTGCAAATCAGAGGACATATGACACACTGCACTCCGTCCCGCTCTGAAGGGAGTCGGACTGGGGGGACAAGGGATCTGGTTTATATTTTAAGCAGCTAGAGGGAAAAACAGGGGACTGATGAGGTAAGGCCATGGCAATGAACATGGTGCAGCTGTCCAAGATAATTACGCCGCCTTGCTGTCCTGGAGCCGGGGGAGAGGGACACAGGGAAAGGCCTGCCCTGTAGATTATGAGCAATGGGGACAGAGCCAGTCGTTCCAGGAGTGCCAGCTCTCCACCTGCACCCTAGCTGCAAGGGCTGCCGCCACCACTGGAAACATAGCAGAAGGAGCCAGAGGGGTGGAAGGTCCCAGTCAAAGCAAGGCTGTCTTCCCCTCAATTTCCAACCCTTGGAGAGTCCCAGAGAAAAGTTCCCATTCCAACAACCTTCTCCAAGTTGCTACAAGGAGAATCGGGGCCCTGAGTTTTAGCTGATGGCTGACCATCCGAAAACATTGGGAGATCTGAAATCAGCACAAGGACAGAAATTAGTGAGAAGGTTATTGAGCAGGAGAGAGAAGGGAGAGGCTAAAGGGTATCTGCCACACACTAGGAATGACTGTTGAAATCCCGCCCCCCGCTCAAGCTGGGATGGGGTCCACGCAGTGGCTTCCCAGCCGCCATACTCCGCCGAAGGAGACAGGCATTTCAGGGCTGAGGACACTTGGACTCCACCACTGCAGGTGCTGTGCGGGGCCATCTGGCTTGGACTTGACTGGGCTTCCTGGCTCCAGTGCCCCAGGGATGTTCCACTTCACACAAGCATGACTTGTTCTTGACTTTGGACCTGACGTTATGGGTACCAAAGACCAAGCTTAGGGAATTCCATTCCAGGTCCCCTTCCTGGGTTCCCTGAATCCTCAGATGAGGAAGGCTACTAGCTGACTCTGTGGAGGGGAGAATCCAGTCCAGGGGACCCACTAACTAGCACTGGGTGCCTGTTTCACTCTTAAAAGAGACTCTCCAGAAACACAACAGTCAGGGCACAGAGCATCAAAAGTCAGATCCTGAAACATCCAGGTCTTTGCCAACTGTCAGAAAGCAGCTCACTGCCCCTCCCCTTCATGGTCCTGAGCTGCAATCATTAAAGGCCCTGAGGAAACTGAATTCTGAGGGGCAGAAATCTAGCAGGGAGGGGTGTGGCCACAGTGCATGTGTGTGTGAACATAGACGCATACTTTCTTACAAATGAAGCCGCAGAAATTGGTGGTGTGTGGGTGTGAGAGTTGTGACTGTGCATAGCTCAGGATCAGGAAAGGGAGGAGAGCTGCACCTGATGCAAAAAAAGCTGCCAGATCTGAACCAAGAGATCCTTCGCCCCCTGCGCCCTGACTGATTCTTCCAGCTCCTCCCTCTGTTGGCTCACCCAGTGCAAAGTAAGCAGAGATCTCCCTCATTTCTCCCTCCCCAGGTTGACGCAAACCACTAAGTGCCCACAACCTGAAAATACAGGAAGACCCAGAGATGGGGACCACGATGATGAGGGTGCACACCGTCACCCGAGCAGTGTCAGCAGGCTGAGGACAGGAGTTGAAGGAGAGGGCGGGAGTGAGAAGTGGGGTTAGCAAGAGCCAAGAGAAAGCCAAGGGCTCTGCAGAGGGAAGGCTGGAGGCCAGCCCAGGGGAAGTGGCAGGGGCCGCATTCAGCGTGTGGTTGCAGTGGTAGGAGGATGGCTCCCATCTCCTTGACAAAGAGTCCGTCCTGACTCGGGGAAACTGGCCGTGGCTTTGAGAAGCTTGTCTTGGGTACACTCCCTGCAGGAAGGTCTCAGCACAACTTACGGATATGAAAGCACGTAAATGGGTTTGCACACAATATGCCAAAAGCACATGCTGGTAACTTGAGGTTAAAGGGTGAGACTCTGGTTAAAATGTGACCACTTGGAGCTTCAATTTCCTCATCTATGAGATGTAGATAATATTAAGTGATGGTTGGTGGCTTTTATCACATAATCCACGGATAAAGCACTGGGCACAGTGCCTGGCATGTAGCAGGCACTCAATAAACATTCATCTCTTTTATTGCTATTTTCCAGGCTTCCATCGACAAAGGTCCAAAATGACACAGCAAAAATAAAGGGGTGTTAGATGCATAATGGTGTTATTTGCAGCACAGCTATTGTTCACATTACCCACTTGGAGCGGCTCACCTCCTAACTACACAGGGAATATTAGCATAAGATGATAATTCTAGCCAGATAATCTCAGTATTAGCCTAACACATTTAAAAGTGTCATATAGCATCATGGTAAAGCAAGGACTCTGATAGTAGACTGTGGTAGTATCCCATATTTACCACTTGCTAGCAATTGGCCTGGCTTAGCCCATTTCCCAGCACCTACTAAGAGCCCAATAGATGTTTTTAAAAAGTTATAATTCTGCATAGTTTTAAATATGTTTTATATTGACGATTCTCTTCTTGACCTCATGGTTGTTTTTTTTTTCAATCTCCTTTATGACTAACTGTCAGCATATCAAGACAAAAAGTTTTGTTTCAAATCAACTGGTTATTGCTGGAAAATAAGTCGTTAAAAGGCTTTTACAGGATGGTGTCGAAGGTTTAACAGGCCATGACTCTATGAAGCATGTGGATGTATTAATTCTTCAACCAGCATTGAGACAAACTGTCATGCCCCTTTTAAACCTTCTATCCCAGGCAGCAAGTGTTAACTCACCATTATTACCACGTATAATGTATAATGTGCTATACTATCAGCCAGAACATTAAACGTCCCTGGTTCATTCAGAAACTGCACTTCTTGTTTTATCTCTGGCCTGGAGGGAATTGAGAAGCAGAAAATAGTCTCTGCCAGATCCAGCTGCCCTGACCCTTGCACCTCAGCTGGCAGATGCCGGAGCTTCAGACACATGGACCACAGATGCTGCAGCCCACCTTGCCCGGGCTCGGCGGTCATGGAGGCCAGCCCTGGAGAAAGAAATCATCTCTGGGAGCCTCCCAAAATGCTCCAGGCTGTCTGCAGACAGGTCCCCCAGAAGGGGTGACCATCTGCACTTTACAATACATGAATAAGTGGTTATCCATATAATATGTGTATACACACACACATATATACACATCCAAACACATACATACACATATGAACATAATACATATGTATACAATACGTATACATACATATGCATAAATCCATGCATATGCATATATCAGTGCATGACTACACTTCCTATTCACCTCAGGTGACACAGTTGCCAGGGATGTTGTGGGAGAAGGAAGGGCATTTTCTGCTGCTCAAACAGCTTCTGGAACCAAAACGTTTGCAAACCACTGGGTAAGGGGGCAAGCCCTGAACTCAGATCAGGTGATAGATGATCAACCAAAGTCCGTGGTAGTAATTCTTTCTGCTCTCTCCTCCCTTCCCTTTCCCTAAAGCCACTAGCAAATGTTTTAATACAGTTGCCTTTTTACCTGTGGTCCTAGATGCCCTGCTGGCCGGGGGATTACCAGGGTGAAAAGCATCTGGTTCTTGACCTCAGAAAATGTCCTAAAATTAAGTAAACAGTATGTACTTTCTGAAGCTTTATGGGATTAGGATAACACGCTCTGGCTAGCTACTTGGAAAACCTTACTCTGTGTGTGTGTGTGTGTGTGTGTGTGCGCGCACACGCGCGCAGGTGTGCATGGGTCTGTGTGGGGTTGTGCATTGCTGCCATAGAACACACTTTTATTTTTACAGGAGTCAGTTAGTTTACATTCTCCCATTTCCCCACAACAAGGCAACTATAAAAGTTTTGAGCTTCAACCTGCAGGAAAATGCCAGGATCCCTGTGTTTAAAAAAGGAGCCTTGGTTTACCTTCTCCACTGCCTTCCACAGATGTAAGGTGCACAGACAAACAGCTGGCAGGCAGTTTGCAAGTCTTTGAGGTTCTGCTTCTCACGTGCAGCTGTCACATCGCACAAGATCAACACGACACAGCAAATAACACTATGACACACAACCAGCAACTTTTGAAAGTAAGCTCTCCCCACCACGAGCCCCACCTGCCTTCCCTGGCGTGTGCTGCTGTCTTCAAACTAACCATCCTGAAACTGCTTAAAAGAGCCTGACAGGTAATTTATTCTGTGGCAGAGGATAGCAATTTCACTGTCCAGAGGCAAGATACCCAACTGCATCAGAAAATCCATCCACTCATGGAACACAGGTTTAATATGGTAACAATTCCAGGGGTGTGTCGTCATAAGGCTCTCTGCTCCTTCCTCCCTGTCCCTGAAGCTGCTAGTAAATGTGATTATACAGTTTCCTCTTCGAAAGGCCCTCCAGTGAACCTCCATCGAATAAATCAAATATTTCACCATGAAGGGTGATTATCAGGCACTTGTTTGTGGACAGAGCCAACTCTACAGAGGTTAGGGCCCAGATGCTGCTAAGGGATTTTTGTCCGTAAGTAGAATGTTTTTAAAAATTGTATCTGACTCTCTTTGCTGCAACCGTGCTGGGCAGGGTTTCACTGGGGCACCTGGTAGCAAAGGGAAAGAAGAGCAAAGAAGGTTGATAAGCAGGATGACGCTTGCTTCTAGAGGCAGAATCCAGACGCCTTATGGACTTCTTATTTTTCCAATATATTCTGACAGCTGTTTTCACATTTTATTTCCTAAAATCCATGTAAGGTAAGGAAGGTAAGCATCCCATTATTATTTCTATTTTATACAGTATATGGAAAAATCTAAGGCTTGGAGTAGTAAAGACTCACTCAGCCTCCTTAAACATATCCTAGGAATAGTGGACCCTGGGTTCCTTCCAATGTAAATCACAACACTGTGGCTTGTCTACGATCACATGGTGAGTTTCCATCAGGGACAGAGCTCCTGACTTGGTCCCAGACGCTCTCCCCAGCTAGCTTCTGCCCCGTGAGACTGCATCTCGCCTGAATTGCAACAAAATGCAAATTCCAGAAGTGATTTCTAAACTTGGCTCTGTCACTGAACTTGATAGGAGATCTTGGACAAGATGCTTCCTATTACAGCATTTTGGAAGACTGAGCTGTAAGTGGGGCTGGGAGCTCCTCAGGCCGTGGTTAATTCTTTCAGGGTCTGCAGTGCCCAGCACAGTGCCTGGGCTAGACTGTATCCTCCATACCTGCTCACTGAACTGAATTGAGAACAACAGAATCTGCTTATCTCCCACTGATGTCTCCAACACAGGACACTGCCCGCCGATCCCAAGGCTATAGAACGAGAGTGTGTCCATGTGCTTATTCTACTAAGCTCTGCCTTTCTAGGTAGTAATGAATGGAATTACTTTTCAAGCTCTCTCTCTCTATATATATATATAAAAATAAAGATATCCTGAATCTACCACATTTAAACAACCTATTCAGTCATATAATAATACTATTGCTAGGCCACCAGTCGGGAAAATGAAGGTCTCTCAAAGAATGATTTACTTGCCCCAGGCCAGCAAAGGTTGATTGTCAGAGGTGGGAGATCCCAAAGGTAGACCCAGCTTAATGAGGCTAGAGGTTTAACGGGGCTGTGTTTGGAAAGGGGCCCTTCAGGGCAAGGAGTGCCAACCATTTTGCAAAGTAGCATGTCACCAAAACTCTCGGTGAAAATCGCACACAAGAATGACATTCCTGGCCTCAAGTCACTACTCCGTCAGCTGAAAGGAGGCCCCAGATCTGCCGAGGCTCAGGGACCATCAGCTCATCCTGTCTGAGGAGGAGCTCCAGCCCTGAATGGTCACGCTTGCCTTCGGGGCTGGCCTGGGAGACCCAGGGGCAAAAGCAAGGGCACATCCAAGACACATCTGAAGAGGTGGAGAAAAGTTATCGGTCGGGGGCAAAGAGTTGGTGATGAAAGGAACATGTTTGGTGTCACCAGCCTGGATCTTAGGGCCACAGAGGTCCCAGATGCCAGCAGCTGGGGTGAGCCTGCAGGTTGTGCGTAAGATTGCAGGTAAGTAAGCAGAGAAACAGGAAACAAAGGGGAAAAAACCTGGAAAGACTGAAATGAAGCATCCTCCCAGCACCCAACCCATATTCAGAAGTTCCAGCAGATGTCCTTCCCGCCCCCTCTCTCTTGGGAATGCCTCAAGACCTTACTTCTCCCCAGTGGGCAGCTTTCCCCACTACCTACGCTTGCTTTCTGGATTCCACCCTGCTGCTTCTCCAGAGGACTCGTCCTGTTGTTTTTCATTTTTCTTTTAGATGCTGACCTTTGTCCTCCCCAAGTTGTCACTCAGAGAAGCCCGCCCTCTGCAAACTCATCTCATGCACTTAATTAGCACTTATGAAGCACACACTGTGCCCCAGGCCCTGGGCTAAGCACCAAGTGTGCGTGGAAGAGTGGCTAAGATCAAAAAATGGTCCCAGGCTTCCTGGAGCTTACAATTTAGTATGAAAGAGGGTATTAAACAAGGAATCAGGTCGTCCCCAGAAGCAATGCCTTCTGCCTCCTGATTTTCTGTATGGCTTCTTCTTGGAGTCCCTTTGCCTCCCCTTGCCCTGATCTGATAGACATAAGGTTATGGGTTGTTGGGACTGGCATGGCTCTGAGAAGTCAAACCCCTACGTGAGCCCAAGGCTGGCAACACTGAGCGGGGTGGCACTAGTAGGGTCCGATGGGCTGTTTGTAAGCAGTGTCGGTTCTGACTGGCAGGGTCTATGCTGTCCCAGCTGTACCCCTGACCGCCAACCTGGGCTTCATCACAGAGGAGGCCGAGGTCCCGAGGAAAGCGGGCCTCTCCACTGCATTTCACACCCCTGGCGCCCCCCGAGGCCCAGCACCCTCAAGTTCTGTGCAGGAACCGGACGTTTTGCCCAACTGGAAGATAGTCCTTCACTGATGCGCAGAGCCTCTCCTTCCTCTGTAGCTTTCTTCCTACGGCAAAGGCAAATCCCACCAGTGGCATCATCTTTTTTTTACACCCTGTTCGCTTTGGAGGGAGTCTTCCGTCTTCTGGGCTGCTCCCAATTGCATCTTAAAGTCCCAAGACTTCGCAAAGAGGAGTCGTGCTCCCTGGAGGTAAAGTCAACCAAGGCATTTTCTTCCCAGGACGCAGTTCTGCTGACACCCTGCATACTGTTTCTTCCCTCTGAACGATGATAAGAGAAACTGATGGTTTCATGATCACGCTTCCAGGCCCTCTCACCCTGGACATTTCTAGAGTCAATAAGCAGCTGCCAGTGGGCCCTCGGTCTGTTTCCATGCACGTCCTGAGTCGATAGGGATCAAGGGCAGTGACGACGACGCCGCGGATGGTCACGGCCCCGTTCCCCCTGGATGGCTCTGCACTCAGCTCTCCTTTGGATACACCCCTCTTAATTAACCTCATGTCTGTATCCTTTCTTTATTACATGGAAGGGAAAATACTGTCACAGAAGGACTCAGCAGAGAAAACTTCCCAAGACCGGCATCTCCAGGGTTCCCCTACATTTTCTAAACTGGCACTTCTCTCAAATTAAAACGGCTCTGGCATAGCTTCTTTTTAAAAATGTGTGCTTCCAATCCAGGAAACACAATAATAGGCTGATCCTATCAATAAGCAGAGAGGACCACGGAACCGATCGTCTTCAGTATGGGCCAGCGTACTAAATCAGGTGCTAATGGGGCCGCGCACCCCTCTGTAACCTTGGGGGGACCCCATACTTTGTTCTTTCTCTCCAAACACCCCGCTTATACACTGAGCCCAATCTAAAACATTTAGATGACCTTAAGAGCATCATTTTGCTAAATTTCAGCCTTACTATTCTTAATAGTCTTTTCTAGAATCTGACAGTTCTGTTTTGAAATCCTCTCCCGCATTTACTTCTCTCCTTCAAATTAGGCAACCAAACCAAACACACCCCTTCTCACCCCCTTAACCATGCCTTTTCCTCGGGTGTCGTCATCAGGAATCACCTCCCTTCTGGACACAGCGGACCACGTTCTGTGCTTGGAGTGTGCTGACGAGCAGTGGCATCTACAGGGGTGTAAGTTCCAGCCCCGCCCCCACCCACGGGCAGCCTGGCGCACAGCTGTGCTGAGGTGGGTGTTGGTGTGGGGTGGGAGGGACTGGGAGGTCTGAGGGCGCGCTTATCCGGGGGTGTGCAGCCCCCAGCCACGCACATCGAGGACTCCGCCGGCCACACCTGCAGCGCACACACGCTACATCATTTTTCTGAAAGTGCAGAAGAAGCTGACAGTGGCCATTCCCACTCCCACAGGGCGAACAGCAGCACCACTGGGCCCTTCCAGAAGTATCTCTTTAAGCTGGGTTCTCCTTAACTTCCTGATCTGGCCAGAAAAACCACCTCCCCACTGCCACCCTTACACCGGCAGCCACTCTCCCACACCTGCCACCTGTTCCTTCTTCCATGGTATCTACGAAGCAGATGAGCAGAGTTTTGTCTCAGGTAACTCCCATCCGTAGCATCCTGATGTCCTTCACAGCCTTCTCACCCGAGCTGGGTGGGCGTGCCTGGTGTGGTGTCCACTTATTCAACCCTCGTCGGTGCCACTGTGGGGTCGTGCCCACAGACCGCACGTCACAGACACACAGACGCATCCAGCTGCCTAGGGGGATGGTGCATGAGCGACTAGCTCCTTGGCGCAGACCAGAAATTATTGCATTATCTTAGTCCATCTGGGCTGCAGTGACAGAATACCATAGACTGGCTGGCTTGTAAAGAACAGAAATTTATTTCTCACAGCCCTGGAGGCCGAGAAGTCCAAAATCAAGGTGCCAGCAGATTCCATGTCTGGTGAGAGCCCTCTTCCAGGTTCACAGACGGCCATCTTCTCACTGTGTCCTCACATGGCAGAAGAGGAGAGGGAACTCTCTGGAGTCTCTTTTATAAGGACACTAATCCCATTCATGAGGGCTCCACCCTCGTGACCTAAGTACCTCCCAAAGGCCCCACCTCCTAATACTATCACACTGGGGATTAGGTTTCAACATATGAATTTGGGGGGACACCCACATTCAGTCTATAGCACACGGTCACCCCTGCACGACTGTGACACTCACTTCTGAATAGATAATGGCATTTTTCACACCCACATTTTTCACAGCCTCTCGGGCTCACATGATAGATGGTAAAATCAAGGCCATAGTTAAAGGGTAAAACTCACAAGTTCTTGATGACGGGGATCATTTGCCCCACTCTAAAAGCTGAGCTGACGTCTCCCTGACAGGTCCAACTCAGCTCTGCATCATGTTAGTGAGAGCACACCAGCTCAGACGGAGGCAGGGAGGCCAGTGAGCTGAGGCTGAGGTAGCCAGGTGTGGTCTTGGGCATAACCAGTCAGACGGACTTCCCCTCTCCCTAAGCCGTAAATGAATAACAGTACTAGGTGCTTACAGTTGTTTGTGGTTAAGTGAGATACTCCATGTAGCATCCTTAGACCAGAGACTGCACTTCATGCTCAGCAGTAAAGGTGAGGTAAGAACAACCAACATCCCCTGCATTTCAGCCTCACAGCAGCCCAGACAGCTAGGCACTGTAACCATCTCTTTACACACGAGGAAGGGCAGACCCCGTGCCATTAAAATCTGCCCCACGTTGCACAGCTAGAAAAAGATTTGAAAGCAGAACCAGGGAAGAGTGGGATTTGCCGCTTCCACCAGAGGGGCCCAGACAGGAAACCTGGTGAAGGCCTTCAAACTGCCTCCAGAAGGGAAAGGAAGTTAACTTTATGCCCAGTCACTATAATATGTGTTTTAAATAAGAAAAAAAAAATGTGCTTTAAAAACAGAAAAAAGCTGTTTCCATAAAGCAGGCATCAGCTATCCTGGTTATCTCCTTTCATCCTCACAAAACCCCTACATAGTCTGTGTTTTATAGAAATGGAAGACCAAGAAGGTGAGGTACCAGGCCCAAGGCCACACAATGAATAAGTGGCAGATTTAGGATTCCAGCCCAAGGCTAGCTGGTCTGGGCACCCTTGCCCTTGGCAGCAGGACTGCCGTGGACACAAATATCTTTGAATTCCTCAGCAGGCCCCATGCCTGGACTTTCCATCCCTCCCTTCCTCTCTGCCTGCCCACATCCACCATGTGCATTTTCATTAGGCATCTTTGCCCAGTGACCTGTTGATTTGTTATATTAGAATTGCAAACAAATGCTCTCATTCTGTCCTCTCGTCCCCCCTCTCCTGCCCTCCTGGCATCTGGAATTCAGCATTGATTTTTCTAGCCCCGCTCCACTGCCTGACTGACATTTCTGGTTGATTTCACCTTAGAGACCTTCAGCTGGCTCGCCAGGTTTCCACGGGAGCCTGGATGGGACAGCACATCACCTGGAGAAGCTGACGTGAACCTCCTCTCCCCCCACCCACTTCCCTGCTCACAGGCACCAAGACTCAGCGCCCCCTGGACTCTGTTCCCATCGTTCCTAGTGGATGGGCACCCACTCCTCCCAGATCCCATCAGGGATCCCATCACAGATCCCATCAGGGATCTCGACGTGGAGGGGAGGCGGGGGGAGACTGTAGGAAGTGCACATCCCTGTGAGGTAGGACCAGGTAAGCCTTGACCTCTTAAGTACTGATGTTTTCAACCAGACCTGGGTAATTGGACATCTTGTAGATGACGAAGGGGATTACCCTGGAGCAAAATGGATCAGAAGGTATGAGGAAGATGGGCTCAGTGAAAGGGGTGCAGAGGTGACGGGATACCATCTTGAAAACAGAGGGGTCCTGATCCCTAACCCATCAGAAGGCTTCATATAAGTTTTCTAAAAATGGATTTAATAATCCTCAGAGGTCATCTAAGTCAGTCTTCTGTCCAGGCCACACAGCATATCTCAGAAAGATGAGCTTCTCTCCTAAGTTCAAGAACTCAAACAGCCACAAAGACCCTCTCTCTCTTGACTTTCAGTTTCTATCTCTGATCATTCTGTTGCGAAACTAGGTACTAAATGGAGCTACATTTTCTTCCTTGAAATTCCTATCCTCAGGCGATGCTACCCAGTGGGTACCCAACCTGGTATTTTACGGAAGCCACCACTCTGCCAATAAGATCTGGACCCAGTGCTCTGTGAAGTGGTCAGTGGTGACCAGCTCAACAGGGAGGGGACTCGCAGTGGTGCACAAGCTCAGGACAGCCGACTGTTAAATTTTAGAGATTCTGTGATCTGGTTGTTAAGCCATTGGTGGCTTGAGCTCATCATGGTGGGAACAGTTACATCACAGAAATTGGCATATGCTATATATCAGGGCATTTTTTTCCCTTGAAGAACTAGGGGTTTATTGAAGACAGTGCCCAGGCATGTGGTCAGCTTACATAGAGGCAGAAGTCAAAGAAAGGGTGGAGTAAGATGGAAAGGATGGAGGCAAGTCAAGGAATCCACACTCTCTCTTGGAAAGAACAACCTTTAATCTAACAATCATCCCTCCTTCTCATCTCCTACCCAGGTACAAGCTCATTCCCTCTGCATCGATGTTACTTCTTCCCAGGAAAACTATCACTGGTCATGCTCTCAGACCTAAAATGGGAAAAGTTGAAGAGACAGATGAGACTTTGGATTCTATCATTTCTCAAAAGCCGCGAGTTGGAGATAAAAGAACCAGCAAAGAGCACTTGACCAGAGACTGAATTCTAGATGCACATTTATATGAAGCCTAGCCGTGGTTCTCTCCAGCTATTCTTGTATAAATGTTTATTCTACCCAGCGAACTGATGAGCTCATCGAAAGCAGAGACTGTGCCTTTTATTTCTTACATGTCCTTGACAGTGCCTGGTAAGGTACTAAAGACACAACAGGTAACTCACAAATACTTGGTTTATTAACTGAATTGCTTTGAATTGAATTGAATTGGTGACAAACCACTCACTGGCCTATTATCAGAGCCCTTTTTTCTAATGAGGTGAAAATTAGCTGCTGGCTAGACAGACAGACACTAGGTCATACGTGATCTTGACCTTGGAGCTTCACTTGAGCTCACGCCTGGGGCTCCATCTCATTTCCATTTTCCCAGTTGACTGTCTTCCTTCTTCACCATTTCCCAGGCTTCTGGTCTCTTGTTAAGAGCCATTCAGTTTGAGATTGTGGCTCTCAGTAAGCTACCACCTTGGTCCCTGATAATATTCAACTATGTACCAGGAACATCCCCAGATAAGAGCAACCCAAAGTCCAGTCAGGCCAAGAGAACAAAGGTCCACATCCAAAGTGGTTCAGAAGCTAGAGAAGCCATCTCCCGAAAACGTCCTGCTTGATCAGTGCTTTTCCCACAGTTGATTCATTTCAGGGAAATGAGTGCCCAGGGATCTGAAGGGACATACCCTGGTCTCCAAGCCCCAGCTCTGTACCCACAAAGGGCGTGGATGCACCTCGTTGGGAATCTGTCCTTCTCTGACTCCCCTGTCCCTCTCTGACTCAGGAGGCCCTGAGAAGAGGGCCTCCACTTCTCATGCTTCTCTGCCTTCCCCAAACTTCACCCAGAATCAGGAGCAAGGTGAACCTCGGTCCCCAGGACCAGGGGCTAAGTTGCTGATCAAGACGTTGCCTCTAAGGGGAGGCCCATCCTTCCCCACCTAGTGGCTGCTCTCACCCACAGCTGCCAGTGGGTGTTCACCTTGTGGGTGCCAAGAGCGCTCTGAGAATCTTCTCAAGGGCTCTGAAAAGCGCTCACTCACTCACTGTGTTTACAGATGACTTCAGAGGGTTCATAAGCCTCCAGAAGCTCAGCTGGGGGCCCCAGGCCAGCGACTGCAGGTTGAGGACACCAGATGAAATGCCTCTCTTACTCACATCGTCCATTTCCTTCCTGGACACCAGCTCCTATTTTTCATCTCTCAAATCCCTTCCCCCCTCCAGGAAGGAAGAGGACTTTCATGAGATCCCTCCAAATTACAGATGAACAAGTTGACATCACAGAGGCTCCAGAAGAGGCCCGGGTTCACACTGTAAGTTACTAAGAGGGATGGGACTGGGATGCAGGTCCGGGAGGCTCTCCCTGGTACTCAAAGCAGCTACATGATGCTGTTATGTAATGCAGTTTCCGGAGATCTCAGAAACAACCACATCAAAACCCGGGCCTTCTATATACTTCTCCTCATCTAGGAGTTCCCACCAAAGGGTTTCAAAAAGGAAGGAAGTGCCGCTCCTGGGGAGCAGGTAGGTCTCCGCACAGACTAGGCAGGACAAGAGAGCAGCTCTGTCCGTCCTGGGCTGACATCTAGAGGACTGAAACCGGAAACACCTCTGCCACACCGCCGATGCCAGCATTAATGGGGGAGCAATAAGAGCCCACTAATTTCAGTCCTGCTCCATCAGCAACAAGCGGACACGGTCACCTCACTCCCCCTCCCCAACTCTTCCAACCACTTGGCTCCTGAGGAGGGCTGTTCCCCACCAGCAGCTGCAGGGATGGGAGTTGACTGGGGAGGCCAGAAAGGCTAGGACCCTTCCCGCCCCTCCAGAGTAATCTCTGCATGTCCATGAGTAAGGATTCTGTTCCATTCTGACCTGGAGCTGCTCTGGGCAATTTGGAGGTCCAAAGAGGCCCAAGTGGGTAAATCTGTCCCTAGGCCTCTTGCTTCATGGCTGAGGACCCCAGCAGGAGACAAATCGTAGAGGCCTCAGAAAGAAGATGATTCAAGCCTGAGGACAATTCCTGGATTACACTCTCTTCTGTATCCATCCCTCCAAATAGGGATTGTACAAACTCAAAGGTCCTGGTTGCTAATTCAGGGCAGGTCCTTATTAGCAAGACCCACCCCCTTCCTTTTAAATGGTCGTTGGCTCCTGTACCTACAGGAGACCATGTACAGAAGGAAAGTGACAGGCCAGGTGGAGGAAGCCCAGACCACAGGGAATCAGGGCTCACCCTTCACAGCCAGCACCTTACCCACACTGGCCCGAAGTGCTCGCCTGGTGAGCAGCGAGGAGGACAGCTGTCTCCTACCTCCGCGTCCTTCGGCTGAGGTCTGCTCGGGCTCCTTGTATCCCCACCCTGAGGTTTCTGGGGGTTTCCACAGGGAGGGAGTTGGATGCAGTGGCAGTGCTTTCCCCATCAGCGTCACCTCCACCAACCTGAACTGATGTGCTGAACAGCTCAGGAGGTGGCTGAGGTGGAGAGGCTAAAAAGGCAGACCGTTCCGGTCCTCCGACAGTTGGGGAAATCTACCGACACATGGGAGTAGACATTAAACACAAATATTAAGCCACAGAGAAGCCTACTCCCAAGTAAAAATTTTAAAGAGGGCTCTCTTGCACTGATCTCCAGCAAGGAAAGGACGTTCCTTTTTTGGGCCCCCTTGCATTTTGTTGTTAGCTGTGCCTGATGTGTCCAGCGGGGAAAGGGCAGTGGGGTGTGAGCTGTCAAGGACACATCTTTGCCTGTGGAGAGTTTTCTAGGAGAAGAAGGAGCTGAGAGCTTGATTCCTGGGCCCAGTGGGATGCCAGGAAGGGAAGGCCATGCCAGGCCCGCTCAGAAAGAGCAAGCTTGCACCCCTCAGCTGCCTCAGTGGCCCAGAACTGACCAGGCATACCAGGCTGGGGTCCACACAGGCACCGGGGTAGGATGTGTGGGCTGTGCAAGTTTATTGCAGCAATGACCTTCCTAGAGATGACGGCCAATGAGCCTCCTTTCCTTAAATCAGTAAAATTTCTGCTTCCCTCAGGGTTAGACTGGACCTTCTTCCAAAATGAGGCTCCAGGCATCAGACACCAAAACATTACCTAACATTTACTGCCCTCTTTCTTCCCCTGTAGTTCCCCCCATTCCAAAAAAGGCACGCTGGACAGACATACAAGTGACTCTTGGCCTTTCTCTTGGAGTAGTCATGGGTTTATTTTTGTCTCAAATCTGATTAAGCTTTAGGAATCAGAGTAAAGGCAAGAAAATGTTTTCTTCCCCTGCTTTGACCAGGGGGAATGTTTCCAGAAGAAGTCAAAAGCAGTTATCTGTCATCATCTCCCCCACCAAAGCACCCGGGCACCATGCATTTAAGACAAAGGGAAATCAGTATGGATCAAGAGATGGAAGAGGCAGGAATAAAAGGCAAGGCTTCTGCCTCCCATGTTAGGGTCCCACCCACCGTGACACATTCCAAGTCCTTCAGGCCTTCTCAACCCAGGGCAGCTCACGCAGGCCCATCCACAGCAAGCACGAATTAGTAGGGCTCCAAACGCAAGGGGAAAATGTCGTAAGATGGTCTAACGCTGGAAAAGCAATGGTGGCCTTGTGGTGCTGAGGAGTCCAAAGAGATGCGGCCCAGAGCAAGTTTCTAGGCTCAAATCCCTCCCGGAAATGGTCATTAAAGAGCCCTCACACACTATGAGGTGTCGCATGAGAGGCAATGCTCAGCCCCTGGGAAGAGGGTGTTCTGCCCTCTCCCTCCGTGTGAGGGAGACACAAGGAAGGCAACACCCGCATCTGCACATGAGCAACTCTATGCCAACCCAAGCTCTCTGGCCTCAGAAGGTGAAGGGTCGGGAGGATATGAGCACCCGCGCAGGGGGACCAGAGGAACAAGTACCAGCTGGAAGACAGCTCCCAAGATGGTCGGAAATGAAGGCCTTAATTACATTCCTCGTTGGCTATGACCTGGGGTCACCACACACCAGCAATTATTTACTCTGGCAAAGTGATTAGGGAATTGGGGCCAGGGAAATGGTGTGCTGGGGTAGGGGCACATGGGGGTATAGAAGATGAGGACGGCGATGGGAATGATGGTCTTTTTGCATCTGACTCCTCCTAATTGGGGTCAGCATAGGAATCACTGAGGGAGCTGTACCCCGGGTCAGGCTTACTCTTTGGTCATGATGACGTACCTGGAGGCCCAAATACAAAAAGAGAGTAAAAGAGAAGGCCAAAGAAACAGTTGCCCACTAACAGGTGAAAAGCCTATGTAAATCTGAGAGAGGACGGAGCAGTTTCAACAAACCTGCCCTATGCCCAGGATAAGAGCAGAAAAATCAGATCAGGCAGATAGGACGACAGCAAAGACAGGGCAGGCTGGAGGGAAAGAGGGGATACAGGCCTTAACAGGGACTAATGCCGTGGGGTGCTGCTCCTCGGCGTGCAGCCCCTGGGCCAGCAGCATTAGCATTTCCTGGGAACGTGCTAGAAATTCAGCTTCTCAGGCCCTACTCTGGGTCTATTGAATCAGAAACTGGGGCCCGGCAATCTGTGCTGTTGACCAGCCCCCCGGGTGATCCTGAATTACATTCAAGTTTAAGAACCACTCTTGTAGGGAAAAGGGATTCCAGTTTGGGGTTCCATCCTTTGCCCCTAGTGAGTTTTTTCAAAGTTTGTGTTCAAACCACCCCTTGAGACTGGACATTGCTTTCAATGAAAATATAACCACTTTATGTACAGAGATTTTTGTCTTTGACCACATCAGCAGAAATGACATTCGAGTGTGGTTTTTTCAGAAGCAGCAGAATCTGGTTTGCCCCGAACACTCAGCAGACCCTTGTCCCAGCTCCTCTGTGTGAACAGAAGGTATGTGACAAGTAGCCCACTGGGTACAGGGTGTCTGTCATCACCACACTGGCCTGTCTGCAGGGTGGCAGTGGCATCAGTACTGAAACTGAAAGTGAAGGAAGCAGGTGTTGAGCACCTACTGTGTGCCTGGGCATGTCACACGCAGGATCCTACTTAATCCTCACACAGCCCCGTGGTGTGGATAGGAAAACATGCACAGAGGGGTGAAGTAATTTGATCGAGGCCACACGACTACTGTCTCCTCCCAAAGCTCCTGTTCGTGCCACTACGTTGCATTGCCTTCTCCTCCTCCAAAATTATTAAAAGCATAGCCCCCCTCCAAACCCTCCATTTTCTCTGCAGTGAATTTGCAAGCCACAAAACCAAAAGCTGCCTCATCTGCCATGCAAGAGAAAGAGCTCGGGTTGCGTGAGGGACACGTCCTGGCTCTAGCCAGAGCCGCTGGGAAATGGCCCTACAGAGATCAGGCAGAGAGGACCTTGTTATGGGCTGAATGGTGTCCCCTAAAATTCATATGTTGACGTCCTCACCACAGCACCTCAGGCTGTATTTGGAGATAAGGTCTTTAAAAGGTAATTAAATTAAAATGAGGTCATTAGGGTGGGCCTTAATCCAGTACGGCTGACCTCCCTATAAGAAGAGGAAATATGGTCACAGACAGGTGCGTAGGGAAGGCCATGCAAAGACAAAGACAGACGTCTACCAGCCAAGGAGACAAGTCTCAGAAGGCTCCAACCCTGCCGACCCCTTAATCTTGGACTTCCAGCCTCCAGAATCATGGGACAATAAACCTCTGTTGTGTAAGCCATGGAGTTTACGGTCCTGTGCTATGGCCACCCCCTTCTGTCCCCACCGTGAGCTGTCCGCCTTCCCACAGCGCCTGCCGCGGCCCTGCTGGGCATGACGCTGGCCAGCAGAGCGGGGGCCCCGCACCCTGGCCCTGGGCGGGGGCTAGAGGCTGCAGGGGTGCCACCTCCCGACCACGGAGGGGCCATGACCGCAGGGAGACGGGGGGCTCCGAGGGGCAGCACCGCCTCCAGCCTCCGGCCTCGCCTGGGCTCCCCGCGCCTGCGCGGCCGGGACCTACTCCGGTCATTCTGGTGTTTACCTCCTGCCCGGCAGGTGCCCGAAGAGAGCAGGAAGCCCTGACGGCTGAGGAAGGAGACGTCCAGAGATAAAGGGAGACTCACAGAGAACAGGGTCGCGGCAGGAGCCGCGAGGGGCAGCTGGCCCCCAGGATGGCGCAGAGGGAGCGGAAGGGAGGCAGGCGGCAGCTGTGCGGCAACGCGGAGCTGGAGAGAAGGGAGGACGGGCCGGCGCAGAGCCAAGCGTGCGGGTGTGTACACCACACGCACACGCACACACACACACACACACAGCTGAGGGGTGTGGCCGTTTGCGTGGACACTCACAGACGCAGCAAATCCCAGCGCACTCCCGCAGACACCTGCACACCCGCACCAGTCACAGTCTGTACAGCTTTTGGGGGCGCCCACAAGCGAGCTGCTGAGTGAAGGCACGCCGCCGAGGAGTCCCCCTTTGCATTCTCCGCATACTCTCTCTTTCTGGGCTTCCGAGCTGTGCATCAAGCACGCAGCTGTGAAGAGAGTTACACAGTCACAGGAGCCTGCTAGGACACTCCGTGGAGCCTGGCGGAGGGGACGGGAGTGTGGCCCAGATAGTCCACAGCCAGTCTGGGGGGTGGTGGCGTGGCTCCCAGGAAGCTGACTAGAAGCTTCCACCTCATCACCCCCTCTCCGCATCTCAGGAGACCGAGGACGAGTGCGGGCAGCACGCGGAGTGGGCGGGAGCGTGGAGGCGAGGCCAGTCTCTGCAGCTTCTGGCACCACGAGAGAAGGCAGCCCCTCTCCTGCTTCTGGCCCTGGTGGCCTGAAGTAGGGCTGACCGAGTGGCAGGAGCGGGGCTGAGCCATTTGTATCTAATTACTGTAGAAGTAGTTGGTGGCCCTGGTTTGCTTCTTCTCTGTTGTCTTTTTATAGGGCCAGGAGCTCTCTCTGAACTCCTCTCTCTACCAATTTCCTCGGAAGAGGCTGGAGGTGCAGAGCAAAGCCAAAACAGCCAGAGGGGCTAATCAACCGGGTCTGGAGGGTGATGGGATTACAGTCAGTGACAAATTTTATTAGGAAGCTCTAACCGTGCCCAGATAAGTGTGTGACGGGAAGATAGCAACTCAGCTGTGAGGCGGCTGGCCACTGGGGAGCCCTTAGATGGAGCTCGTGATGGGGCCAGGAAGAGAGGAGAGGAGGGCCGGGAGGAGCTCATGAATCAATCAGAGACCGAGGGCAGGATTCCCTCTCCATTCACACCCGAGGACCACCCTCAGCCCCGCTCCCCCAGGGAGCCTTGGGTGGGACTGGAGATGACCCGTATGCTCCCACCAAGATGACAAACGCCATCTCATTTGTCTCACGCCCCGCCGATCTCCATTTACACTTACGTGGTTATATATGTTTTAAGCCTCATCACTACTGTTTGGATCTTTACATTCATTCCGCCAACACTGGCCCCTGTCTTTCATGTCACACGAACAGATGGAATCTGGAGCTTTTCCACTGGTACCTGAGTGCCCCCCATTTTTTTTTTAACTTTCTACTTTGAAGTCATTCTAGGTTTACAGAAGAGCTGTAAAGATAATGCAGAGAGTTCCTGTATATCCTTCACCTTGCTCCCCCTAATGTTAATATCTTACAGAACCACGGCACAATTCCTAAGACAAAATTGGCTAAACTATAGGCTTATATTTGGATTTCACCAGTTTTTCTACTAATGTGCATTTTCTGTTCCAGGACCCGATCCAAGATACCACATTGCACTTCGGGTGTCTTGTACTTTGATATTTTCCTTCCTATCCATTTGACAGTCTTTGTTACCACTGGAAATAAATTAACAATTTGATGAAACAAATCATCATCTATCCTTTAAATATACTTCTTTGGTCCCATCCAATGATCTTTTCCCACAATACAACAAGAATCACAGAGAGCGGCAGAACAATTCGGCAACCCTGTGAGGTAGGGTGACGATGCTTTATGAAGGTGGGTGTTACGGATGACATGGTGAAAATCAAGAGACAAGGCTGAGTAACGGCTCCCAAAACAGCCAGGCCCTTATCCCTGGAACCTGGGACTTACCTTACATAGCAAAAGAGACTTTGCAGATGTGATTAAGTTAAGGATCTTGAGATGGGGAGACTCTCCTGGGTTATGTGGGTGCGTGGGTCCTAAATGCAATAACAAGTGTCCTTATGAGAGGCTGGTGGAGGGAGCTTTGGCTACAGAGAGGAGCAGGCAATGTGAGGACAGAACAGAGAGATTTAAAGCTGCTACGCCGCTGGCCTTGAAGGTGGAGGGAGGAGCTGTGAGCCAAGAAATGCAGCTCTAGAAGCTGGAAAAGGCAAGGAGATGGAAATGGACTCTCCTTTAGAGCCTCTGGAGGGAGCACAGTCTTGCTGACACCTTGATTTCTACTCACTGAGACCCATTTTGGACTTCTGACCTCCAGAACTGCAAGAGAATAAGTCTGTGTTGTTTTAAGCACCAACTTTGCGGTAACTTGTTACAGCAGCCCTCGGAAACTAATACAGACTGTCACTTAACACAGTGGACACTCAATGTTGAACTGATATACCCAGGTCTATCTCCCTCCGAAACCAACTACACTGTGCGGTCTGAAAAAGCAAAGCTACCTCCTTTCTGCTATTTTCTGGTGAGGATGTTAACCAGCCTCCCACAACTAAAAAGCCCTTTAAAAATATCTAGTCTATATTTGGCATTCTCTACTAAAGCTGAAGTCATACAGGCAGTGACCCAGCAATTTCCCTCCCAGGTACATCAGCAGTAGAAGTGTGGATGTATGGTCTCCAGAAGACATACACAAGAGTTTTAAGAACAGCACTGTTCATAAAAGGCAAAAATGGGAAACCATTCAAATGCTCATCAATGATAAAACAGAAAAATAAATTTTAGTATAATCGCACAAAGGAATGCTACACAAACACAAAAATGAACAAACTGCAACTGCATGCAGTGGTAGGGATCAATGGCATAAACATGAAAGAGAGCAAAATGAATAGACACGAGACAGTGGGTGCCGCGTGATTCCATTTGTATAAAGTACAAAACCAGAGAACCTAATCTGCGCTGTGAGAGGTTCAGAGGGCGGCTGCCCTCGGGAGGGTATGGGTGGGGACCGCAGTGGGGTTAGGGGGTTATGGGAAACGGGGACTGTTTTGTTTCTTGATTTGGGTACATGGAGGAGTCCTGTAAGTGAAAACTCACCGAGGCATACACTTAGCAGGTTCGCCCTTTCCTGTATGAATATGACAGTTCAGTAAAAAGTCACCCAAGAAACCCAGGTTGGGAAATGGTTCCCCCACCAAGCCCCTCCACTCCCCAGGCTGCTGCAGCAGAGAGCTGGGTTAAATGCTGAACGGGACACACAGCCAACAAGGTCTGCTTGTTACCATAATTACTTCTCTGCAACGTGCAAAGCCCTCATTTTCCTTTCATGTCCATATAGTGTGGGGACATGGGATGCACTTACAGCCCCAAAACATGCAGCTTAGAAAGCACGAATGCATACGTCTCCGTGGGCCTGGGGGAGGAGGTCCACTCACACGGTATAACCAAGCCAGAGCGCAGCCCACCTTCCACCTGCCTCCTGCCATCCAGCCACGAGGCTCTTGGACCCTTTGGGCTGTTCATCTGAACAAAGATAGTGACTTTGGGAGTAAATTCCCAGCCTTCTGGGACAGAATCCCGAATTAAAACATTGCATGGAAAAGCACAGGGCAAGAATTTAAATAAGATCTTGTTTTTAACACCAATAAGACATTTTGTTTAGGAAAAGATTCCCCACCTTCTTTTCCTATTTGAAATTCAACCTCCTTGGCTATAATCTATCATTCAAGAGACACTGAGAACAAACTGAAGGGCAGCAAATGTGAAGTGGACCGATCATATTTCCTGGGCAGTACAGAGAGGAAAGCCAGGCACAGAGTGAAGAGCAGTAAGTGGGCTATAGTAAATTTGATTTTGTAAGATTCTTTCAGGTGAGGCCCAAGAGGGTGTTAGTGATGCCACGGGAAGAAGATGGGTGGGGGTCCAGTCCTGAGGTTTTGTGTGGGCTTATTCCCCTTGGCAATTTTCAATTCATAGTTCCACTCCCCCCAGACATTCAGGCCAATGGTCAGCGTGTTGGAAAATCTGGGCTTGTTTTACCACCAGCCCAGGCTAGCGCAGACCAGAGGGTGAACCCGCGGGAGTGGGGTGGTGGGGAGCCTGATGTGAAGTGGGGGGCTCCTCCACAGTTAGTATAAACTAACCCAGAACAAAGTGGGAATCATTGTTCAATTATTTGCTGGTTTCAGTTATCCGCATCACATCTCCCTTCCAGAAGTACAGATAATTCGAGTTGACTAAACTGCAAATATGCCTGATTTTCAAATTCACGTTTGTACAAAGAAGTGCGCCCATGCCCTGCCCCTCCTCTGCCCCCTTGCCCCTCTGAGGGTCACACACGCATGCAATACAGTCACTCTGCCAGCCTGTGAGGATACGCACGGTGGAGGGGTACCACTCTCACACGGTATTTTATGTTAGTTAGCAAATATACCCAGCTTTGTGCAGGTAAACATTCTCATCTTCTGCTTCTGAAAGTCCAGGTGTGGGAATTCCAAGATGGCAGCCAATGGCAAGAATACTTATGACTATGTACAGTTCGTGTACAACATAAAAAGAATTCAAATCATGAATTCGCCAAATATTTTCAAAAATAGCTGCATGGCCACCCCTCCTTCCTGGGTCTCCATCAAGTCCACCCCTGGCATGACAGCTCTGTAGCCTTCGAGAGCTTCAGGTGTCAAAGGGCCCTGGGTAAGGTTTCACCAAGGTGGAGCCAAATTAAGTCACGACACCTGGAGGTGGGCTGCCACCTTAGAAGTAGACTGGGGGCTTCAAAGCAAGAAGGCAGTGTTTAAACTCAAAATTGTGTATATATTGTCACAGCTTCCCTGTGCCTGGGTTTCTCTCTTTCCTCCCTTTACTGCATAAAATGGGAAGAATGAATCCTACCCTCTGCTAATCTCACATATCACTCACTATGAGGGTGAATTTGGTTTTTCAGTGAAAAACAAACACAGAGAGAGAGAGATTGAGAAAGAGAGAGAGAGAGGTACTGGAAACCTAAACATTTCAGAACGAAGCTTACATCGCTCTCTTGTAGACCCACCATACCTGCCCACACAACCTCCCTTTGTAAGGCTGGACAAACAGAAAAAATACACAGAAAGGATACCAAAAAAAATAAAATAAAAATAAAAAATGATGACTGATAAGAAATATCTTCCTATGAGAGAGATTTGCTATGAGAGAAAAGAGAGAAAGAGAATGCTTGGGAAATTTTCTTATTTGATTTTCAGGAAGATTCAAGAGGACTTTGGTCTGAAAAAAATCAAAGTAAGTAGTATCGAGAGCAGTGGTCAGCAAACTTTTCCTTTAAAAGACCAGAGAGTAAATAGTGATGGCTTTGAGGGCCACATGGTCTCTTTGGCAACCATTCAGCTTTCGCAACTACTCAACCTGGCTCCCAAAAGCAGTAGACAATATGCAGGGGACAGATCTAGACTTCAGCTGTACTTTGTCCTTCACTTCTGGTCTAGAAGGGAAGAGCTCAGGTCAGGCAAGTTTAGATGAAGGGCCCAAGTTAAAACCTCACTGAAAGCAGCAGAAAGCATACTGCAAACAATCAAGTTAAAGAAGTAGAGATACACTTGAAAAGCTTTCCCAGAACTTGGATGACAGTAAGGGGGAAAAAAATGAGACCTGGACAACAAAACCAGGAGACCTAACATACATATGCATACAATTATCATTATCAACTTTCCTGAGTTGAAAATTTGAGGCTGCAGATTGAAAGAGTATATTGAAATATAAAGCAAAAGAAATTAGATCAACATGTATACACATCCTGAAACACTTCTTTGGTATCTAGAGAACATTCTATAAACCTTTAGACAAGTAAAAGGAAAAAACCTACAAAGGAATCAAAATCCAATTGGCCTTGGGCTTCTCTCCTGTGTTCATTGCTCAGAGACAATGAAGTAATTTCAACAACTTTGAGGAAAGAAAAATACTCAACCAAGTTGCCATTTACACGTAAGGTCAACAGAATGACACAGACATTCAAGGGCTTAAAAATCACATTACCAGTATTCCCTTCATGAAAAAAAAAAAAAAAAAGAATGTCTTAAAGGCGAATGGTGATCTACCAAAAGACCTATCAAAATTAAGAACCCATAGGTGGGGGCTTCCCTGGTGGCACAGTGGTTGAGAATCTGCCTGCTAATGCAGGGGACACGGGTTCGAGCCCTGGTCTGGGAAGATCCCACATGCCACGGAGCAACTAGGCCCGTGAGCCACAACTACTGAGCCTGAGCGTCTGGAGCCTGTGTTCCGCAACAAGAGAGGCCGCGATAGTGAGAGGCCCGCGCACCGCGATGAAGAGTGGCCCCCACTTGCCGCAACTAGAGAAAGCCCTCGCGCAGAAACGAAGACCCAACACAGCCAAAAATAAAAAATAAATAAATAAATAAATAAATAATGCGACCAACCATTTAAAAAAAAGAGTAAATCCTCAATTAAAAAAAAAAAAAAAAAAAAAGAACCCATAGGTGGGGAATTTGCAGGGTGACAGACCCTTGAGCAATGAATAGCTGTTCAAGTTATCTAAATACTTAGTGTAAGTTCAATGATACAATAGTGGAAATGCCAAAAACAATGTTTGAAAGGGATGAATGAATACTGAAATGATCATAATGTAAAAATACTAGTATGAGTCTCAAAACCTAGGTCATATTAGTGAAAACTGGAAAGTTGGGGGAGGGGAAGGACATAAAACCATACTGTTTAATTCTTAACTTTGATGCTTATGGGCTTTAAATATACTTTCAAAAGCCTAAGGGTAATCACTATTAAGTTCAAATAGGGTGAATATTTTCCAAATCACCAGAGGGAAGGAAGGCGGAGAAAATCCAATCCACAGAGCAAAAATTAACAGATAAAAAGGAAACAGGAAGGGCTTCCCTGGTGGCGCAGTGGTTGAGAATCTGCCTGCTAATGCAGGGGACACGGGTTCGAGCCCTGGTCTGGGAAGATCCCACATGCCACGGAGCAGCTGGGCCCGTGAGCCACAATTGCTGAGCCTGCGCGTCTGGAGCCTGTGCCCCGCGACGGGAGGGGCCGCGATAGAGAAAGGCCCGCGCACCGCGATGAAGAGCGGTCCCCGCACCGCGATTTAGAGTGGCCCCCGCTTGCCGCAACTGGAGAAAGCCCTCGCACGAACCGAAGACCCAACACAGCCAAAAATAAATAAATAAATAAATAAATAAATAAGAAAAATCCTTAAAAAAAAAAAAAAAAAGGAAACAGGAAATAAATGCATTAAAAAGGAAGCCAGAAAGCCTAAAGATACAGAACAGAAGAGCAAGGACTGCATTACAAGATATTAGGCTGTCATTAAAAATCACGTTCAAAGGATATTTAATCACCTGGGGATATCTTCACAATGAAAAGTGGGGGAAAAGCACGATATAAAAATGTGTATATATTATATATGTTATGTTATCTCAACTATGTGTATATTTAAGGTACATGTTTACAGAAAAAAACACACAAGAATCCACTCTTGTGTCAGCAGTCATTTGCTGAAGGTGGTAAGATTTCAGGTGATTTTTCATTTTTTTGTTTATTCTTTTTCTACATTTCCCACAAACAATATAGACTGCTATAATAATTTTTAAAAAGCAATGAGGACTATAAAAAATAAGTTTTAGGGTACCATGAAATCAAACTGATTATTCTTCCCACCGTAGAGAAGGGGGGACCAAGAGGAGTTGGAAGATATTATCCACGTGGGTGGGTTTGAGCAATCAGTGGACACCACCAGGCTGGAATCCGGGTTTTCCATCTCCCGCTGCTTCCTGCACTCTTAGCCCTCAGGAGTCTCAAGGCACCTGAGAAAAAATTCACCATGAAAGCCTCACTTTTCAGAGTCCTTACTATGTGTTTTGTGCCGTGTGCTTTAATCCTCACAGCAGCCCAGCGGGGCCCCCGCCTTTTACAGATGAGGAAACTGAGGCCAGAAAGGAGGAGAGACTCGCTTGAGGTCATACGGCTGGGAAGGAAAGCTGTCAGGGTTTGAACCCTGGCAGCCAGTGGACAGCCTGTTTTTTGAATCCTCTTTCTTTCCTTTCTTCTGGAAGTTGAGCAAAACTTGTCTGACTTCATTGCTATTCTTTTCTAGTCGGTTCCTTCTTCACTCTGGCTTAGGAGGGCGCAACTGTGAGAGTGGCTACCTCTTACATTCGGCTGGACCGCGAATACGAATGTCCCGGATTCTTGCCCCCAGACCCTGCAAGCCGCACCCCATGAGAGCTTCCTGAGCAGACAGACTACCCCTCCAGTCTAGTTTCGGGGGACAAAACAGAACCAAATTCATCACAACTCCACCCACCCTCGAGTCCTTCCCGCATAAACTAACCACGCCGCGGAGGCCCGGCAGCCTGGCCGATAGATGCCAGAGTCCTGAATCCGTCCCCACACAGGCTCAGCAGCAGCTACAGAAACCATGCTGGCTGTCAGGCAAATGAGTAAAATCCCCTATCTTTGCCGAAAAGGCAGGGAAGGGGAGGGGAGAGCTTACCTCTGAATTGCGATGTTACTAGGACACAGTTTGCTGTAACAATACCAATTAACATTTCTCCCCCACTCGCCATAGTTTCTAGTACAGGATAAAAATAGCAATACACGTGGCGTGAGATGCGGAAAATAACAATGGGGAGGTGCTTGGGAAGAGCCCAGCTCCTTCTCACCTAGGAAGGAGGGGGAGGCAGGCAGGAATAGGAAGGGAGATGTTGGAGGGAACTGCAGAGAACCTGCTAGAATTCCTTAATTCATCTTGCCTTTCTGCACCTTGCTCCTCTTCTGACCTGAGCCGCCAGGTGTGCCCACTGAAGGCACCTGTGGAAAAGCGAAAATGGCACTGGACTCGGAATCGGAGATGTGATGGTTGAGTACCCACCCTGTCGCTAACAGGTGTGTGTGCACCACTTAAATGCGGTAACATATGAAAGGGCTTTGCAAATTATAACACGGGACACACATTTTAGAGGAGGTCCCTAAGTATCTGGTGGTGGTAGTGATGCAGGTGACACTTGCCAACACAACTCTTACTGATTACCAAAATGAAAATTGCTCCGAGTTAGCCCCACCGCTCTCAACAGGGTTAAAGGGACACTAGTAGCTCAGATACTCTGTCGCACAAGCTCAGTAGACACCATTCCTGACCTGGCATGCGGGCCAGCACCTGCCTTCAAGGATGTTTCTCAGATGGAAGCATCTCATCCTCAAGACAAAGGTGGCCTGGCCAACAGCCATTGTCCTCGTAACTCTGAGGTATGCAGCTGAGACAGAGGGTACCCAATCACATTCAAGACATTTCCCGAGGGCTGGCTTCCCTGTAAGAACCATCACTCTGAGCCTGATGCAGCCCCAGGGAGCCCAGGTACCATCTACTGTGAGGGTGTGACAGTGAATCGATGGAAGTTCCCCTCCCTCTTTTCATCCCCTCGCACACATGCCTCCCCCATTCTCCGGAGGTCCACCCAGGGGACACAGGACACAGCCCAGACACCAGGACAATTTCATCATTCAGTCTAGACCACCCACAAGGCAACTGTGTAGGATGGGGCTCCCTGTTGTACTCCGTAGGGCTGCCTGCAATGCATGAGGTGCCCTAGGAGTCTTGGGGGCCAGTGGAAAGACAAAGAGGCAAGCTCTGAAATCACGTCCCTCTTCCCCTCACCTCCCCTGCCAGCTTCAACCTGACCTGACTTTTATATTTTATGTTTGACTTCCTTATGAGGTTTTATTCAAAGAAAAAGTTCTCTAAAATGCTTCAAAACCTTTGCTCTAAAGGTTCGTAAGAAGTCTAGGAAAGAGGATCTCGGTCCTTGGACTGGAGCAAAGTCACCTAAGGGCCTCTTCCCCCACCCAAATAATGACAATGTTTTGTAAGTGAAAAAATGTAGTCCAACAGTAACACCATCCAGAATTTCCCTGGACCTGTGGCTACTGAGCCTGAGGACGAGGAATTGTCTCCTTCACAGAAAAAGCCCTTCTTCCTCTCTCCTGTGCTGTGGTACCAGGACCATGGTCACCAGGGGTGTCAGCTCAGGCCAAGGAGCCCAAATGAGCAAAGTGCTCTCACAGACTTGAAAGGGACATGGGCAGAAGGTTTGGGGGAAGGAAAGAAAGCAGAAAGACCAGGAGGAGAAAACTCCCTGTGGAGCTGGAGGAGAGAGGGGCTGGAAGAGCACCCGTAAGCCCATCTGCTTCCTCAGAAATGCACATTTTTGGAAAAAGAGGAGGAGGCTCGGGAAGCAGAGATGCCAGCTTAGAGCCAGAGAGCATCCCTTTCAAAGGGAGTAGAAAGCACATGAGCAATGACAGGCCACCGTCCCGGGTGCCCCCACGGCCGGGGGCTGGGTCTCAACTTGGGGAACATCAGGAGGTCAGCCAGTGGAAGCCACTTGGCCCCACCTCTCTCCCTCGGACATGGAAATATTGAAGCCATCAACCAGATAGGCAGGGAGAAGTCATCCTTCACTGCTTGGCTACCAAAGATCTCAGGGCAAGGAGGATGCAAGAGAGAGGGCCTGTTTCAGTCTGAGGGACAAATACGAAGCAGAGGGTACCGTCTGATATTTCTGGGAGGCTGCAGGCATCATGGATGACCACGGTGTGCTCAGCCTGAGACCAACAGAGCGTGATGGGCACAAGCATGGGCTCTGAGGAGGCTGCATTGGGATTCTGCCTCCACGGCTTTAATCACGTAGTCTTGGGTTAGCCACTGAACCTCTCTGGGGCTCAGTTTCCTCATGTCCTTGGCAATAACAAGCATGTCTGCTCTGTAGGGCGGTCCTGAGGATTGAATTAATGAACAGATGCACATTACCAGAGCAACGTCCACGCTTAGCAAGCACGCACTAAATGTTGGCCAGACAATAAATCCCCCCCTGTGCTGGGTTCAGCCCCACTAACTGAGGAGCATGGGGTGCGTAACTCAGGCTCCCAGCGTGGCAGCAGGATGTGAACAGCACCCGAACAGCAATCTTCTCTAGGTGCAAGTCCCACCTGTGGGGCATTCACCCCATTTCCATCTCTTCCATCTTTTCCTTTCCCCGACCCCTCCATTTCCCTCCTTCAGTAGTTCTGTAAATATTTTCTGTACTCTTTTCATAAAGTCAAACTGCCAAGCCAATTCTCAAGAAGCCTAAATGAGTGTGGTCCTGGATGCAGTCATCCACTCACAAATTCTCAGTCTTCTGAGCAGGAGACTTCCGGGGAGGGCGGGGATGTCACTTGTCTGGAATATGTTGTAGCCTCTTCGAGAAACTTGCACTGTCACCCCCGCCCCCGAGCTGGCCATCGTAGCCATTAGCAACTCCCTAAAGAGCCCCATCAGGTAATACCACCTACCACTTGCTTCACACATGGGAAAGCTGCAAGACAGCCCGAGAAGTTCTTGGTGGGGAAGTTCCTGGTGGGGAAGGGGTCGGGGTCCCACAGGCCCTGATTCTCCTGCCTGCTCACTTGTCTCCTGATTCATATGTAACCAAACAAGAGAAGGAGCTCCCAGCCCCCCTCCCTGGAGCCATTCCCCTAGCTTTGCAGAGTGGCTGGTCTTGGGCCAAAAGAGGTGTGAGGCTCACCGCCTACAATGGGGAGGGCATGGGGCTTGCATTATTTTTCCAGAGCTGCATCAGTCACACGCTTTTGTGGTCAAGGTGACCCATTAGGCAAGAGCTCAGGGTTCTGCCTGAGGCCACCAGCCAGAGTTGCTTGCTGTCCCCCTGTAGGGGGGCATGCGAGAGACCTTGGCCTCATTACTACCCTGCTTCGGCCAACTTGGCCCACCAATCCTGGGCTCGGAAAACTGGTCCACTCCCAGGCTACTCTCATCGAGGGCTTCCTCAAAGGTCTGCTTCACTAGCTCGTTTTCTGGCTTTCTAAAGACAGTGGGGAAATTAACACACACGGAGGCCAAGGTTACTGCCCAAGATCACAAAATGTCAAAGCGGTGAACCAGGGACCAGACTTTCAGTCTATTCCCGTGATGGCCCACAAGAGCATTCATAAGTGGTGTGGGAGTATATTGTTTCCGAGTCTTTCTGATACTTTAAATAAGCTCATCATCTAGGACAGTGGTGTCCAAGTGGTAAAATATGCCATCCCTGGACGACAGCGCTGCTGAGAAATACAGCTTCTTGGCAGTGGGATCCTTGCTAGCTCACTCTGGAATGCCAGCATCTCACCATGGTAGAGTTAAAATGTTCCAAATCTCTCAAACTTAATGAAACACCTGTCCCCTCTAACGCCATCAGAGGTAATTACACATGGCTCTCACATGCTCATATACACCCAGCCTCCAACTGGGTCTTTGGCTGCTTCCCTGGGTATACCTTTTCTTTGCTCCCCAATCAATCCTGGCGTGACTGAGTTGGAAGAGCCCCTCCTTCTAAATTCTCTGTAAGAACTGGCACAAAACTCTGTAGTCTGGTATCAACCGGGCTTAGATAAGTTCGAAGTAATTACGAAGGAGTTAGGAAAATTTTTACTTTCAAACTCTAAGGCTTTATTTATTTATTTTAAATTTTATTGGAGTATAGTTGCTTCACAATGTTGTGTTAGTTTCTACTGTACAGCAAAGTGAATCAGCTATACGTATACATATATCCCCTCTCTTCTGGATTTCCTTCCCATTTAGGTCACCGCAGAGCATCAAACTGTAAGGCTTTAAATGACTGAAACACACACACATACACAGGGTATTGTTGAAAACTTATAATTCACATTAACAAGACTCTATTTAGAAACCGTCCCCATTAATCATTTTGTAAATGAATGTTTATACATACACCCCACATACTCTACACAAATCATCTTTCCTAACGGTGTTATTAGTTGGCACACTCAATCCCAGTGAACTGCGAAGGGAAAAAAATCCTCATCTCAGGAACCCAAAGAGCGGAGGTCAGACAGGGAAGTCTTGGCCTCGTGCTGAGAAAGCAGGAGTGGCAGTCACAGGCCCACACAACGTTCTAGGGTCCCTTTCTACGCCTGCTGTCCTATTACTTCTCTCCCTCTTCCTGCAGGACCAGGAGAAGCAGAATGATGAGAAGTAAGGCGGAGCCAAGCCTTAGAATAAGTCATCAAAAATGGCAAACAGGTCCTCTTCAGCTTTTCCAGGAACACCCCCCCACACACACACACACTATATTTATGTACGTACTGTTACACACACATATGAAGAGAAAAGGAATTATATAACACATCAGCTGTTCCTTTTCACAAGCCCAGTTGAGATCAATCCTACAATACAGAAGCCTGTGGTGAGAGTCCAGGGACTTCTACAGGCAGTGAGAGAAAAGGCCCACTCTCTCTGAGGCTCAGAACACATGCCCTGGAAGGCCTAGAAGCTTCCAGCATGGAGAGCTACCCAAAAATGTTAGTACCAAGTGTTTCATTTCTGGAGCCTCAAACTCCCCACATGCCCCTGCCTCACCCCGACACAGAGCTGGATATTTGACGGAGAAGCCAAATTGAGGTCTAAAACGCACACAGGCAAAAGGAACAAAAAAAGTCATTTATATCCATAAAGGCGGAGATAACAATGTATCATAAGGGCATGGGTTTGGGAGTCTATGTGCCAACAAGCACCCTACCTTTCTGAATACGAGTTTCTTCATGGGTAAAACTGCAGCAAAAATCCTCACCATGCAGGGTTGACTGTGAGAGCCCTAGACGTTCATTGTAAGGTATGGGTAGCAAAGGACACAGCACACAGTAGCTGCTCACTTTTTTCTCGTCTTCCAGCCTCTCTCTTCCCTCCCCAACCCTGACTGATGAAGCAGTGGTTTCCGCCTTCGAAGCAGAACCAGCTTTCACCGACGATTCACCCAGTGGCTGGAAGTTAGTTCTATTTTGTACACACGAGATTGAAGACGAACTTCAATCTGTTCTAACGAATCCATTAGCCCACTCTAACTTGCTCTGCCCACCTAAAATCACCAAGAACATAAAGGCCCTTTTCTTCTCTTGTTTGATCATCTCATAATGCCTAAAATCATATCTCGTTCAACAATAAACCTTAGTAGAAGCTGGCCGTGGTGCTGGGAAATTACAGGAAGGAAACAAAAACAGACACACAAACATGAGCCTGGCCAATCACGGTTTCCCAACCGGTAAATAATCAAGGTCGATGGTGACTCCCTTTTGGGGGCGGGGACACTGTTTGCAGCTGTTACAACTGGCCCTACGTGCTGACAGGTTTCGTTCCACATCTTCCCACTGGGCTTTGGTAGCTGCTGCACATGCTGCAGGAAACAAAGCCTTCTTTACCTTGTAAAGTTAAGACACAGATGAGCTTTCCAAAAGCTTCCTTTTTTTTTTTTCCAAAAGCTCTTCTGAAACCAAGGGAAAGCAAACGTACACATAATGAAACCCCAAATAAAGTCACTGAAACTGATAAGTTCACAGAGGGCCCCTCTCGTTCCAATGTCCAAGAGGGAAAGCCCAAAGCTGTCTTGACCAGTGGAGCTTCCCAGGCTCAGAAACATGGAGGACTGTCCTCACCCCATCTGGCTGGGATGGGAGGAGTTGAAGTACTCTGCCTGGGAGCCATGGCAAAGTCTGATGGGATTTTCAATCTTTTTAAATACTTGCCCTGTCTTCTCTTTGGATGTGGGCCTCCCATTGGTCCTATCTGGTCCCAGTATGCTTCCCTAACTTTTCAACCTCACACTTCTTCCCCAACAATCTTGCAGATGTGTTAGAGCTATCTCTACTGTGGTAGACAGAACCATAGCCCCTCCAAAGACGTCCACATCTTAATCTCCAGAATTAGAGACTATGTTACTTCTCATGGAAAAGGGGATTTGGCAGGTCTCATGAAGTTAAGGACCTGGGGAGATTATCCGGGAGTATCCACACGGGCCCAATCCAATCACACGGATCCTTAAGAGTAGAGACCCTTTGCCAGCTGTGGTCAGCAGGAGGTGCACTAGAGGAAAGGTCAGAGAGACGCCACATTGCTGGCTTTGAACATGGAGGAAGGGGGCCGTGAGCCAAGGAATGTGGGCAGCCCCTGGACGCTGGAAAAGGGGAGGGAACTGATTCTCCCCTAGAACTTCCAGAAAGGAGCAAAGCCCTGCTGGCACCATGATATTAGCCCAGTGAGTGTGGGACTTCCGACCTACAGAATTGTAAGATGATAAGTTTGTGCTGCTTCTAATACCCGGTGACGTATCTGCTGCTCCCTCCCTCCATTCCCCCAGGGCTTGATTCCTCTGAAGGTGCTGCTGACTTAGTCCTCCCAGCAGGGAAGCTCGTGTGCCTCCTGTTACTTCTGTGGAGCTCTGGCCCAGACCCCTCGCCAGCAGAGCAGTAGTCTGTCCTCTCCTCCAATGTCAGATGGGCCTGCTTCCTTAACGGGACTCCCAAGCCTTGTTTCTAAACAATAGTCCCTGGGACCCTTCGAGTTCCAAGCTCATTTGTCAGAACGACAGATCACAGACGTGCGGGAGTGTGAGGACGCTCTGGTACCCAATTCAGCTCACGTCCCCAGAGGTAGACTTGAAAAACATCAACCATCAGGGCCTGCGATGCAAGACAACTGTCCACACGCGAGGACAAACAAGGAAGCGGCATGCCGTCTCTCCTGAGTCTGGGCACACTCTCTAAGCTGATTTTTATGCAGGCTCTTTCAGCTCAGGCGCACAAAAGCAAATCTTCAGAACAGGGAATCCGGAAAGCAGAGGTGAGAACTGTCAGAGGAGAAGGAAGCACCTCTCACCAGACAGAGGTGGTGGCAGGAGCCAGGGCACATGTGGGACTCGCCCGCAGCCGACTACCTCCCAAGCCTGCCAGGGGCCCTAGAACCGGGTTCTGGGCTGTCAGCAAAGACACATTTAGCATCAATGATCTCATCTTGCAGAACAGCCCCAGGGTCTCCAAGTGCTCTGGGAAACATCACTTTGACAAGTTGGAAAGTGGACGTCACTGCTGGTCCCATAACGTAGGCGGAGGGCACAAGGGTCCCTCGCTCGGCTCACCCAAGAGGAGCAGGTGCAGATGATGCCAGGGCGTGGGAGCAGAGGGCAGGCTAGGTGAGGCCTGGGGCACTGCCACCCTCCTCTACTGCAGCCTGGACAGCCCAGGTGCTGTGAGCTGGCGCTTTAAGGTGAGGCCACAAATACCAGCACGCTTTGTGACGAGCAGCGAGCAGTAACAGACATCCTGACTGTGAGCTGGTGGCTCACATCCCCACAAACCTCCACTCGTGCTCCTACCAGGACATGCTGTGACAGGGGATTTATAAATGCAGCAGCGGCACAAGGTGGGGGAGGGCTGGAGCTCATCCCCTCTGTTGTTCGCTGCGAAATAAGACCAAAGCCCTGCAAAGGGCCAGGTGGGGCAGGGGGTGCAGGGATGACTGTCCCTTGTCCCTCGAAGTGAGTCAGCAGCAGAAGCATGAGAATTTGCCACTGAGTGCAAACCCAAATTTCTCCCTCTTTGTGGTCCCGCAGTTGGTTTCCTGGCTTATCTTAGCTGGGGACTTCCGCTGGTCAGTTCTCCTGAGGTTTTTCAGTGTGTTTCATGGGCAGATTCTCCCTCGAGAGCAAAGAAGCCACAGTGGCTCCTCTCCAACGCTGCCCCAAAAGTCCCAGGAGGGCAGTGGTGGGCAGGCCCTTTGTCTGGGATGAGGACCCCTGGCTCCTGCTTCTGCAGCCACTGGACAGGGCTCCACGGACCTTCCTGATGAAGGGAGGTATGAAAATTCTAAGAGAATGGTCTGGATACCTCGCAAATAGAAAGAAATACATTTCTAAATATCAAATAAACATTGGTACTTCTAGAAGGTAGGACACACAGAAGACAGTGGACCCTCTCACGCTGCTAAAGGTGATGGATAGTGATAGAAAATAAAAGTTGTCAGATAAGAAAGGCCAGGTTTATATCCAAACCCACCAGGGGTGAGTTCCATGTCGGATTTAGTCATATTAGAGACCATCAACTCCCAGAGAAGAAGGACTGTGAGTCTGATAAATTCCATATTGGGAAGTGCCAATGGGATGTAATGAGGGTCTGTCAGAGAAATAAATCAAAACGTACTGAGAATTTGGGGTGACCACCAAAATAAAATTCCTTCCGCCAAAGACAGCATAGACATCATTGTGGCTGAAGGAAGGAAAGTTCTACAAGCAATTTAAAATGGAACTGACAGCATCTCTTCAAGTAAAGACGTCAGAAAAAGCTGCAAAGAGAAACTGTGATACAGGGCAAGAAGCCAGCATTGGGGCTACACAGCAAGACCCAGAGGGTAGAGGCTGGGTCCACCGCAGGAGCAAAGAATCCTTAGAGAGGGTCTGACCCAGAGCACCGCGCCAGCATCCCATCACACACACGTATGCACACACACACATAGGCACACGCCCCTACAGCACTGGGGCGTTCGGAGAAGAAACAAAATTAGTTCAGACTGTGAACCATTTATCCTGTAGAGGAAAAATGAGATTTTTTTTCCTGCTGTTCTTTTAATTAAAAGTTAGCTCATAAATCAAAGACCTTGTTTCCAGGCTGCAGGAGGTGGTAGGAGGAATCCCAAGCTTTTCAGAACTGAGCATGCCCTGTGCCCCCTTCCCTCACCCACATTAGGCACCCGTTACAGCACTTCAGCGTAGTAGCAGCCCAGGCAGGAGCCAAGGGTGGCTTCCTGGAGTTCTTCCAAAGAGATCTTGAGCGTATACATGCACACACACACCACACACACACACACACAATTAAATCCCACAAGGACTGGTTAGTGCATCTATTTGGAGCCTCCGAGGTTTCCCCTGGAGACCTTGTACCCTCTGCTCTGCTACTCTGCCTGGGTTCACATGAGTGACGTCCATGGCATTTGAAGACTCTCCTTAGAAGTTTGCTAAGCACAGAAAATCATTTGATCCTCACCATCTTCTTTTTTTACTCGTTTTTTCGTCCTACTGAATCAAGGAATGCTCTCCAGATGTGAAGTACTATTATCTTCAGCTCATTCATACGAGAGATGGAGGGTGCATACACTAATATGCTAGTTGCTCAAAAGGTGAAATATGTGTAGGCAAACAATTTGTCCAAAACCAGGAGTGCAGCCAGCAACAAAGTCGAGATTTCCCAGCTGTCGGTTCCAACTCTTCATGTGACATGCCGGTCTGGTTTTAGCAGTTAAGAGGCATGGACAGCCCCTGATACAGACCTGGGCAGATGCCTGGGCACGAAGCCTGTGGGGATGCCTAGGAGAGAACATGGGAAGCAGTAGGGTAGCATCCAATGGCGCCTTTTGCCGCTTCTTGCCTTCCTCTGGCTTTAGAGAATGGTTGCCATGAGCACGGAGGGAGTTTATCATTTTTTCATTTTCAAGCTACTCCTCACCAAAGCATCTTAAAGCATGTGTGCACCCTCACTCACATGCCTTCATATTCTGGGGAGAAATGAGGACAAAGAAAGGGGACCCCTTATGAGAAAGGGAATGGAGAGTTTTGTTTTAGCTTCCTTTCTAGAATCTACCCATGATGCCATGAGCCTCTCTCTCCCTGTGTCCCCTCACCCAACCCAACTATTTCCCGCTGATCCTGCCCCGGTCCGAGAAAGAGTCCAGACAAAAACAAAGGTCAAACAAGGAGCAAAGTTCCCCTTTCCCCTGTCCCCAGACCCAAGTCCCTCAAAAACAATCAGATTTAAAGCAGAGAGATTAAATTATCACTAAGCTAATTACGGGAATCACACTTAGGCTGGCTGCCGGGAAGCGAGGTCAGCAGGCAAGAGGCATTAAAATTAAAGGCAGATGCATGAAGCACTTCAAAAAGCAACTGGGAGACTCATTACCCACCCATCCCCCAACCACACACACACACGGGGGGAGAATGAAACCGCTCTGATATTTGAGGCGCTGTCCATCTGGGAGATAGTCACAGCATTTGACAGCTAAATAGCTGCACTCTGTCATCATCTCGGAGCCAAAGTGGGTGAGTCAGAGGTAAACTGATTAGATGTCGTGCTGCTAATTTCCCAGAGAGAAGGAGAGGGAGGTGGGTGGGGCTCAGTCCAAGAGGGCAGATCACAGGGAGGACCAGCCCCGGGCTTGAGTGCAAAGAGAAGGGTCTGGAATCTAAACTATGGCACAAAGGAAAGTACCTACAAAACAAAAACAGACTCACAGACATAGAGACTTGCGGTTGCCAGGTGGGTGGGCCGGGGGGGGGGGGGGGCGGTTAGGCAGAGGGATGGACTGGGAGTTTGGGGTTAGTCGATGCAAAGTATTACATTTAGAATCGATAAACAATAAGGTCCTACTGTGTAGCACAGGGAACTGTAGCCAATCTCCTGGGATAGACCATAATGGAAAAAAATGTAAGCAAAAGAACATATATATGTGTATAACTGAGTCACTTTGCTGTACAGCAGAAATTAGCACAACACTGTAAATCAACTATAATTCAATAAAAAAAATTTTTTTAAAGAGAAGGGTCTGGTTCCTAAGTATGTGTGCACACATCAGCATGCATGGGTGCACACAGGTATGCATGGAATTAGGTACATGTGCATGTTTATGACATGAATGTGTATGTATGTGTGGGAGAGGGCTCACAGTCATGCATACGTGGGTATATCTCTTACCCACCTGAAAACAGAAGGTGAAGAGCTTGGAAAGGATCAGAGGGCTCCTCCTAGCATATCTGCAGCAGGGCAACTCCTTACAAGCGTTCTGTGATTGCCAAGGCCCTTCCAATCGCCGCAACTAGCTCAGCCAGGAAAATACATATCATTTTACCCAGTTATGGATGCTCAATGACTCCTCAGACATCATCAATATGATGTAAGTTTAAGACATGTCAGCCAAAAAATTGGCAATCTACAGAATGAGTTTGAGGGCTAAAAATCAATGTTTTTCAAACCAATCTGCAGGACGGCCTCCTCCATTCAGGATTCCAGCTCTGCACTTCTGCCTTTTCCAGAGAGGAGCAGGTGGCGGGGAACCCTGACAAGGAGGTCTGTGAGCTGGTCCTGAGTCAGCAGTCAGCTCTGGAACCAGAATTCCCAGATTGGGTTTCTTGCCTGGAGGATGAATTTCAAGGGCCAGAGGTCCTGCCTAGGTCCAGAGTGAATTTTTTGGAATTCACAGTCAGAAAAGCAGAATTCAGAGGGGAAGTAGGACAATTTTGGGGGGTTAAATTAATTTGGAAGAAATGGGGAAAATTCATTTGGAAGGCTCCATTTAATTGTAGTTAAGAGAAATGATTTAATAAATTTGGATAATTTAATTATCCCAAGAGACATCTGCTGAACACAATCTAATCTTTGTATTTAAGTAGAAAAGTACCCTCACTCTGTAGGAAAACTGGATGCAGGGAAATACAAACATCCGGAGCCTGACTAATGGAACGAACTGAACAATTCTAATTTCAGTTTCAGAAGAAAAAGCAAATCACAGGAAAAAAAGCTGATAGAGGATTTCATTTTTTAAAAAATCTCCAACACTATGTCTGGGCTCGATGACATAAAATCAGCCATATCTTGTATTTTTCATATCTCTTCTCCAATATTAAGTAAGAAGATACCATGTGCTCATTAACTCAAGAAACACCTAACACATTACAGATGGGCCAAGTCGATATGCTTTGATTCAGTGCGATGCTCAAATAAGAATCCTTAGAGTAAACTGTATTATTGACAAAATAGTCTCTGCCCCTCCCTCCCACCTCCCCACACATATATGCACCAGGCCTCTTCCTGTGGCGAGGATACACTCTCCACACCATTCCCTTTGGCTTAGCCAATAAAATGTGAGGGACAATGACATGTGCCACTTCCAAGCAGCAGCATTAACGGCCATCTCTCTTTTCCTTCTGCCAGGAAGGAGATTGGCATGTCTTCAGCTTCCATCCCAAATAAATGACATAGAGCATAGCTGCTGCCAAACCAGAGTGGACATGGACATGAGCTGGAAACTAGCTCATGCTGTTGTTGTAGCCACTTAAATTTGGGGGTCATTTGTTACTGCAGCATAACTTAGCCTAAGCTAGCTGATACAGCTACACCTACACACACACACACACACACACACACACACACACACACACACACACACACACACACATATGGGTACTATAAGACCCTAAGACCCAAGAGTCAATCTTCAAATACATTTTTACTTAGCGTTTGTTACCTTCAGGAAAGCGCTGTGCTGGGCATCTATCTCTAACTGGGAAAGCCTTAGACACGCTGGGGGAAAGATCCAGATGTGCTAATAAATGTATTTTTTATGTGAAGAAAATGAACAAATTCCTCTCACGAAGAATTCTCAGATTTTGAAACCTTCTATTGCCTATGATTTCTGGGTAATCAAAATGTGACTGAATAAAAACTCAAGTTGGTAAAATAGATACATTCGGAGGCTATTAATTTTAGAAAAGGATTCTTCAGTTTAGAAAAGGATTTATTGGTTCCTTTGATGAACTCGTATCTCTTAAGCCCGTGACCTTTCCATCGGGTTAAGAAGCCCACAACCTAGTTGAGGCAATGAAGCAGTCAGTCTACCTGCATCAAGGTGGCCTCGACCCTGCCCAGCTCATGGAGGAGTCTAGCACCCCAGCTGCCACAGCGGCACTTGAGGCCAACAGCGTGCAAGTTCAGGTCCATACAGGGCCTCAGCTGATCTTGCCTGATTAAACCTCATGGGATCTAAGAAAGATGGGTTCTGTGAATGATGTTTAAAATCTTAACTTCCTCTCCCAAGCCTGGTATGTCTGGGGGAAGACCCAGAAGAGCTTTAATCATAAAGATTAAATAAGACATTCTATGCATGCTCATCTAAGGCATTTAAAATATGGTTATAAGTACATACAACTTCTCAAAAAGCCTGTGCACCCATCATGAAAAATATCTGTAAAGGGATCCTGTATCTGGTAGAAAAGCATGGATAAATGCTGTGCTCTTTTGGGGAAGGTAGGACGAAAGGGAAGGAGCTGAATGAACACTGCGGGGAATGCTGGCAAGTTAGCAGAAGGACCAAGTTAAAGAATTTATCCACTCACAGATCTTTAAGAATGAACCAAATGTATCTAACCACCTTCACTGTTATCAGAAACCACAAAGCCTGTAAAATACCCATGTGATCTTAGGTATAATCCTGCCTGAAACAACACTTGGCAACTGAGATTCCCGCTGGGAAGACCTGGAAAGCAGCAGGATTTGGTGTAACTCGTGGAGGCAGTGATGAGAGCGGGTCATAAGGTGGCTTCAGCATCGTCCTGGTCTCTCAAGTGCAACCATTCATTGAGGGTACTCTCAAGTTCAGCTCCCCCAGCCCCGGCACTCTCTCAATCTGGTGGGAGAAGTGAGTGGTTAAGCAGAAAGACAGTCCATCTCCCTGGCGAGAGCGGAATGGGGGAGCCTCTTCCTGTATGTCTTCCCTTCCACCCTGCTTGCTTCCAAGGCCTCTGGAGCCTTGGGGAAGAGGGGGGAGGAACCTTCTGGAAGGGGACTCAAAGGAGGTCCCAGCAGGAAAACTAGGATGAGGGGAGGCACTGGGGATGCCAGAGAGTGGCCCTAAGGATGCCAGAGAGTGGCCCTAAGGAAGGGAGAGCCTGTGGAGGGGGGAGGACCCCTGAGCCAACACCCACTGCTCATGGACCCACTCGTTGGCCCACTTTTCCTAATGAGACTCACACGGGCACCAACAGGGCAAAGCAGGTCAACAGAGTAAACCATCTGATCACTGTGTCCCTCAAGCCACCAAATCTATAAAGAAATCATGGAGCCAGAGCTGCCTCGTGACTTACTACCCCACAGTCAGCCGGGGTAACTGGTCAAGATAACATCTGAGAGTGGACCTGCCTGTGTCAAGAGTCCAATGCTGCACAGCGACAGGCAGCAAAGGTTAAGAGCTGAGAGAGTAAATGTGGGGTGAGCAGGTCCAGGACAGAGAAAAGCCAAGAGGCTCGGGTGGAGGAGACCAGCATTTAGAAGGAAAAAGAAGGTTGGAGGGACTGGTGGAGGTAGGTGCTAAAATGACCAGGGGTCTAAGGAGACGGTATAATTAGGTCCTCAGCTGCAGAGGACTTGCCAAGCAGTGATGGGACATGACTCAGTTTGCAGCTGTCTAGCAAATGAGTAAAGACAGGGATGTTGGCTGAGCAGCAACAGGAAGAGTAATCAAGAACCACTACACACAGTCCCACAGGCTGTTCGGAGAGAGAATTCTAGTGAGAACCCCAAAGACAAACGCCCCAAATGAGTCCTGGGTGGCAGGTCAGCGGTAAGTGGAAAAGCACAGCTTGTTTCCCAGAAAACTTCGGGCCCTTCCCCAAGGCCACTGCCCACTCTGCTGTGGGATGGGCTCCAGCATAATTGCCCCTCGAGAGGGAAGGTGTCCATGGAGGGAGGTTGGTGATGCGAGAGCTGCTGTGTAGGTGGGAACCCCACAGTCTCTCAGGTGGGAGCCTCTTCCTTGGTATTTCAATTTAGCCGGGACCCTTGAGACTCAAAATGTGAGGGGCGGGACTTCCCTGGTGGCGCAGTGGTTAAGAATCCACCTGCCAATGCAGGGGACACGGGTTTGATCCCTGGTCTGGGAAGATTCCACATGCCATGGAGCAACTAAGCCCATGTGCCACAGCTACTGAGCCTGCGCTCTAGAGCCCATGAGCCACAACTACTGAGCCCACACGCCACAACTACACAGCCTGCACTCTAGAGCCCGCGAGCCACAACTACTGAAGCCGCGAGCCTAGAGCCCGTGCTCTGCAACAAGAGAAGCCACCGTTATGAGAAGCCCACACACCGCAACGAAGAGTAGCCCCCTACTCGCCGCAACTAGAGAAAGCCTGCACGCAGCAACGAAGACCCAATGCAGCCATAAATAAATTAATTAATTAAAAAATACATAAATAAAAAGCAAAAACGTGAGGGGCCAGGCAGTGTGCAGGGCTGAGGGGCTGAGCTGGAAGACCTGTGTCCCCAGGGTGGCTGGACCTCTGACGTGCAGGCGGGTGACAGGCAATGGGAGCCACAGACGCTTGGAGGAGAAGATATATGTATATTTTTAACTAGGAGAGTGAGAGAATTGGAGCTGTTTTAGATAGATGAGTCTGGCACAATTTACAGGAAATTAAAGTGGGGAGCGCCTTGCAGTGGGGAATTCCGTTACAACCATCCACTGGGGCCCTGAGCCAGGGCAGCGCAGAAGGAAGGAAAGGAAGGTAGGAAGGTTCTGGCCAACGGGTGCGCTGGCCCAGGGTAGGAGGCGCAACTCTCCCGGTTTTGGAGGTGAGATTTACCCACAGCCCGAGAGCACAGCTGCAGGTGGAGCCCATGATACGGCTGTATCAATGAAGGCAGACCTCAGATCAAATCGTGCGCACTCTGGCGAGTTACTTAATTCCTTTCCTCCTGTGTAAAATGGAGGTTGCGGTCTTTACCCCAAAAGGAAACACTGAGGACGACATGAGACGATCAATGTACATAACACAAGGGAAGCACCTAGAACAGTGCCTGGTACCTACGAGGTGTTCGAAGCACAGTAGTTCCCTTCCCATCCTCTTTCCTGCCAGCTCTATTCACAGGAAAATGACCCTTTCCTAAAAGCTAGGTGATCCTTCAAAGAGATCAGTCAGGAGGCATGGATTCTCCATGGACACAGAGCTCTCATCAGTTCCCGACTTGAAACGTAAGTCTCTCTCATCCACCCTCATAAACCACCACTGTTTCCATAAGATCAGCAGAGCCCCCAGGACGGCCCCCACGTGCTCCCAGACCTCCTGCTGAGAACGGTGCGGCACCCTCTGGCCCTGTGGGAGTGGCAGGCCACTTCACCCCTTCCTGCTCATCCTCTGGGTTCTCTACTATGTCAGTCAAAACCTCTGGGAGCCAGCAGTCAGGATTTAAAGCTGGGGCCACTTTGGTTCCTGAGCAGGGCTCTGCCCCTTACTATATCACTAAAGCTCAACTTGACCTTTAAAAATATTGGTTCCGGTGTCCTTGATGGCCCAGAAACAAAGCCCTCGTGTGGCAGGCAGCCTCTAAGATGACCTCAATGACCCCTGCCTCCGGGTATTCCTGCTTTGTGGACGCCCCTCCCCTGAGTGTGGGCTGGACCATGTGACTAGCTTCTAATAGGATGATGCGAAAGTGACAGGATGACACTTCTGAAATTAGCAAAAAGACTGGCTGTCATCATGCTCGCCGTCTCTTGTTGGTTCTCTCTCTCTCAGCTGCCACGTGGTGTGAGCGGCCGTCACGGAGAGGCCCACATGGCAAGGGACTGATGTCTCCAGTGAGGACCTGAGGCCTTGTACTGCCACATGCTCGGTCTTGGAAGAGGATCCTCTCCCAGTCCGTCCTTGATCCTGGAGACGGTGGCTGCCCCAGCCAACACCTTGACTACAGTCTGTGCGCAACCCTGAGCCAGAGGACCTAGCTACGCCGGGCCTGGAATCCGGCCCCACAGACCCTGTGAGATAAGTGTTGTTTTAAGCCTCTGTGTTTCAGAGTCATTTGTTACACATCAATCCATAACCAATACATCTGTGTCCCCTGGGGACAGGATAGAAGGCATGGAGTGAACGCGGGAGACTTGCGGAGCTCCTTCAGAAGTCACTGTGAACGCCTCTGTGAGAAACCAAAGCCTCTGGAAAGAGCACCAGGACACCACCAGGAAGTAAGCCCAGTGGCCACATTCACAGGAAGTCATTTGAGAACAAGTAGGAGCTATAAGCAGACCCCCAATCAGAGCTTCAGCTGGTGGGCTCTGAGCCAATCTGGCCACCACTGCCTCCCCCATCCGTGGTCCTGTCCTTGCTGAGAGCCGCCACTGGTATCACCATCTGGATTCTATTCTCTTCCCATCCAGAGTCTATCAGCTATGAGCCCAACAGTGAGGGGACCATTTACAGCTGGAGGCCCACCTCCTCCTCTTGCCTTCTGCTTCCTCCCTCTTCCTCTGGTACATCATGTCTTTTATCCTTTCCCATATTTGTTGTCTTGGTTACATGGCCAGACTCCTGATATGCTGCTAGTTTTCCTTTTAATGATACGTTCTTGTAAAGCACAATATTTTACTTCAATTGCATGTGTCACTGGATGAATTCCTCCAGCGCGTCTGGCATTTGAGCATCAGCTGACTGAGTGCGCTCTATGATTTGGGGTGTTTCTGCAGCACTTTCTTCAGTTTTCATGTCTGCGTTTTAATTTATGATCAGGATCATTCTACACAAATGTATATATATACACACACGCACATATGATTCAAAAAAAACGGCACACACGTATCAATTAATCTTGAACTGGCAAAGCTCACCTAAAACCATCTCCTTAAATCATGTGCACTAGCAATGATCATTTGGAAAACAGAATGACAAATGTTCCCAGGGTAGTATTTTCTGGGGATCTCAAAGTGTGTCTCAAGAGGACACCAGGAGGAGAATGAGTCTGAGCCCCAGCTCTTGGCATCGAACTGCCTTGGGAGGGGCTGCAGCAGATGTGAAATTGGGAGGACACCACCCCAACCCCACTCAGGTCAGCACTGGTGACCACTTGAGATCCCTACCAGGGACCTGCAGGGACAGTGGGTGAGCCTCAGGGCCAAGTAGTGAAAAGTAGGAAAGGATAAGAAAATAGTGCCAGTGAGGACACATTTATGCAAAAAGGATGGTTGAGTGAGGGCTTGATATTGTTCAAGAATATAAGATATACCCAAGAGGATACTGCCAAGCTTAGCTGGTTTCCATATCTCCTGGGTACAATGTGGACAAAAAGGCCTACGACCTAGCGGAGGAGATTGAAACGAGGTGGGAGTAGGACCGTGAGAAGTGGATGGGTGGGCACAAGGCGAAGCTGGTCTGAAGGCCAGTCCCAGGATCCCCAGGCTTGAAGGACTGAGAACCCAACAGCTGTCTCTCTGTCCCTGCTCAGACGTGAAGTCAGAGGAAGGAGGGGGCCCCCCTGGAACATCTGCTGTGCTCTTCTGTCTACGACACCCTCATCCTCAGCCTCCCCCTCACTTAACTCACAGGTTAAGATCTATACAGCCTTACTACTTGCAAAACCAGGGGTGGGAAATGCAGAAACATAACACGATGAAAATAACCAAAAAAAAAAAAGAAAAGAAAAAGAAGCTTTGATGGACTTCTCCCATAATGGAAACTATCCAGCATTGATTCTTCCATATTTCTCTTCTGCTTGGGTATCTAAACACATGCAAACTGGCCAGCAGCTCTGGTTTGAGAAACTCCTAACATGTCAGAGCAAACTGACCAAACCCTACACCAGGTACACTGAGCCTCTGCTCTGATGGCAGGGCCCTGGGCAAGCTGGAGTTCCAGCTGTATCTCAATTGGATTTTGTGATGTCTGCAGCCATCTGGAGAGCCTCCCGTGGCATGAATCTCTTTTTAGTTAAAGTTGATTTAAATTTCCAGGTGAATATTAAGGAGAATTCTCAGATACACTGAGGAAGTTGCAGGGCAGGGGCCGCACATCTCTGATCTGGTATTGCTCTGTGACTCAAGCATTACAGAAACACATACAGCACCCATTCCTGAGAACTTATGTTCAGAACGACACAGCTTCAGGTGGATCTCCCTCCACCTCTGGCTGGTTGCCTTTCTGGACCCATGGTCAGGGCCTATGGAACATGAGCAAATCAATTTCAAATAGGCTCAGAGAAAGACAAATATCATATGTATCACTTATGTGTGGAATCTTTAAAAAATAGGATACAAATGAACTTATATACAAAACAGAAATAGAACCGCAGACATAGACAACTTATTATTATTACCAAAGGGGGAAGGCGGGGGAGGAATAAATTAGGAGTTTGAGATTAGCATATACATACTTCTATATATAAAATAGATAACCAATAAGGACCTACTTATTGGCATAGCACAGGGAACTATACTCAATGTTTTGTAATAATCTGTAAGGGAAAAGAATCTGAAAAAAAGAAGAGATAGATAGATAGATATGTATGACTGAATCACTTTGCTGTACACCTGAAGCTAACACAACATTGTAAATCCACTATATTTCAATAAAATAAAATAAAATGTAAAAAAAATTCAAAGAGGCTCAAGAAAAAAAAATTGGGAAGACTGAATTAATCTGCATGACAATTCCCAAGAAGAATGACTTTGTGTTATCTACTGCTACTGACCCTCCATGCTGACACACACCCAATTCCTATCCAGAGGGGCTGGTATGGGGTGGTTTGCCCATGTGCGTGCTCACATGCCCACACACACACATCCTACTACAAGCCAGTAGCAGGGCCCGCCAGGGTTCTGCTTAACCAACATCCACCAAGTGTTCTGCCCCTTCGTGTGAGCAGTTCAGCCTAACAAAACACCCAAGAAAGATACAATCACAAAATGAAAGGAGCAAGCACACCTCAAGGAGAAGTTTATGATGTTTTGGTTCACAGTGAACATTACTCTCCCACTAATGGCAGGCAGTAATTCACTGTTGAACAGCAGCCATAAAATATGATCATTTAGTGGTAAAAATGTAACAGAGACAGAGAAAGCAGGGTGGACTTCTGGCTGGAATATTCAAGCAAAGAGATCTTGTCCTTCTGAGGCAACACTGACCTCGTTACCCCAAGCTGGTTCAAAGTTTTCCAGATTTATACGGACATCTTAAAGCAAATCAGGATGGTGTTTGCCTTAAGAGTTTTCCCTATAGTTGAAACTGCAATAGTCTGTGACTTATTCCTAACTTCCTAGGTACCTCCTGATGACTGGAGCATTTATGTGCCACATTTCTTAACAGCCCACGGAAAAGGATGCCAATGCCAGCTGTAGCACACACACATCAGAAAAAATAAGACGTCCAAATTGGTACTTTCCTCACCTCCTTTGCCCCTGCCTCATGTGATGTGTGCACTAAAGGAGTGAAATTATGGTCATCAGAGACAAGGTCACGAATGATGGGGACCCACACCTTTCAAACACAATGAAAAGGCAGTAATTTTGAGGGCAGCCCATGGATAGCTACAGTCTAGCTTCTGGACCCCTGAAACTCACAGCAAACTCCCTTACTCTTAGCAAACCTCCCAAACCCCTCCCACCCAGCCTTCCCACCTTGAGTCCCTTGTCATATTGCAGAGAACTCTGCGAGGCCCTTGATACACACGGGAGATTATTACAGGGCTCAGAGAAATCAGCTCTGTAATTACGGCGACAGTGTGATTTCCATTATTCTCGCCCCCTGGTTTCAGTAGCTCACAAAACTTCCTGCTAAGTCCTCCTGCAGTCCCAGAGCTTTTCATGGCTGGGCCTCTGCCCAAAAGGTGAATGGGGTCCTGATAACCTCTGGGAAAAGCAAGGCAGAGTTATTACAAGGAAAGGGGAGTGGTGCTTAGCGAGCAAGGGTGCTGGGAAATTCTATTGTTTAGAAAAAATAAATAAACTGGCCAGTTTCGCTTTTTATTATTTCAAACAACAGACTCCGCGGCCCGGCTTTCCTCTACCAACTCAGACTGTCCCCCTGGGCCAGCTGTGCTGAGTCTGCAGGAGGGTAGCTGAACTTCAGCTAAACTATTAAAAAGGCTCCCGCTCTGAGCTCGTGGAGCAGAAAGTTTGGCTGCCCTGATGGCCTGGCTTTCCCCGGGAGGGCCCCTGGCTCATTCCCCACCACGTGACCCTCTGGTCTTACCTCTCAAATGTTTATGCTTCACCAGTCCCACTATAGTTCTGGAAATTAAATATAATGTCCCAGGTGGTGAAACAGAACTGTTCCTATATAAGCCCTCCCACCGCCCCCCCCACCCCCGCAAAGTAAAAGATGAGAAAGGCCAGCCCACGGTTTATAAAGTCCCAAGGCTCCCAGTCAGGTGTTGCCTGTCATTGCTGGCCTGGCTGACCTCTGGGGAAACTTCAAGGCAAGGCTTTGCCCACAGCCTGCCCCATGAGGGATGTCTGTGTGCGCCTGGCCTGCCCAAGCTCCCGGAGGTGTCCTCAGCCCACACTCATGGAGATGGGCTGCACCCTCACCTCCCATCAGGAGGCCGGCTTCCACAGGGGAGAAGAAGCCAGCCCCCATGAGCCTCCGTCCAGCCTCTGACCAAGAGCACACATTTGCAAGTCGACCGTCTTGGGTTTACGATGCAGCCATGGCCAAGAAACATCTTCCCCCCGCCGCCAAGAGAAAACAACTTTCTGTTCTGTTATGTGCGCTGAATTTTCAAAGTTTATTTCACTGACACCATATACCAACCAGCTCAGACAATAGCAGAAAAAAAAAAAAAAAAACCTTCTACAGGGTCTACTTGGTCTGGCCAGAAAGCGAAGGATCCTCTGGCACCTGGTAGGAAGTTTAGGGGGTGGACATCTTTCAGCACATTGCAGGAAGTCACCTCTCCCTTGCACTGAGATTGGGCTCAGTGGACACAAGAGCTAAAGCACCCCAAATTTCCTTGCTTACTTATTTACCCTCAACAGTACTTATTCACCCATCAGAGCAAGCAAAGCAGGTCAAGACATTTCACTGTGTGAACTGTATATGGGAATGCTTTTGGTATTTAGACTTCGCTTTGCCAGCAAATCAAATTCCTTGACTCCTAGTGAAGAATGAAGTCATCTGAGCAACTAACGGAAACATCCCCGCGGTCCCTGCTCTACAGCTCGTGGACTTCCCTCCTCGATTTATACTGAGGTTTATCAGACACAATTTCAGCAAGCTTGGTTATCTGATTTCCTAGCTCACTGAAAGCTGGAAGCCAAAGACTGAGGGAGGGAGAAAGGCGCTGATGTGGACCAGCACTTCCTGGCAGCATCTGAAAGTGCTGAGTGACAAGGTACGCTAGGAGAAGAGCCGGGAAGGCTACAGCGATCAAATACAACGCACCTACACCTCCCAGCATCTTCCCTGGGCGTCCGTGAACCCCGTTCAACATGTGAGTAGTAATCTAAACGAGAAGGTCAAGGCAGCAAGAAAACATTCAATTGTGTTTAATATATTCTTCACAGAAGGCCGACCATAAAATGTAATTCTTAAAGCTATACGGACGATGGTCAAGTTATTTGTTAACTTGACACAGGAGGCAGCGCAGTACGACGAGGTGGGCAATCCCAGATGTGTGGCGCGTTGCCTGCATCCCCCTTGCAGCGTGCCACGGCGTTTCCCCAACATATGTTTCTTCTTCCAGCTGCTATGCATGCAACTGCTCCACACACATCCCCAGCCCCCACACGCTCTGCTCCCCACCTCTCCCCCTCCAGCACCACTGCCTGTTCCACAGAGACGTACACTCTAAAGAAAAAAACAACTGCTGAAATGGGCTGTCACACAGTAGGATGGGAGAACAGGCACAGTCTCTAGATTTGCAGAGAGCATTTCCCCTTGACCATCAAGCTAACACCCACAAATACAGCAAAGAGAAATTCAAAATTCCGTCTCAGATCAGGCAGTGCCGCTTTATCCATCTGAATCACACAATGTCCAGTTAATTCCAAGGGAAGCCTAATTAAAACAAGCAGGATCTCCACACATGGAGTCATCAATATTTCCCAGGGAAAAGACTCAAGTATAATTATCAGCCAACAGAAAACAGGACCTACTGCCTAGAGTCTTAGAAAGGCTTTTAATCCAAGCAAGGAGGGCACCCTATGGGGCCAGCACCAACTCACTGAGATGAGAACCCAAGCAGAGGTGGGCGAGAAAATAGTTCTGGATAGATAGGGGCCCCCAACACGGCGGATGGGCCAAGGCCACCCAGTGCCCCTGAAGTCAGCAAGCTTCTGGAGAACAAGGAGAAAACTCACGTCCCCAGATCACACGGTTCGACTCCCCCTAGGGCAGTTCTGTGCCCCCAAAACATGCAGGGTTTCCCCGTCCCACGACTTGGCTCTTAGCCCTAACAGCTACTCCAGCAGGTTCTACACTTTTCTCCGTCGGTTTCCCTGAATGGAGTCCACATGGATGCACCAGCCAGAAGGGCTGAAGCGGGAGGAACAGGCATATCCCTTGCCCCTGTCCATCCTCCGCAACCACCCAGGCCTCATAAAGCTACTGCCTTGGGGCATAAGCCCAAGTTGGACAGAATACACCGTATTTAGAATGGCCTAGCAACCTGGAGATGCACCTCTCAGGAGCACCCCAGCCCAACGGAAGAGAAGGATCCACACACTCACCCACTGCGAGTCCCACAACAACCCTGCGTGTGAAGGCAGAGAAAGGACAAGAGTATCACTGACGACCTCAACAGCAACACAGCTCCTTAGCTCAAACCTGTATCATTGCCAACCAGGTCCAAGGTAGTAAAAGAATGCAAGAGAACATCCATCCTGAGGGCGAAAGAACCAAAATGACTACACCTTGTCCTACCTTCTTCAGCTTGCCACTTTTGGTGCCCACGAAGGCCAGAGAATGATTCTTGTAGACGTATGCGATGACAGAAGTCATGCGGTCCTTGTCCTCCGTGAAGACGGGGATGCCACGCACCATCTCAGACACACCCAGGGGGGCGTTCATATCCAGGCCACAGAAGTTGTCATCAATGGTTAAGAGCTGAAAATGAAGACGGAGAAAAATTAGAGCGAGCACCAGGGCAATGGGTGGAGGTACTGAGTCAGAGAACTCTGGAGCTAGAAGAATCCTTACAGATGGATCATCTGTTATAAATCCCTCCTTTATTACATGAAAAACTCAGCTCCAGAGAAACTAGGTAACCTGTCAACAGTCATCTAAGTAGGTTGCAGGACCATGCAAAAAGTCACAGATCCCTGGCGTCTCCTTACACTATACGCCGTGGTCTCTCTGCCCCTCCTCCAACCCCCCCAGGCACCATCTTGGTAGTTTAGATGGTCCATCTTCACCATCCCTTGGGAAAGCACTGGGCCAGCACCCATGAGCATGGGCTCCAGACAGCCTTGCTGGGGAGCGAGAGGGGCGAGGTCTCCACATCTACACACTTACTACTGAGCAGACACACAGACGAGGACTCGAACGTGTGGAACAGATAACTAGAAATGTTAACACATGTGCGACAACACCATGGCAGAGACATGTACAGACAATCGGCTGGGGAAAGGAGGAATGGGAGGAGTGGAAGGTTTGTGGATGAACTCAGCAGGCCACAGGTGCCTCACTGTGTCCCACTTCAGGCTCTCTGCTTCTTTTAGAACACGGCGAAGAAGGGCAGGCAGCCTGACCTTGTCATACCTTCACCAGCATTTCCCAAAGTGTCCTCCATGGAACCCCAGTCCCACAAGATATTCTACCATAAACGGGCTCCTTGGGCAAATAATTTTGGGAAATGTACTGAAACGCAGTGCATTCTAACACCATGTAAGACATTGCTAATTGTTACAAGAAGGGTCTGTAAAGTCTTTTTAGGAAGAAATATGTTTAAAATTCTCTCAGCATTTTATTCCCTAAACCACTTTTTTGACCGGAACACCTCTTAGCATCCCTTAAAGAGAATATTTTCCCAGGTACCCTGTGGGACACACTGACCCAACTCTTGCTTCTGACTCTGGGACAATTTCAGGAGTCAGGGAAGCAACAAGAAAAGCCTTCGGCCCATTTCCCTGCTCCACCCCACCCCCAGTGTTTTAGCTGAAATTCTCCCTGTTTTATTCCAGGCTCCCGAGGGTCACAGCTAGGGACCAGAGGGTCACAGCTAGGGAGTCCTACTGGGGAGTGTAGAAGACCTTGACAATGGCTGGTGAGGGGCCTCCAGTGCCCTCCACTGAGCAGCTTTGGGTTGGCACAGATCTCCCCAAGGTGCTAGGATCCTGCACTGGATTTCCCCTTTTTTCTCAGAAGAACTGTGTGCTCTTAGAAGACTCATTCCATCTCCCTGTGCTTTTATTTTCCACGCTAGAAAGATGAAGGAAACAACCTCTGCTTTTTGATGAGCTTCCTTCCATAAAGCCTATAGAGCTCATGCCTGTAAACGTCTTAGGACTTTGCAGAGAAAGGAGTGAAGTAAAATACAAGGTGTCATTTTTTAAAGGCTTCAATCCAGCCCAAGGAAGAGGCATCTGGAGAACCAGCAGGCAGGCTCTTGCCAGTGGAGCTGCGTGCAAACGGCCAACTCTGCGCTTTCCAGGGATGCGGGGGTTCCCTCAGCTCTCTCCTAGCGGTGCTGTTCATCTCAGGGAAGACAGTGTGCTGAGCACCGACACCCTCCCTCTTATGGTGGTGGGAGTAGCCAGGGCAGGGAGGGAGAGAGCACGGGCGGGCTCGGCAGGCCACGTGCAGAGCAGACGACTGCGCCACGGTTGGCACTGCCTCTGGCCTCTATTGCAGGGTCTGGCCCAACAGCCCGGACCAAACGCACCCCACCCCTTCAAAAACAACTATAGGAGTCAAAGGTGGGAGGAAGCTTTCAAGGTCTGGTCTGATCTTTATGGTTCTTTCCTAAAATGAGGAAATGGGGGCGGGGGGAGACAGAGTGGAGACAGAAAGAGATGGACAGAAGAGAGGAAGGAAAAATCCAGATAAAGGGCAGACACTGTTTTCTCCCTGCTGGACGTAACTGCCGTGACCTGCCAAGCCTTCAGAGGGCAGCGTAGGAATCTTCATGGCCTTGCATGTTCCTGCCTCTGGTTCAGAAGGAGTCCTCATCCTGGACTTTCTGGGCCCTGAACTGTGCTGCTGGGACTTCTGCCATTAGCAAAAGGATCTCACCCATTACAACCCATTTTCCAAGTAGGTGAGACCGAATGATTGTCTGCTCCGCACAAGGGGATACTGAGGCAGGGAGCGAGGCCGTCCACGCTTCCCACCGTCCCTGGCACAAATACACGCCTCATCGACCTGACAAGGCTCAGGCCGCTCAGCCCCCCGAAACTACATTTCTGAGTGGTGAGTTTCCAAATACCATTCTTCTTCGCTGGGCAGAACACGAGATAAAAACCAACCACGTACAAAAAGAGAGTGTGCGTTCAGCCAGTTGCCACATTAAATCCCTGCTTGCTCAGAGGCAGAAAGTCAGGGACTTGCAAGTCTCTGCCACTGCGGCATCTTGCATGTCAAGGGGCCAAGTAAGGAATGTTTTCATCGGAAGGAAGTGAGGAGAGCTCAGCCTGGTGGCCTGGCAGCTAGGACTCTGCTGGTTTCAGCTCATGACAGCTCCCTGCGAGGCCCCATCAGGAGGCAGGTCTCGGGCTCCTCACCTGCACCTGACAGGTACATCCCCACATTGCCTACCTCGTGGTATTGTCATCAGGCTCAGATGAGGCAAAGGGGACAACTGGGGCTCCTACCGTGGTGCCGAGATTCCAGGGACGATGGCTTCTTGCCCAGGCTCACCCGTGCCTCGACTTCTCCCTCTGAGCGGGGCCCCAGGTGATGAAGGGGTGATGGAGGCCTTTGACCAGGAGCAGCCCGGGTCTGCATGGATGCTGAGGTCTCCTGGCTATGGCGTGGGGCGGGAAGGGGCTTACTCCTCGTTTCCTCACAGCGGGGGTGATAGGGGAGGGAGTTTTAACATCGAAGTTGGGGCAAAGCACAGGTCTCGCGTTCACGGGCAGCTGAGCTGCTTCCCAGCTGCACATTTTGGCACAAGCTGCTCCTGTCCTCTGGGCCTCACCTCCCTTGATGGTAAAATAGCAAGACGGGCCCGTCCCGAGGCCTAGGTGAGATACCAGGTGTGAAGACAGCGGCTAAACTGGAGAGCCCTTCATTAAGGTAAGGTGGGATTTCATGTTAATTTTTTTTTAATGGAAATCCTGCCCAGAACAGAAGTAGGATGGAGGCAGGGAGTGGCCCTTGCACGCCCCCGGCCAGGGCACAGCTCTCTAAGGACACCACCCGCCAAGTCTGAGCTGAAGCCACAGAGTAATTACAGCACTGGGAGGAGAGGAGAGAGGAGGGAGAGTCCCGCAGGGCCCGCAGACCTCGGGGGCTGGGGTGCAGGGAGCAGATGCCGGGCCCCTGGAAGGGAAGGCTAATTGGCAAAAGCCTTCCACGGGTAAGGGTTGGTGCAGGTTCCTGAGCACCCTGGGCAACGGGGGAGGAGAGCCTCTGCTCTGGCCCTGGCCGAGCCCTCCCCTGGGCCCCTTAATGACAAGATTAGAGTGACAGCCAGAGGAGCCAGGAAGGGACTGGACTCCGCTGTAAGTAGGAGCCCAGCAGGCCTGCAGGCCCGGATTGCACCTCTCCCCTGCCATTCCACAAACACCCACGGATGAGCTATGGCCACGGCTACAGTGCTTACTCATTAGACAGCAGCTTCATTCTTACCAAGGAAAGAAATTAGGGTCTGCTGCATGGGAATATATGTGGTAGGCAACCCTGTGAATAGACCTCAAGGCCTTAGACAGGGACACACCCTCTGGGGCCCCTTCTGCCCCATCAGGAAGATACCAAATCTGCTTTCCATAACTGTCCTCATGGGGTACCTGGCTTATAAATTAAGATTGGTGATCCACTGGATTCCAGGGACCATGAGCTCAAGGATGGGACCATGTTTTACCCATGTTTGTATCCTTAGCTTGGTTCCTGGTTCACAGTAGGTTAAGACATATACGTTAAATGGATGATGGATGGATGGATGGATAGATGGATGGATGGATGGATGGATGACTAAATAAAGGCTTGAGTCTCACAGTGGCTAGCACTGTGGAACTAGAGTCAGAATGCCTAGGTTTGAATCCCAGCTCCACCATTTAATGCTGTGTGACCTTGGGCAAGTTATTTAACTTCTCTGTGCCCCAGTTTATCATGGGTAGTATAGGGATAATAATAATAGCATATACTTCCCAGTGCTGTGGTGAGGATCAAATGACTAATACATGTAGAACAATGTCTGGCACTTAGTAAGTTCTAAGAGAGTGTTAGCTCTTATTACTGTTGGTCATCCTTAGACAATTCAGATAACTTTTGTGAGTCTTAGCGTCTTTGGGGAAATTCATGATATCCACCTCGTAGAGGTGTGATCAAGATTAAAGGGGTTAATGTTACCAAGATGAAACAGCAAAGGTGGTACTTCCTAAAGATCTATCAGGCCAATGAGGCTGAATGAAGGAGCAGAGAAACAGTCTAAGATCCAGAAGAGTTGGGCTACTCATCAGAAATGCGAATTCTTGGGCCCCGCCCCAGATCTACTGGATCAGAAACTCTGGAGGTGGGACTCAGAGATCTGTATCTTAACCCCTTCCCAGCGCTTTAGTAAGAAGCACTCTCCTAGATCACCACAGGCGTCCCTTCCTTGCTGAGGGTGCCACAGACCAGCCCAGGAGAGAACGGCATGTGACAAGCATGACCACTGGAGCAGGACCCACTGGACCTGGAGGGAGGGGCCCACGGCTGCCCCCTCGAGCCGAGCAGCCGTGGTGGAGGTGGCGTGGGGAGCCGGAGCTGACACTCCGGATTACAATCTCACAGCTCACGGTGCTTCCCTCGCGCACGGCGGCAAAGGTTACCATGCAATTACGTGTCGCTACATTCAAATGACGGAGCAGTTACGGTTACTTTACCAATTACAGGGAAATTGCTCCCACTCTGCAGAGAGACTGGCACTCTGAAAAGCTCTATCATCTCCACGGAAAGGGGATTTTAAATGCTGCCGGCATCCTTCCTCCGCGGTCTCCCCAGGCTCCGGGGCAGAGCTGCAAACAGCCACCCGAGGGCCGCCTCAGTGTCTGGTGGTCTCTGTGGAGACCCTCTGAGAAGGGCTGAAGGAGGGGGCAGACCTGGGAGACGATGGGGGCATCACCCTCCGACCCTGCGCCCCACCATCAATCTGACACCTGTGCCAGTCCATCCTGAAGGCCCTGGGTGATGAGGTGCGGCAGGAACCTGATTCTGAAACCACTCCTCCTCCGGCCTAGCGTGGCCCCCAGCCTGGTTCCTGATGCACCCGCCTTGCCAGGTGGAGCTGTTTCAGCCCTGCCCTTCGTTGCCCCACCTTTACAGAAATCCCACCTTGAGTCCTTATTATGGAAAGATCAGAACTAGGCCAGAGCTCAGTGGTCCAAAAGCAGTGCTAATGAGGTAAAGGTCACCAGGTCCATCCCCCTGTGGGCCAATTAGCTCAGCTCTGGGACCCGGTCTCTTCCATAGCCACGGGCTGCCCCTCTCACCACCAGCATCCACTGTTTGCAAATATCCCAAACTGATCCAAAGGAGGCCAACCCGATGAGCCTGTAGGGATGGACAAATGCAGCCGCCTCCTCCAACCGGGAGACACAGCCGCCGACTGCTCTGGGCCGGCAGCTGCAGTCGCTGAGCCCAGGATGGAAAATACAAAGTCAGACCTGGTCCTCCCATTGCTCATGGCCAGCTCCTGAAGAGAGAGGAGTCCTTCCATCTGGGAGCAAACGGGCTCTCCAGCCCTCCCTGAAGGCAAAAGTAGCATCCAGCCTCATGCAGAGGAGTCCTGAGCACCCCTGCGCCCACCCCCAAAGCTGGGAGGCCAGACCATTATGGGGGGGAGAAGGCATCAGAGACCCTCCAAGCTCACCCACTGTGGGGCCTTCAGTTGGGCCTTTTTCCATCAAACTTTTGGTCTCTTAGGCTACTGGAACTCCCTGTTTCCATTAGGGGAAACTGAAGCACTAAATGAAGACAACGCTATTTACTGTTCTTCATTTATTACTTTGCTTAAGGATGTTAAGAAGGACCTACTAGGTACCAAACATCAGGTGAGGACCCAACAGTATAAAGATGAAAACATCTCTGTTTCTGCCCCTTTCTCAGTGGGGGAGACAGACCGGGTCCATGACTAGACGAGGCCACGTATGCCCAGCTTCAGTTATGCACCTGGCGCTGTGGGGACAGAGGGCAGGGCCACAACTGCCGGGGGGAGCAGCAGGGTTTCGAGGAAGAAATGACACTGGGGCTCAATTCTGGGTTCTCTGTCCAGGACAGTGCATGGCCAAGCTTTCACACATTGTGCTATTTCAGAGGAAAATGACTCAAGATCTTAGAATTCAACAGCCCCACTTGACAGAAGAGAAAAATTGAGGCTTAGAGAGTGAAATGACCCCTCATGACCTATCAAGTTACTGAGAAGATAGTTACCAGAACCCCAAATTCCCAGACTAGAGGGAAAAACTGGCATTACATGGAGGCTTCCTCCAGGGTGCTAGAGGGTGGCCCCAAAGGAACCGATTCCAGGATCAGGGAACCTACTGTCAGGATGAGAGGCTGCTCTGGGACAGTGCTCGCTTCCTTTTCTGCTGTCCAGGATGAGCCCTCCACCCTTCTGTGATCTCTGGGAGGAACTACCTCTCCCACCCCGACGAGGCCCTTGGCTAGTCATCAGAGCGGGCTTCCTCCTTTCCCGGGCTGACCTATCCCAAAGGCAAGTGAGAGCTGAAGTTTAGAAAAGAAATACAAGTTAGGAGAAAAAGAAGGTGGAAGTCCATGAGGTGCCTGCTGATGTGGAAAAGAAAATGTCTTTAGATTCATGCTCAGCAGTACTTAAGATTCATGCTCAGCAGTCTCAGAATCTTCCCACTAATTAATTACACACACACACACACACACACACACGAGCTGACCAGAGCAGACTTCCGCTGCAAGTGGGGAATCAGTGAATTACGCATGTGGGATTTCTTCATAAAGGGAGATATTGATCAGGTAAGTGTAGTAGCTCATGTCTACATACAGACCCCAGCTGTAAATCTCTGCAGTACAGGAAGATAATGATCTCCCACTTATTGGGGCCAGATCTCAAATAGAACCGCTGACCCCAAGGTGTTCATCAACGCACCAGGGTCTGATGCCCACCGTGCATGACTCTGTGTGCCGTCTGACGGCAGGGCAGGAGGGAAGCAGAGAGAGCCCCCAGGGAGGTAGGAACCCCGTGGGGAGGCCCTGGTTGGCTTAAGGTTACTCTCGTCAGAAAGCCTGTTACTCCATAAAATAGTCCCACGTGCCTGAGTGCTCGTTTCTGTAACAGAGAAAGAGATCCAAAAACTTGGGACGATACCACCCTCTGACTGCTTTACTGTTCTGCATTAACTTTCTTCTCGCTTTTATGATTTCTAACCCTCCCCGAAGCTCTGCCCGTGGCCCGTGCTGACCCCAGGTGGTCGAACTCTCTTCAAAGCTGGAGAAGCCCCGATAGAGGTGAAGGTCGGTCCTACACCTCGGCTGTGAGCCCAGACATCAGGAAAGGAGCGGGAAGGAGGCCTCCTACACTTAATTACTAATGCATTATCTCAGAAAGGTTCTTTATTGTGTCTTTTTCAATGAGACTGTAGGGGGAATGAATGTGCAGAGACAGAGAGGGGAAGCCAGCAAACCACAGCCACAGTAACCTAGTTAGACCCAACACGTTATTGAAGGGGCTTCATGAAAAGTGTCTTGGGGCTGGAGAAAGAACCCGACAAATCGCACCAAGATTCCCAAGACCCACGTGCCCTGTTTCTAAGCAACTCAAAAGGGTGGGTACCAAAATACAGGTCATCTACGTGGTCACTCACTCATCATGATAACAAGCTATCCTTCTAATAGGAAACTAATGCCACTAATTTGAGCTGTTTTCCCAAGAGAAGGGCATGAAGCCCAGCACCCTCTCTGCAGTCCAGAGTGTAACCAGTAGCGAGCCGTAGCAATGCACCGCTCCTAGGAGATGCTGAGCATAGCGGGCCAAGAGCAGCTCCGAGTCAGGATCCCAGGGGTTCAATCCCTGAACCCCTGACCCGCTCCTCATTAGCTCTGCTGCTGAGAGCCCTGCGTTCCTCCCTCTGGTAAGGAGAGAGGGCCACGACACCATGACTGGAGATACAGGCAGGCCAAGCAAAAGAAGCAGGAATGAAAATCCACTAGCCCAGTTCTGCAGGTGACCTCCGAGATGGGACTAGTCCAGAAGCCGAAGCTGGGCCCCTGGAAGAGACCAGGGAAGGCCTTGGAATGGCTCCAAGCAAAACCCACCTGGGTGCTGTCCCTTTCCTTTTGTACCTTAAGCTTCAGAGCTGCCCGTCAAGGGCAAAGAAATCCCACCCAGCCCATCAATCCCACGTTCCCGCTTCTCTCCCTGTCTACCGCAGACAACCTCAGCTGCCACCAGGACTGTAATTGGAGCAGGGCACACCACAACGATTAAGTCTGTGTGTTTTCTAGCGGGCACCGGGAAGCAGTGGTCCCGATCGCCAGACTGAATTATGGGGTAGGTCGTTCCCTTGTTAGCGGGAATAAATTTTATTAGCCCCCCTCTCGTTGCTGTGCATCTTCCCCTCTTTGCTCCTCAGGCCCGAGTGTGGGTCTGGATAATGTTGCCTGCACGCAGGATAAGTCAGCTGAACAAATCCCATTATATTCTGGAACACTGAGAGAGACACAGTAATGACACCGAGACTGGGAAAAGATGTGGGCTTTCTTCTCCCCCGCTGATCCCGTTTCATACACATGGACAGCATGCGGGGCCCAATCCACCAGGAAAAAAATGTAAATTGAGAGGCCGAACGGAGAACTCCGTGAGTTGTCTTTTTTCCTGCTCTCCACTAACTTTGTTAATGAAATGAAGCAAGCAACCTCATTCCCTTCTGTCTTACAAAAACTAAGGGGCACATGAAGGTGGCAGCAGGGAGGATCTGGCTGGAAATGTATCCTCTCCTTCAAAGGCCTTAACTTAGCATTCATAACACGTGCTGGATGGCAGGGAAGGCGGATGGGGTACGCTCCAGGCCTGGGATTCTGAACATAATAACATCTGGGTTAGGCACAGCCCAAATCTCTCAAAAGCAGGTATTGGTGGAGAAAAAATATCAGTATGAAATCACAGCAATATTATTAAGTCTCTTTCTGTCTCATCAGGTGGTTACTGTAACCAAAGGAGACTATACTGATGATGCTATAAGATGTTTCAGTGTTCTACAAATATAAGGTGCTCTGTGACTATCATCATTTATTAATGTTTCTGTATTTCTCTTTCCCTAGGAGTCTCAGCACACTTTATTAAAGGGATATTGTTTTATCACCTCCTTCTAGAAGATGAAATGTATAATTTAAAGCAAAAAGGAAACCGCTCACCAGCTCAGTGACCTCTCACGAGCTGGACCTGGCTGAGACCCAAAGGCCCAAGCTCCCAGGCCAGCATCCCAGCCAAGACGCCACCCTGTGAGGATGACGGGAATTGAAGGAAAGGCCCAGAAATGCAGATCTGGATGGGTAAGTCAGGCCAGTCTGTGTGCTGACTGAATGAGAGGCCCGGCTGCCAATCTGGGCTGGGCTGTGGCACACCATCTGGGTGTGTGTGTGTGTGTGTGTGTGTGTGTGTGTGTGTGTGCGCGCGCGCGCGCGCGTGCGCACGAGCGTGTGTGTACACGGGAGAGAAATCTCGCTGTGTTAGCTGCTGTGCGTAGTGTGGAGGCGTGAGGGAGGATAAACCACAGAAAGAGGGAGCCTCAGGGGCGACTGTGCACAGAGTGTGAGTGCAAGTGAGAGAGTGACACACAGCAGAGAGCGCGACAGACAGACAGAAATGATGGGGACAGACACCACGAGAAAGTGATTCACATATCCAGAGCAGAGAGGATGCGTGTGCACACGTGGGTGTGTGTACAGGGGTGCACGCCTCTGTGCAGGGCTTCCTGAAGTCGGTCTCTCGGTGTTAGGACACGGCGTTGCCGGCCTCACATCCTAACCGCTGCTCGGTAGACCCCGCCCTGAGGTCGCGGCAGCTGTCGGTGTTAACGGTCTGCAGATGTGATTCCTGGGTCTCGTCACCCTCCCTGCTGGCCCACTGGGCTCCAGGGTGGTGTCCTGGGAGGTCACGCCCAGCCTAGGAGGCCAGCCTCAAGCCCTTTCCTCTCATCAGGCCCAGCATATCACGCAGGGCTCGGCCACCATCCTGGACCGCAGAGCACCACGTGTACTTGGCCGAGATGCAACTTTAATTGCAGATTCTGCTGGCCAGAGAGAAAGAGGTGGGTGTCCTTTTCACCTGAATACCTGAAACAGGAGCCATCTCAAGGGGAGGGGGGAAAACTTGAGTAAAGACAGGGTCTGTGATATGGCAGCACCTCCCAACCCACTGCTAAAACACAAGTCTGGAGTACGGGGTCAGTGGGCTGTGAGGGGTGAGGGCCTGGGCTGACGTGGAAGGAGATTTGTGATGTGTGCTGTCACTGGGACTTGAGTGTGGTGTATGCAGTGCATGTTTAATGGCCCCCGTGTGTGTGTGTGTGTGTGTGTGTGTGTGTGTGTGTGAAGTGAGCTGGAGCTGAGGAAGGAGGGATGGGGGAGACAGGAGCAGGGGTTCCTGGTCCGAGAGAGGACTGCCGCTGAGCAGAGAAAGGCCTGCCTCGCGCCACAAACAACAGGACATACCCGTCCAGTCAGAGCTGCGCTTCCTGCCGACAGGAAAAGAAAACAGCCCGAGCAGACGGGCAGAAAGCGGCCCCGGAGCCTGCGGTGGCTGCCCGGCCACTCCGGATGCGCACTCTGGGGGAGCTGCAGGATCCCAGGCGCCAGGCCGAACTGCGTGACCGTCAGGCTGGGCTGGGAGGCCCGCCCGCGTCCAGGGGGTGACCCTGTCTCCTCCCAGGGCTGCCCTGCCGGAGAGCAATGGATATGAGTCACAGCAACAGCACACACAAGCGGGGTTCTCCTTTCCCACTCCCCGCTGCTGGATATGAAGCGAAGCTTGGGGTTGAAAATAAAAAGCTCGGTCCCGGGTGCCTCTGTGAACCTTGTGAGACTGAGCAGGGCTGGGGAGCAAACCCTGAACTCAGGCAGGCACCTGGTCTGGCAATGGCTCTCAGTCAGGGGCTTCTGGAAACGTGAGGGGCTTCCTAGTTCCTGCAGCGACTGCGGAGTCCAGCCCCACTGGCACTCAGTGCTCCAGGGCCCAGCAAGGCAAACGCCCTGCAATGCCAGACGGCCCTGCACCGTGAGTCATCCCAGCCCCGCTGCCACCGCTGCGTCATGGAGAAACACCAGCGGGAAGAGCACCTGGCCGAGAATTAGGATGCATAGAAGGCTCTACTCCACCAACTACACGACCTTCGGTGAAATACTTGACTTTCGGTTCCTCCATCTCCTCAACTGGACAGGATGTCTGCCTTTCCTATTATCCTGAGAACTGCTGAGAGAAGAGGAGGCGGTGAAGCCCTTTGTAAACTGTCAGGCACCTCACGGACTCCCCAGGGGGACTGTCGGGCGGCTCGGAGGCCACCACCCTCTGCCCCCGCTACTGAGGCTGGACAGGTGCGAGGCGGTCACTCCAGTGACAGTCTCCGCCCCACGGATCGACATCTTCTAAGCTCCGCCCCATGGACCGACATCTTCTAAGCTCCGCCCCAAGGACCGACATCTTCTAAGCTCCGCCCCATGGACCGACATCTTCTAAGTTCTAAGTTCGAGTCTTGAGGGGGCGATTAAGCTGCTGATTTTTGCTCATCCAGGCTTCTCAGCACTAAAGCTGATGCTGCCTGACTCCTACATTCACTTCTCAACTGGTTCCAAACTTAGGGAAGACTTAAGTGGCAGGAGTGACAGTCACTCTCATGACCACAGCCCTCGTTCCCGTCACACAGGCTGTAATGACCCGCTTGGATGCGTCTCTCTCCTGGACTCCTAGGCTCCTGGAGACTGATGTCATGTCATGATTCTTGACACCAACCAGGAGAGGGTACATTGCCAAGGGCCTAATGAGAGTTTTATCCATTCATTAACTCATTTGGAGGCAGAAGGGCTAGTGTCCCGTGAGGTGACCCCAAAGGCTGAAGAAAGGGTGAGGAGATATAGATGGCCGTGCCCGGGGGCCTCCAGGACACCGGGCCTCTTGACCCACATAGAACACAAGAGCCTTGGGCCTCAACAGCACAGCCTCTAGCCCAGCAGTCCGACTGCAGGTCAGGAGTGTCGGGGCTCCCAGAAAGGGGCTGAGAGCTGTCGCATTGACCTGCTCAGGGCCGTGGCACATGACAAGAGCCTCAGGCTACGAGCTCCTTGTCTCAATTGTCACTGCTCTGCAGACAGAGGGTGTGGGGACCCCGGATAGCAGCCTTCAAAGGCACCAAAGATAGAGACCATCTCAGGGTTGATCAGCAGAAACAAAGAAATGACATCATTATCCTTAACCCCGCCCCTGGCTGCTCACCAGCAAAAGGCCTTAGGTTGATCTACAGTCTCCCAAGTCCTAAGACACTGGGAGGAGCCCTGGCTGATCCCTCCAGGACCTTCCTTCTGCACAGGCCCTCTTGAGGTCCTCAGAGTAATTTTCAGATGCCAGCCCGTTTGTTCTTGGATACCTCTTTCCATCCAAGCTGGGAAGAACCAGGACACAAGAAAGAATGGGCCAGAAGGCAAAACTAGAAGTTGCTTCCATTCCCCCCCTCCCCCAGGCACCAGCAAACACCTGCGCTGCTTCCCCAGCCTCTACACCCAACGCCCACTCCAGGATTTTCGTTTGCAACATGCGCTGACTTTCACAGGGACACAGTCCCACGAGGAAGACGCTCCTGGCCGGCTGGCCCTTATCTGTGATAGGGGCTCAGCCAGCCTCTCTGGTTCTCCTGCAATAAAGACAACAGGTTGCTCCCTGCGGGCGTGCAGATCGAGGCTCCAGGTTCCCAGCCCGAAGCTTCTCCCCCGAGCTGGTCACCAGGCTGTGGGCCACCACGAGGCTCCACCAACGCCCCATGCATGGCAGCCTCCGACCCCATTTTCCCTGAACACAGCCAAACACAGCTGGGACCTGGTGAGGGGGTGGGGCCTCAGGGCTCATCCTACTTCCTGCTCTGAGTCCTGGAGGCATGAGTTCAGGGGAAGGAATGTGAATCCCAGGAAATGAAGAGACCAGAAAAGCCTGAAGAGCACCATGGAACAAGCATTCCAGCTTAGGGAATTAGGACAACAGGAGCACAATAAAAATGAGTCACTGGGCAAAAGGTACAAAATACCGGTTATAAAATAAGTCCTGCAGATGTAATGTACAGCATGGTGACATCGTTGATAATACTGTATTGTATATTTGAAAGTTGCTAAGGGAGTAGATCTCGAAAGTTCCGATCATAAGAAAAAGAATGTGTTACTATGTATGGTGATGGATGTAAACTAGACTCTTGTGATCATTTTGTAATAAATACAAATATTGAACCATTATGCTGTACACCTGAAACTAATATAGTGTTACATGTCAATTATATCTCAGTTTTAAAATGAACCACTTTTCAAGGTCTTTGAGTTGTAACTATGACAAAACCCACAAGGGACACCCAACCCTACAAAAAACAAGTCCTAAAGTCAGCCTCCTGGGCCTTATGCCCCCCTCCTCCACTTTCCTGCAGCTGAAACGCCGCAGGACAGAGGCCATCTGAGAATCGGTTCCCCTTTCAAGGCCTCAAGGGAATCCTGGACTCAGAGGCAAAAAAGAACTCTAGAATTCATCTCATCCCTCCCTGCCTCAAGGTAAGAAGGCAAAAAGGAAAGGAATCCAACCGTCTTGTGAATGAATGAGTGCAGGAAAAGCTGGGTTTGTAAAACACTGTGCCTGTGAGGGCTCCTCAACGGGGACACTCAGGAGCCTGGCCTGCGTGGTCTGAGCTGAGGCCAAAAGAACCGTAGCCAAGCCCCAGAGCAAACTAACTCGAGTATGGGCTGAATCAAAGGAAACTGATACTGTGCATTAAAAGCTGGTGTGGCCTTTTAGACTGGCTGGGGAGACAGCCCCAGCCCTGTGTGGAGTTTCTGGCCTCCTCCTTTCTGCTCTCAGCCCTGAACTTGCCTTGAACTTGAAAAGGCTAATTAAAGCCCAAAGAAAAATCAAAAGCTTGTTATCTGGCTCCATTACTCCCAGTCCTGGCATTAGCCAGTCTTGCAAAGCTGCCTTCCCTCTGTTCTCTCCAAGGCCGCCAGGCGGATGTTAGGACCTGCAGCTCTGCAGACTCCCGTGATGAACTTTGCTTTTTGTACTGTGGCAGGGAGCAAGGGCGAGACAAATGCTTGCCCATGGGCAGCCAGGCTGATCTCCACAGCTGATTTTACTCCCAAAAGCATTGCCCAAAAAGACAGGATTGGAGCAAGTTTTGTGCAGCAAAAATAGCCAACCCCTCTGATCTCAAAAGAACTAGCTGTTTAGTAAGCACACAGCATAAACTTGTTAATTTCTAACACAAGGTGTATATGTGAGTGCTTGTGAGGGTATTTCTTGTATACATGCACATGCATGTGTGTAGGAGTGTGTATGTATGTGCGTGGTGGTGAGAGGCAAGGGGGCTGTGTCACTCGTGGCACCGGTGGTTGCCCAGCAGTTCTGAGGTCCGGTCTGTCCCTCAGGGCCCACGGGCCCTGGGCAGGCCTCTGAAACCAACCCTTCATCCTCCCCACCCCCTGGTTTCCTTCAGCCCTCTGTCACCCAGCACTGCTCCATGGCTGCTTCTGGACACTGTGACATGTTTCTTCCATGAGACTGTGCACACAGAAGATACTTAATAAATACAGTTTCCCAAGCAAGCTTAGAAAACTTTTCCCCTGTATGTTCACTGGACTCTCCCCCTACTTCTTCTGATCTTATTTTCCCATTTCCTAAAGACACGCAAGGGGCTAAAAACATACCTCTCCTGAAGTTCTACATCTACCCCAAATGTAAAATGACTGCCTCCCTACTCCCAGTAGGGGTTTTACTCTAAGCTCTGCCTCCACCACGCATTGGTTTTACTCTAAGCTCCCAGCAGAGCGACTTGCAGCATGGTCGCTAAGAAGGTGGGCACACCTCTCAAGTCACCGCGTACGACAGTGCAGCCTTCTAGAATGCCTGGTGCACGTGGCGTCTATGGCACAGAATCCCGCCTATCCCAGCCCCTCCTCTTACAGCCAGTGAGCCAGCCGGAATAGAGAAAAGTGCCGACAGGAAATCTACATTTAGCTCCAGCTCTGACTCTCATAAGCTCAGTGCCGTGGTCACAGCATGCCTGAGCCGGTGATAATCCGAGTCCAGTGAGACCCAGAGGCGGGATACACTTGTCTCATCTACAAGATGGGACAGATGATTCACACCCCATGGAGGCCACAGCCTAGGTCTCGACACCATGCCATCCCGGCCCAGAGGCCCTCCCCGGACTCACCGCGCTGCTGCAGGGAATGTCCTTCACCTTGAGCCAGGCCAGGTCCAGCGTGCCCTCGCCCCGATAGCAGGACTGCAGCCGCTCCTTAATGCGGTCGTTGATCTGCTTCAGGATGAAGAGGCACAGGGCCGACTCGTCCAGGGATTTCATTTTCCGCTTCTGGCCTTTGGAGAAGACGGTGAAGAGGAGGTCGTCCTCTGGGCGAACCCCGAGGGTCCGGGCGAGCACGGCCCCAGCTTTGGACAGGTAGGCAGCCTGCAGCAGGCGGTACTCCACCCCGCCACGCTCACAGCCAATGGGCACCTCCACGTAGGAGTTGAAGGCCGTGTCCTCCTTGCAAAGCCTCACGAGCTTGGACGTATAAACCTGCTCCTTTGTGGTGGAGCCGGGGGGAGACACCATCTCAGGCTGAAGCGTCAAAAAGTAGACAAAGTTGCCGCTGCTGAAGCCGTAGACGTAGTAGATATCAAAGTCGGGGATGACGGTGAAAGTGTCCGAAGGAATCTTGATCATCGAGGCCACAAACTCATCGTGGAAGACGTACGCGAACATGCCATCCGCCTCTGAGTTCTTGGTCAGTTTCCGGCTGGAGATGGTGGGGAAATACTCTGGCTTCCCGTCCACGGCCGTGGCAATGAAGAGCTTGTCGTCCAGGTTGTTGTAGGAGACGATCACCCCAAAGACAGAGCCACTCTCGTTGACCCCCGACAGGTAGTGCTCCTTCTTGTGAAAAGGCTCCCCCAGCTTGAAGAGGTCCTCCAGCCTCAGGAGCTTGCAGATGCCTTGGTACAGGCTCCCGCAAGCGATCAGCCTGTTCTCCTTGTAGTCTATCAGGAGCATCTTGTTGACATTGTTGGTGGTGGTCAGGGGCTCGTTGCACGTCTGGACAATGCGGGGAGGGTAGCACTTGGGGTTGTCCTCGTCCGGCCCAGTCTGGTGGGTCACCAGGACCTTCAAGTCGCTGGAGAGCTTGTAGATCCGATTGACGGCCCCCACATAAATGTGCCCTGTCCTCTCGTCCACCACCAGGTGGTTGAAGCTCTCGGCGGGCTCCCCGTGGAACGTGACAAAAGACCGCTTCTGGGGCAGCAGGGGTGGCTGCTGGGGGAGTAGAGTGGAGGAGCCCATCCCCACCATTAGGAGGTGGGAGAGCAGGCAAGTCCAATTCCAAGGCATGGCTTTCATTTCAGAGACGCGTCCTCGGGGCACAGTCACACTCGGCACAGCAGTGTCGAGGGAGGAGTGCAGGCTCCCTACGGGGGGGAGAGGAAAGAGGTGATGCTGGTTGACAAAGGCAGAGGCTTAGTTTCACCCCACAGCTTGTCCGGTTGGGCCCTCAAAGCATCCTGCACACGCTGAAACCGACCTGCAATGGGGGACACTGGGGCCAAGGGAGCCAGTCCCCAGTGTGTGGGTATGAGTGCCCAAGCTGGGTGGCAGCAGGAGGGCACTTCAGTAATAGTACTAGTCATAATACTAGCAACAGTAACAACAATGGTAACGGTGACGATGATGATGATAAACAGCCATTGCCCACAGAATGCCTGACTGTGCATCAGCCACTGTCCAGCACCTTCCAGAGACTCTCATTTCATCTTAACAAACCCTTCAGTGCGGGGGATCTTCCATCTGCCCCTCCAGATCTGCTCTCTACCCTTCTCCGTGCCCAGGAGGCTGACCTGTATGGACTATACCTCTGCAGGCTCCTTGCCCTTGGGCCTGGTTAGGTGCAGCCAGTGGGGAGAATCAGCCGAAGCCCCGTGGGGGGGGGGGGGAGAGGCTAGGAGGAGGGGAGGGGGGCTGCAGGTACTGGGGACGCCCCACCCTCAGGTCCTGCAAACCACCTCCTGCCTGCCTCCCTTTGGTCCTAGGGGAGGTAACGGGCCTCAATGTTCTTGCCCCCAAACACTGCCCTGCCTCTAAGGAGGCACGTGTCAAGACCCCCTCTATTAACCTTTGTGCAAATGACCTGATTTGTATGTGCAATGTTTCCTGCTGGGACCCTGACCAGCAGCCTTGTGATATAAGTACTACTGACACTCCCACCTTACAGCTGAGGGGAGTAATCCAGGTTGCACAGCTAAAAGCCCTAGAGGCCAAATGACACCAGGACCAGGACTGTCCAAGTCCACGGCAGACTCTCATGTTGTCCTGCTAAAACATCTCACTTTACCCCAGCCAGGCACAGACGGCGACGTCCACCAGTGACTGTGTACGCACAGAAGACGAGTTCACACAACCCTTTTTGGGGGGCTGTCCGTCACAGCCCTGGCCCTCTGGGTCTGCACCTACTGCAGGGGAAGCTTCTCCTTTGCGCCTTCCCCCTGCTGGGCGGTGCATGAGGCCTAATGAACAACCCACATCCCGGATCCCTTTACTCTGAGGCGGCCACCAGGTCCTCTGGGCGCACTGGCCAGGTCTGCGTCCCGATGTCGTTTTGTTTTTTTTTTCATTTTTTTTAAGTCTTTATTGAATTTATTACAATATTGCTTTTGGTATTTTTATGTTTTGGTTTTTTGACTGCGAGGCATGTGGGATCTTAGTTCCCCGACCAGGGATCAAACCTGCACCCCCCCCCCGCCCCCGCATTGGAAGGCGAAGTCTTAACCACTGGACCGCCAGGGAAGTCCCCCGACGTCATTTTAATGAGGCAGGTCTTGGTCACTGCCCAGGGTGAGGCCTCCTCTGAGAGGTTTTCATTAAAGGCAGAGAACAAATGCTTTAAGAAAAGTGGTCAAGTAAATAAATAAATAAATAAATAAATAAATAAATAACTCCCCGTGGAACAAAATAGCTTTCCATCCTAATGGTCTCATTCATTTCTATTCAAGATGCTTTTCTGCGTGTGTTTCCAGAGGACGGCTTCATATTTCTTCCAGTTTGGGAGAAATCTGGGCAGGAATGGCCTACATCTTATTCAGAGACATCTCAGCTCTGTGGAATTTCTCTCATTTCCCCCTCCCAAACAACTCAGAAACAAGGTGATGGGAAGAGGTAGATGGCTGAGCCAAAGAAACCTATCTGCCCCTCCCACAAGCAGAGAGAGTACAAAGTTAGATGGAAACCAAGAGAAGAAAGAAGGAAAGCAAATCAAACACTTGACATTGTCAGCTAACAGTGACATTGACATTGACGTTTTCACTCCCAATGAAAACCACAAACATTCTCAAGAAAACGTCAGAGGAGGGAAACTGGCACACCCACGACCGACAGCAGTCTTGTGAGCGGAGGGCCTCCATCTCTTCCCCCGCGTGGCAAATGTAGGCTGAGGGCACCTTCCAAATGAACAAGACACCATGGATCCAAGGATGGCCGAGGCTGGACCAGGCCCTTGAAAAACCCAGAGTCGGGGGGCAGACACCGCCAGAACCCACTTACGCAGACGGTGAAACGCTGCATGACGGACTTAGAGAGCTCAGGCGAGGACAGCTGACCTCTAACCCCGGGCGAGGGAGCAAGGAGAAGGCTGTGGGAGGCCTTGGAGAGGCGATGGCGGTTGGGCTGAGCCGTGAACTTCGAGGGGACCTGCAGAGCTGCAAAGGAAGGGCCTCCTTGGGGAGGGGTCCATTGCAACCGGGCTGCACGCCAGGAGGAGCCTGTCTGGAGAGCATGGTTCGTGAGAGTCAGGAGGAGATGGGGCTGGAGGGGGAGCGAGGACCGCGTCAGGGCGTCCCTGGGAGGTTGAGACTAAAATGCGCAGTACTGGGGGAGGAAACTTAAAGGAGAAGAGCTCAGCCCCCGCTCCCAGAGAGGAGCCTCCGCGCTCCTGTCGATTCAGCCTTTGCTTGAAGAGCTGAGGCCTGTGAGCTCCATGGGGGTAGGGAGGGCCTGCCTTGCTCACCGGTGTGTCCACAGTGCGAGACCCACACCTGACATGGAGGGGAGACTCAAGAGCTCTTCCCTGACTGGCAGGAGGAGGGGCTGGAGGCGAGGAGCACCAGCATCTGTGCATAGTTCATGGGGCCCCAGGCCCCAAGGCAAGTGCTTGCCCACCCACTACCTCACTCCTCAGACAGCTGTTCGCTGGGGTCAGGAGTGCCTGACCTGCTTTTCAGGTGAGGAAACTAGCTCTGCAAGAGCATGTGGCTCATCAGTGGCAGAGCTGGGGTTGAAACCCAGCTTTGTATCACTGCGAAGCCCGTCCTATTTCTAGGAAAGCACAATTCCAGAGCCCTCAGAAGTCCAGTCTAACCCATGTAAGTTCCCACACACAGAAGTCCCAGGACATCTCCCGGCAATACCAGCTCTACAGGAGGCGAGCAAAGCCCCTGGGGACTCCCAGGGCATAACCTCACAGGTCATGCCCATCACAATGGGCACAACTATTTCCCTCTGAAAGCATAGAGGGCTGAAAAGTGCCTGGCACAGGGCTTCTCCTGGCCCGAAGTAAGTGCTTCTTAAGTGAGAGTTGTTGTTGTTGACAAGAGTGAAAGAAGATGAAAAGGATTAGGATCAAAACATGCCCGGTGGCACCCTCTCTGTTAGAGTGATGAGGGCTCAGGAGGTCAGGCTGGTCCATCAAGAATTGCCTGTGCAAATCTAAATATCAGAGAAGAATCTAGAAGTTTTTGAGCTGAAAGAGAGGATCCAGTTTGATGATTCCCAATCCCTGATTTCAGTGACAAGGAAGCTGCGATCCACAGACGTTAAAGGACTTGCAGGAGGCGCATAGTGAGTTCACGGTGGGGATGGGATTAAGCTCAAGTCCCTGGACTCCTAATCCAGGCAGGGCTCTTCCCACGTCTCCTGACTTCACCTGAACCCGCTTCAGCACCTGCTCCCGGCCTTTGTCTGGAGGAGGCCGCTCTCCGGGTGCCACATTCTCTGCTGCCTAACACAGCTCTCAGAACACCGCCGCCAACAACCAGATTCCAGCAGGGCTGGTGATCCTCACTCCAGACAGGCAGGTGCGGGTCAGGCCTCAGCCACCGACCCTCTGGAGGGAACTTCCGGCCGTCCCTGTATGGGAACCTGCCGAGCCCCGGGAAAGTGTGCCCGCCACACCCCGCCTTACTGTACACACTCACGGACCCACAAGCCAATCAACAGCTCTCTGCTTTGCAAGAGGCGAGACGAGGAAGCCTGTAATTATAAATTTACTGAGCAGAAAGGTGCCAGGCCTCATTCTCCATCTTGTACTAGGCACTGAAAGGAGACACAGTTATGCATCTCAAACACTTGTCACCCTCATCTGGGGACGGCGAAATTACTGCGCCGGGAGAGGGGGGAGCCCACAGAAAACAACAACGTGTGATAGGAATAAGCAGCCTCTCATTTTACACACCACGAGAGAGATGGATGAGCTAGCAAACAAACAAGAGAAATGCAGGAGAAGGGGGAGCTAGCAGGGATGTGGGCTTCAGCTTGCCTCACCAGAGACCCCACCGGGCACTGCCACAGCGGTGAGCCGGCCGCAGCCCTCCTACCCCAGCACGGGACCCACAGGTGAGCAGAGCTGCCCGCCCCTGCCCTCCAGGGCGGCCTGAGGCGGTCCGTCCTGGCAAAGCTGGACTTCTCCAGTGGTGTCCGTTCCAGCTATCCAGGTAAGTGATGACTCAACCTAGGAAACCCTCATTGAGATTCCAGATCCCATCCACCGTTTCTCTCTCAGGTCATCATTCAGCTGTTTTTGTTTTTGTTTTTTTTAAAGATTTTTTTGATGTGGACCATTTTTAAAATCTTTATTGAATTTGTTACAATATTGCTTCTGTTTTATGTTTTGGTTTTTTGGCCGCGAGGTATGTGGGATCTTTGCTCCCCGACCAGGGATCGAACCCGCACACCCTGCACTGGAAGACAAAGTCTTAACCACTGTACCGCCAGGGAAGTCCCTCAGCTGGTTTTAAAACAAAAGTATCAGAGGTAGCATTCAGCCCAATTCTGACTCTTCAAGGCAAATAATGTAACCGAGTCACCACAAGATGGCCCGGAAGGACTCACTGAACTAGGTAGGGTGGGAAAGGAAGACAGAACTGAAAGTCTCTGAGTCAAACCCAAACACTCTGCTGTTTCCCCCTCTTTGAAATCAAATTTTAATTCTGAATCATCTCAGGGGAGATGGGACTCATTTTTAGAAGCTGATCATCATTCTGATTAGAGAAATTGGGGCTTTGTTTTGTGTGGCAAGTGGTGAAGAGCTCAAACTAACTTTCATGAAATAGAATCATCTTCTCAGATTCCTGAGTGGCAGAGAAGAAAGTTATTATAGAGTAGTTTAAAAATAGCAATTACCTCACGAAATTACTTTAGAGTTTACAAAGTGTTTTCACATATATTATCTCATTCTGATTGTACTGTACGTGGCAACCCTGTTAGGTAGAAGAGGCATTTGTAAGTATACGGCCTCTATAGATAAGGAAATGGAGGCATGAGCAGGGACAGGTCCTGGCTGGGGTCACACCCAGTGATAGTGGGACTTGGCAATCTGTTCAGGTCTCCCTTGGTGGCACATGGTACCTTCCCTGACCCTCTGGACAGAATCCTGTTTTCCTCAGGACGTTTGCCATGGGATAATAGAACATCCAGAAAATGTCTTCTAGGGATATTTCAAAAGACAAGTCATAATCCAGCATCAGTCTAGTAACCTGCTTAGGTTACAGGAACTTTTTTAATGAAATAAAATAGAAGAGAAAAATAAGAGTATGTCACATTTAGGAAGGATAAGACTTTTGTGAGACTTTTGTTTCAGCCACGTATGTGTATGCATGAGTGTGATGTAAGTGTACTTCTTACCGTCAGTTACTGTGATGGTGAATTTGATGTGATCACTTGGCTGGGCCATCGTGCCCAGATATGTGGTCAAATATTATTCTGGATGTTACTGTGAGGGTGTTTTTGGATGAGATTAACATTTAAATCAGTGGACTTTGAGTGAAGCAGACTCTCCCCTAAAATATAAGTGTGTGGCTACCAGATCAGGTGAAGACTGAATAGAACAGAAGCCTGACCTCCCCAAGGTAGAGGGAATTCTGTAGCAGAAGCCCTTGGACTTGAACTATGACATGGGATCTCCTCTGAGTCTCAAGTCTGCGGTCCTACTCTGCTGATTTTGGACTTGGAGCCTCCATAATTGCATGACCTAATTCCTTAAAATCAATCTCCCTCTCTCTCTCTCGATATATATATGTAGTTTCTGCTTCTCTGGAAAACTCTAATACAGTCATGATTTAAAAAAAAAAATGAAAGACGCTGTTAGAGATAGTACACACCTGTTGTTTTTGATGCTGTTTTTGCTACCATTCATTTATCCTCTGCAGATCCACCCCTTCACCCCCTCTCAGCCCAAAAGCGTCTGAGGAAATTGACTCCACCCCTGGTTCAAGGGAGGACACATGACCCGGGCCCAAACCAATCAGCACGGAGCAAGGGCAGGTCACAGGGACTAGTTTAGGGATGGGTACCTGGTTGGATCAGAATCTCTGGGAGGCAACAGACTTTGGATGGAGCGCTGAGGAAAAAGTCCTAGGTCTTCCATTGGCTGTGGCCTTGGAGAGGGCGGGCTTAAGAACTGCGGACACCATCTTGTAACCAGGGGAGTGGGAGGGGCGGAGGGGGGCCTGAAGAGAAGGAAGTTAAGTACGAAGAGAGCAGAGCTGAGGCAGGGCAGAGAAAGTCCTGAGTCCCAGGTCCTGGTGACATCACACAGATGTCTAGATCACATGCACTGAACCCACCTCTATGCTTATACTTCCTGGCTACGTGAGCCCAAAATTCACCTTTTGCATAAGCCAGTGAGGGTTCTGGCATTTGTTAATGAAAGAATCCTGACCCATACACAGAAAAATCCAGCCTTCCAGCCAAAAGAGTAAGGTGTCTCTCACCACATCCTCCCTAATAGACTGTTCTTTCACAAGAAGAATCATGCCAAAGAGATCTCAGTGTCCCACTGCCCCAGAGATAAACTAGAATTTTGCAAATGGTGAGGCTTTTTCCAGGTGCGTTTGGGTGTGTGTGCATGCACGCGTGTGTGTGTGTGTGTGTGTGTGTGTGCTGACTTTCATAATCCATCACGATGCTCCCCTGTCTGCTGGGCCTTTGCCTTGAGGGCTGTGCTGACAAGTCTCCTGGGATGCTCTCCAGCTGTCCATGCCTCCGTGTCCTCGGCACAGGTGGTTTCCCCTGCCCAGGATGACCACCCCACCCCCTCACCTAGGGCCTCACCCTTCAGATGAAGCGTGTCTGACCCTGGCCCTGGTCTAGGACAGCCCCCACTGCGTGTCAGTCCAGGAACTTGAGTTAGTCTCACATTCTACAACCACAAGCATCTCACATTCCACCAACGCTGCTATATTTGCCCACAGATGCTCCCTGCCATCTAAAAAATATGAGCTTCTGGAGGTCAGAAATTACTGTGTATTTTTCACCACTATTCTCTTCAGTTCCAAGCCCAGAGCTTGATATATGGTCGGTATGTTGGGAATACATGAAGGAACGGATGGATGAATTATGGATGAATGAATGAATGATGAATGACTAAACGAGGAACGGATGACGACTTCACAGAAGAGTGTATGAGGTGGCAGCTGGGATCACCCACAGCTGAAGTACCAAGTAAATCTTGGTGCTGAGCCACTTAGCCCAAACACACAATGCTGATTTTACCCTGCTCTAATCAGGGCTTATAGCTACTTAAAATACCCACTTTTGCCCATTAAAAGCATGACTTCAAATGCAACAGGGAAAATACACCTTTCAGACACAGTTTACAATGAGAACTGCCGGTCCTCCAGCTGGAATATCATAACAGGTTGCCTTGCATCCACAAATTAGACTTGAGAACCACTGCCCTACTCAGCAGAGGACATCGGCGCAGACTATGTTGAGGAGAAGGAGCTGGGCCTGGAAACAAAACTGCCGCAAGGAAAACAGACAACGCAGGAGACCCAGCTGCTGGAAGTCAGGATGCATTTGTTCATTCGGCCAATGCGTGTTGATGGATCACGTACCACGAGAGGGGCTCTCAGCTGGGTGCAAGGGCTACAGACACTCCAAAGCAGAGAACAGTAGCCCTGCCCTCCAATGGTTGAGGTCTCTTACTGGATCCTGTAGCTTTCCCCTTTGAGGTCATCCATAGTCACTGGCAAGCTCTGCTGAGCTCCACCTCCCAACCCCTCCTGGTTTCCTAGAAACCAGGAACCTCATTCCCCTTCGTCCCCCTTACTGGGCTGGACTAGAGGTAATTCATTTCTTGCGCAGGTGAGGCCAGGGGACGGGAAGCTAGCTATCCACCAAAGCCGCGTGCTTCCCCATCCGTGCAGCGGCTGGTGTAAAGGTGTTGACAAGAGATGGCTACCAGCTATGGCCTACACTTCTCGGCCTCTCCGTTTCCACACAGTCTCCAGGTGTGACCGCATGACTGGTGAAGGAGTGTCGTGGTGACGCTTCCATACCAAAGCAGGTAAGAAATAGATATGTCTTCTCTACAGACCCTTTTACCAGCTGGATAAGCAGGATTCTGAGGCCCTGCGAGATGGTGGAGCCTCAAGATGGAAGGACCCACCCACTAAGCACAGACATCCAGGTCAGACAAGAAATAAAGCACTCCTGGGACAAGGCTCTGAAGTGGCGAACTTGTGCGTCCCAGCAGTTGGCACCACCCTAGCGAACACAGGCAGAAATGCAGCCAGCACGCTGCGTAACAGAGCCGGATTCCAACCCGAGGCTGGGCGCAGTGGGGCTCCGTTCCTGCAGTGCATCAGGCTGACCCCAGGGAAAGTCCTCTTTAGGTGTCAGTAGCTCCCTCCTTGTTCCCAAAGCCAGACTGCAAGTTGCCAAGCCCAGAGAGGTGGGAGATGGCCATGCCCATGTCTACAGGGGTGAAATATCTTCATGTTCCTCCGAAGTGGTCCTTCTGAAGTGTGGAACCAGGGAGGCACTCTGTGTGTGCAGCTAAGGGCAGTGAGGGGACTGGGGACACAGCCCAGGTCTCCTTTCTATTTCATCCAAGAAACACCAGCCAGCTATTGATCCAAACCAGCAAAATGGAGAAAGGCCTTTGTAAGATTCCTACTCCAGTTTGTAATCTATGCATTCAGAAGAACGTCCTCAGTAAGTAACCAGTATTTTTTCTTGTCTGCATTTCTCACTTGAAACTCTTGGTTTCTAGAAGTAGGAGCCATGAATTGTGATTTTCTTTCTTTTCCTGGAGGATAATATTTACATGGAACATCTGTGCCTGCCTTCTGACGCCACGATGGGCATGCAGCCCCCTGTGTGCTTCACTACCTAGTCCTGGCCTTTGCTGCCACCCCTCCTCCTTGTTCAGGTCTCAGAAATGACTGCCACGTTCATAAGAGGAAAAGTGCCCCAGGGTGTGGGTGTCATAGTGCAATCCATCACTACCACCAGGGGAAAGATCAAGTCACAACACTGTGCCTGGACAGTCTTATGTGCAGGAGGGGGGACCCAGGAGGGGGACCCAGAAGGCTCAGCCCGGCCATGACCCAGCACAAAACCAGAAGGCAGCCACAGCTGGGGCAGGTCACGAGCCCACGAATCAATCCCTCCAGGCTGCTTTCCCTCTGCTTCTGCTCTTCGGAGCAATGAGAAATGTGACATCGGTGGTCGGAGGAAGGGCTGGAGAAGGGCATAAAGGATGGGCGAGGGAGCCGTGGGGAGCCAGGCACAGGCTTAGCGTCCAGCCGCCAGGCAACCAGCCTGGTCCCTGGGAAACTCAGCACCAAGCTCAGCTACTTAATCCTTACTTCCCAGTTTATTAGAGAGGGCTGGGGGAACGTGATTACCATGGACAGAGCCTTTGCAACCAGCCTGGAAGAAGAGTCTGCAGGAGGGTGAGTCAGTGAGCCACCCCCATTCAGAGATTAGGTCCACGCCGGACCCCTGAGGCCCCCATCTATGGTCTCCCCTCCCCCAGGCCTCCCCATCCTTGGCCTCGAGGGACCCCCCCCAGGGTGCAGAACCACCTTTCCCTGGCCAAGTCCGCTGTTCCCAGCAGAGACGAGTGGGAGCTCCAGCGAGCCCAGGAAGCCCAAGATGGAACTCTATTATTACACTGTGGCAGCCCTTTATATTCCAGGCACTGTGCTCGGGCAGGGGAGTCGCTAAGCCTCCAAGTCCGGCTGTGAGGCTTTAAAAACACAACACTCTCAATAGCAGCCTGGGCTGGGAGGACAGAATCGTCAGCTTCTTTCCAGCGTCTCATTTAAAGAAACCAGCCAGCCAGGAACCGGGGGTCAGATGTACCAGCCGACTTGGCGTCAGTGTGGTCACTCTCTTCCACCCCAGCCCTTGGCCCGGCCGGTGAGAAATGCCCTATGCAGGGGGCTGGCTCCCAGTATCTCCTGAGGGTCCCCGCTGGCCTCTGGAGGTGCAGAAATGGGAGGCACACCATGGGAAGATGCTCAAGACACCCCAAAGCTGTGGCAAAGGGAGCATCTGTTGTCACTTTTGCTGCCCCAAGACCTGGGTGGACATTCGCGTCACAGAGAAGGGGCTTGGGGTCCACCATGTGCTGGGACGGTCATCTATCCATGCAGCCCCGTCTCAGGCGTATGGCCCAGGGCGAAGTGGATGGAAGACTTGCTGCGCTAACTGATCTTCATCTGGAAAGGAGGCTCTCTGCCGCTCTCCCTGCCTCCCATTCCCCCACTCCCCTGGGCCTTGCCATCTTCTCTCCCTGGACTCCCAGCCTGGCACCAGAAAGCAAAGCCACGTCATGTGGGCTTCAGGCTAATGAGCTCCTCTCTCTCAAGGCCCTTCTCTCCTGCCACGGTTGTGGGAAGAGGCAGGATATCCTTGGTGCACAGCGGTTAACGTGTCGGCCACAGGCACCCATAAGAGCCTCCCCTCTCTGAATCACAGCAGCAAGGACGCTACAGGTATCAGGAATGGACCTCCTCACTGGCCACAGTCCTGCTTTCTTGATGCCTCAGTTTCCCCATCTGTAAAATGGCGTTTCTGGAAATAGGGTGATGAGTCAAGGGAGATCGTTAATGTTTCTTTTTGGGCTTAAATCTAGGAGGAGTGAGAGTGAAGCATTTCAGGCGTCATGGAGCACAGGCTGACGCTGATGTGGGGAGGGTTCCACGAATGGCCTTTGCCATGAGATGGTGAGGATGGCAACACCCGGGGAGGGGGTGTTCACTGCAAAACACAAGGCTGGTGCTGAAGTCTCTCTTTCCAGTCTCTTTGCATCTTCACCTCAACTGGCTTTGCAGTGGCTGAAATCCAAGTTGTGCGGAGCCTGGGGGGAGCCCAAAGCGGTCTAGTTCCGCGACCTGCCCCCCACAGAACACGGGGCATGCCGCTGTTACGCGAGCCTCCATCACACTCCTTGGACCTGTCTTCTCTCTCTCAGTGAGGACTGCTGGAGCGGGACGCACTTTGTCAGCTCAGGCAGTGGCCCATTCACTGAGTCAGCGCCTGGGGAGCAAGGTAACCTTTCAAGGAGGGGCCCTCGCTGCTTCCGGCCTCTGCGGACCCCACCATTCGACAGTTGAGTGAAGGATCAGCAGGAGGCCTCCAAGCTCTGAAGCCACCCCACCCACTGAAGGGCTTAACTGATAACCCACATAAGGTGATCCTGCCTATTTCATCTCCTATCTTGAGCAGGAGAAGGAATTTTAAAAGGAATGGAAATTCCCTTCTTTAGACTGGTAGAAATCTCTAAGTAAACTTTTCTGACTAAAAAAAGTCAACAGGTTTGGAAAGGATGCTAGAAGCAGGTTGCTAGGGGGACCCAGATGGGAGCCCACTGCACTCAGACCCTTGCACTCAGCGTCTCTCCCAGGTACCACTCTGCTCCCAAAATGCCTCCCCGCCCCAGGCCATCACTGCCACCCCCAGCAGAGCAGACCTGCTTCGCACAGCCCAGCCTCCTGCCTTCCAGCCCACAGGGTCTTCCTGAGGGAAGCTGGTGATGCCACCAAATGGCAACACCATGAGGGAACAGGCTATTTGGGGCACATGTGGGCCAAATACTCGCACTTCTGCTGTCATCTAATGTGTAGTGGGAAGGCTCTTTCTCTCCCCTGTCCCCGCCTTGTCCTTCTACCCCCTCCCTTTCTTTTTCAATTGCCGGGAAAATCAGGAAGTGAACAGTTGTCTCCCTTGCTGGTCTATATTCATGTAATTAGTGCTATTTAATTCCACGATGAGCCAAAGCTCAGAAAATACAAAACATATTTCAGCTGCGTGCCGCGAATCTTGGCAGAAATCTTCCCTGCAGCCGGAAGCAGAACAGAGCTATATTCACTCTAAAAAAAAGGTTCAGAATCGACTGCAACAAAGTTTGGGGGCCAGGCACTACTACCTGGAAATATGCAAGGAGCTAGCAGAATAGGGTATTTTATATCTTAAAGTTTGGAAATAATCTCCATCACCATGGCAACACTGAATTTTAAAAATACTTAGTATTGATCAAATAACACTAGTATAACATGTCATTCCTCCTAAGGAGGTGGTTCCTGGTTCCCCATCCCCTCCTTATTCCCATGGGCTTTAAGTGTTTGGGTCCCTAGCAGTGGGGACCTGTGCCACCCTGTCATCCTGCCTTCCCCACCTGCTGGGCACACACCTGTGAATCAAAGGACCAAGGAGACGTGCAGTTTCTGGCAATGAATCTCAATTAACTAACACATTCCAATCTCCCAACTCCTTTGCCCCTGCCCATCCCACTCCATTCTGCTGAGACCTCACTCTATTTCCGTATTTGTGCCAGCAACATACGAGCAAGGAGCAGCAAATCTTAACCCCCATCCTGCCACCATTTCTCAAGTGAGGCACAGAATGGTGAAGACCCTCCAAGACCATTCTCCAAGGTGCCCATCACTGTAAAGAGAACAGTTCTCAACAAGTCAACCTCTGCCCCACATCGATGCCGGGGCCTCTCGCCAGCACTCCCGCCGGGACTAAGTCCCTCCTATAGCACCCCTATGAACTGGCCATGCCCTCCTCCTTCTCCAGGTGACAAGCATACAGAGCCGGTGCTAATGCTGGAGGGCCCGGGGCAAGGCCAGGCAGAGGAAGGAATCCTGTTGGATGCTGCTCACACCTCCTTTCAGGACCTGCTCAGAAGCTGTGTCACTGGGGGCACAAGAGTCCCAGAGATGGACCTCAGGCGTGACAGAGGGTCGGATCCATTGCGAGACCCAGAAGACATTGAAGTAGACTCTGCAGCTCTTATGAGTCTGCTCTGCACATTACTCAGTGGACGGAAACACCCAATGCTCCACACAGAGAGGAAAACAGCTGCCAACTCTGGCCACCTCCTCCTCTTACACGGCCTGAAATTCCACCACCACCACCTCTTGTTTGTGGGTTATATCTTGCCTTCCACATGCTCCTTCACATGCAATCAACACTCATGACTCCAAAAATATATATCTATCCCCATCCAACCCATTATTATTACTGTCCAGATGGGACACCAAGACTCAGAGAATTTCATTAAGTTGCTCAAAGCTCTGCTCTTCGTATGTCCACAACTCAGGTCTTCTGATGGACCCAACACTTCCCTGTAACCCACAAGGCCACCCATCAGAGTCATCACTGAAGATCGTATGTCAAAGCGGGATGGGGGCTAAGTCTAGAAGACCCCATGACCAATGCAGTGGTTAACTGGGAGGAAAGGAAGCCTCCTAGCCGACTAGAGTATAAAAACTAAACAATTTTGGACTGTCATCACCTCCATTTACCTTGATGTTTTGCATGTGTTGGGAGAGGACCCTTTCCTTTAGCCCAAGGAGGTGGCACAACTGAACAAGTTCTCGGTGGCCAAGGGATGATATAAGGGACAAAGTAGCAAGCGGGGAGGGTGACCCAAGTTCATCCCTGCATTCGTTCAACAGCACTTGTTCAGCTCCTACAACATACCAGGAACCCATGTTGCAAGGGTGCACCGTGACTAAGACAAAAAGATTTTGATGTCACAGAGCTTACATTTAATAGGGAGAAGACAGACAGTAAACAGGAAAAATAGTTATTTTCAGATAGGGTAAGTCCTTTAAAAAAAAAAACAAAAAAAGGATAGTCATTTCATACAGAGTCACTGCGGGGGCAGGGCATTCCCTAGCTGTAGTGGCCAGTAGAGGTGTCTTGAGGCTTGCCGGGAGGGTAAACAAACAACAAGGAGGAAGCCACCTATGCAGCGATTTGGGGAAAGAGCATTCTAGGGCAAAGGCAGAGTGAGTGCAGAAACTCTGAGGAGGGGGCAGACTTGGCAAGGAAAAGGCAGAAAGCTGAGCAGCTGGAAGACACTGGGCGAGCAGGGAAGTGTGAGTAATGGGGTCTGAGGGAAAGGTGTAGGGTAGATGACAGAGGGCATTCAAATCCAGGGGAAGGAACGGGAATTTCATTCCAAACGGTATGGGAAGCCATGAAAAGGTTTTAAGCAAGGAAGTAACACGATCAGTTTATCACTGACAAACTCAGTCTGGCTCCAGGTGGAGAATGGTTTGTGGGTGGAACAGGAGACCTGCAGGAGTTCCTTGAGGGGTGATGGCAGCCTGGCTCAGGTGATGCAGGTGAAAACAGGTCATCACTGCTCTAGTAGGGCTTGCTGGTGAATATGGAAATGAGAGGAATATTCATAATACCTCCTTGATTTTGGCTTGAGCACCTGGGTGGATGGTGGTGTCATTTTACTGATATGGGGAAGGCTGGGGAGGAACAGGGCAGGGGAACAAAGGAGTCAAGAGTCCCGTTTGGGACATCAAGGGCAAGGCTGTCTGCAGCGTCTGCCAGGGTTGGTACGGGAGGGGATCATGGAGGGAAGTGGCTTACAGAGAAGCTAGCTGTGTGGTCTGCAGAAAGCATCTCATTTAAATGCTCCAAGAGGATGCTAATGGTATCCTTATTTTCTAGATGAGAAACTGATTCTCAGTACCTAACATGAAGTGAAGCTAAGATCTGAACCTAAGCCTGCAGAAAGCCCCAGAGGCATCAGGGCCCTCTGCTTGTGCCAGCCCGCACCAAGGGACCTTGGCTGGAAGAAGGGGATGCCAACTAAAATATTTTCCTAAGGGACCTAGCATTTTACACTTACTTTTTGCGAAAGAAAAACTATCACATCAAAGTTTCAATTTTACTAAAGGGAAATTGCAAATGCTTATGAAGTACAGGCTAGTTTGTAAACCTCATAAATTTATAGCCAAAATTAATAATATTAAAAGAGTGGAAATGGCAAAGGATATTCAGCATCAGTTATTTAGTCCCTAGCAAGGAGCCCTCTCTTCACTCAGGTTATAAAGAGAATCTTGGGCACCCAGTTATGCAAACCAGTGAAGTTATGCAAACCAGATTCCTCACTGTCTGTAATGCAGGTGTTTCTGGTGCCCCGTGGGAGCTGCTGCTTTATTGAGGGATAATGAGCCTCTGTCCTGGTCTACGGTGTAAGGCTATGCTCACGAAGGGGTGACCATCATTGTATCAGTCATCCGGGTAACAGGTGGCTCCCCAAACAGGTCGACAAATGACACAATTTCACAGGCAGGAGCGGGGACTCCCATCACTCTCTGGGCCTCAGTCTTTATGCCTAAACTTTAAAGGGTCTCTAGAGTCTAGCCAGGGGTCAAAAAAGGACAGTGGTCCTGGCAGCACAGTTGGTGTTAGACTGGAGCGTCATCTATCAATGAAGTGAAATAAACTATAACTTGGAAACCACATTGACTTGTTATAGTAACTCTATTTATTTTCCTTTTATGACCTCCAGGCCCCAGGCAAAGTCCTACTAAAATGTCCAGCTTTGTCTCAACTGTGCTATTAGATATTAATGGGCAGTTGTAAACGCACTCTTGGGCTGAGGTTCTAAGGAAGATGCATTCCGTCCTCGGGAGCCAATGTGGCCGAAGCTGCAGTTATTAGCAGGAGAAATCCCAATCTCTGGGTGAGGGTTGAGGCTGCAGGAGCTCAGCGCCCCTCCTCAAGTGGAGGTTCTTCCTCCAGAGCCAAGTCTGAGCAAGGCCATCGTTCCCTGACCAAGCAAACCCTGCCATCACCTCTCAGGAGCTACTCTCCCGGACACCCACATGCCTGCCTCCCCGACTTCTAGAAGCTTTGGGCAAGAATTATCATCTCCATTTAGCAGATGAGGAAACGGAGGTTCAGAGAGGTTAAAGGCCTTTCCCAAGGTCACAGAGATTGTTCCAGGAAAGGGGTGATCAGCATCCACATCGAGGAAGGATAATGCAATGTGGTAAAGTGTCAAACGGGCACAGAAAAATGAATTGAAAAGAAATGAAGCAATCTCTAAGTGAACAATGAACAAGATTCGGTCTACAGTGAAAAATCAATGAGGCAAAATGCTCAGCCTGTAAAGATCGATGAGGCAACCGACCAATGACCCGTATTCCCACCTGAATTGACACCCAACCACATCACAGTCATGTCTGTATTTGCCCAGACCAACCCCCATGCCACCTGCCGGCATATTGCCTGGGTACCAGATTCAACCTCCACCTGGGCACCTCCCCTGCACTGATCTGAACAGCATCTTCAAACAGCCCTGAATGGTAGCTGATGGAGTCTGCACACACAGGCTAGAGAAAGAAGCCCCTGGAACAAGGAGGTAAGGTCAGCTTCTGAGAGTTAATTTAGTACCAATCAAGACATCCTCACGGAAGCACCAGATATCTGCAGAAGCCACCTTACAAGGGCAAAGTATCCCCAAATCACTAGTGAAAGAGCAGGGAACCAAAGCCTACTCAGGGTGACATGGTTTCTTCCACTAGACGAGAATGTAAGTCAAGAAGGCTGTAATCTAAACAGTCTGAATAAAGAAGGCATTAGCGGGCTTCCCTGGTGGCGCAGTGGCAGAGAATCTGCCTGCCAATGCAGGGGACACGGGTTCGAGCCCTGGTCTGGGAAGATCCCACGTGCCGCGGAGCGGCTGGGCCCGTGAGCCACAACTACTGAGCCTGCGCGTCTGGAGCCTGTGCTCCGTAACAAGAGAGGCCGCGATAGTGAGAGGCCCGCGCGCCGCGATGAAGAGTGGCCCCCGCTTGCCGCAACTAGAGAAAGCCCTCGCACAGAAACGAAGACCCAACACAGCTGTAAATAAATAAATAAACAAATACTTTAAAAAAAAAAAAAAAAAAGAAGGCATTAGCCAACTCGGGGTGGTTGGCCTGGAGCAAAACGGCAGGAGCTGCTGAGTCTTAATCTCACACCAACCAGGGAGGGAGAGAGCGCGGTGGTGGCTGCCAGACATGAGTACGGGGCTCGCCCACCGGGAGGCGTGCTCAGAGGAGGGACAGCAGTTGGCCACCAGGCTTCTCCACGGCACAGATGACGTGGTTCTCAAAAACACCAGACTCTCGGTTGCAATTCCACATTCCCCCAGTGAGCCAGCTGACCCCCCCGGTTCTTTCTTGCTGGGATATCCCCCAACTTTATTCAGGAGTATACCCTCCATATGCAGCCCCACCTCAGAAGGGGGCCGATCACAACTGGAATAAGCCAGTGAATCCCAGCCCCACTGGGTAATCATGATTGGATTAAGCCAATCATGGGGGTCTCCTTCCCCCTGCCAGTGATAAGTTTTAGAACAGCCATGAGACTCAAGCCTGGCCCACTGGACCAAATGGGAAGCCTGCTGGGGACTTCATGTGGAGGAGTGCCACTCTGCCTCACTTGCCCACTACCCTTCCTGTCATCAACTGTTGCAGGCTCCTCCTGACCGTGAGGGGAGGCATTACCAACACAGCCACCGTGGCTGAGCGGAGAGAAGAAAGCCCTGGGGGATGAGGATGATGTTGAGTCACTGAACGATCCAATCCTGGAGGCGCCAACCTGTGGTCTTCTCATGTGAGATGACCATTCGCTTATTGTTCACGTTATTCTTGGGTTCTGTAACAGCAGCTGAAGGCATCTCATTGACTCACCCAGTAAACCTTCAGGTTACAGAGGTGCTCTCCAGATACCATGCTACCATGAAGCCAAAAAGGGTGTCTAGGAGAGCAAGCACCATTCTTCCATTAACTAGATAGAAACAGACCCCACTACAATCAATAAGATGGCGTTTTACATTCAATATCAATATCCCAGAGAATTAGAGTGAGTTAGTCCTGAGAATCTGTCCATCTCTGGATACACAGGCAAGGCAGACCCTGGTCCATGGTAACCCCACCCTGGGAGACCCTACCTGGAAGCCACTGGCTGCCTGCATGTTGGTGTCACCTTGTTTAATGGCAATTGAAGGGAATGATGGGAAACACATGCTTCCTTCCAGCCCCACCTACCTTACATCCACTCAAGTCCTTTATCCACTCGATGTGTTTGTGTCCTTGTCTTTAAACAAGCTACATCTTACCTAACTCACAGTGTTTTTGAGAGTAAAATGAAATCAATATGAAGAAAACAAAGTGATATATAAACCATGGTACTTTGGATAAGAAGGCAGTGTGGGAAATCATCTCAACTTCCTGTATATCCAGAATCATCTCAACTTCCTGTGTATCAGAATCACTAGGGGAGATTTTTATAAAGCACAGACACCAGCATCCCACCTCCAGAAACTATCATCCAAAAGATGTGGGATAGACATCGGTATTTTTTAACAAGCAATAATTATTTAAAATTAATTATAAAATTATTATTAAAATATTGTTTTTTTATAAAAGCAATTATCACTTGCTTCCCAAGTGATTATTCTAATATGCAGCCAGAATGGATGAGAACTGCTGAGAGCTGATCCTATGCAGGTGAGGAAGCAAGCCCAAGGAACAGAACGGGCCACTGGGCATCAGCCTGCACCACCCACAGAGCCAGAACACAGGCAGTCTGGGCTCCTGAATCCCAGATTAGGTATCTTCCCATTATGCTTCAGTGTCAACAGCAGGGTATTTAGAGCACTATTATTAACAGAGAAAGCAAAGGCAGGAAGAAGGAATTATAAAGGGTCATTAGGAAATGTTTGGGGGTGATAGGTATGTTTATTATTGAATATATTATTTGTGAATATATGGTTTCACAGGTGTTTACCTATGTCAAAACTCATTACATTGTATACTTTAAATATGCAGTTTATGCTGTATCAATTATTCCTCAATAAACTGAATTTTTAAAAAAATAGACTAAAAAAGACAACCTACAGAGTGGGAGAAAATATTTATAATTATCATACTTCTGATAAGTCTAGAAAATATCGAGAAGTTCGACAACTCAACAACAAACAACCCAATTTAAAAAATGGACAAATGACTTGATGAGACATGTCTCCAAAGAAGATATACAAATGACCAAGAAGCCCATAAAAAGATGTCATAAGGGAAATGCAAATCAAAACCACAATGTGATACCACTTCACACCTACTGGGATGGCTAACATCAAATGGAAAATAACAAGTGTTGTCAATAGTGTGAAAAAATTGGAACCCTTGAATACTGTTGGTAAGAATGTAAAATGGTGTAGCTGCTGTGGAAAACGGGTGGGTCCTCAAAAAGCTAAAAATAGAATTACCATGCAATCCAGCAATTCCACTCCTAGGTATATACCCAAAAGAACTGAAAACAGGGACCCGAACAGAGATACATACACCAATGTTCATTTTAGCCAGTGTTCAAGGGCCAAAAGGTGGGAACAACCCAAGTGAAACTTGACTCCGCATCACAGGATCCCCTGGAGAAGCCACACCGAGCTTCTGACTGGGTGGGTCTGGGGCAGGGCTCAGTAACGTGCATTTCTAACAAGTTCCCAGGTGACAGTGCTGCTGTTGCCTGGAGACCACACTTTGAGGACCACCGATACACAGACTCTGGTTTCCCTCACCACCATCTCATGATTCTCAAAATCAAAGATCACACATCCTAGAACCACAAAAGGAGTTACTGGCTGGACCTAGAACCTGAGTTCAGTGCTCTCTGCAGTCACCTACCACCTTCCCTCAAAGCCAATAAATGTCTGAAGGCATAAAAGATGTTTGGATTCATTCCAATAAAATGGTGTGAGGGTGATCTAGAAAATAACTGGCACTGGTATCAAAGAAATCCAGTAAGGAGACAGAAAGAGGATGGAGCAGTAATGACTACAGTCTAGTTTGGGGGTCAAGGTAATAGGCACAAATGTGTAGATGGAGTTGGAAAGAATTGAAATACGGACCATTTTTCCTTCATTCTTATGAAATGAATTACCTCTTATCAAAATGAAAAGAAATTTTCTCTCCTTGCATTGTCCAAAGTAATATGCCTCTGGGCACAGTGAATCACCTGTCACGCGTTCTATAAGAGTCACTGCTTAATGCTCTACACATCTGATTCTCTTCTTTCCTAAAAGCTTATCTGCTCTGATGATGACACTCTCCTACTCAGGAAATTTCAGTGGCTCCCTATTGTCTACAGAATGAAAGATAGACTCAGCTTTGTATTCAAAGACCTCCTCCATCTGGCTTTCATCATTTCCACTCAAATAGAACTCCTCTTCACTGCCCATACATGTCCTGTGCTTTCCTGCTTTCATGCCTTCATCAAATTGTTCCCTTTGCCTGAGATCCCCTTCTCCTCCTACCTTCTCTAGCACTACACTTAACAAATTCGACCTTGGACAAATTACTTATTCCCTTTAGGCTTCAGTTTCCTCAACCATAAAATGGGGATGAGAGTAGGACCTGCCTTCTAGATTGTGGTGAGGAATAAACGAGGCAGTCTGTGTAACTGGTTACCACCATCACAAACCCCTCTTAACCTCCAAGCCAAAGGAATCTCTCGCCTTCCCTGAATTTCCAAAACAATGGGTGCAAATATCAGAACTTATCACTTTCTACTTTGCATTTGCCATGATGTTTATCTTGTATTCACCTGGCAGCTAAATAAGCCCTAATGAGGTGAAGATATGCTTCTTATGTATAGTTCAATGCACAGGGCTCAGCACTCAGCCCAGTGCAAGTGCCCACAGGAGTTGGAAGGACATATGATCAGTTTCATGAGACCTTAAATGGACCCTAGAATGCCCCTCCCAGTGCTCTCAGCCCCATCAGATGTAGCCAAATCCTTGGGCAGGACATAAATTCAGGAATCAGATGGGTGCAAGGCCTCCAATATGAAAAGATTTAACTTGTCCTGTGAACCAGTCGCTGAGCTTTGGAGAAGAGTCTCCAGACACCCCTGTTCAAAGAGTTCCCCCAAATCCACAGAGGCCAGCCTCAGCCCAGTTTTCTACTCCCAAAGCATCTTCCAATAATTCAAAGATTCCCTTCCACATCAGGAGTCCCTTGTGCTTACTTAAAACAAAAAAACCTTGGCTTCACAAGAAAACCATTGTTCTCTCATTTGATGCTTCTCGGCCTCTGTTCTCCTTGCGCTCTGCTAGTCTATGAAGCTGCAGGTGCCCTGCCCACCTAGGGGACTTCAGACTCAGTGGAGTCTGCGAGCTTCCTCCACACACAGGTGGCAGGCCCAGGCTCCCTTCCCCACCGGCTGCCAGCACCTCGCCTCTCCTCCGCTCACTGCCTGCCTCGCAGCCCTGGTACCAACACCCCAGAGCAACCAGCTCCTTGAGCAAAGCCACATCATCTTGGGACCCCAGAACTCTGGTTTGGTCCCACTGCCTGCAGAGCCAAACCCCTGTGGGGTTGTTCTAAGGGACAGATTAAGGGGATTTGTTTGTTTGTTTGTTTTGGCAACTCACCAAGCAACAGAAGCAATGAGACTGAAGGACACTCCTTTGCTGGGGGAGGGGAAAGGTTGAAGAAAGGGAGCCTGGGAAACAAAATGGCCACTCAGTGGTGACTCCCAGGGCTGAGCTGACTCAGAAGAAATGGCCGGTAAAGAGGAAGCCACAGCTTGATGTGTGTTTGGGGGGGTGGGTGGTCTGAAAAGGAAGGGGGAGCAAGAGCTCACAATGAAATGGATAACTGGTCAGCATAAACAAAGAAAGGATGCAATACTTCTCTCTGCTTGGCTGGAACAGGGATACCTAGCGAGATCCATCAGCAAGCCTATTCTTCCCTGACCCTAACCTAGGGCTCCTCAACTGACCTGCCACAGGGTCACCTGTCCTACTAATTCCTCCCACCATCAGACTTACTCCTGCTGTAGGGGTCCCAGTAAGGAAGGAGCATCTCATCTTCCAGCAGAGAGAAGCATAGCCTCCCTATGCTAGTGTCCCTACAACAGTGCAGAGGCGAGAGTCTGGCTACAAGGGACATCCCCATGGAGAACATACGAGTGTGCACGTGTGTACAGACACAGCATGGGGGAAAGGAGGTATGGAGAGAGCAAAGGGAGGAGGATGGAATCTTCAGAGTGAGAGTCAGGAGTCAGAGCAAATGGGACAGATACCGGGTTGGCTGGCGTGGGAGGTCTTTTATTTTAGTGGTCTCTAAAATAAGGAGATATAGGAAGAAAATACTAGAATTTCTATTTAAATATACTTTTATCTCAAAAGAATGAAAGTTAACGGCTCTACTAATATTCGATATATAGAACCGGCATGACCCTGGGGTTGATATATCAACAGGCCTGTGTCCTGCAGGGGACAGCAGGTGTCCTGAGGACAGAGTAGGGCTCTCATAATGCCAAGGGACTGAGGTGGTCCCCTCACACCTTAATCTGCCAGCAGTATGTGCAAGATACTGCCGCTCATCTGTGCTAAGGTGTTTTATGATGTACTGCATTATTTCTTTTTAACCATCCAGTGTTTTTAAAAACGGGCAAGTGACTTTAAAAGATTCCTATAAGAAGAATATAGCTAGAAAATAATGCAAATAATGCAAGTGCTAGCAAGCAATAAGAGAATGAAGAGACGATCCTTATACTCCCAGCACAAACCCTTCGTCACCCACATTACAAGCCACAGGGTCAACTAACCAGTCCAGAAGTCATTCTCTTCTCAAAAAAAAAAAAAAAAATCAAAATTATTAGGAAGACTATTTTGATACCTGGGTTTATATTCACCACCATGAATGCATCATGAATGCTGACCCTCCCCATAAGTGCTGATTTACTTTGAGATACTGCATTATGGATGGCAACGTGCACCGAAACATGGCAGACCACAGTCCATGCCCCGCTCTGCAGAGGGGGGGCCCTGGGTGGGCCGGGGCAGGGAGGGCCTGTGATCTGGCTGGTGGGCTTCAGTGGGAGAATGAGGAAGGAGTGGGGTTACACCCTCATGGATCTCAAGAGCCAGCTCTCTGTAAAGGCCTTTGGGCTGAGACCAACCAGCTGACTCACTTCTCCTCCCACCCTCTTCCGCCTATCATCCGCAGAGCTGGGGCCGTGAAGGAAAAGGGAAGGGGTCCCTTTCTATTCAAGCGCTCCATTCATCTCATTTACCTTCACAGCAGCTACCCTGTGGCCCACACCCCACTGTGCCAGCGGTTCACCCAAGAGAGCCAAAAAAAGTGTGATGTTGCGAATGAGGACCCAGGTCCCTTTGCTCCCTGACTCTGCTTTGTTACTCGATGGACAGCCTCTCTGAAGGCCTCACAGCCAGGAGATTTTCTCTGTGACTGAAAATCAAAGCACCTTCCCCTTCATATTAAGAGAAAATTACCGAGCCCTCGCCACACGCCCAGCACTGGGCTGTATGTGTGACCCTGTCACCTCTGGTAGGCCTCACCACAGCCCCTCGAGGTAGGTCTTACTCTTGCCCTTTGACAAGGGGAGAAACTGGGGTTCACAGAAGACAGGCAGTTTTCAGCACTGGAACCCAGACTCCATCCCAGGCTCGGAACCTCTGCTCCCCACCTCTCTCTGCTTCTCAAGATCAGGAGTGCCAAGCCTGAAGAAAAACTTGCATCTGTCTTGTGACCTTGGACAAGTCGCTCTCTGAACCTCAGGCTCCCAAGTATAAAACGGGGCCCTAATAGCACATACCACGTGGGGCTTCTGTGAGGATTAAATGAGTGAATAGGTGTAAATGCCTTGAAAAGTGCTGGGCACACACAGCTGTCATATCAGCGTTCGCCATTATTATTGCCATAATTCTTGGGTTATATTGCTCTCCCAGGAAGCTCAGTCCCTCCTCTTTTCATTCCCAATGAGAAACTAATCCTTATCATTTTATCCTGACTCTTGCGCCAGGCCTGGGGAGCAGCTGTAGATCACAGAGGGGAAAGACCAAACCACCACTCTCCCCTCCTACCCTCACCCCTCACACACCCCCTGCCACAGCCAGGTCTTGACCAAAGGAACCAGGATGTGGACAGAGCAGAATAAAGAAGAAGAGGGCTTCTGGACCAGGCCTCCTTCAGCCCCTGCAGGGTCCCCACCTGGCACAGCCAGCCTTCTCCTCCGAGAAAGTCCGCCCAATATGGGCTGCTCCACCGGGGCTCTAGCCATCAGGAGACTAATTAGGCAGCCAGTGCTTGGGCAAATCAGCCCACAGGACCCAACATGAGGCAGCTGCTGAAAGATGCTGGAAGGCTGCAATCCCAGAGCCCTTCCAAGGAGTGGCCTCGTCCAGCAGCTGTGGCGGCAGCGCCAGAACTCATAAGCCATCCCCCAAGTGAGGAGAAGCCGCCCCACGGAGATGGGGGACTTTGACTAGTCGGAGGTCCTAGTTCCAAGAAGTTAGCCGGGGGGCGGAGGGTTGGTGGGGGGGAGATACTCATGAGAGGAGTGTTTCCGAAGAAAAGCACATTTTTTGAAAATGAACGGCGGAGTTCCCACTCTGTGTCTCAGACGCTGCTTCTTGCAAAGGAGAGTTACTAAGTTGACTGTACTCTCAGAGGTATCAGGCTGCTTAAAAAGATGAAAAGGAAAACAAGCAGCTACAGAGGACCAGGAAGTCTTGAAGGGACTGGGGATGTTTAAGCTGAACTTGGGGGCTGCCACTGGGAGGAGAGAGTGAGCTTTCAGGATGACTCCAAAGGGCAGAAATAGGACCTTGGGAGCAGAGGTAGACTTCGATCCCCTCTGAGTCCAAGGGACCAGTCCAGCAATGGGCTGGCCACCCAGACATGCTCAGGCAGAAGCCAAGTGTCCATGTGGCAGGGATGTTGTGCACAGAGGCAGAAGGCTGGACGAAGTGATGCTGAAACAAGCACTTAGCAGCATCCGGCACCTACTAAGCACTCGGCCTAGGAGAGCTTTTATAGTCATTGTGAATCCAGTGAGAAGATGTTGTGGTTCTTTTCAGCCAAAAATAATAAAATCAGCCTTTCAGGAAGGGATCTTAATCCTTCAAGTCCACTATTGCCCTGAATGAGACCATTTTCAGCACCCAAAGTACTATTTCAAGAAAGTTAAGACCCTTTTTAAGGATTTTCACTGGGATTCCCCAGTTTGGGACAGACGGCTTGGAAGAGAATGCCAGGGTACCCGAGGACCAAGGGGCACGTGTGGGAGGGGGAGGTGCATTGGGGAAGAAAGAAACAGGGGCCCAAGGCCCTCTGAGAGTGAGGTGTCAAGTCCACAATGACAGGAAAACCTCTGGAAAGAATGGTAGCTTAAGAAAAAAAAAAAAAGAGTCTTTATCTTGATCAAGCCAGGAGCTTCTGCTGTCAATTTCATGGGGAGGTGCACGGGCAGTGGGGGCCACCACGACCCACATGCTCGGCCTGGACACCCAGCCCTGGATCATTTATCAGATCAGCAGAGGGGAAAATCCCCCAGCACAGAGCAACTCCTCTGCGGGATCCCGCCCTGACCCTGGACCTGCTTGCATTTCAATTCCTCCTAGAAAAGACATCAGACAGTCTCGTCCCCTCTCACTTCCCTTCTCCAGCTCTCCCAGTGCGATTGTCACACGGAGAAGGAGGCAATGTGTGGGAGGCTGGCGGCCACGAGGAGTGGCAGCCGGAGCCCCCTGGGACAGACAGCCCCTGCACAGCTGTGGATGGAGGACACCGCCACCACCCCTCCTCCCAGCAGCCCGGACGTATCAGCCATCCATCCAGCAGCCCCACGAGAGAGGAGAGGGGCCCTGCCGCTCACAAAGGGGAGACACTCAGGCCAGTGAGGTTGTAGGACCAGCTCAGGTTCACAGGCAGGACCTGGTCTGAAGCCCGAGGCATCACCAGCTCCACAAGACTTAGAGGGTACCTGCTTCTGGGTAAGGTGAGTGGAACAGAAGCATCCCTGCAGTGAGGGAAGTCTTCCTTAATTCAGACAAAGCAAGTGCCAGGGTTATAACTGAGCATTGGTGTGAAAGGGTTAAGGGCATGGGCTTTACCTCAGGCAGCCCTGGGGCCCAGGTCTTACTCTGCTACTTGCTCATTACGTGAACCTAAGCAAACTTCTGAATCTCCAAACTTACTTTCTTTATCCATACAATGAAGTTGAAAATAGGATCCAACCCCACAACTATTATAAAAGTGCTCAGCATAAGCTCTGGCACACAGTAAACAGTCAGCAACGATGAGTGGTGGTTATAATATTATTACTGGAAGGACCTCCAGATAGGGAGGGCAAGCCTAGATGCTGCTGGCAGCCGCCCCGCCCAGCGTCCACCTCTCTTCGGGTTTCCCTCGCTTTGCCACCATCACGACCGGCCACGGGGAGACGCTGCTCCCCTCCTAACACCCTGGCCTAAGGGTGGAGGAAAGAAAACCGCTTTCCTTGTTTCCTCTGTGCACAGCTTGACATCGTCAGGAGAGGAGAATAAAGATCCAATAGTCGGCACTTCCCCGGTGGCGCAGTGGTTAAGAATTCGCCTGCCAGTGCGGGGGACCCAAGTTTGAGCCCTGGTCCGGGAAGATCCCACATACCGCGGAGCAACTAACCCCATGTGCCGTACTACTGAGAGCCACAACTACTGAGCCCACGTGCCACAACTACTGAAGCCCACGTGCCTAGAGCCTGTGCACCACAACAAAGAGTAGCCCCCGCTCGCCGCAACTAGAGAAAGCCTGCGTGCAGCAACGAAGACCCAACACAGCCAAAAATAAAAATAAACAAAATAAATAAATTTATTTTAAAAATAAATAAATAAAATAAAAAATAAATAAAAAGAACACTCCCTCTTTCTAATCTTTAAAAAAAAAAAAACCCAAGAGTCACACAAAATACAAGCACAATAGAAATAATTAATGTTCCTGAGCACAGGTCTCAGAATCTGCAGTGACACATCCTAGAGGGCTTCCCAAGCTCCTAGCCCCTGCCTGTCTCCCTGTGGCCGCTGCCACCCCATCACCCACCTTCCCCTTCTCTCTCCTACTGCAAGGCTCAAGGACCTCATTACGGCCTTCTCAGGACCCTGCCTCTCCATCCAGGGCTCAGGGACACGTGGCGTCTCAGTAGGTTGACGGTGAAGGCACAACCCAAGTGAGACTCTGTCTCCTGCCCTAGGGACTGAGCCCTTCCAAGGCTGCATGGAACATACAAAATCCCTTGATGTGTGGATGTGTGTTCTGTGTGTGCATGGCGGTAGGGGACATACTCTCCACCCGCCTTCTCAGAGCATACAATACACTGCAAATTAGTGGGAGTTATAAACTGGAAGACTTAAGTCCGTGGTTCTCAGCATGTGGTCCCCGGAGCAGTAGCACCAGCACTTCCTCAGGCCCATCCCAGACCTACTGGATCAGAAACTCTGGTGGCAGGTCCCCACCATCTGGGATTTTCACAAGCCCTCCGGGAGATTCTGAAGCACGCTGAGGTTTCAGAACCACTGACCGAACGTATAGTCCAACTAGCTGCATAATCTTGAGTCTTTGCATCTCTAAGGTGGGACTAAAGACAGTTTCATCATCTGTAAAATGGGAATACTAATGGTACCACTTCATTGGGTGGTTGGTTACAAAGATTAGATGGGATCCTGTACGTAACATACTTAGCAAATGGCCTAGCACATTGTAAGCACTCTTAAACATTCATTAATATTGATCTTCCTCCCAAATCTAAGAGATGGGTTCTACTACGATCACTAGACCCTGAGGTCTCAGAGAGTTTTTGAAGTGATTTGTTCAAGGTCACTCAGCTGTCAAAGATATCTTAAGAGCCCGTCTCCCCAGGAAGAGGCACAGGTGTCGAGTGCAGGTACAGTATGAACTACGCTCTCCTTCCTCTCAGACTTGCAGAAGTTCTCAGTCTGGAGCGGCACCCCCTCCCCATGGGCATCCAGAAATGTACAGAGGCTTTTTTGGTTGACTGAGTGCTCCTGGCTTTTAGCACCCAGAGGGACAGGGACGCTCGCCCTGCATTTTGCAAGACGGTCCTGCATAACGAAGAACTGTCCTGACCAAAGGCCCGTCGGCACCGCCATCAAGAAACATCGGCTGCCCCAGGGGTTCACAGCTACACAGAGCAAGACTCAGTGTCAGAGGCTGCCTGCAGAACCCAGCAATGAAATCACAGTAATTGCAGTGAAGGGCTGCAAGGTTCAGGGGACGTGATTCCTGCTGGAGCCCCCAGGACTCCCACATCGGGTGTGCTGAGAGCTCGGTTTTACTCTCTTGACATTTTGTTCTCACTTTGACACGCAACGATCAAAGCCTCCCACCGAACCTACATGAGCCTCCACCTCCAGGACCCAGGCAGACACTGTTCAGCGCTGCGGTACTGAAGATTCTCCAGAAGCTCGTACCGGAAACAGATGTTGAGTCCAGAGACTAGAAGGTATGGTGGGGACTTTTCTTAAAAACTTTGTGCTATTTATTATTTGCCGCTAAGAACGGGAGAAGGAGGAGAGAAAGGGAGTAGAATGTCAGTAAAAAATCCTGGCTGTCAAAAATGCAAGCAGTGGATTTAATCGGTAGAATCAATAAAGGTTTATTTTAAAGGATGCCCAGTGAACAGGTGCTCAGACAGAGGGCGGGGGAGGGAAAGGGTAGCAGCAGCAGTGCACACAAATCACTGGTTTGCCTGAAGCAGGAACAGTGTGTGACTCTCATGAAGTGGGTCGCTGCCCCTAACTTAACACCTCTTCTCCCCTACGCCGCTCCCTTCCTTGAGAGACTTCACCCAGTGCTTTCACCAGTTACCCCTCCCCCCAAGGGGTAGAGACTGATTGTACTAAAACGTTTCTTCTCCCGCAAACCATTAAGCTGTCAAGCCAGGTGGCGGACAAATCCAGAGAGAACCAGAGCTGGAATGCTAAGAGCAAACACTGCCATTATTCTTTCTGCTCTGGACAATTCCTGCTTCAACTTTAGTGGCCCCGGGTCACATTTGGTGATCTTTGGATGCTGATGGAAGAGACATGACTTGATGTAGAAAATAACCAGGGAGATGATGTCTTGATAGAGATGGAGGTAACAAGTAGAGGAGTTTGGGGGCTTTTTTTCATTATTTTCCTTTTGACATCCACATAGGTATCCTATCCTATAATGGCTTCTGGTTGCAAACCCTCCTATACAAAGGAAAAACAACCTCTCCATAAATACCTTGCCCACGTCAGTGAAATAGCTGTGTTACACACTTGAGTACCATTTTTGAGGACACTTTAAATAGAGCATCGTTTGCTGCTTTCAATTTAACATGTGAACGGCAGCCGCTGAGGCAGGCAGAGATGATAAGGTGTGGGGACGGGCTCACAGCTTCCACTGGTGCATCTGCTCAGACTTCTAACAAATCTACAGGCACTTAAGGCATTTCGGGGACAAGCCAAATGCAAGACTCATTCAACAAGTAAATGGGCACTTGCTATGCACGTGCAAAGCTAGGCGCTAGGCACGGTGGGAGACACGAAAAGAAGATGAAGATCCTCCCCTAGATGAGATGGGCTTTGCATAGAAATTACAGTAGTTCAAGGAAAAATGGTATAGGTAAACTACTATCGCTTCAGAGGAGGGCTGGGTGGCCTCAGTTTTTTCTTGTGTAGAAACCCCTGGTGAGTTTTAGGAGGATTAAATGAGCTCGTGTATGATGGGCACCAAGAACAGCGCCTGGAACAGTGCCATAATGACAGCAGTCGTCAAGGAAGTAGAATTGACATTGCTGACATTAAATGATTTTTTATAGTTTTAATCTGTTGGGTGGTAAGAAAAGGAGGATTATCAGATAAAGCTTGATAAATAATAGGTAACACGTGGACAGGCAAAGATGAAGGAGTAGGGAACAGTATATACAAAGGTAGAGGTATAAGAAAGTTGGGGACTTGCTTGAGAAATCTTAAATAAAACAATGTGTCTTCAATATTTTGCATGTATGTTATGACATGTCTGTATGTAGATTTCTTTTTATTCATCCTGATTGGAGTTTGTAGGTCTCCTTGAATCTGTATTTTCCCATTCTATCTCTTTCTTTGTAGAAATCCAATTAAATAGGTAAGACCTTCTCATTGTATCCACTATGTCTCTTACCCCCTTTTCTGTACTTTTTATCTTTCATTTTGGATAGTTTCTTTATCCCTGTCCCCTACTTCATAAATTATCTCTTCAGCTGTGTCTAAATTCTTTTAAAACCCATCCGTTGAGTTCTTAATTTCAGTTGCTGTACTTTGCAGCTCTGGAATATCTTTTTGGTTCTTGTTTCAAATCTACTATATATGCTTTATAGTTTCTAGCTTGCTGCCAGGTTTTTTAATCTTGTCTTATTTCTACTTGAAAACAGTAAGCAAGGTTATTTTAAAGCTAGCGCCTGATAACTGCAGTATCCAGAAAACCTGCAAGTCTATTGTTTCTGCTGGCTCTTGTTCATGTTTACACATTTCCTTGTGTGCTAGCTTATCTTTGATTGTATGCTGAACACTGTATTCAAAGATTTGTTTGCAGGAATAATTTGATAACTAGGATAATGTTATCTTCCTTGAGACAGTATTCTAATGCTTTGCCAGGTGACTATCTTGCAATACAGTATAACATTAATCCCATTTTAGGAACTGAGATTCTTCTCAGCTACTCAAGTGGTTCAAAGCTGGACTTCAGAACTTGCAAGGGCTGGTTTACTTATAGTCTCAACCCCAAATACTCCCACCTTGATAGGCCTTGAACTCCAGCTTTTGTCCCCTAATCCCATGAGGCTATGAAATAAAATTTTTAGACCCTCAGCTGCCTCTCTAGAACCAGCAAAAAGTATTACCCCGGCTGGTGACTTACCTCCTGATTTCCATCTTCTTCTAAAATTTGACTCTGTAAAATTCATCACTGTGTTAGCTTTTGTATGTCTTCAAGGATACTTTTGAAAATACCTTTCCTACTTTCTGAGTTTTCCTCAGTAGGTGGGTCAGTGTGCATTACCTAGTCTGCCATTACTAGAAGCAAAGGTCCCATAAATAGTACATGATTTGGCTAGAACGTTGGATTTATGTTAGGGTGGAAGTAAAAGATACAGCCGAATCATAGGCTGATTCTAAAACATGGATAACCTTGAGTGCTAGGTTTAAGAGGAAAAATACTCAATAATAAGGAGCCACTGAAGATTCTTGAGCAAAGGAGGGGGTAACCTGAAAGCTATACTTGAAGAAGATGGATTGGGCACTTAAGTGCCAAACAGATCGGAGGGAATGAGACCAAAATCGGGAAAGAAAGTGAACAGGCTTTATCAAACTCGTAGAGAAGAGGTAAACATATCTGCACAGGGTTGAGGTGGTGAGACTTGGAAGACAGGGCAGGTAGAAAGCCCGTGTGAGTGGGGCACACTGACCAGAAGCCACAGATAGGAATTAGAATATGGAGAACACATCAGATGAAAGAAATCAGGAGGAAAATAGAATATGATTAGTCATTAACTGAGACTGGGGTTAAAGGAGAAGGAAGAGCCAAAGATGCCACTGGGGTTTTGAACACAAGAACTCAAATATGGGGCTTCCCTGGTGGCACAGTGGTTGAGAGTCTGCCTGCTAATGCAGGGGACATGGGTTTGAGCCCTGGTCTGGGAAGATCCCACATGCTGCGGAGCAACTAGGCCCGTGAGCCACAACTACTGAGCCTGCGCGTCTGGAGCCTGTGCTCCGCAACAAGAGAGGCCGCGATAGTGAGAGGCCCGCGCACCGCGATGAAGAGTGGCCCCTGCTCGCCGCAACTAGAGAAAGCCCTCACACAGAAACGAAGACCCCACACAGCCAAAAATAAATAAATAAATTAATTAATTAATAAAAAAAAAACTTTAAGAACTCAAATATGGAGGAATAGTTAAATTGGTACAGCCACTATGGAGAACAGTACAGAGGTTCCTTAAAAAACTAAGAATAGAACTACCAGATGATCCAGCAATCCTATTCCTGGGCATATACCCAGAGGAAAGCATAATTCGAAAAGATACATGCACCCCAATGTTCACTGCAGCACTATTTACAATAGCCAGGACATGGAAGCAACTTAATTGTCCATCAACAGAGGAATGGATAAAGAAGATGTGGTACATATATACAATGGAGCATTACTCGGCCATAAAAAAGAACAAAATAATGCCATTCGCAGCAACATGGCTGGACCTAGAGACTGTTATACTGAGTGAAGTAAGTCAGACACAGAAATACAAATATCATATGATATCACTTATATGTGGAATCTTAAAAAAAAAAAGGTACAAATGAACTTATTTACAAAACAGAAAACAGAGTCATGGATATAGAAAACAAACTTATGGTTACCAGAGGATAAGGGGGGGGGGAGGGATAAATTGGGAGACTGAGATTGACATATATACACTACTAGATATAAAATAGGTAACTAATAAGAACCTGCTGTATAGCACAGGGAACTCAACCCCATACTCTGTGATGGCCTATATGGGAAAAGAATCTTAAAAACAAACAAAAAAAAGAGTGGATATATGTATATGTATAACTGATTCACTTTGCTATACACCTGAAACTAACACAACATTGTAAATCAACTCCACTCCAATAAAAATTTTAAAAGAAAACAAATATAGAGGAATAGAGAATACGGGATCTAAGCCACAACTCTCCCATCCTCCCTGTAGTCCTGAGACAGCTCCAAGAAAGATGTTTGAAGTTAGTGATGGTGGCCACCCTCCAACCCTGAAAACTCCCAGAGGAGAGAGAACTTCAGGCGAGAATACAGAACCTGCCACTGGAATACACCCACTCAGGGCAGCACGTGATCAGGCAGGGGGGACAAGCTCGTGGCGAGAGGGAGGTCACCCCATTTTGTGATTTCAGAGATTCTCTAAGTGATGTTAGGTGACAGCACAATTCTTGTTTGGGGCAAGGAGAAAGCTCTCAGGGCCCTTTGTTAACAGGGACATTGGAACACAAGCCAGGAAGTTCCATAGTAAATAAACAGCACAGAAATGGATTTAAGTGTGCAGAGGGCGAGAGGTGCAGACCTATCACTATGTGACAGGTGGTCCTCAGAGACTCCTAGGACTGTCATCATTGGTTCCACTGAGTGATAAAAAGTGCCCACGAGGGTTAACTTCCCAGGTTCCCAGGTAGAGACTGAATCCGATGGAAATGTAAACCTTTAAACTGTCATCATGTCTTTCTTGGCCTACATGTCTGCCACGTACTACAGATACTTGTCCTCGTCTTCCCTTCCATTTATATGAATGAGTGTCAAAAAGGTAGCCATCTGTGAGGAAATAACTTCTGCTTCTACTGTGGGGATCTGGGAGATGATAAAATAAAAATAAAAATGTTACTTCAGGAAGGGCTATATAATTTCATAAATAAATGACCAAGCTTGGCATCCATCTAAGCCAAACCTGTGCTACAGATGGAGGAGAGCAGGACAGCCGCATCAGGCAAAGCTCACCACGCGTACGTAACCTGTCTGCTCCTGCCTTTTTTATTAATTGTCTGCACCAAATCAATGAGATCTGCAGAAAGCAAATGTACTTTCCTCTTCCTGTCCTGGCCCAGGATTCCTTTCCCTCTTCAGACCTGGGATTTAAGGGCGTGCTAATCTCTCTCCCAATATCCTCTGGGCTCAAAAAATTCCCACTAATTCTCCCAAAAGGACCCTACCTCCTGCAATCACATCTTCGGCTCCTGTGGGCAGCTTTAACTTAACCCAGTGAAAGTCAGAATGTAGGTGTGCTAGAGTGTTGGAAAACCGACTGAGGCAGAGTGAGGCCTGAGCAAAGATGCCCCAGGGATGGATCATAAGCTCCCTGAGGTTGGGGCCGTATCTGCTGATTCGCCACTGAACCCCAGCCCCTGGCACCATACCTGGCTTATAAGGAGACACTCAATAAATACCAGAATTGTTGAACTGAGATTGCTGGGATGAGGAAAGCAAGCCAGGCATCACTTCTCTTCAAATAATTCTTGAATATTTTGCCAACTGAGAGCAAGGCAATGGATTGACACAATGTTTTTCTAACTCTTTCGTTACATAGTCCCAAGGAGGGTCTCCCTCCCCCGGCAAATGTGTTCTTTTTGCCTCTCAAAGGTCTCATTCCATTAGAAAGCAAAATAGCAGTTGGATTTCCAGACTCCTGAGGAAGGGAGGGTTACATGACTTTCCTGTGTTTTTTGCAGGAAAGGAAAGAAGGTGAGGATAAGATTAAGTTGGGATGAAGGTGTTAAGAAGTGTAACAGGATGGACGAGGCTAAGAAAAGTCAAGAGTGTGGCTTCGGTGGGGAGACGCTGGCTGAGCGGCTGACACCATCCACCACAAAGGTATCGGCACTTGTGGGTAAGGACCCAGCAGGAGGTGGCTGGGTATATTCCTGCTAACTGATGGAATAACTTTGCCTATTCAGAGCTAAGGTGGGGGACATGGGAAGGGGGCCACCAGTAACCCACCAACCCTGGAAACTGAATAGTGTTGAGTGGCCAAATCATCTCTAATAACTCCAGTCATCACTAGCTAGTCCAACGGTGGCTTTAACAACTGTCCCCAGTAGACAAGGCCCTCCAGAAGGGTTCACCTGGCTGAGCCAGAACTATGTCCAGTTTCCCTCTGTGATGTTCTGGCCACCACCCAAGGACCGGGGTGCCTGTCCTCTAGCTACAACTTTAGGACTAGTACCTTACCTACTCCCAAAGCCGATCTTTGGAATAAAAAGCAATGGCGGCACTGCAAAGAAAAGGTTTGAAGGCAGATATGTGGAAATGGATGCTTCCAGGACCACAAAAAAATTATAGCATCCAGGAGGGGGTAAGCATTAGAGAGCACCATAGTATGGTTTATTCTCTCAGCTCCTCCCATCTCTGGGTCCTGAAGAAGTCTGAATTCTATTTTCATCCGTCTACCCCAGACAGAGTTTAGGATTTCCTCTGGAAGTTCCTGGCCAATGAAGGAAGCAGTGAATCTCTATGTGTTGTTCAACCCTCCATTGCTTGCTTCCGGTCCAAGCTGGACTACATTCCGGATTCACCTCTCGGACTCTTCAGAAATCACTCTCCAGCTGTCTGGGAAGCTGTGCTTCCATTCTGAACAGTTAGTGGGGAACGAGTGGCTGTTCTGTTTCTCCTAGAAGCCTCAGTGAGGCAAGTTTTGTTTACTAAGCAGAGCCACAAAGAAGGCAGCCGTCTCAAGCCCACACCTACAGGTGCAAAAACAGAACTCAGCTGTGTGACAGATGCTCCATCCCCACCCAAGACCCCTGGGATCCAGGGGAGAAAAAAGGAATGAAATGCCTTTGCATCTGCCTCTAACTTTGAATAGATGGGGAGATTCCACCCTCCTTGGTGGGATTTGCCTGGATTTCTCTGTGGTCACCACTCAGCCTCATGGGAAATTGTGCCTTGAACTCTAGGCCAATATTTCTCAAAGTGTAGTTTACTGCAGCAGAATCACACCCATGGAATCAGAACCTCTGAGGGTGCAGGGAACCAGAAATGTACATAATAGATCTTTAGGTGGTTCTTATGGCATGGGCAGGGCTCCCAAACTCAAGCAACAGCCCTGAGCCCCAGGAAAGTAAGGCAAATAACACAAAGAATATAGTGAGCTGGGCAGAGAGCTTGCAGCTTGGCAAGCTGGAGAGTGTGTCCTCTAGGAAGCAGCCTCTAGCCACCTCCCATGGTTGCCATGTGGGAAGAGAGGCTCCGTGTTCTCAGATATGCCTGTATTTCTACAGACGTGTAAAAACTATATTTTACGTGAAATCTCTCGATCTTTAAATGTTGGCCACAGCAAAATATTCCATGCACCTAAATGAAACACAAATGTGCTTTGGCTCACGGGTTTCCGGTTAACAGTCACGGTTGAGAACCACTGGTCTAGAACCAATTTGAGAATCACTAAACTTTAGGATGTTTCTCAACCATGCCTAGAAAAAGACCCTCCGCTTCCTATCTTAATCGACCCTCAGATGCAGAGGGAGCTGGGGGCCTCCTAGTCCGCTAGAGTGCAGTCCTCTGGTCCCTTCCAGGGAGGAGGAAGAAGATCCCCGTTTCCAAGACCCTTCAAGGGGATGCAGTCTCACTTTCCCACCGTCAGGCCCGGGACAGCTTCACAGCTCCCAGCACAGGAGGCCCACCTCCTGGCTCGGAGCACTCACTGCCTCGTTGAGGTCCTTACTGTTCTGCCAGAGGCCATCGGATCCTTGGAAATTCACAGATTTCAGGCTCCTAGATCCCTCCCTTGAGTTCCCAGACTCTATAAGAGGAATAAAACTGACATGATTCTGAAATACGGTCCCTCACAACACCTAAAACCCATCCTTGAGAAGCAGGAAAGGTAATAGGAACAAAATAACGCAGTGTATTTCCTCGAGTTCATCCTCCCTGCAGCGGCTCTGAGAGGCACCAGTGAAACCCTCCAGAAGCGTCTTCCTGGGAGGATCAACAGAGAGCAATTGCTCTGGCTTTAGCGGGAGACCTGGGCACCAGGGCCCGAGCAGAACAAGGAAGAGGAGGCGAGGGTCAAGGTGGGACACCCACACCCACACCCAATCTCGTGCTTTTCTTCCTCTTCACCTCACACCTCCCCGGGGCCACAGCTGGGGAGGGTCCTTACAAGGAGGTCTGAAGACAAGAGAGAGGGAGGGAAGAGGAAACAGGACATCACACTGACATGGATTTGCTTGAGGTGGTCTTAATCTTTCATCCCCCTCTGTCAGCCCGAGTGGGTTCACCACGCAATGCTGCTGGGTGTAGGAACAGAAAGAGAAAGGAATCCAACACATAGGTCAGATTCAAATGCCCAAATGAAAGCCCAACGCCAGTGGAAGCCATTTGTAAGCTTATCTTCAGAATATAGTATCACTGTCGCCCAAAAGGGCAACTGTTGATTCAGGGCCAGACACTCACCTGGATTCAGGAACAGAAGCAGGCAGACACTGATAACCCCTTGAGTGCCGAGCTTCCTAAGGAGACACTGGAGAGCAGAGGGGAGAGGGAACCCTGTCGGAGGGAATGGCTACAGCACACCCCCCTCCAGTGCCCTGCACTCCAGGGGCAGTGATCTCGCCTTGGGCCTCCTGAACTGACTGACCATCAGGTCCTCCTCGAAACCCTTTCCAGAAGGTTCTCCATCCTCACCCCCCACTCCCAGCACGCTTGGACGCTCTGATTCAATCAGCTTGGGATTAGGCCAGGGAATCTATAATCTCTCAGAAATCCTTAGGTGAATGCTCGGATAAGCAGGGCTTGGGAACCAAGTGGTCAACCCATGAGATTCACAAAATGAAAATATGCAGGTCAACTACCAAACCAGTCCATCCGGTTCTACTATTCAAGGAAAGGGATTCCCCACCTATGCCAACTCCTTACAAGGGACCTGAAAAATACATTTATTTTTCAAATACTTCCTCTCTTGAAAGAATAAACTGAATTATAGCAGGCTAACTCCACGGTGATATTTTCCCTGATTCCAGTTCACAGAGATCATTTCAAGCTGAAAATCCTTTCCAAAAGGAAGACATACGAGGCCACATTCTTTGACAATGCTTGCTCTGGGCCAGGCATTGGTGCTGAGCACTTTACGTGCATCGCGTCACTTAACCCTGTAAGGAAATGATCATGACCCCATTTTACAGATGAAGAGGTGGCCTCAGAGAGGTTTAAGTAACTTGCCCAAGCTAGGAAGTGGGAAGACTGAATTGTACCTACATCTGACCCCAGAGCCTTTACCTTTAAGCCTGCAACATGTTCCTCCCTTCATCCTTCCCACGTCTACATCTCTGCTTGTTCCTAGATCTTTGAACGTCACTTAACAAACATCCCCTCCACGCCAATACAGTTCCTTCAGTCCCTTTGTCAGGGCCCTCCTGAAGGCAGGCCACCACAGTTGCAGGTGCAGCGGGTGGCAGAGGTCAAGAGGAGAGGCTGGGAGCCATATATAGGGCTCCTCCTGGGATTGCTTGATGAGCTCTTTCGGGGATTCTGACTCATGTGTCTACCCTGCAGAAGAGCCAAAGGACAGGCATTCCTGAACCACAGAGAAGACAGGGAAGGGGTAAAAGCCATCAGGACCCTACAAACACCCACCAGGAGCATCAAATCAGAGGTGAAGATAACAAGAGAGTCTGTCGGTCGCCTGGATTTCTATTCTTTGGGCTGCTCTGTATCTCAGCCTATGCAGTGGCTTGCAAATTAGCCCTGGAGATGACAAGAAACTGGAAAGCGCCTCTCTCTGTAGCCACAAGTACAGATCCCAAGATTGCCACGACCAAATGAGGACAGAAAGCCGTCACTGACGCACACAGGGGCCCCAGGGAGTCTGAGCGTGAACACATCTAATGCTGTCGAACAAAACATGAAACCGAAGAAAACACCCAGCCAAACAGAGCCCTTTGAATTGGTGGCTTCGCTCCAGAATCGTAGATGGGAAGAGCGTGAAGACAGACAAAGCCTCGCTTTGGAAAGGCTCAAAAGAGTTTCTAGGAATGCCACGTCCCAAATCCGGTGGGGTCTGTGAGGGGTTTGGAGAGCCCCGGGCGTTGAACAGCACTTCGTTGTCAGAGTAGAAAGTGGAGTTCTAGGCTCGCCTGGCCCTCGTCTTTCATCAAATTAAAGCCTAATGCGAAATTAACTCAGGGTAGAGTGTAATTCTAACTTCAAGATGACTGAGAAAGGATTTTTCGATAAGCTGAGGAGCCTAGGGCCATTTCAAGGGCATGGGAGGTTCTTATTTATTTGTTTTTGTAATGTCCCATCATTCTGTATACCTTTGGGGGTTTTGCTTAACGGGGAGAGTCCAGAAGAGGGGGGACAGACTGGAAATAGACAACATTGCCAACAGTGGGCGAGCCTGACGGTGAACGGACACTGGGCAGCCCGGGTTCTGTTCCCACCACCCATCCCAGAAACGCCTATTCTGACTCAGCGTTGGGCGTGTTCTCGCCAAACACCGAGACCAAGAATTCTACAGTGCTTTCCAATAAATACCCAACCTAGCTTTGTTCAAAGCTAGATATGGGGCGCAAAACCACCCATCTGTTTCTCCCTAATTTGCATGAGTAAAATGTAAGCTCATCACTACCACACCCAGGAAAAGTGGAATTTCAGAAAACCTAATCTTCCCTTTCACAAACTATTTAGTAACTACTTACTCCCTCTGTCTCAAAGCAGAGCAGAACTCAGTTCAGCCACTGGAAATGGCTCTAAATGTGTATGCACATGAGAATCACCTGGGGAACTTTAAAACATGGGATGCCTGGGTCCCAGCCCCAGTGACTTTGGTACATTTGGTCTCTCCTAAGATCTGGAAACCTGGAACCACAGACTCTTAAAAAACCTTAAAAGTGAATGGACACTAAAATGCCCCTGGGGGCCGATTTCCTTGATTCTGGGAGGAATTTGCCTGAACCAATAATACCCCCTTCGGCGTTCTGGAAAATGGTAAAGGACGTTAACTGCAGGAAGGTGTCCTGAGCAGGCACGTGAACTGCAATTTGGGTTAAGTCCCTGCTACATCTCTAATATACCCTGGTTTTCTGTTTGTTTGTTTGTTGAGCAGCATGGGGGCTGGGACTGTTTTCCTAAAATGGTTTTTGAATGCTCGGCTCATTTTCGTGGCGAGGCATGTGAGTTACAGCTTGAGCGTTAGGTGGAGAAAGGAGGAACAAGGGAAGACAGAACAGGTAGACGGCTGAGTCTGGATCCAGGTGCAGCTTGAAGCACTGACCCAGACTCTGGGAACCAGACCGATGCTGGACAACCTTGCTCTTCTCTTGTGGCCCTGTTGGTGCTTTTAGGCCATACCCCACCCCTGTACCCAAGGGGGTGTCCCCTGAAGGGCGTGCACATTCCCTAGAAAGAAAATGAGGGCTGGAATGTGGGTCTTCCATTGGCGCTCCGAGTACCCGACCCCACAGCATAAGGAGACCCTGCCCTTCTTTTGGCAGTGGGGGCGGGGGGTGGGTGGGTGTCAGGCTGCCCAGAAATGAGGCCTGAGGCACCTCGTAAGTAAGGGGTCCACCCTTCCACTGAGAAACAGTGTAAGTTCCTCTCTGTGTTACTTTCCTGTTCCCATCATTAACCTTGACCCATGAGAAAGGTTTCACTCAGAGTTACGGCCTCATCTCTCTTCCTGGGAGGGGCTGGGGGACAGGCCTCATCCAGGCCTGGATTCACGGGGCGCACAGCAATGAGAAGTCAGCGGGCATTTCTTGAGCTGCAGGACGCAACTAGTGGACACTTAAAGGAGATCTGAGTGCAGCTGACTAGTTTCAAAAACATCCTAATTTGGGTTTTATCCAGAATATGACTTTATTTTGTATCAAAAGGCACCGAGTTCTGCTGGACACAATTACTTCCTCCTGCCCCCAATGTTTCTGTCTGAGACTCACTGGGAGGAGGAAGGAGATGGGACCCCAGCAATCCACCTTGGCCCAAGGCTCAAATTCACACACTCCCGCTGGGCGGCAAGGACCACATCTCTGCCCCCAGCCCCTCATCCCATCTCTCATCTGGACCTCAGTCCTCTTCCCCGCTGGCCTCCAGGTCACCTGCACACCACACCCTGTACGTCTCCATTCAGCGTGTCACAGGCACCTCAAACTCAGCTCATCAAGAGCCAGCCCCTTCATTTCTTCTAAACCTACTCCTTCTCCTGCCTTTGATGGAGGAGTGCCACCCAGGTGGTCCTCCAAGCCCCTCAGGTGCCTCATCCAATGACCATCAAGGCCTGCTCACTAACCTCTGACCCACTTCTGGCCCCTCCCCCCCGGCCCTCCCACTGACTCTCAGCCCAGTGCCCTCATCACCTCTTCCCCAGAAGGCAGGAATAGCCCCTAACTGACTCCCCGATTCCAGATTCATCTGCCCCCAGGCCACCTGCCACACCCCTAAGACGGACCTTTCTAAAAAAAATTGAATTAGGCTTCTTCCCTGTCCAACCCCTTCCATAGCTACCCACATCCTAGAGCAAGAAAGAAGTCGAAACTCCTATTTTATTTTGGCTTCCCCCTTCCCCTGTCTGCCACTTCTCCCACCTCCCTTCTCCAGGAGAACGTTGAAATCCAAGTATTCTTCCATGAGTTTCTCCACACTCATAGAATCAAACACACTCTCGGAGCTATATTACACATGCTTTTCTCCATCCCTTAGAAACCCTCCAAGTCACCTGGTTTAGCTGCGATTTAATTTTGGGATGGCTGTATTCCATGGTGTGGAGGTACCATAATTTATTCAGCCATTCTCCTATCAATGGGCATTCTCTTTAGCCCTTTTTGACACAAAGATGGATGCCATTATAAACATCCTTGTACATACATCTTTACATATTAGTACTGTTATTTCCAAGAGGTATATTCTCAGAAGCAGGAATTGATTTTGTTTTATTAGATGTTGCCAGATCACGGTGTGCATTTTTGTAGCCTTCTTCATGGAAGTCCAGTTGACTCCCAGCACAATTAGTGCCACCTTCCTAAGTGGCCTTAACCCTTGACAGTGGTCCAGTAGGTATGCCCTCTTACTAAGGGAGGCTACCAGAGGCAGCCAGGGTGTATATGGCATGTATGACCTGGGAGTGAGACAGAGGACGCCAGAACTATATACTGAGCTGCCATGGGCTATGGGGAAAAGTAGAAGGACGAGGTCACTGGAGAAAAGCAGAAGGGAGGGCCCCCATGCCATAAAAATGGTGCTCTTGGCCAAGCCTCAGTCCTTAACACCAGGGCCATGAGAAATGAATAATGCTGAATCTTCTCAAAATTCCTCTCTTTCCAAACCAATCCATCCCATAATAACGAGGTTTCCCAGCACCTCCCAGCATCCCATATGCATCACTCTGCTTTCCTCTCTGTAACATAAAGACACCATTTAGCCTCAGTGCAAGGAGCCCTGCACCTGCCAACCAAAGGGAAAAATGTCTCCCCAGAGGCTTCTGAAACACAGGTCAGCTCCCTTTGGGAATCTCATGAACTTCTCTTCGGCTTGCTTTTTTCCTTTTTTCAATTTACAACTCCTTTTTGCCGTCCACCAAGTTTAGAAAAGATTTCTTAAGAAAAGTCCATCTTGATCTAAAGTGCGTCACACTGCACACGCTCTCTCTTGGATGGGCAGTGCCCTGAGGCTCTCTTAGCCCTGCTTTGTTTCTGGGCTGGTCTGCTTGGCTCCTGTACATAGAGAGACGCTCTCAGCGCCAGTCCCAGCACTGCTGGGCTTGAAGACCGTAGCCCGGCTGCCTCCGGGTTCCCGTACCAGCTCGGTGACTTCCTCTTTCCTCCTCTCCTCAGCAGAAGTGCCAGGGGGGGTACTGAGAAGCCCTAGGGATGGTGGAGCCACAAGATGGAAGGAACCTGGGTCTCTGAATGACTACACAGAGCAAAATCTGCGCCTCCCCCACATACAAACCAATATTGGACTGCCATGTGTAAACCCACTGATCTTTGGGGTTGTTTGTTACAGAAATCACTGACCCTGACTAATATACCATTCACGAGCAACTCAAGAACAAACAGAACAAGCCTACGATAGAAACGCAATGTCCATCCATTCATCACCTTGAATTACGAAATTCCTGACAGCCCTCCGGGCAGAGCAGCGGGTGTGACTCACCATCGTGCTTGAGCATGTGCCAGCCACCCTCATACACAGTCAGAGCTTCCTGTGAAAGACTGTGTACAGCCAGCCCCGCACCCTCACGGCCACCCTCGAGTTTCCCTACCCAAGTAGTGGAGAGAGCCTGCGATCACCTAAGGAAAGTGCGATATGATCCTAGGTGTCACCTTTCAAAGACTGTCAGCGAAAGTGATTTAAGCCCTGGAAAAACCTTTGTGTCCTTTTAACATCCAAAACGAATCCTCTTCACACCAGACATCAATGTTAAATAAACAGAAATTTCCATTAACCTGCACCTCTGTACATTTATTTTTAAAAAGCGGTGTCACTCTCCCTTAAATGAACATACTAATTAGTGTATTAATAAATAGCTGAATGGAATCAATGAGACATGTAATCAAGGTCTGACCAGGAGTCGGGCCAGGTTGAAGGGGGTTGGAGGGAGGGAGAGGGAGGGAAAGGAATCTTATTAGCAGGTTTGCTGAGGAGGGGAACGTGTAAAGTCAATGTCCCACATGCAACTGAGATGCAACCCAAGTGGCCGGTGTGTGTAAAGCTAAGTGCTTGCCCGCCTCCCCGCTTTGACAAGAAAGCTCCTGGTGAGAGTTAATGAGACTAGCAGGGTGGACGTTAATTGGATCTGGAAAAGCCATTCAGAGATCATGTCCAGATCACAGCTGGCAAAGTTACCCAGAACCTCAGTGCTGGAGATCTGACTCTTAGACCCTTATTTAAAATACTGAAAAATAACAAACTAGGAGGGTTGAATTTGTCTCAGCAAACACTTGCTCTAAAAAAGAAGCCCTGATGGGAGTTATCTGTTTGAGGCTTTCTGTTAGCCTTGCTCCCCTTCCAAATTCCTGGTCCATAAAGAGTAGCTAGAAGTACCTCTGCCCCTGGAGATGGGACACTGGGAGGCCAAGGGTCTGGAGGGCTGGAGACAGCCTTGGGGGTGGAATGGGGCAGACCCTACCTCTTCGTCAGCCCTCAATTTCCTGTAGCACACCTCATAGCAGGAAGGCTCCGGAAGGTGAGAAGAGGAAATTCTTTCGCAAGTATGAGGTTTCCAGCTGACGTGGTGATCTCATTACCTACAAACCCCACCCCACCTCGTTGGAGCTCAGGTTAGCACCGATACCCTAGTTGCATTCCCTCCATCTGGAGACACACGTCTTTGCGCCCCCAAACTCTGAAATAAAGAAACCCAGGTTTTCATTTCCCTGGAGATTAATATCAGGAGTTACACCCTTCTGTACAAAATCATTTCGGCGCCTGAAGCCCCTTCCCCAACACCGACTAAGTGATACTAGGTGAAGTGGAAATTGTGTTCAGATGAAAGAGACTCAAAAAGAAGAAATCTTGCCTTGGGTCTGGCATGGCCCACAACAAGCCCCTCCAGGAGTCGGCGGTTGGCTTGTTAGCCCTGGATGGAGTGCGTGGCCCAGGATTCTGGGGTGCCACAGGGCCCCCCAATGCCGTGAAGATGAGGAGCCTCCTAATTCTGGTTCCTGAAGAAGCCAGTCTCTCTGAGCTACCTCACAGGCAGAAATCCTGCGGCTCTGAACACCTATCTCTAGCACTTACATCCACACCGGATGATCTAGAAGCAGGGTCTACATCCTGAGGTCTGTTTCTGCCAGCCCCAGGTGTGGCCTGTGACCCGCTTACCCTGAGGTCAGCATTTCCTGGAGTGACAGTGAGGAGACAGATAAAAAGGAAGTGTGGGGACATGGGGGGAGGCAGCTCTCAGCCGCTCTTGAGCTATTTTCCACGTGACTACTCATGGTGTTTCGTCCCAGGAGGCTCATAACACTGCTGGAAGGATCTCCTCCCCAGACCCATCAGAAAAGCCACAGGGTGACAGCCGTCAGCTCAGGGGCAGCGCTTCCCGACAGGGCCATGAAAATGCAGAAGGAGGGGCCAGAGGCAACTGTCCCCAGGCCCGATCTCAAACACAGACACCTACAGCTGGTGGTCAGGGGCCTCTCTGTCTGGTATGAGAGGTTCTAGAAAGGTTCCCCTGTGCCAATCAGCATCTTACCCCCTCCACTAAAATGCCTGAAATGCCACCACTGGAACTTTGTTTCTTTGGGTCAAGCACTACATTCTCTCTTCCAGCAATCCACTCCTTACCGTGTCTCCTCCATCACCTCCCTTTCCCTGTGGCCAAGGGGACTCAGGACTAGGCAGAAGAGGGGAGTGGAGAGGGTTCAAACAGCAGGGTCCCACTGGTCTATAAGGCTACTTGGTGAGGATGAGGGAAAGCATCCTCTCTGGTCAGCCCCAGCTTGGTGGGCAGAAGGCATCTTGGTGGAAGAAAAAGACAAGTCTTTCCTGAGCAAGGAGATGCAACAACGCTTGGCCAATGGGACATGGGCAAAATGGCAGCTCTCACTCACCCCTGAGTCATGCATACACTAGAGCCCCAGAGGCCCTGTCTAAAGAAAGAAAAGGAGAGGCAGAAAGGAAGTAGCTTCACTCTGATTGGAGTTCTTAGGAAAAAATGCAATTACTTCCCAGTTTCGTCCAAGGATACCCTTTGGACATATGTATATGTGTGTGTGTGTGTTCCGTATGTGTACATACAGATATATCCATATCCCATATCTATATCTCTATCTGTATCTATATCTATATCTACATACTGACTATTTTCAAACCAAAAATACCAGGACACATGCTCTGGCAATGGCATAGAATATCTGAAGTGAAGTCTATTTCTAGTAAATCTGGGGCCCATGGTCACTACTGATAGGCTAAAGAGTGGAGGATGGCTGTGACAAGGTTCCTGGGGTGACACTGTGCCAGTGAGTGCCTCCTTTCCTTCAGGGACACAGGAGAAGTGACAGGACTTTCCGTGGTGTGTTTGCAGTAGAAGGACTGTCTCATTCAGAGCTGGCCTCTGTTCACAGAGGCCCCACATCTTTAAAATCCACCAACACACTGAAAGTTCCCAGACTCCCCAAGCGTTTGTTCCCTCTCCACAGTGGCTAATCACCTTTCTCCACGGTCAACCAGTGGTTCCTTCCTCCCTCAGCTAGAGTGTTGCCGGGAATAATGCAATGTTCCAAGCTTAACAGTTCGTCAACATGCAGAGATTTTACTGCTTTCAGAGCTGAGGGGCCGGGAGGAATTGGGTGTGCTCTGGCAACCAGGGTGTCTCAGGGCAATGGAATCTGACTGGATCACTGGACACAGGCAGTGAAAACCATGCAGGAAAATCCCAGAGACCCTTACTATCTAGTTTAAGGCTATCTTACCAGGAAATCAGGGCCTGGACCTGAAGACATCTGAGATGGGCTGTTTCCGTAAGTATCTCCCATTGGACCCAGGTGAATATATCCAGGTATGTCAATGCCATGTACACTGGACCCACCTCTCTGGTCTCCAATGGACCATGTCAGCTTTATGACTTTGTAGCAGACAGACATTAGCAGATGCCCCATCCTGCAGTGCTTGACGTAATTATCAGGCAGGCTCCAGGCAATAATTACTCATTAATGGTTAGTCACTGCCCTGAGTTAAAGCCAAGAATCTCCTACTTGCTCTCCCTTAAACCAAATCTAGGGGTCTGGGTGGTAACCTGAAAAAACAGCAACCATTGCCACCGCCTGGCAAGAAAAACACATTATCTAAGATACCACTGAAGGTGAAACATACATAAAAACAGTGTATGTTTACAGGTGTGCATTGGCAAAATGGATGGCTGAACTGAGCACAGACTGAATATATAAACACGGGTGTTAAATTTAAACTCCAGGCAAATGCTGGATCTTCCAAAAATGAAGGAATCCCTACATATGCTTTTAAATCTTTTTTTTAAGAGGCCATACTTCGAAGGAGAGCCAGGATCCATGGGACCAGCCACCTGCCCCTCTGCTCTTCCCATGTGCACGCAGAACCTCAAGGCGGTAGGCACACTGAAGCCCAGTGTTAGAAACAGATGTGACTATTTATAAACCAAGAAAATTGAAGTGCTTTAACCCAGCAGAGAAGCAAGAAGCATAACTAACAAGTTTTAGGTATCTGAAGAGGAGGCAATAATTTTCAGCAACATTGTGAGCATTTAATATGTGCCGAGCAGTGTGTATTATGCCACTTGATTGTCCCAGTAATCCTGTCATGTATTATTTTACCTTTTTAATGATAAGAAACCTGAACATCAGAAAGGATAGGTAACATACCCAATGTCACATAGCCGAGGAGCCAGGGTTTGATGATGTCTGTAACTTACTTTAAATAAAACAGTAAACAGTGTGGTATAATGTATGTAAGTTAGTTTTAATCTACACCCAAGGATGGTTAGTCAACATCTGAAGTACTGACATTAAAAATGCACTCTCCAGGGTTGCTGAGTTGGCTTTTGAAAGACTCACATCAGAGTCTACCCTGAGTCTCTCAACTACACTATCTTGATCAGCACCATTGGGTTTGTTAAAAAGCATAAGAGATGTCAGAAACAATTTTTCAGTGGGAAATTAAGCAGTGTCAAAGATAGATGATTGGATAGAAATACTGTCCAGGCACCTCCGCCCTGTGGTACAAGAATCTGGCAAGCCCAGAGCATTTGCGTCTTGGCTTAGGGCTCCCATTATATTTCATCTTTCAAAAGATTCTGTCCTCTGATCCCACTAGAAGGTAAGCTGAAACCTATAACCAAAATATTGTTGCATCTGCCTCAAGTAAACCTTCCTTTAAATAAACCTCTCAGAGTCATGTTAGGGATTAAATGTTTGTGTCCTCCCAAAACTCATATGTTGAAATCCTAATCCCCAATGTGATGGGATTAGGAGGTGGGGCCTTTACAAGGTAATTAGGTCATGAGGGTGGAGCCCTCCTGAGTAGGATTAGAAGAGGACAAGTGCCCCCCCCCACCTCTCTCTCTCTCTCTCCTTCTCTCTCCCTCTCTCTCTCTTTCTCTCATACAAGGAAAAGACAGTCATCTGTACACCAGAAAGAAAATCTTCACCAAGAACTGAACCATACTGGCGCCCTAATCTTGGACTTCCACTCTCCAGAACTGTGAGAAATGTCTGCTGCTTCAGCCACCCTGTCTATGGTATGGTGTTATAGCAGCCTAAACTGACCAAGACCGTCACTAAGTCAGTGCTTCCCAAACTTTCTCACTTCCTGACACACACACAGAAAATGATAATATTGGTGCTACAGCCTGGAGCTAGAGAGGGCGGGCTTGGGTGCTCTGCCAGCTGCACGCTCCATGCATCCACCAGCAGGGTTGAAGGAACTCGCCATCCCTGGCATACTAGCTGGGAAAGAAGACAGGGTCTTCACTGAGCTTCAAGAACAGGTGACTGCTTCTATGTCCCCTTACTAACAAAGATGGGCACGTGTGGTGGAATCCAGTCTGATACTTGCTTTGTTGGAGGGCTGTAGGGGGAGGAGGCCTACAGCTCTCATCTATTTGTAATCATTGGAAACTGAACCCCAAAATAATCTGATCATTGGGAGTGGCCAAGTTGGCGTAAGCCGGGTTGCAACGCCAGGTCTGTCTGCTTCCAAAGTCTTTGCTGGGTCCTCATGGCTCCATTGTTTCTTGGGCCCAAAGAAGCTTAATCAATGGTTATTTGTCAAACCTACAAGGGACGCTCTCCAGGGAACGCCATGCCAAAGGGTTCTGTCCTTGGTGCTCTACAGTTTCACATTTTTATCAGTAATTTGCATGAAGACACTTATCAGATTTGCAGATGACAAACTCTAGGACTTGTGAAGGTCAAATGAGATACTATGGGAGAAGTCATGTGGTCCCTATTGGTGATAATGACACACAATTCAAAACTATCTTATCAGGCTGGAACAGGGCCCAAACTGGACTCCAAAATGAAACGGAATGTGATAACCATAAGTTCAAAATTTAGGTTTCAAAAAAATATGCTTGGATAAAGTACCAGATGGCAGAAGTTAACATAAAATACGAGTGTGGGAGGCGTATACAGATCCACTGGTTATGGACCAGCAGTGGGATGGAGCTGCCCCTAGATTGTAAGGGAGCCTTTGGCAAACAACCCTGCCACAGGGGCGTCCTGACATTGGGATCTGGCGCCCCTGCCTCCCAGACTCCCACCTTCTCCACACATCAGTCCCAAAGTCAGACGTGGAGTCAGACCTAACCATGCATGGCAGCAATGAGCTCCCAATCCACGTGGCAAGGTCATTAGAAGATAAAGAACCCATTGTGTGCCACCAAAACGGGGTTGCTTGCATCCCCCGCAAAGATGCCCAACTTGCCAGCACAGCCTAGATGTGTGGCTCAGAGAAAAGAGTGGAAAGAGAGTTGATAAGAGCCTGGAATTTAAGATCTTCTTCACACAAGATGGAAGGAATAGGGGGAAAGGGGGAACATAAAAGCAGGCAATTAACTACCAAGGGGCAATCATTTGTCCCCCTGAATAAAAATCTCTTTATTTCCTTGAATTTCACTTTGATGTCATCCTTTTTCTTTTTTCACTTTTGTGAAACCTCAGAACCTTCTGGCCTAAGACCACAGGAAGGCAGCCAAGTTTAATCGGTTCTTCATTTCAGAAAGGAAGTAACAGCAGTTCCTATGTCCTCCCAGGCAATACAGTAAGTCTGTGATCAAGACTCCAACTCAGTAGATGCTTTATTCACAATCACTGAGCAATGACGATTAAATAGAAGATTACACACCAGCACACAGCCACCAGTGCGTGCTGACTTTCCTCTGAAGCTACTTCCCACTTCCTGTGGACTCGCAGTTGTTTCATTATGTGTGATGCCCTCTACCGTCCGACCACTCTAGCACGCCTCTTTCTAAGCTCAGGAAATCAAGAAAAAAACTAAGCCACCCTATTATTGGAGGCAAACAGAACTGCAAATAGGTATAAGACAGTTGCCTGCTTTCAAGAAGCTTGCAATTAAGGGGAAATATGAGAGGAAAATGCTAAAAATACAAGTCAGTAAATCGTATATTACAACTAAATTCTTGGCAGCTTGAATCTGCAGAGAGTTTCTAGCTATACGGCTGCTATCTTGACACAGAAGTTCCTGGGACTGGCTCACGTCTGGAACGCGGACAAGGCTACGTGCAAAATTTGTTAGCTGGGAAAAAACTCTTCCAGGCCTAAAGATTTTTTAAAATTTGCAAATATAAATGCCATTCTTTCAAAACAATATGTGCTGGGGAAATGTTGCTTGCTATTTTTAGGAGTTACTTTTCTCTCTCTGGCCACGTGATAGTCCTCAAGCTTTACACTCGAGCTCTCTGGAACACTCCAAACATGGGCATCTTCAAATTGAAGCAAGAGAACCTCTATTGCATCCCCAACCCTAGACGCCAAGAATATACCGTTTCGCCTAATAATTAAGGGCAGCCATACGTATAATTACAGGTTTTAAAAAATACTTGATTCATTTGTTTTGAAGTATTTGCCGTGAAGCATTGGGTCTTGCTAGTATCGAGTCCTAAGAGAAGGAATGAGGAGGTCAGAATGCACAGCAGCGACCTCCTTGTGAAATCAGGCCTGGGTTTAGCAAAGCTTGCTCTCCCCCACTGCCCCCAGCACCCAGCCCAGGGCCCGGCCACAGTCCAGACCCTCTGTCCAATTCGACACTGCACACGCAGTCGGCAGCTCGAGTGCGTGCACCTTTCTTGGATCTTCTCGTCTGACCACAGAACCAGAAGCCACTTTGACGTCTGATAAGCACAGGTCAGTGGGAAGTCTCTACAGTGACACTTAGCGGGCGGCGAGGTAGAAAAGCAGGAGCAGTGGGGATTCCCTGCGTCTATCCCAGACTCGGAGGCAGCCTTGGAGAGGAATGGGCTCAGCCATCTCCCCCCACCCCCCGACCCCATCTCCCAGCATGCAGAGTCAGGCGTAGAAGATGCCACCAGCACAGCCCCGGGCGATGTCAACTAGTCTATTTTGGTCCTAACCACACATCACTGTGGTTAAATTACTTCCCTTCTTAGGACCCCGGGCCCTGCCCTCCTCTGCCCTCTACTAGGGAAACAAGTTGCCACCAGATAAAGTGGGGAAAACTGCTGAGCTCCCTGAGACCAGCAGCGCAGCTACATAAATATATTATGTACTGAGTGCAGCTGATAACACGTACAAGGGCTGGGTACAGAGGCGTGGCGCGGGAAGAACAGAAACCTGTCATCTCTGTGCAGCTTGGAGAAGGTTAGAGCTCAAAAATACCTACCCTGCCCACTGTTCCCTCTCCACAAGAGAGACCACAGTACAAGCCATTTTGATTAGCTGCTCTGAGACACCCAGGAGCAACCCAGAGAAGAGTGTAGTCCCATTGTTTCCCTTGAAATTGAACTGCAATTTTGCAGCTGAAGATACCCTTTGGGGCTGAACTACCAGAACCCCTCATTCGAGAGGGCCGGTGTGAGCCGCGTCCATGCCAGCTGGATACCTCGACCCGTCGGCAGACCTCCAGCCCCACGTGAGCCTGGTGACCTTCCACAGCAGCACAGCGGGGCTGGGAGTTGAAAGTGTCTGGGTGGACTTGAAGGAGTTAGATATTTTTTTCTCCAAACTCTGCTCAAGACAAATGGTCTATTTTCTAAAGTTCCCACAGTATAAGCACAAGAGCCTAAAAGTTTTGCCACCAGCCACTTCTACATCTCCTGGGCTTAACGGGGACCACTACATGACAAAGCGTCCCTGCAGAATGCAAAGCACTGGACACTGAGACGGTAACTCATCTTTTCCCCACATATCGCAAAGAGGGGGGAAGGAACCCTGCTTGAGTAGCTGCCAGGTACTAGGCTGCTCGTATTTTAATTCAAATACTTTCACCATAAATGTGTGAAGCAAAGTGTGACTACAGCGAATGCAACCTGCGGCCCCCTGGAGACAGACCGTCCCACCTGAAGTCCCATCATGTCCCATCGTGGGAATCATACAAATTTTTCTTGAAGGCTCTCTGGACCAAGCAAAACCTCACAAGTGGCCAGATCCTACCCGCAGGCCTGGATTGTACAGACTGGCCCCTACTCCAGGACACAAAATTAGACAAACAAGATGTTATATTTCTAAAGGGCGAGATCAAAATTTCCATCCCCATCTCTCAGCTCAGGGTGGAGCTTGTGTCACCAAACCACACTGTTTTGAGTGTGTCCACATTGAAAACGGGGTGAACACACCAAGAAAGGGAACAAGCTAATGCCCAGAACAAAGACCTGGTCATTCTCCTCTGCTGAATTCTAATTCTAATTCTGCCTTTATTCCGATCTTATTCTGTAATCGTCTGTGAATGACTCAGCCTTCCGGGACCATGCTTTTTCCATTGGAAAATAACAGAAATCTCCTAAGGCAAGGTGAATGCCTGGATATTTTCAGAATAATCTCAAGCAAAATGTTCAACATAGTATGTTTAATTCAAAACATGAACCACTTGAAAAAATGTAAAATCTATACGTGGGTTTTCTTGCTTCTTTACCAAGCTTCTGCCAGATCCCAAAATGAGCTCCTCTGTCTACCAATGGGAACAGAAGTAAACAGCAGAGTAAAAGCACAGAGATGCTGCTGCCGACACGCAAGCGCCCCACATCCGCTGGCCTCGCCTCCACCCGCAAATCATCCCACGTGCACCTCAATTCACCACGTCCAGAAAGACCACATCCCCCGCCCCTCAACCAAGGCTCAGTCTAGAAATCTATAGCTCAGTGAAGGGTGTCGCCTTCCACCAGCTGCCCAAGCTGGACAACTGCAAGACGTCCCCAAGTCCCCCGCCCCTCCCTCCTACCACCTTCCCCACCATATCCACCATCTGTCCGCTCTAACTCCCAGGGACCTGTCAAATCTGTCCCTTTCTCTCCTTTGCTACCACTTTGGGCAGCCCTCGTCCATGTCTCCTGGATTACCATAATAGCCTCACTTCTGAGTCTTCCTCCACAATGCAAAGCTGGTCTCGTTGATTCCTCATTTGGAAATCCCCAGGCCTCGCCACTGCCCGCCGAATGAAACCCTTATCTGGACGCTTCTCCTGGTCCTGGTCCTGGCCCAGCCTCCAGGGGTGTTTGCATCTGGTCCCACTTCCCACCTCTGCTGTGGGCGCTCACCTCTCCATGCCTTGTCTATGCTGCTTCCTCCCCCGGGCACCTCTTCCCCATGTGTTCACAAGGCCAGTCCCACTCACCCTTCAAAACACCCTTCAAACCACCGATTGACGGCCCCTCCTCCTCCAGAAGAACTTCGCCACATCCTGCCTTTCACATCTGGACGGGCGCCCCTTCTTACACCTTCTCAGGAGGCCCTCTGCCTGCACGGAGCCCACGTCCTACCACCCTGTGTTTAATTATCTATAAACGTGTGTGCTATGGCTACACCAAGCTGTGGGCTCTCTAATAGCAGGAACTGGGTCTTTCATCCCTGTACAGCCAAACTCTTGCATGGTGCCTAGCACACAGTAGGCACTCAATAACTATTGACTAATTGATGGATCGATCAATTCATTGGTTAAATATTCCTTAGCTCACATCTACCTAACTAAAACATGTAGATATATACGTATGGAGCAAAGTGAATGGTAGATACGGAAGGAAATCAAGACCTTTTTCCTTTCTCCGCAGTCCCCCATTAACCTACTACTGCCAGGATCGGGACTCCCCCTCCGGCCCCGGCCTCTGGACTCCTGCACTAACCATTTCCTCCAACGGTGTCCTGCCACCCCATGTGCGTTCCCCCTTCTGACCCTCTGCAAGCCGCTTTTATCACTTACAGCTCTTCACCAGATCAGCAAACACACAGGAGCTGGTAAAGGTGCAATGGTGAGAGGCCTAAGCTGAAACATTATTCTCTCTTACTTGATTTTCTCGAACCTTGCGTGTAAATAGAACCTTCCTTCTGACGCTCACCTGGTCCTTTAATATGCATAGCTACGTTCATCCTCACCTCCTGAGCTTCAGGTCAGGAACAGCAAGGGCTTATTCTGACTTGAAAGAAAGAGAAATTGAGGCCTAGCCCAGAGAAGGAACTTGGCTGAAAGAGATTCAGCAAACCTAGGATTAGAAGCTGGGTCTCCCGATTCCCTGGCCAGCACATAATACTTCTTCAATTGCTCCGAAAATGAAAACCTCAGGATTATTTTGCAGGAGAGAAAAAAATAAGCCTCAAGAAGCTGTAGCCACATTTCTGACAAGCTCCACTCAGAGGGCACTGTAACTTACATAAATGATTTCCTATTACACCGCGATTGTCACTGCAACATGACAGTGCTGCAGCCTCCTTGAAGTGTTCTCTTTGTTGTTTTTCTGTACAGATCCCCCAGAAAGAAGAATCAAATATGGTCCGATAAGGAAAACAAACAACACGGCACCCGCAGACCCAGATTCCCCTTCCGCATGACTCCTCCTGAGAAGGACCAAAGAGAAGGCTCTGAATGGTGCCCCCTGGGCCTGAGCCCTCTCCCACCTGCCCTGTTCCCAGAGTTCTGCTGTGTCCCTGCAAACAGGATTCTTTTTTTTTTTTTTTAAATGAAAGCCAACAGTTTATGAAGAAGAAATGAAGTGGCAATTTCCCAGCATGCCTGGGAACCAATACAAGCTGTTGTCAGGGTCTTCCTTTCAAAGGGTGACTGCTACACTCCTCCAGAGTCAAGAGTGACAGAGCTCCGGCGCTTGACTTACAACTGTTTCATCATGGCAAGATATTTTTAATTTAAAACTCACTGCAGTTGGGTTCAAACTCAGTTGGGACTTGATTTACTGCTAATTCATGTCTCCGATTCCTATAATTCTAAACTCAGTCGCCAAACAGTTTAATGCTGCTAGAATCACCAGCGCTATGCTTTATGAATGGGCGTCAGGGGAATTTTGTTAGTAAGTGTGTGTTAGCAACTGTTATTCACTTTGGAAAAGGAACACAGGGCTTGGGCAAAGCATGGTGAGGCTCTAGAATTGGCCACGTGGGTCCCCAGGTGATCCAAATCCAAGTACTATGGGGGTGATACCCCACCCCAGCTCACACACACACACACACACACACACACACACACACACACACACACATGCGCACATACATCATTACCTAGGTAAGACAAATACTGGGCAGTGAAATGCTTCCCATGGGAAATGCCTAGCTTTGCTCTCTGGATCACTACCCAATGGTAGAAACCATGAACTTACAGTCTAATTAGAAACGTTTGACCTCTCTAGGGTAGCAAAATTTCTTCGCTGAGAGAAAATTTGTTTAAACCATCCAAAATTTGGGGAGCTGTATCTTAATAACTCACGCCTTTTTTGTTAATTCAGAACATTTATCTTTGCCAGTTACATTGAAGTCTCTTATTCAATAAGTGTAGCTGAAAAAAATATATTGAGAAGGTGAATGTCATTACTCACGTATCTTGCAAACATCCATCTTGATCTATTACGTGCAACCGAAAAGTGCTATACTTGTTGGAAATATTTCCACAAACCTGTCAGAACTGCAATCACACTCCTTAAAATGGTCCCTTTAGAAAATACACATCTGAAGGCACCAGGGTCGCCAACATCTCATGGCAATTCACAGCCATTTCTGAGATTCCCAAAAGCAAATGACAAGGACAAGAGGAAGCTGAGCTCCTCTGGAAGCTGCACCTCACGAGTCCCTATTTTAAGAGCACAGTACATTTGTTCTCCTGTTTTTTTCTCCTCCAAACTACATTCAAACCTGAAAGCTTCCAGATGAAGGCCAGCATCTCCTAAAATGCTTTCTGGGGAACACTTGTTCCAAGAAATGTCAACAGGTTTAAATATACCCACGCAAAGGGATCCCTCCACTGAAAAAAATGGTTTGCTAAATATAATTAACCAGGATTCTCTGTAGCCAAACTTCTTTGCCTTTAATGTGCATCCTGAATCTCCAACGGAGGACACAGCATGAAGTGTTTGCAAGACTTACTTAGCCACAAATGCCTTTTCTATGGGGGGTGGGGGGCTCGTCTTTGGGATGCTCTGGGAAATGCAGTTGGGTCATCCCTCCCAATCTATCGGCATCTAAACCCATAGTGGGTTTTACATGAAGAGCAAGAATTCATTTCCGTGTGCATCGGTATGAAGAGACCACGGCCCCTACCTGCCCCCAAACCACCATCACCCAGGACACTCTAGGGTGACTGATGGGTTCAGCCTGCGCTTGTCTTGGTTCATCTTAATCCTCTGAAAGAGCCACAGCCTTGATGTGATTCCACGCCAGCCCCGCCAGAGAGCTGGCACCCGCCAGAGCAGCCGGTTCACTCTTCCCTAGTTCTCTCCTTTATAGACTGTTCATCTCCTCTCCTTCTCCTCCACTCATTCATTCTTTGTACTCGGCAAATATTTACTGATTGCTTCCAGTAAGACAGGCCCTACGCTGGGTACCAAGGACACAAGAGAAGGAAGAAACGGTCCCGTCGTCTAAAGACATAAAGAAAGAAGTAATTTCAATGCTATTGGCATCATCGCTATGGCCAGCAGCAGCTTCTTTAGCACCATTAAAAAGTATGAATTAAGTTCCTGATTACACAGGAGACTGCTTCAAGCAGGGGCTGGTCCCTGACCCTCTGGGAGCCGGAAACCTTCGGCAGCCCTGCTAACGCAGACACGTCTCAAAGTCAGTGAGTTGCTCGCAACAATCACCAGTTAAGGGCAAGTGCATTTAGGGGAAGAAGACAGGGGTCAGTATCTAATGGCAAAGAGAGCAGGGAAAGGGGTCACAAGCAGAGCAGGACCATCGGTCCTTTGCCCCACCTGACCCTAGAGGAGCTTCAAAGTACAAGAGTTGTTAAAAAAAAAAAAAAAAAAGGAGGGGGGCTGACTCCAGGCAATGACCTATGGGAAATATTTTATGCAGAAATGTCTCCTGCTGCTTTGTATTTCAACGCTTACAATATTTTTTAAAACTGGAAGGGGGCAAAGGTCATTTGCATCTGTCCCCAGCTTCCCAGCAGCTGTGCCCCTCTGCCATCACAAACAGAAGTGTCTGAGATATTCACATACCACCACGTGGAAGGCATGCCTTTGGTCAATGAACCCTACAAGATAGGAAACCTGGCTGGAACGCATTCTTCATGTGGTTCCTCTGGGGTTTAAATTGGGTAAGCCATAGTGTAGTTGGCTATTTTGGCCATAGTCATGAATGCTGGGGGCTGAATGATGCCTTACTGGTGCAGCCTGCTGTGGTTCGCTGACTCTGTTCTGAAGAACCATATCTTCCTTATATGGAACCCATTATCACAGGCCCTCAATTTATGTACCTGTCCAGATCGCTCAACCCCACCAAACATCCCACCCCACGCCCAATTCTGGGCTTCAGCCCCCTGCCCTGCTCCCAGCTGGAGCGGCCCCAGGGACACCTCACCCCATTCATTCCTCTGCTCCGAAAGTTCCTGCTCCCTTTCTTCCTTCAGGGGCCAAGGTCAGTGTCCTGCAGGTGCAACATCTTCAGGCCCACTCGGGGGGAGCCACAGAAGCCCCAGCTCCCGGGTCTGACCCCATAGGCTCTAGTTTGACCTGGCATCACGACCCCAAGGGGCGGGGGAGTTTCTGCCTCGTGGGGTAAAAGGTGCCCAGGGAGCTGCAGCAGGAAGGACCCAGCAGGAGGATGGATGCTGGCCGTACCTGTCCTCCAGACTTTTCTGAGACCGTGTTCCCATCAGGCTTCTCCCGGTACGTCCTGAGCACCCAAGCCACCAGCTGTGTTTCCTCGGGAAGCTGTGGCTAGCTTGGTAATATGTCATTCTTTGTGCATTCCTTCCCTCCCTCTCCTCCCTCCTCCCTTCAGTCTTGCTGCCCTGGGATTCCACCCCTCAACAAAGTGTTACCACATCAGCTTTTGCCTTGGGCTCTGCTTTCTAGGGAACCTAGGCCAAGACTGGGGGTGAGGGGACAGGCAAGGGTGTCAGGCCCTGGGTTCCCCCATCACTTTCACCAGAACAGTCCATCTTGCCTCTGTTCTGTGCATTAGAATTCCACATAAAATGGAATTTGAATAGAGAATTCCACTGCATAAACATTTTTTAAATCACCGATCTTGACCAATCCCCTCATTTTATAAATGGTAATACTGAAACATAAGGTGATTTTTTTCCCAAGACCCCTTTGCTGGTAAGTGACAGAGCTGAAATCATCTACATCTGTCTCCAAAAGCTAGCTTTTCCCACAACACCAGTGCTGTTTAACCAGGGGGACATACCAGCATCATGCAGGAACCTGAGAAAATATACACCTCCTGGATCTCATTCCTGTCTGAGAACCTCTCGGCTACCTTGGAAGGACAAGGGGCAAACACTGAATCTGGAGTTGAACTGTCTACCCACCTGGCAAAATTCTGCTTGAAACCCTAGTATCTATATAATCACCAGAACCTAGTACTTAGTGTGAAAATTCAACTGAAACTCTTATTATAGACTCCACCCCTTCATTCACCGTCGGGAGGAGGCAAATCAAAGTGCTTGTTTTAGCGTTTCTTGGGGGATTCCCAGGGCCACTGCACAGTGTATCTACTTCTTGTGGTTTTACCAATCCACATTCGAGTGCTTAAAGGCTCTGAGAAGTCCTGCAACAAAGAACCTCTTTCTCTCTGGTTTACTCTCAGGATTTCTCAAACTCCTTTGACCGTGAAAACTGTGTATGTGTACCACCTATTCACAGAATATGCTCTGTGAAATTCTGCTCTACTTTAGGTATCACCTCCGGGCAGCAGGATTGAGATGGAGAGGAAGAAAATCCACGCTAACCTTCTCTGCAGAGTCAGCTGACGTTCCATGCAGGCTGGTTCAATCACACATCCCGGGGGCTGCCGCCCTGCCAGGCCCTCCTCTCATTGTCTATTCCCTCCACAAGAGGAGAAGCGATCGTCCAGCTCTACTCGGCTTTCTCTCCCTCCTCTTGACCTCTGGGCCAAAGCCAAAGAACAGTTTGTTCACCTCCTGGTTCCCGACCCCACTCTACCCAGAAGGAAATCCATGAGTTGGGCTCGTAGCAGACAAGTTCAAGGAGGATGTGAAGTGGGAACCCGATCTTGAGTGAAGACCAGGAAAGCCTTTGACCAGCTCTGGTTTTCCTTTCCTGTGGGTCCACTGACCTCTTCCTCCACAGCTCCTCTCCTCACGATTCCTAATGAAAATCCTTGTCTCTGGAAGACCTTGGGAATTGATTCGGCTAGTCTGAGTTCAGCACATCGACTGCAGAGACGATATCCTCTTAGCTAGTGATCTGTTTTGTGTTGGATTGACAAAACGTTCCAAAATCCAATTTGCTGTTGCGAATCCTGGTTCATGGAGAACGCGCCGTGGAGAGGGCGGGGTGTAGCCAAGCTTAGCTGGCAAAGAGAGGATGCCTGAGGTCTCGCACACACCTGTTGGCATGAGTCTGAGCAGGCCAATGGTGGCAGCCATTCCTGCTGCTGCCCAGCGGGGTGGTGATGAAATCCAAGTGCACCCTTTCAGCCACCTCAAGTTTGGCAGACGCTTCATTCCCTTCAGCGTAGAGGAGAAGCCAAATAAATAACGTGCAGAATAAAAGTTTGTCTTTCAGAGGGAAAAACCAAACTAACTGCAACAGAATCACCTGCGGAGGCTCCCTGACGTGTTCAGGCCAGAGAGGCCACGTCAGGCAGCTTAGTAGGCCCGACTTCCAGGTGGGACAGCACCCACCTAGGTGCACGGGCTCCAGCAGGGCCTCACTGCCCATACCTCTCAGAATCGGGATGTCATTCCTAACTAAGCGCTACGCTTACACTAAGTCTGCACAAAGACCTTCCTCACCCACAGCCCGTTTCCACCGATTTCCAGTGAATCTCTGCTCCAACACCATATGGTCCAGGCACCCAGCACAGCATGACATCCACAGACAAAGATTCCTTCCCTGCCTCTGCCTTCCAAAATCTGGAACCCTAGGGCTAATCAATGAATGAGTGAGCAAGTATTGAGCACCTACTATGAGCATCTTTCCCCAAGAAGAAGAGACTATCTACCGCGTAGCAGCCTGGGGCATTCATTCCACCTTAGTTCCCAGACCATCAACATGAGAATAAACAATCCCCACCTTACAGGGTGATTTGAAGGATTAAGTGAGAGAGTGCCGTTTCTACAATGCCAGCAAATCTGAAGTAGCCACTGGGAGAACTAGACTCCTACCAGCACAAGACTCAGAGCCTCACAGAATGAAAAGCAGAGATCGGGACTGCACTCATTCACTCCTCCTTCGTTTTTTCCCAGGATGAAATAGGAGCTGCCAAATGAGGCAAGAGTCACCCTCAGAAACTGAGCACTCTGCCAGAATGATCCTCGCAATTTCACAACCAACGACAGTCAAGGATAAGGCTCAGCCCCATTTGATGAAGGGGGAAGTCGAGGTTCAAAAAAATGAATAGATTTGCCTGGGGTCACAGAGGCGGTCCAAGGGAGAAACCAGATCTTCTAAACTTCACCCCAGCACACTCTCCCACAAACCTCTCCAGGGTTTGCTAGGGATGCAAACAGCATAGTAACAAGGAGGGAGGTCAGTCTGCCTAGGGCTGAGACCTGGCTCCACCCGCTGCCAGCTGTGTGATCTTGGACAATGTCCTCACCTACCCTCCCTCCCCCCATCTCAGTTTCCTCATGAGGAAATGGTAACAGTGAGTGCCTCTCTGGGCTGTTACAAGGAAGACACGGGCCAACCTGTGCAAACCCTTAAATGATGCCTCCCCCAAGTAAGTGCTCAATAAATACTAGCCAGCGTCGTCATCATTAATTATTATTATTTTCCACTCTGTTATTTTCACAAGGACGAATACCAACGTCCTCACAACCTCTTCGCTGGGGAGGCGGATGCCACAGGATCAGGATCATAAGCACAGGAATCCTGGGGCTCACGCAGACTCACCCCGGGACTCGGGAGTCTTTTCTTCCAAGCTGCCTCATACCAAGCAGGGAAGCAGCCCCCTCCCTCTGGAACAAGGCCTCTGCTCTGGGAATTAGGACCCCCTGCCTGTCTCCGCTTTCAAGATCCATCTCTTACCACTCAGCAGCAGAGCCCCCTTCCGTCTCCCTGCTGACTCCACGTTCCTGCCACAACTAAAAGGCTACAGTCTGGACAGTAAGGAGGGAAGAAGGAAGAGGGGCTCAAGTCCGGACCAAGGCAGGGGATCAGGTGGCGGTGCGCGGCAGGCAGCAGTGGGACTCACAGCTACTGAAGAGGTAGCTGGTGTCCGCAGGGCTCCACGTGGACCCAGCCTTGCTCAACAGAACCTATCGGGCAATTACCCTAATCACGTGCATCTCCCCAACAGTCGTTTGATTTATTAGTGCGCCATCTTTTTAAAATGCCGCTCTTAAATATAAATAACACTTAATCATCCAGCTGTCGTTAAATTCATGTTATATTGATTTCTTGGAGTGCCACAAATTTGAGGGCGAATGGGCTGGTGGATGTATGCACAAAGCCACGAGGTGGATTAGCAAGGGGGTGGGGGAGGGATGGGAGGAAAGGGAGGTGGGAAGGAGGAGGGGATGTCAAGGGAGAGAAATGAGCCCTGCTCAACTGCCGGAGGGTCTGAGCCGGTTCCACGTTGGGCAGCGCTGGACATGAATAAGAAGGGGAGAAGAGAGCCTAGGAGGACGGGCACGTCTGCTGCACAGACTCACCACAGCCTAGGTCGCGGGTCGGTTTTCTGTAGGGCTACCGCCCTGTCACAGCCCACTGCTGAAGCCACCCCAACAGGTCTCCGACGTGGCACTGTCTGTGTAGTGGTTTCTCCGGGTGAGGATGGGGAGAAACGACTGAAAAAAATGCCCCCTAGCTGGCTAGGAGGAGAGAGATTGGCAGCGATTTCTTTGCATCAAAGCTTGGTGATAACTAGGAGTTAAGAGAGGGTGATTTCCCCACCCCCTTGGCTCTCTCTCCACTTCAGGACTGCTGCCTCCCTGGAAAGCCCCCACTTAATTCCCAGCAGCCCTCATTGTGATTAAAAGGATCGGAGGCCAGGTGTAGGCAGACTCTGCCCTGCAGATTTCCCTGTCTGCAGGAAGAAGCGGCTGCGGCAGCAGCGGGCGAGGGAGAGGTGCAGAGAAGCAAAAAGGAAACAAGTTGGCGGCCTCAGATTCCTCCGGAAACGTTTGCAGAGCGTCGGTGGGCATCCAGAATGAAGTTCTGGGAGGACAGAGGAGAGCACGGGAGTACCAAATACGGCAAAAAGAACGGCTCGTGGGCAACCCAGGCCGCGCGCTCACAGCAGAGGCGCCTGGAGCACAGCCCCGCAGCAGTGAGGGTCTGCTGAAAAGCAGCTTTCGCGATTGGGGATTTTCCCAGTTTGATTCCCTTCTGAGCAGCGAGGAAGACCCCAGAGAACTTAAAAGGAAGGTCACAGAGGAGTGGTGGAGAGGGAGAGTGGCAACGTGACATGCTCCGGGGCTGGGCAAGAGAGCCCGGAAAAAATGAGATGTACAGCCAGCTTTACATAGATGTTAATTAATGCCTGCTTTGTCCTAGAAACCAAACTGGTACCTAACACTAAGTTCGGAAAGTGTGGGGATTTTTTGACCCACGTTAAAAAATGTTTAGCTTATCACCGGCATAACGACTGCTGGCTTAGCATGAATGTGATGGATCCTGAGCCTGCAAATATCCGAGAAAGGAAAGAAGGTAGGGAAGGAAGCAGAGAAAGGGGCAGAGGTCTACAAGCAAGACACACAGCCATTTCAGGCAGCTCTGGACCGCACCTTTTTGCCCCTTCAAGGTCCCGAGAGGAAATGTTTACCTGGGAGCCACCCACTGTCGCTGGAGTTCCCTATTTCCGTAGAAAACCGTGTGCTGCTCCAAGCGTACGGGGACCCCCGCCCCCGTCCACTCACCCAAAGGGCATGTGTGCGAAGTGTCCTGGTTCTTCCACAGCCCAAAGGACAGAGATGGGTCCTGTTGTCACATGTGGTTGGACGAGCTGACCACATACAGCAAGGCTCTTTGAGAAGGCGTGTGTATATCTGGCTATGTGTACACACAACCACCATTCTTAAAAAGAAAATAATGTCTGTTCCCCTGACTGGGTTCTCCCCATTGTGAGAGCTTTGCTTTATTCCATCTACCCTTTTTCAATCAATCAAAGGGCAGCTCACACAGCGCACAGCGGGAACACAATCTCCCTCCCGGGGACGTCTGGTTCTCTCCTCCCCGGCCTAGCCGAAGACCTTTTCAGGAGCTGAAAAAAGTTTGGAAATAGCAGAGATGGGGGTACGAAGAGGGCCCTTTAGTTCAGCACCCATCTTCAGGATTTACAGAATTAACCAAATCCTGTGCCCAGCACTGAGGCCCACTTGTTCAAAAGAATGTTGCCTCCTTTCTCCTCATGTTCTGGAAAACTCCCAACATATTTTTCCCACTGGTGGGTTTGTAGGACACTCTGAACACATGATCTTGTATAGAGAGCACAAGCTGATTCCATTTCTTGCCAAGTTGCCCAACAAGCTACGCCAAAAGGGACAGCTATAGAAACGCAGAACCTGGCTTATATCTACATTCAACTCCAAAATAATGTTGTATCTGGGTCTCACATTCTTCTCCCTACAATTGAGCCCTGAATGAATTGGCCTTTGACCACCCCCCCCCCAAAGTGGGAACTATGAAAAAGCCCTTTTGGAATCCAATCCCCTTTCACCTCCTCCAGAAAAAGTTTGAAAATGAGCAGCCTGTGAAACTCCAGCCAGGGAGAAAAAGAAAGGAGGAGCGTTAGGGAAATAGAACCTTGAACCACAGGCTTCTGGAGAGTGATTCTGCACGGCAGGAGCAGCCTGGCTCTGGAAGATGCTGCCTGACCCAAGAATGCCTGGCCTTCTTCTAGGGTGGACACTGCTGAGGTGGTCATGAGAGGGGGGGACCCTCCTCCCTTCCTGCACTGCACCCTCCTCCATCCCCCTTCCAGTTCTATTTCTCAGACACACAGCTCGGAAAGGCATGTGGCAGGTGTTACGCGCGGGCACAGAGGAAGCAGCCCCACGCTTCCCTGCACAGTGCAGAGAGGCTAGGGACACCCAAGTGCGTGTAAGATTGCTGCTGTCCACAGACTGGAGACGTGAGTAGGTTAGACGTTTTATGGAGGATCTGACCCCACACACTCTCCCTAGACAAGCAACACACCCAAAGCCATGCTTAAGCCCCTTCCTGCCTGAAATCCAGGCGCACTGCCGGGAAAGCAGTGCCTCGCTTCAGAAAGGCGTTTGTGCTGCCTCTTACTGGGGAAACGCAGTGTCTGTTCCACATGCACCGCCCTACAGAACTGCAGCCCCATCCGCCTCTGTGGCCCCCTCCCCGCGCGCTGGGCCACCACGCTCTCCAAAGATCTGTCTGAGTATCTGTCGGTCTGTCTCGCGTTAAAATCCCACGGTGCGCAAAGGCCACGGAGCAGAGATTACATTGGGCGGGTCTCCCAAGACCATTACTTCTCCTGTTTTTTAAACCAGCCAGGGATGCCAGCGGCTGGGAACTGAAAAAAATCGCTCCCTCAACCTAGCCAGGTGAGAGGGAGAGGCAGTAATACACAGAATCCCACCCCGAAAGTCCTGGTTAGAGAAGTCTGAGTCCGGGAGCGTCAGAGGAGAAAGAACATGGGAAATACCTGCTCCGGCCGCGCGGCACCTACGTGGGTGCCCAGGTGGGACGTGGGCAGGTGCGTGTGCATGGCGTGTGCCCGTGTGTATATGTGTGTGCGCGCGTGTGTGTGTGTGCTTGCGCGCAGGGGGCTGGCTCCGGGGCAGCCGAGGACTCCGGACCGAGCCGGCATCTCCGCCCGCGCTGCCCTCGCCCGGCCGCCCGGCCGCCCGGCCGGCTCCTTACCTGCAAGCGCCTCTTTGCCTGCTTCAGCGGGAGCGCCGCATTGACACTGCAGATGGTGCCGGTGCCGCTGCCTCTCGCCCTCCTCTGAACGTGTGCGTGTGCGCGCGTGTGGCTGCCTCCTCCAGCCCCAGCCCCGAACCAACGAACGCGAATACTCCACCGAGGCACGGGGAACCCGGGGGAAGGCCAGGGAGACGGAGGGCGAAATCAGAGCCTACGGGGCTTGACAGCTCCTCTGGCGGCGTCCAAGGTGTGCAGAATGTCCAACAAAAAGGTCGGGAAATGCGGCTCGCTTCCAAGCACCCCTTTCCCCACCCCCCAGCCCTGGAGCCCGAGCAGCAGCGGCGGCTCTCGGGGGCTGCGGTGGCGACGCGGGGCCGCCCCCTTCGTCCCCACCCCCGCGGGCTGAATGTCCTTGATGCCAAGCGGGCACGGCGGCGTCACTCCGCGCCGCCCATGCTCGCCCGGTCGGGCCGCTGCCCGGGCGAGGCGAGTGCGCGGGGGACCCGCCGGGGAGCGCTGTTGGCGCCTCGGCGCGCCTCCCTGGGCAGCGGCGGCCGCCCCCCGGCCACACGCGGCCGGCCGCGCCGCGGCTGCCCCCGCCTCCACCCGGGGACGGGCCGGGCCGGGCCGAGGGGCCGGAGCTGGGGGGCCGCTGGAGCCGCCGACTGCTCCCCGGGGAGGCGCGGGGCGGCGGCGGCCGCCGGCGCTGCGGCAGCGGAGAGCGCGGCCGCGGGCCGAGCCGGGCCTCCCGGGCGCGTCCCCCGGCCCCCCGGGCGGGCTGCTCGCAAAGTTTGCAGGGGGCAGGGAGCGGGGCCGCCGCTGGCTCGGCCGCCGCCGGAGCTCCCGGGCTGCCTGCTGCCGCCGCGGCTCGCTGCTGCTGTGCATTGAAGCCCGGCCAAGCACTGCAAAAACTCCAGCTGCCTGGCGCTCTCTGGGTCCTCCTCTCCTCCCTCCCGCCCTCCCCGCTTCCCAGCCTCCCTCCCTCCCTCGCCTCGCCCCCGCCCCTCCCCGCCGCCCGCCACCCGCCACCCGCCGCCGCGCTCCCTCCCTGGCTCGTGCTGGCTGGCTTGGAGCTCGGCTGACAGCTAGACCGCCCGAGAGCTGCCGGCAGAGGGGGCAGGGGGCAGGGGGCGCCTCCCCGCACCCCGCGCCCGCCGCCGCCCGCCTAGCCCGCGCTCCCCGCTCCCACGTTTGCGGACACCCGCCTGATCCCCTCGGCCCGCACCGGGCGACCCTGCCGGTGGCTGTGTGGGGCAGAGGGGCGCGTACTTGGTGGCAGGGGCGCCGGGTGCGCACGGGGGATGAGGCACACAGCCGCCTCGGAAGGTCCGGATGTGGGCGCCGACGGTCGGAGGGACCCCCAGGTGCTCAGAGCCGACACCGACACAGGCACCCGTGCCGAATCAGAACCCCGCCCCAGAACCCCACACGGGACCTGAGGACGGGGAGGCTGGGTGAGATAGCATGGGTGGACGAGGGCCCTAGAGCTCGCTGGGTAACCTGCCTCGTCTAGTCCTGTTTCTATTAAGAGGCCGACCTGGCTCCTCTCTTCTCGAAAACCCTAGATCCTAGACCAGAGCGAAAACAGACAAGGCCAACATCCGGGCAGTTTCTAAGTCCAAAGAGAGAGATCAGGATGTTGCTCTGGTTCAGACAGCCATCTGGCAGGGAGCAGACACCTGAGGATGGAAAGTGAGCAGCATTACCTCTGAAACCTCTGCCTAGATCCTAGGCAGCATTGAGCCCCGTCCTCCAAGAGAAACTGAAGGGATTCCCACACTTATTTAGCCCCAGACTTCCAGGGATTCCTCACTCATCCCCATGACACCAGAGCGCCCCAGAATGGCACCATGGGCAATCACCCAGGATGACCCTCGAAAGGAGCCCATGCTTTCTGGCTTCCTCCCTCATGGCTGCCCACTTTCCTTTTTCCCCACAGCCAGCAATTTCCGGTCCATTCCTGTCCTCCCATCAAGACACCTTCAGGGAATCTTCCTATTAGGTGGAAATGACTGACAACAGCATACATTTCTACGCCTTCCTGTAGGGCTTCTATTTTCAGAGATCAGAGTTGTAAACCAGGGAGACTGAAACCAGCTGTGTGCTGACGGGGTCTACAAGCCCCAAGGTGGACAGCACACCCGGCTCAGGCCGGGCCCACCTAGACGGGCCTTGCTGAAGCTTTGCTTTGGAGAGGTGGCTGCCTGGATGAGAAGGAGAGAGCCAAGCCAGACGGAGGATGAAACCAGACGTTGGGTCGTTTGGCGGAAGGGTATTCCAGGAGACAGAGTGGAGCCTTGAGAGCCTCTGGTCCTCTGCTGAGTATCGCAGGGCCCAGAAAGCAGCAAGGAGTTATCTTATTAGCTTGCGTTAATACATTGATCCGGCTCCTCTCTTCTCAGAAACCCCGGATGCCAGACTCTAGATAAAGCACGCGATATCAGGTTAGTTTCAGAAGTCCAGAGAAACATAACGAAATAACTCGATGATGCTGCTTCTTGGACCTCCATCCGGAGTTGAGGAAGCCCAGGGCCAGATGTTTCTCCAGGCAGGACTGAGATTAGGGAGAGACAAGCCAGGCGCCCAGGAGGCACTCACACTCAGGCTCCTTGTCAGGCTGTCCTCACCCTGGTCGTGGTCCCACTTTGAGGTGTCTTCTCTAAAATTGCTGCACGGGACCATCACAGGCCTTTCCCAGAGGTGACAGCCCAGACAGCCCCATGAAAAACCCTAATGGGTTACTTATGGAATACAGTTCCATAAAAGCGGGAGGGAGGGGGGATCCTTTCAAATGTCTGTTTGCCACTCAGCTTTCAGGGCATGCCATAAAAATGCCGGAAGAGGGAGAGAGGGAGTGAGGAAAAACAGCTCTGCTTCCATTCTCAGCCATCTAGCATGTATTTTTAATACAACTTGATTTTTTCACTTGTAGCTTGTGTGTGTGTGTGTGTGTGTGTGTGACTATTGCTGGTAAGACACAGGTCCATTTTCTGATGGATGGATGGGAAGTCAAAGATCTTTTTTTTTTAGCGGTAGCAAATAAAATGTATTTATTATTCTTTATCTCCTGCCTAGTGTGTGGCGTCATTTATTTTCATTCAGAGAAATGAATGCCATGTGGTGCCTGAAGAGCAATAACACAGCCAAGTGACACAGAGGAAGTGAGGCAAGGAGCTGGCCCGACAGTGGGCAGGTGAGGGGTGCCAGCCGAGTCTCCTGTTGTCAGTGGGGCTGAATGGCCAACGGTCTCTTCCTTCCTTCCCCTTCCACTTAACAACCGAGTGAAAGGTGTGCTGAATGCGGCAGTTATAATGTCTCCGTAAGGAAGAACACGAACAGTCAAATTAGCAACAGTGTGGGACCTGATTTTTTTTTTTTTTTTTTTTTTTAAATTATGATGGCCCCTTGGATTTGCTCTCTCAAGGCTGGAGAGTGAGATGGGTTGGGATGAGTAGTGCTCTAGACCGGAAGTTAGAAGACCTGGGTCCTAGAGCTGGCTCTGACATCCGCCAACTCCGTAATTTGGGGGTAGATCAGACTTTCTCAGTGACACTCTGTCCTCTCACCTGCCCCATTTACCCCTTGGAGATAGTGACATTCAAGGGAGACGCTATCTATTCATGCGCTTGGAAACTCTAAGGTAAGTGCGATACACACGTAAGGGATCAGCGTCGCTTTTCAAAGACCACGTCTTTTTTAAATAGCACCACACGGTGAGGGCTGGAAGGTCCTCTGTCATGTTGACCATTCTCGGTGGTCAGACGCACTAGGAAAGGCAGCCTCCACACCGGTTGAAAGCAGGTTTCTGCAGTAGGTGCAAACCCTCCTAGCTCCCACACGTCCCCCAATCCCACCGGCTGTGGAGCGGCAAAGAGAGACACGAGCTTTTCTCCTGCTGACGGTGGGCCTGTAAGTCACCCACCCTCCCCCTGGGGACGCTGAGTAGGTCACTGGCTGGCTTACGGCCACAAGAGGGAGAAGCTAAATGGCATGCTGCTTCGTAAAGTCCTGTGTTCTAAGGAGGCTATTTTTGTGGCAGTTCGGTGGTAGTTTATTGAGGGGTTTGAGGAGTAGAGTATTGGCTCATCTTTCAGGCTGAATAATAGGCCAGATTTAATAGGAGAGGGGAGAAGAAATCCTTAAGTTTTCCTTCACTTAGCCACCACTGTTTTATTAGTCTAGGAACAGAACTTCTATTTAAGTTGATAAAAAGCCAGATTTGCTCATTAAATAAATCACCAGAGCCTGGTGGTACTATAGAGAAGTTTCCCCCCCAGTAGCTGGCCCCATGGCTGGGTTTCAGACGGCACACCCGGTGCTGGATGAAAAACGGCAGGCAGTCCGCGGCTTAAAAACCTAAATTGTGGCGCCACCTGCAGGAGAGTGGAAATATCAACATTATCCCAACTCAGCAGAGACTGGGAGGAAAGAGCCTTCCTTGGTGACCCTGCGCTGGAAACAGGAGGCCAGGGTTCCAGACAGAGAGAAGGACCCAACTCCCCACTGACCCCTGATTTCCAGGTGTGTCACCAGATGTCCACCACACACTCCAGCAGGCTGCAAGCTGCAGCCTTCTGAAAGCTGCCATTTCGTGGTATGCGCAGCTGCTCTCAAGATTCTCAGTCTATTGAAACAAACTTCTTCTTTCCTATTTCCTAAGGGGTTAAGTCAGCCTCTAACCCAAGCGTTCTATTTCCAAGACTCTAGGCCATAAAATAGTAAAACAGGACGGAGAAACGACCGCCCTTGGAGGAGGGTGGGGGGAGGAGCGTCCCTATGCCACCCCACTTCCTGATTGTACTTGACCTTGGTGGCTGGGTATTGTTAGTAGACCCACACCGTCCCAGGCTTCTCCAGCTTGTGGGTGCTAGCGAGGACACAGTGATGGTCGCATCTGAATCTCATCTCCCAGCCTTCTCCTGCTCATGCAGACTTGGCCTCCACTGATAGCCCCCTCCCTGTCTCCTCCCATGTGTCACAGACCCCCAAGGGTGGCTGTGCTGAGGAACAAGTCTGATCATGTTATTCTTCACAGGCCTCGTCATGGAAGTCCACTGCCACAAGCCACGTGATGGAAGGACATCTCTGCCATCACCTCTGCCCGCCTATACCGCGGGGCAAGGCCAGCCCTGCCGCTCTGCTGTGGCTTCCCAGGCCACACCAGGGGTCTGGTGCCAAGGTCGGGGGGATGCTCGCTCCCTTCCCCCACTCACACACCGTGTGGATCTTGGGCATCTGGGCCCCGAAGCAGCTCCCACACCTCCCTGGGTCTAAGTGTTAATCCCCTTCCTCCCCAGACGCCTTCACCTACCACCTCTCTCCAGAATTCTTCCTTCTCTTCCACCTAATGAGCAAACTTGTCCTTTCAACTGCAGGAATCAGAAATGGGAGGATGCAAGGGGTGGGGTAGGCATGTGACCTCACTCAATTGGCCAGAAACATCAGAGTCCCAGCTCTGGCCAACTCCGTATCTTGCTACAACAAGAAAATGTAAACACTTCCGTGTGACCCGTTTTGGGGGTTCAGTCCCAGGAGGCATGAGGTCCTATAGCACGCCTGAACTCCAAGAACCAGATGCCATTCATGGCTTCCACATGAAGGCTCCACCTTGCCTCTGCCCAGCTCACCTGCCAAGTAGCTTAAGCTAGTCACCTGGCCTCTATGACTGGGGTACAAAGAGCACAAAGGCCTCACTTGTTTTCCTTGTACTGAGGATGGATTTGTGCTAATGGGTTAAATACCTTATCTGGTAACACACATTTCCAAGATGATTGCCAGGTTGTCTGAGTATAATCTTCTAAGAGACTGTGATAACCAGCATCCAAAATAAACCTAGTGATCCTCGCCAACTGGTGTTCGTGCCGTCCTGCAGTCCCCTCCCACAGAATCAGAGCTGACTCAGCTGACCAGGAAGAGACAGTGTGTGACTTCCAAGGCTAGCTCATCCAAGACGTGGCAGCTTCCAGCTTGGTCTCTTAGATCACTCGCTCTGGGGTATTCGGCCATGTGGTGAGGACCCTCAAGCAGCCTTGAGGAGAGGAAGTGAGGTTTCTCACCAAGAGCTGGCACAACTTGGCATCCCACGGGGGAGCCGCCTTGGAAGTGGGTCCTCTAGGCCCAGTCAAATCTTCAGATGATTCCAGCTTTGGGTGTTTTAACTGAGGTCCCAGACATTGTGGAACAGAGACAAGATGTTGCTGGAGGTGATCTGTTACACAGCCATAGATAACTAAAAATATAGTGACTTACAGAGGGAATCGTTCCCCTGACCTTGGCCTCATTAGCCTCTAACTCTTATTCTTTGAGCCCACTTGGCTTTAGAATAAGGAGGACGAGGGGGGGGCATGCTGGATGCATGATACTGACTATACTGGGCAGGAATGGGCACCAGGATGTGCCCTGCCAGGAACTCCCTACAGAGCCCCTTAGCCTATCTCAACGCGTGAAGTGAAAATGAGAAACCCAGCCAGGGGGCTGGAAGGCACAACACACAGAATGTGCAGTCGTGCTCACCTCAAGCGGATGTGGTCAGTTCCGGCATGTCAGCCTCAGAAACACCCCGCACGGAGGCGCAGAGCAGGGCTGGAGCTCGTTCATTTTAACGAGCTGCCTGGCACCTGCCCTCACGGGGAGCCCGCTGGAGGCCAGATTGAGTGGACTCCATCCCTGTGTTGCTGATAAAGTTCCCTCCTCCTGATCCTGGCCCTCCCCGCACTGCAGGGCAGGGGGGAGGTCCAAGGACTCAAGAGAAGGCACGGCAAGAAGAGACCGGGAACAGGAGGCCGCTGCTTCCCCGCCGCACAGTGTCCTGTGAGGACTACCTTCCATCCGCCTGGCACCAGCTTCGAGGAATCTCCTCGGCCCTCAGCAGCTTCTGGAGACCCAGGCAGTGCCTAAGGGTCATCAGGGGGGCCAAGGTGCCCACAACGGGTAGGAGGAAAGTGAGGGAGGAAAGAAGCCACGAGGAAGAGTAAGAAGGGAAAGAGGTGCCTATACTGAGTCGGCGCAGAAGGAGCCGCAGACCACGCCTCTGGGAGTTTCTGGGGACCGTGCATAGACCCAAGGTGACCTCTCTCCTCTTTAACATCTCCTCCCATTCTCCTTCCTCAGGTTTGAAAGGGCTTCCTCCCAAAGCACTCCTGTCTGCAGGCTTTGCAAACGCTGGGTGTCCCTGTGGACTCCCCATGGTCACAGCCCCAAGGCCACAGTGGTGCTTCATAGTTAAGAGCCAGGGAGACGGGCTTCCCTGGTGGCGCAGTGGTTGAGAATCTGCCTGCCAATGCAGGGGACAGGGGTTTGAGCCCTGGTCCAGGAGATTCCCACATGCCGCGGAGCAACTAAGCCCGTGCGTCACAACTACTGAGCCTGTGCTCTAGAGCCCGTGAGCCACAACTGCTGAGCCCGTGTGCCACAGCTACTGAAGCCCGCACACCCAGAGCCCGTGCTCCGCAACAAGAGAAGCCATCACAATGAGAAGCCCACGCACCGCAACGAAGAGTAGCCCCCGCTCGCCACAACTAGAGAAAGCTGGCGTACAGCAACGACGACCCAACTCAGCAATAAATAAATAAATAAATAAATAAATAAATAAATAAATAAATAAATAAGATTAAAAAATAAAGAGCCAGGAAGACCCCACTTTGTGCATCTGTCCCCAACCCTGCATTCAGTGATGCTACGCTGATAGCTGGAAACCAGCCATGGTGGAAATATTTACACCCGGGGGATCAGCATACACTGCAAACCAGGGCTCTTATCTTTGTGGAGAGCCAGTTCTTAAACCTTTCCCAGCACGGCACTGGGCAGGGCTAGCGATGGGCCAAGATAAAGCAGGTGAGTGCAGACCAGGCCTGCTGATCTGCTCAGATGACTGTTCATGGGTGCCCAGCAAAGGCAGCACCCACATCAGCGCAATTTAGTGTCGCTATGGGCAGAGAGAGGGTTCCTTTCCCCCAATCCCCCTCCCCTGGATAATGAGAAAATGTTAATACATACCCTTTCTAGTAGTTGTTTTTCCCAAGTCCTGTCTCTAAGGAGCCTTGTCTCATATTTTTTGACACTAGAATCAAGAAGGAAAGTGATGTCCTTTCCCTGCTAGGCAAACTGAGGCAAGGGATGTTGAAGTGACATATCTCATGTTACATAGGAATCTGAAATGTAAACCTGTGCACCCGTCAGTTACTCTCTCCACTTCAAACTTAAGATTAATACCTTGGGTTTGGCAACAATTCTATTTTCATTCCCTCAAAGCACTGCTATTAAAATTATGGTACACCCATGCAATAGAACACAGTATAGATCTTAAACAAATGAAGTAAATCTATGTAATCGATGCTCTGAAAAAAAAATGCAGAAAGGTATTTGTATATATGTTTGCATATTTTTGAGTATAGAGAATAGTGCATACATATCTATATAGTTTTATATATACATAGAACATTTTGGAAGGATACAAAAAACACCAGCAGAAACCTCAGAGTGGGAGCCAGGGTGACATATGTTTTATTGTTTCATTGTATATCTTTTGTTCTTTTTGACATTTTACCCTGTGCAAGTATTACATTCTCCATTTTTCTAAAAAGCTAGTTTAAAAGGAACAAAAAAATACTGCTGCTAAAAGCATCTTCATCACACCACTCTCTCTTCTCGAATCCAGCCAACCACTCCTCCACCCCATCTGTATCATATTCAAGCTTGCTTTTGTTCTACTTTCCAGCTATCTGCCCCATCTTGCTCCTCTTCTCTGGGCTGCCATGAAGGCACAGAGCAGCCTCTCCGCCCAGCACGATGGGGTAAACATCCCAGAGAAGTTCTCATCTCTCATTTCCTAAAGACCAGCCGGTGTTCTACTTGGCCTGAGGACTTCTGTTTGGCACTAATTGATTAGAAGGACATTCCAGGAATGATCCAGAACATCCTTTCCATGCTAAAGCAAGTAACTTTAGATCAAGTCAAAGGCAGTTTTCTTCTCCACCATGGTCAATATACTCATGGACACTAATACCCAGAAATGGTACAGGCTAAACATATGATGGTGCCAGGAAGCGTTTAGATACTAACAGGTAAAAGCTCCATATTGAGTTGCTAATCTCATCAGGAACTGTGTAGGGACAGGTAAAGGACTAGAGACAGGCAAACCTCATTCCAGTTTGGAAAAGGTGAAAATAATGTATTGATAAGTTCTGAAAACTACAAACAAATGAGCTGGGCCCAGATATTGACCACTGGCTCAGTAAAGGGCAGACGTGTGATTATTTAGAAAATGATATGGTGAGCACTAAGAATAGGCCTGGCATTGCCAAGAACAAACCCTACCAGGTTGGTCTTGTTTTCTAATTCAACAAAGTGGTGAGGCTTTCACATCAAGGAAGTGTAAGAGAGAATATCTGAATTGCATCAAGGACTCTTTAATAAGACCCTTGTAGAGCATGAGGTTATGTGGGCTGGAAGGATTAACTGATTGAATGGTGAGACCCCAAAGATGGTCCTCAATGCATCAAGACAGCGTGGAGGAAGGTTTTCTTGGGATCTGTATCAGAGCTCTGTTCTCAAACTAATCCTGTTCTACAAATGTGCTAATAACTTGGATAAAGATGGAGGAGACAAAGTCATCAAATTTGCCTATGACTGCAATGAAAAAACAATAAATATAAGTATTTACAATCCTCCCCCTGGCTAAGGAGAAAGAAACCTTTGCTTAATACTGGGCATTTTTGGTGTTAATGAGGCATTTTGATGTTGACCTGGGGGCACCATGCTGAGGAATGAAAAAGTGAGAGAAGCTGAACTGACCTACATTTGAAAATATATGGAGCTCTCCACAAAGAAAAAGGATCTGGCCAGGGGGAAAGAATGGAGCAGCACCCTGGGAGGGAAGGGGGCATGAGGATGGGTGGTAAGAAGGTGGGAGGAAGGCTGTGAGCATGGCGACCCTGGAGGGACGTGAGCATCGGTCACAAAAAGAGCAGTTTTTAGGAAGTCTTTCAGAGTACATGATGTAATTCCTTCTTTTGATGCCCCCTCAAGAGACTGTCAGTAGAAAACTTTGCAATTTGTCAATGCTTTGAAAAGGTTGATTTTGCATTTCTTTTGGATATATCATCAAGTTGGGAGGGATCTTAAGGCAGAATCAAGAAGACCCTGTTTTATTCAGGCTACAAGTGCATGATCAAAGCCCCTCAACATAAAATAGACTTTCTGAATTCAAAGATAATTTTGCATGCTGAAATTATGGGGAAATTTTTAACAAAATGAAATGTAATATAGATATAACCAAGGTCCTATATGTGGGTATAGGAAACAACTTTGCAAATACAGGATCAGGGAGATGTGACCACATTTTTTTTAAGTATAAGCTAAAGTTGACAATAAGCTCTCTATGTGACTCAACAGTGAGAGGCTGCCAAAGTCAATGGAACCACAAGCTATATTGTTAGAGAATGGAGTCCCAAAGGGGGTGGTGATAGTCCTGCTCTGCTTTGAGACAGTTAGACCACACCTGGATTACTGCTCCAGGTCCCACGCTTTAAGAGTGGTCGAGCCCAAAAGGGACTTAAAATCCTATTATATTTGGAACAATCAAAGACGCTGGTGATGTCCAGCTTCAAGAAAGTAAGAATCAAGGGAACATGACAGCTTCAAATATTTGGGAAGGGTTGCTGAATTAGCTCTATAACTTCAAGATATTGAAGTAGGATCAATGAACAGAATTTATCTTATGTAGAGATATTTTGGCCCAATATAAGGAATGCCTTTCTAATAGAGCTCTCTAAAGACAGAATAGATTTTCTTAGGTGGTAGTGAGTTCTCCATCACTTGATGTGTTCAGACAGGAAGGAGGGGATGCTTAGGTGAAGACGGGAGTTGGGATGAAATAACCTCTGATGTCTCTAAGGGTCTGAGGTTTTAGTTGTTTTGTGTTTTTTGTTGTATCCTCCACAGTGCCACGGGCTTTGCTTTGACTCAGTAAATGTTTACTGAATTAAACTGGAATGATTTGAGGGTAATATCTAGGGAAGATAACCAAATCTGGCCCCAACCATCACCAAGGAGAGGAATCAAGGATGAAGTCAGGTCAGAGAGTGAGATGAAGGGAATGAGTAGACACACAGCTAAGTTAAACCCTGCCTCTTCCTTGCTCTGCAGCTGTACACCTCATTCACCAGGTATACCGTCCTTTGCCCAGTACAGGCCTGTATGGAACCATTTTCCATCATTCACTCATTGAATACTCATAAAATCCAGAGTTCTGAATTTTTATTTTTTTCCTTTGGCTTTCAAACTACCCCCGACTCCATTCCTTCCTCCCCAAGTCTCCAGTCTTTCTTTTTGGGTGCCCAGATTGCTTTTCTCCCCCTTTACCCTAGTTTCTTCCTACTCCAGTGGGAGATATTTATCATTCTTCTATTCCTACCCCTTTAACCTCAGAAGCTTTCTATGGCTGCCAAGGGCCTGACAACCAGGCCAGGGGTCCTAGTGTCTCAGAGAAGTCACAGGTAATGGGCTCAGGGTCAGCTTGTGTCATCTCGTCGCAGGGACGGTAACCTGAGGGCTGGACAGGTTTTTGCCCTACATCTAACTACACTGTGGACGTTCAACAGTCTGTAATGACTGCTTCTTCATCCTCTAGTTTGTCTTAAATGATCCGAACAATGGCATTCTCATCACCGCCCCCGACCCCCAGGGGGAAATTATTCCACTGTGGAAAGCACCTCTCTGTAAAGGAGTGCTGTGGGCTTCTTCTGCAGGAGTTCCAAACCTTCAGTCTGTCCCTTTGTCATTCCTAATTATGCTTCCTCCCATATTAACAGGATTATTGACACCTCATCGTTTTCTTCTGTAAATAAAACTAAAGCATCCTATCGCTTCTGCTCCAGCGATTTCATCAGCACCTTTCCGGCCTGGTCATAATTTCCCTTCCTGATTCGTCATGCTTATTCAGGCATAAAGCTACAGTAAGAGAGAATACATCTTAAGAAAGAAAGAAAGAGTGAGTGATAATGATGGTGACAATGATAAAGATTTCATCCAAAGACCAAAGCCAGATATCACAGGTTTTCATGAGACTATAAAGGTTCTGTAAAATTTCATTGTGACTGTAGAGTGAAATAGGCCAAGGGGATACTCTGCAACTCATATCATGTTTAGGATCATCCATTCAATAAACATTTATGAAGTGCCTGCCATATGTCACTGTGCTATGGATCAAAGCTGTTTCAGGCATAGTCCCTACCTTAGGGGTTTTCAGGTGAGTGGGGGACAGCATAACAAACAAATAAGTGCAGCAATATGTTATTGATGCTAAGATAGAAGTATTCGCCAAGTAATAGGGGAATAAGGAAGAGAGTGTCAATTCAGAAAGCAATTCTTCTTGATTCTGATCATAACACCATATTCAAATTATAGCTATTCATTTTGTTATTAATAGTGCCTCTGCTGTTACAATATTTTTAAAATAAGGCTCATCTCAATGAGAAATAATAACAACATTAATATACGTTCTTCTAATCAGAAGGAATTGGAGTTAAGAAGCTGCATTTGAGGCATGGGCAGGGGGAGGATAGGAATGAATAATAAGGATCAGCGAGCAAGACCGGGTTGCAAAGGATGTAGGTGAACGAAAAAAATATATATGTTCTTCAATGTCAGAATTTTAAATTACAGACATTTGATGATGGTACAATATTTACCTAGCACTTGCATAGACATGCTCATCACTTTACCTTTTAATATCCCTGTTTCATAAATACTGAACAATTCCCCCAGGGAATAAAACCAAGGACTCACATGGGCAGGTAGTTCATATCCATTCATTGTTTTTTGTTTTTGTTTTTTTAATGTTGAAGATCTTATTGGCTTTATTCAGTGATTTATGAATCAGACAGCACCCAATTTAACAGATAAAAAGGAGCTCCCTATACATTCTTTCTTTGATTCATTTCTTATATGAATATATTCTTAGTTCCTCCTATGTGCCAAGTTCTATTGCTGGAGACAAGATGGAGCCCAGGACAGTAGGTCCCTGATCTTGTGCAGTGTGCACTGTGGATGAAGGCAAGAATGAACCAGTTAAATGAATGAACAGGATAATTTCAGGTAGTGGTTTGTTCTATGAATAATATGAGAATATGGTGTTGTGAGGTGAGGAAAGGTTTCTCTGAGGTGGTACCCTCCGAGCTGAGGCTTGAAAGGCAAGAAGGAGCCAGCCAGGGGAAGACGTGGGGAGAGGAAGGAGTCAGTACAGGGGCCCCGAGGTGGAATGTAGAGGAAGAATAATCCTCACTTCCAAAGAAGGCAAGCTTTGGGAACCACGAAAGAGTCAGTGTGGGCAGAACTTTGCAAGGGAAAGAAATGGAGCAAGCCCTTAGAAACACACAAACAAACATAATAATCCAATTGGGAAAAATAAAGTAGAAAAGAGCTAGGAAAAAATGCATAGCTCTAAAAAGGTCGTTGGGTCGTATGACATCTTATGCCATACGGACCAAGCCTAGCTCCATAAAATGGAATTCGTAGACCAAAGAGAAGAAGGAAACTGACAAAATGATGACATGAGGATAGAAGAATGTTGATTAGAAACACAGAAATGGAGACTGTGTCCATTAGGAAGGCTTTGGTCTACAAGTAACAGCATACACATCCAGCTGCTTAAAAGACAGTTAATATCTCACATGAGTAGCCTGGAGTTAGGTGGTTCCTGGTCTAGTGCAGGGACTCCCTGAGGTTATCAAGGATCCAGCCTCTTTCTATTTTGTCTGTGTCTCATCCTTGGCAAGTCGGATTTTTGCTCTTAGACTTAACTTAAAGCCCCAAAGAAACACAAAGAAGCAGTGCCAGAAAGCTCTTCTGGAGTTGCTCTCCCTTCTAACAGCAAGTAGAGTATTTCAGAATGCTTCCATATAACTGACTGGCAAGAACTGGGTCACACAGCCACTCCAAGCTGCAAGGGAGGTTGTGAAAATGAGTGTCTGGCAAAGAACAGGATTACTAACACTGATTTGGACTAATCGAGATCCCAAGAGTCATCCCCTGCAGATTTGATCAACGTGGAGAGCCTTGGAACAGACAAAGGAGGGAATAGTGGGTCATAGGAAAGCAGGGCCACTCACTGGGGTCCCTCGTCAGGGTAAGAGGGGAGAAGGAGGGAGTACAGAGTAATGGAAAGACCTCCAGATCTGGAATCAGAAGACATGGGTTACAATCCCCCCTCTGGGAAAATTACCAAAACAATCTCAGCCAGAGTTCCTTCATCTATAAAATGGAAGTGACAACACCACCTACCTGTCAGGTAGGCTGTGAGGAGCAGAAATTGTCAGAGTGGGTTGTTAAGTACTTAGCGTATTCCCAAGACTCTATGGGGATGCAGGGAGAAAGTATTAGAGTAATTTCTATTTCTATTTATTTTTCTCAGCCTTTAAAAATATCAATATATACTGTTATATATTATATAATAGTATATAATATATAAATATATTATATAAATAATATATCATAATATATGCATATAATATACATACTACATTACAATAAATGTACATATGTTGGGACCGCTCAAAAAATTTACTGATAAGTCTCCAAGGTTTTAAAATAAACAGTTTGGAAACACTTTTTTAAAGAACACAGTGCATATAAGGTACTTAGCACAGGACTGGGCATGTATCGAGCCTTCAGAAAAGGCTGGTGGCCGAGCTGCCTTTCAGATGTAGTGGGATTGCGATTTTTACTGGCACGGGAAGGTATCTGTGACCGTCCCTCCCAACTCTACTCTCAAAATGCTGCACATCATGTATTCTTTTGCCACCTCAAATCCCTCTCCCAGAAAACAGGATTACAAGCCGCGCACCACGCAAGCGGCTCCCAGGAGCCATTATCATGTAGCTTCCCCAACCCCTGGCATCTTCTCTTTGGCCAGGTGGGCACTTCTGTGAAGGGGTGAACAAAGGCAAGGAGGAGGGGAAGCCAAGCCAGCCAGGGGATGAGGCCTGCCAGCACAAGAAGGAAAAGGAAAAGGCCCCAGTGGGAGGGGAGAGTTAAAACTCAAATGGGGTTTGGGAATATTCTGTGCAATTCCTCTCTCCCTGTGAACCCTGCCTCCCATTAGCATGGACGAATGAGAAACGCCCATATCTCCTTTTCATCCACCCTCATCTTTCTTTGCAGGGACTCCGGGCACTTTAGGAAGAACATCTCTTTCTTGCCCTGAACGTCACCTCTGCGGTGGGCATGGGTAGAGAAATAAAGTCACAAGGTCACTTAGTGGTTCAGCTGGAATACATCCAGGAGTCGTGACACCCGATTGAAATCACTTTTCTCATTAAAAGTACAAAGATAAAGCCTCCTTTATAAATAGGAGGTCCTTAAATATTATCTGTGGCCATCAGTTCTGCTGGCTGTGCAGGCATTGTTTGTTTATTTAATTTAACCTTTTCTTCCCCTCAAAGCTTTTGGGTTTGCCTTTAAAAACCCACGCTAAACCCTCACTTAACGATCTGACCAGCTCCCCTTTAGCTCCCTTTAAACGAGCTGCCGATAAAGGAATAAACTTGCTGAAGAAATAAGAAATGAGCCTCCTGAACACTGTAGTACTTTATGCTGCCGCTGTCCAGGCTGAAGGCCCTCTCAATGAATGGAGAGATAATGCTAATGGAATTACACATCCTGACTGGATCAGGGGCTGCCCTGGCAAGATAAATACCAAAGCAAGGCCAAGGCGTTTAATCAAAAATAACCCCCTTCCATGTCCCCTTTTTTCCTTCAGAGTTAAAAAAACAAAAACGAAAACAAAACAAAACACAAAAACCCAAGACCTTGGCTTGCCACATATATTACCTCACTCCCTTTCTGCTATTATTCCAAATTATTTGGTTTGGGGGAGGTCCCACATACACACACATTTGGAAGCAAATTAAATTAGTAAGAGCCACCCACCCAACATGTGTTTACAGTGACGCAAATGACACCGCGGCAAACCTCTCAGAAGATAAACTGTATGTGGATTAATTCCTGGAGATGATATAGCACTTATCTGTTTTGTTTAGGCTCAATTTGAAATAAGATAAAATTGTTGGGCCCTGTGATCTGCCTGGTGAAGCTGTTTACCGCACAACTGACATGCAACGGGGGCTGTTACGAATATAGATTAGCAAGTGGCAGCGGCTGGTGGTCGCCTCCTTCCAGCTCACTCCTGCCCCCCTCGGGTGGCATTAGTGACGCTCACAGAGCATGGGTCTGAGGTCCCAGCTCGGACCTGGGTCCAAAAAAAAAATAATTCCATATAATGGTAATCTGTCATCTTTGGGGTCTCATGATGTGTCCTGATTCATTCTAGAATTAAAATGAATTTAGCGACGCCTCTCTAGGGAACCCGTGACATCCTGGTGTATCATTCAGAGCTTATTTTTGTAAGTAACAGAAGTGGATTCTGCTTCTCTTACACAAACAAGGGGCTTACAGGAAGAATATCAGGGACTCATAAGAGTGGGATGCCAGGGGGTTCTGGAGGATGACCAGGAGGAGGCCCGGCGAGGCCAGCCTACAGGAACAGGCTAGTCTGAGTGTTGCTGTGGCCTCTGTGTCATGGCATCACTTACTCAGGGGACAAGGCCCAGGAGAATGGGTCTGATGGGCTGAGTCTAAGGCATGTGTCCATCTGGCTACCTGAAGATAGAAGGAGGGTCTGCCCTTTCAAATTGGAGAATGGGATACACGTACTATCTTCCAAGGAAGCACCACACAATAGGAGACTCTCCAAGAGGGAGATCAGGTGCTAATAAAAAGAGGTGGAATGATGGGCACCCCCAAACTGGCAAATGACTCCTTTACTAGGGCTGAGAAAAACATGCTTGGGAATCCTTGTTTAGTCTGAGGTCAAGTAGGAGACAGCTTGCAGTAATGAAAAGAGCTCTTAACAATGAATTAGGAGTCCCAGACCTAGGCTTGGGTGCTAAGGCAGATCTGTTTGAGCTGAGGCAAGTCCATTTCCCTCTAGCTCACTATTACGGGTTGAATTATGCCCCTGCCAAAATACATAAGTTAAAATCCTAACCACCCGTACCTCAGAATTGATCTTAATTGAAAATAACGGTCATTGCAGGTGTAATTCATTAAAATGAGATCACCCTAGAGTAGAGTGGGCCCCTAATGCATAATAATTTATACAAAGGGGAAATTTGGACACAGACACATGGGGAAAATGCCATGCTCTCCATAACTGGAGTTATGTCGCCACAAGCCAAGGAACTACTAGAAGCTAAGAGAGAAGCCTGGAATAGATCTTTCTCTAGTGCCTTCAGAGGGAGCTTGGCCCTGCCGACACCTTGATCTCAGACTTCTAGCCTCCAGAACTGTGAGACAATAAATCTCTGTTAAGCCACACAGTTTGTGGTACTTTGTTACAGTAGCCCTAGGAAGCTAATGCACTCAGCTTCTGTAAGGGGAGTGGGTTGGATTTGGTTTGTGACTTTCAAACTGAGTCTTGACTTGAGTTTGAACTTCCTCAGGGTCCTAGGAGTTCTTGGCAGAATCCTTTGAAAACCAAGAGGCCAGGTGATCTCCAAACCCCCTCCGGCGCTCTCTAAATTAAAGCCCTTTTAAGTTTGGACAAAGCAGTGTTCAAATTTTTGGAAAGGATGTTCCAGGGGCATTTTTTTTCTCTAGCTGTGTGGATAAGCTAGTCCCTTAATTGGCCCCATGCCAGTCTCCATACCACACACATCCACCCTGCTTTATCAGCCACTGAGCCCTAGGAAAATGAGGCTACTTCATCCAGTTTGCAGATTTCTTGGTCTAGTCCAGTGACATGTCCACTCAGACACATACATCTTTGCTGGGCTTGGATCCTGGAGACTCCGTCCCATTCTAGACCCTGATCCAGCCAGTCGGAAGGTTCTGTGACCTACCACTCCCTCATCTCCCTACATCGATCCCCAGTATCCAGAGGCCATGTCCAATGCCTCATAGAACAATATATACCCCTTTGAGATGTATATGATGTCCTTGTTTCTATCTTTAAACAGAGAAAGAAAGATCATGATGTCACAAATATTTGGGGGTACCAGGCACCATGCCAGACGTGATCGCACACATGTCAGAAGGCTCTACGTGACATCATGATGCTGTGGGGACTGACCGACTATCTGTCTCCCAGACTAGACTGAAACCTCCATGCAAATGGGAGCCACTGTGCCACTTGGGTTTGAATCCTCAGATGCAGGTAGACAAACCGTTAAGTGCCACAGTTGAAGATCCAAAGAGCTATCTCCTTCCTGAAGCCTATGGTATTTTAAAACCTGGAAAAAGGGGGTGCATTCACAACATCCAGACTCCACGTCACAGCAGAGAGGAAGACTTGTCCAGCTCCACTCGCCCAACCTGATTCTGCTCCTGCATCAGTAGATCTGTGACTCCCACGCAGAGGGAGATCCCCACGAGACAAAGAAACAGAGGCGGCCATTCTTTCTTCCTCCACGTTTTGTTACAAAATTGTTTCATACATACATAAACAGTATAAAAATTACTGAAATGAACACACAGATACCCTCCACTCTCTGCCCAAGGGTCATTATCCTTCAGGCACATTTGTAGGCATCGTGAAATGTCACTTCTAGATACTTCAGCGTATCTCTCTTGGGAATAAAACATTATCTTACTTCACTGCCATACCATTATCACACATAATAAAATTAATAATAATTCCATAGTATTATCAAATATCAAGTCTATATTCAATTTTTTCCACCACCCTAAGGAATGTCTTTCACAGTTTTGTTGGTTTCTAATCAGGATCCAATCAAAGTTCACACGTTGCATTTGCTTGTTGTGTCTTTTGAGCCTCCTTTAATTCAGCATAGTCCTCTAATTCCCTTCTTTCATGACACTGACTTTTTGAGGATCCTGGGCTCAAAAATGAAATGTTTTCCGTTCTCACACTGTCTGTTTCCTCCTGGTGTTGTGCGACTTGTCCCTCTGTCCCCTAGAGGCGGCCGCCATCTTGACCTACCGAAAACTCTGACTGTGAATTTAGGCTAAGATAGAAACAAGGCTGGATGCTCCTGTCCTACAGTCCCCTGATCTCTCTCTCCACCAAGTGCAGGCTGCACACCAGCATCTCCACCACGGCACTGCCACTGAATGCTCAGTCCTGCCAAGCCACTGCTCCAGGACCACTGCACGGCAGTGCTCTCCCTCTTCGTACCCTATTGCCTCTGAGGTCCGAGTGCCCACAGCTGGAAACACACAAGCAGTGCCACAAAAGACTACAAAGATGTAAAGGTTTCTCGGTGATTTATGTCTCTTTAATTAAGGGCTTTTAAGCTTTAATTTAAAAGTTACAGAAGTTGTCTTTACTTCTAAAAAAAAACGTGCTCATGGTTGACTGCCTGCGTGAACTAAACAGCGTCAGATCCCCAGGCTGGCTCCACGCTAGACCCCTAGAGCTCATTTTCAGGGTAGGGGGAAGGAGGTCAGTGAGAAATACCATTAAGAAGAGAGGCTGTGACAACTTTCATTACTTTTTGATGATCATGCAATAATTTTCCATGATAAATCATCCTATTGCATCTGCAAATTTAGAGGCAGAATCTAAATGGCAAAGGGGGGAAAAAAAAAAAAGCACTGGGACCTGGTTTAAAAGGATTTACCTCGTAGCTGAGGAAGCAGAGTCAAAGTTGATGTTTTATTACTAATTGTTTGATAGGTTCTCAGGTCACACGAATTATGTGTGGTATATGATTGTGCAGAGTTTTAATCTGGGCTCCATGGAGAGCCTGGAGCCAACATAAGAATCCACTTCTGAACCTAGATGCAGCCCTAGACTGGCAGATTGTCTGAGTCATTTGCACAGTTCTGTGGGCTCAGCTCAGGTATCAAGACACCTTCTTCTATTCCTTACACAGGATTATCACCCCTTGCCTTTGCATTCCCATTGGATTTATTTTTAACATTCACTTTTAATTTCTCCTCCATTATTCTTTGAAGTACATTATTTATGCCATGCCTGTCTCTTCCTCTGGTGTGCCCCTGAGCTGCTACAATCTCATCTCCCCAGCTCCCAGCCAGGTAGAAGTTACAGCACCATGATTTGTATCCCCACTCTACCATGAGCAGAATTGTTCCAAAATATCTTAATCACTTTATTCCACTTTTCAAATGAAATATGTCTATCTCCTTCTACTCAACTGTAAGCCCTAATGACCATAATTTGATCATCTTTTTTCTTTTCTATTCTACTAGATCTTAGGTCAGAGAATTGAATCAACCATACTCCTAGTTCATGACACATTCATTCCTGTATGGCCTCTCTCCATTCATTCATTCATTCATTCATTCTTTTTTTTTTTTTTGAATGTTATTATTTTTTTTTTTATAGCTACTTTATTTATTTATTTATTTATTTATTTTTGGCCGTGTTGGGTCTTCGGTTCGTGCGAGGGCTTTCTCTAGTTGCGGCAAGCGGGGGCCACTCTTCATCGCGGTGCGGGGACCGCTCTTCATCGCGGTGCGCGGGCCTTTCACTATCGCGGCCCCTCCCGTTGCGGGGCACAGGCTCCAGACGCGCAGGCTCAGTACTTGTGGCTCACGGGCCCAGTTGCTCCGTGGCATGTGGGATCTTCCCAGACCAGGGCGTGAACCCGTGTCCCCTGCATTAGCAGGCAGATTCTCAACCACTGCGCCACCAGGGAAGCCCCATTCATTCATTCTTATACCTATTTATTCCCTTAACTCCCCTTTCCCAATGCTGTTACCTTGATCATTGACTACCATTCTAATGAAGTTAATGAAGTTCTTTTGTTTTTATGCATTCTTATAAAATTTGTATATTTTTTATGTACGTGGAATTTTTATTTACATAAATATATAATGTCATAGGCTTCATGTTGGTTTCTAGAATAATATATGTATATATATTCATATGTGTGGTAGGAATTCACTGTTCTTTGTAAGTTTGATGGGATGAAACTTTAAAACTATCTGAGCCTGGATTTTGAGGGGATAAGAGGTCTTTGGTTATCATTCCAATTTTTTTTAATACTTATGTTCTAAGTAGGTTCTCTAATTTTTTTCTTGTACCAATTTTGGCATTTACAGTTCCTAAAAATGTATCCATTACATTATTACATCTATTCATAATTTGCTTATTATTCTAATCTCTGCTTTGTCTGTAGTTATTTGTCTTTTCATTCCACATTTTATTTATTTGTATTTTCTCTCTTTTGTCTTGATCAGTCTTTTCAGAGGTCTAACTATTGAACTAATGATGTCAAAGAATCGGCTTTTTTTTTTTTTTTCAAACATCTTTATTGAAGTATAATTGCCTTACAATAGTGTGTTAGCATCTGCTTTATAACAAAGTGAATCAGTTATACATATACAATATGTTCCCATTTCTCGTCCCTCTTGCATCTCCCTCCCTCCCACCCTCCCCATCCCACCCCTCTAGGTGGTCACAAAGCACCGAGCTGATCTCCCTGTGCTATACGGCTGCTTCCCACTAGCTATCTATTTTACATTTGGTAGTGTATATATGTCCATGACACTCTCTTACCCTGTCACATCTCACCCCACCCCCTCCCCATATCCTCAAGTCCATTCTCTAGTAGGTCTGTGTCTTTATTCCCGTCTTGCCACTAGGTTCTTCATGGCCTTTTTTTTTTTTTTTCCCTTAGATTCCATATATATGTGTTAGCATACTGTATTTGTTTTTCTCTTTCTGACTTACTTCACTCTGTATGACAGACTCTAACTCCATCCACCTCATTACAAATACCTCCATTTCATTTCTTTTTATGGCTGAGTAATATTCCATTGTATATATGTGCCACATCTTCTTTATCCATTCATCTGTCGATGGACATTTAGGTTGCTTCCATGTCCTGGCTATTGTAAATAGAGCTGCAATGAACATTTTGGAACATGACTCTTTTTGACCTATGGTTTTCTCAGGGTATATGCCCAGTAGTGGATTGCTGGGTCGTATGGTAGTTCTATTTGTAGTTTTTTAAGGAACCTCCATACTGTTCTCCATAGTGGCTGTATCAATTTACATTCCCACCAACAGTGCAAGAGTGTTCCCTTTCCTCCACACCCTCTCCAGCATTTATTGTTTCTAGATTTTTTGATGATGGCCATTCTGACCGGTGTGAGATGATATCTCATTGTAGTTTTGATTTGCATTTCTCTAATGATTAATGATGTTGAGCATTCTTTCATGTGTCTGTAGGCCATCTGTATATCTTCTTTGGAGAAATGTCTATTTAGATCTTCTGCCCATTTTTGGATTGGGTTGTTCGTTTTTTTGTTATTGAGCTGCATGAGCTGCTTGTAAATCTTGGAGATTAATCCTTTGTCAGTTGCTTCATTTGCAAATATTTTCTCCCATTCTGAGGGTTGTCTTTTGGTCTTGTTTATGGTTTCCTTTGCTGTGCAAAAGCTTTTCAGTTTCATTAGGTCCCATTTGTTTATTTGTGTTCTTATTTCCATTTCTCTGGGAGCTGGGTCCAAAAAGAATCTTGCTGTGATGTATGTCATAGAGTGTTCTGCCTATGTTTTCCTCTAAGAGTTTGATAGTGTCTGCCCCTTACACTTAGGTCTTTAATCCATTTTGAGTTTATTTTTGTGCATGGTGTCAGGGAGTGTTCTAATTTCATACTTTTACATGTTCCTGTCCAATTTTCCCAGCACCACTTATTGAAGAGGCTGTCTTTTCTCCACTGTATATGCTTGCCTCCTTTATCAAAGATAAGTTGACCATATGTGTGTGGGTTTATCTCTGGGCTTTCTATCCTGTTCCATTGATCGATATTTCTGTTTTTGTGCCAATACCAAACTGTCTTGATTACTGAAGCTTTGTAATATAGTCTGAAGTCAGGGAGCCTGATTCCCCAGCTCCATTTTTCGTTCTCAAGATTGCTTTGGCTATTCGGGTCTTTTGTGTTTCCATACAAATTGTGAAATTTTTTGTTCTAGTTCTGTGAAAATGCCAGTGGTAGTTTGATAGGGATTGCATTGAATCTGTAGATTGCTTTGGGTAGTAGAGACATTTTCACAATGTTGATTCTTCCAATCCAGGAACATGGTATATCTCTCCATCTATTTGTATCATCTTTAATTTCTTTCATCAGTGTCTTATAATTTTCTGCATACAGGTCTTTTGTCTCCTTAGGTAGGTTTATTCCTAGATATTTTATTCTTTTTGTTGCAATGGTAAACGGAGTGTTTTCTTAATTTCACTTTCAGATTTTTCGTCATTAGTGTATAGAAATGCAAGAGATTTCTGTGCATTAATTTTGTATCCTGCTACTTTACCAAATTCATTGATTACCTCTAGGAGTTTTCTGGTAGCATCTTTAGGATTCTCTATGTATAGTATCATGTCATCTGCAAATAGTGACAGCTTTACTTCTTCTTTTCCGATTTGGATTCCTTTTATTTCTTTGTCTTCTCTGATTGCTGTGCTAACACTTCCAAAAACTATGTTGAATAATAGTGGTGAGAGTGGGCAACCTTGTCTTGTTCCTGATCTTAGTGGAAATGGTTTCAGTTTTTCACCATTGAGGACAATGTTGGCTGTGGGTTTGTCATATATGGCCTTTATTATGTTGAGGAAAGTTCCCTCTATGCCTACTTTCTGCAGGGCTTTTATCAAAAATGGGTGTTGAATTTTGTCAAAAGCTTTCTCTGCACCTATTGAGATGATCATATGGTTTTTCTCCTTCAATTTGTTAATATGGTGTATCACATTGATTGATTTGTGTATATTGAAGAATCCTTGCATTCCTGGGATAAACCCCACTTGATCATGGTGTATGATCCTTTTAATGTGCTGTTGGATTCTGTTTGCTAGTATTTTGTTGAGGATTTTTGCATCTATGTTCATCAGTGATATTGGCCTGTAGTTTTCTTTCTTTGTGACATCTTTGTCTGCTTTTGGTATCAGGGTGATGGTGGCCTCGTAGAATGAGTTTGGGAGTGTTCCTCCCTCTGCAATATTTTGGAAGAGTTTGAGAAGGATAGGTGTTAGCTCTTCTCTAAATGTTTGATAGAATTCGCCTGTGAAGCCATCTGGTCCTGGGCTTTTGTTTGTTGGAAGGTTTTAATCACAGTTTCAATTTCAGTGCTTGTGATTGGTCTGTTCATATTTTCTATTTCTTCTGGTTCAGTCTCGGCAGTTTGTGCATTTCTAAGAATCTGTCCATTTCTTCCAGGTTGTCCATTTTATTGGCATATAGTTGCTTGTAGTAATCTCTCATGATCTTTTGTATTTCTGCAGTGTCAGTGGTTACTTCTCCTTTTTCATTTCTAATTCTATTGATCTGAGTCTTCTCCCTTTTTCTCTTGATGAGTCTGGCTAATGGTTTATCAATTTTGTTTATCTTCTCAAAGAACCAGCTTTTAGTTTCATTGATTTTTGCTATTGTTTCCTTCATTTCTTTTTCATTTATTTCTGACCTGATCTTTATAATTTCTTTCCTTCTGCTGGCTTTTGGGTTTTTTTGTTCTTCTTTCTCTAATTGCTTTAGGTGCAAGGTTAGGTTGTTTATTCGAGATGTTGCCTGTTTCTTGAGGTAGGCTTGTATTGCTATAAACTTCCCTCTTAGCACTGCTTTTGCTGCGTCCCATAGGTTTTGGGTCGTCGTGTCTCCATTGTCATTTGTTTCTAGGTATTTTTTGATTTCCCCTTTGATTTCTTCAGTAATCACTTTGTTATTAAGTAATGTATTGTGTAGCCTCCATGTGTTTGTATTTTTTACAGATCTTTTCCTGTAATTGATATCTAGCCTCATAGCGTTGTGGTCGGAAAAGATACTTGATACGATTTCAGTTTTCTTAAATTTACCAAGGCTTGATTTGTGACCCAAGATATGATCTATCCTGGAGAATGTTCCATGAGCACTTGAGAAAAATGTGTATTCTGTTGTTTTTGGGTGGAATGTCCTATAAATATCAATTAAGTCCATATTGTTTAATGTATCATTTAAAGCTTGTGTTTCCTTATTTATTTTCATTTTGGATGATCTGTCCATTGGTGAAAGTGGGGTGTTAAAGTCCCCTACTATGATTGTGTTGCTGTCAATTTCCCCTTTTATGGCTGTTAGTATTTGCCTTATGTATTGAGGTGCTCCTATGTTGGGTGCATAAATATTTACAATTGTTATACCTTCCTCTTGGATCGATCCCTTGATCATTATATAGTGTCCTTCTTTGTCTCTTGTAATAGTCTTTATTTTAAAGTCTATTTTGTCTGATATGAGAATTGCTACTCCAGCTTTCTTTTGATTTCCATTTGCATGGAATATCTTTTTCCATCCCCTCACTTTCAGTCTGTATGTGTCCCTAGGTCTGAAGTGGGTCTCTTGTAGACAGCATATATATGGGTCTTGTTTTTGTATCCATTCAGCCAGCCTGTGTCTTTTGGTGGGAGCATTTAATCCATTTACATTCAAGGTAATTATCGATATGTATGTTCCTATTCCCAATTTCTTAAATGTATTGGGTTTGTTATTGTAGGTGTTTTCCTTCTCTTGTGTTTCTTGCCTAGAGAATTTCCTTTAGCATTTGTTGTAAAGCTGGTTTGGTGGTGCTGAACTCTCTCAGCTTTTGCTTGTCTGTAAAGGTTTTAATTTCTCCATCGAATCTGAATGAGATCCTTGCTGGGTATAGTAATCTTGGTTGTAGATTGGTTGTAAAGTCCTTCATGACTTTAAGTATATCCTGCCACTCCCTTCTGGCTTGCAGAGTTTCTGCTGATAGATCAGATGTTAACCTTATGGGGATTCCCTTGTGTGTTATTTGTTTTTTTTCCCTTGCTGCCTTTAATATGTTTTCCTTATATTTAATTTTTGACAGTTTGATTAATATGTGTCTTGGCGTGTTCCTCCTTGGGTTTATCCTGTATGGGACTCTCTGTGCTTCCAGGACTTGATTAACTATTTCCTTTCCCATATTAGGGAAGTTTTCAACTATAATCTCTTCAAAAATTTTCTCAGTCCCTTTCTTTTTCTCTTCTTCTTCTGGTACCCCTATAATTCGAATGTTGGCACGTTTAATGTTGTCCCAGAGGTCCCTGAGACTGTCCTCAGTTCTTTTCATTCTTTTTTCTTTATCCTGCTCTGTAGTAGTTATTTCCACCATTTTATCTTCCAGGTCACTTATCCTTTCTTCTGCCTCAGTTATTCTACTATTGATCCCATCTAGAGTATTTTTAATTTCATTTATTGTGTTTTTCATCATTGCTTGGTTCCTCTTTAGTTCTTCTACATCCTTGTTAAATGTTTCTTGCATTTTGTCTATTCTATTTCCAAGATTTTGGATCATCCTTACTATCATTATTCTGAATTCTTTTTCAGGTAGACTACCTATTTCCTCTTCATTTGTTAAGTCCAGTGTGTTTTGAGCCTGCTCCTTCATCTGCTGTGTGTTTTTCTGTCGTCTCATTTTGCCTATCTTACTGTGTTTGGGGTCTCCTTTTCACAGGCTGCAGGTTCGTAGTTCCCGTTGTTTTTGGTATCTGTCCCCAGCGGCTAAGGTTGGTTCAGTGGGTTGTGTAGGCTTCCTGGTGGAGGGAACTAGTGCCTGAGTTCTGGTGGATGAGGCTAGATCTTGTCTTTCTGGTGGGCATGTCCACGTCTGGTGGTGTATTTTGTGGTGTCTGTGGCCTTATTATGATTTTAGGCAGCCTCTCTGCCAATGGATGGGGTTGTGTTCCTGTCTAGCTAGTTGTTTGGCATAGGATGTCCAGCACTGTAGCTTGCTGGTCGTCGAGTGAAGCTGGGTCTTGATGTTGAGATGGAGATCTCTGGGAGATTTTTGCCGTTTGGTATTACGTGGAGCTGGGAGGTCTCTTGTGGACCAGTGTTCTGAAGTTGGCTCTCCCACCTCAGAGGCACGGCCCTGATGCCTGGCTGGAGCACCAAGAGCCTTTCGTCCACACGGCTCAGAGTAAAAGGGAGAAAAAATAGAAAGAAAGAAAGAAAGAGGCTATAATATAGTGAAGTAAAATAAAGCTATTGTAAAGCAAAGCTATACAGACAAAATCTCACCCAGAAGCATATACATATACACTCACAAAAAAAAGGAAAAGGGGAAAAATTAATATCTCCTGCTCCCAGAGTCCCCCTCCTGAATTTGGGCTGATTCGTTGTCTATTCAGGTGTTCAGCAGATGCAGGCACATCAAGTTGTTTGTGGAGCTTTAATCCGCTGCTCCTGAGGCTGCTGGGAGAGATTTCCCCTTCTCTTCCCTGTTCGCACAGCTCCCGGGGTTCAGCTTTGGATTTGGACCTGCCTCTGCGTGTAGGTCGCCTGAGGGCGTCTGTTCCCCGCCCAGACAGGACGGGGTTAAAGGAGCAGCTGCTTCGGGGGCTCTGGCTCACCCAGGCCGCGGGGAGGGAGCGGTACGGAGGAGGCGGGGCGAGCCTGCAGCGTCAGAGGCCGGCGTGACGTTGCACCAGCTCGAGGCGTGCAGTGCGTTCTCCCGGGGATGTTGTCCCCGGATCCCGGGACCCTGGCAGTGGCGGGCTGCACAGGCTACCGGGAGGGGCGGTGTGGAGAGTGACCTGTGCTCACACACAGGCTTTTTGGAGGCGGCAGCAGCAGCCCCAGCGTCTCACGCCCGTCTCTGGGGTCCGCGCTGATCGCCGTGGCTTGCGCCCTTCTCTGGAGTTCGTTTAGGCGGCGCTCTGAATCCCCTCTCCTTGCGCGCAGCGAAACAAAGAGGCAAGAAAAAGTCTCTTGCCTCTTCGGCAGCTGCAGACCTTTTCCCGGTCTCCCTCCCGGCTAGCTGTGGTGCGCCAACCCCTTCAGGCTGTGTTCACGCCGCCAACCCCAGTCCTCTCCCCGCGATCCGACCAAAGCCCGAGCCTCAGCTCCCAGCCCCGCCCGCCCCGGCGGGTGAGCAGACAAGCCTCTCGGGCTGGTGAGCGCCGCTCGGCGCCGAGCCTCTCTGCGGGAGTCTCTCCGATTTTCCCTCTGCGCCCCTGTTGCTGTGGGATCCGCGCTGATAGCCGCGGCTCGCGCCCTTCTCTGGAGTTCGTTTAGGCGGCACTCTGAATCCCCTCTCCTTGCCCGCCGCGAAACAAAGAGGCAAGAAAAAGTCTCTTGCCTCTTCGGCAGCTGCAGACTTTTTCCCGGACTCCCTCCGGGCTAGCTGTGGTGCGCTAACCCCTTCAGGCTGTGTTCACGCCGCCAGCCCCAGTCCTCTCCCTGCGATCCGACCGAAGCCGAGCCTCAGCTCCTAGCCCCGCCCGCCCCGGTGGCTAAGCAGACAAGCCTCTCGGGCTGGTGAGTGCTGCTTGGCGCCGAGCCTCTGTGCGGGAACCTCTCCGCTTTGCCCTCCGCACCTCTGTGGCTGCGCTCTCCTCCGTGGCTCTGAAGCTTCCCCCCTCCGCCCCCCGCAGTCTCCGCCCGCGAAGGGGCTCCTAGTGCGTGGAAACCTTTCCTCCTTCACGGCTCCCTCCCACTGGTGCAGGTGCCGTCCCTATTCTTTTGTCTCTGTTATTTCTTTTTTCTTTTGCCCTACCCAAGTACGGGGGGAGTTTCTTGCCTTTTTGGAGGTCGGACGTTTTCTGCCAGCGTTCAGTGGGTGTTCTGTAGGAGCAGTTCCACGTGTAGATGTATTTCTACTGTATCTGTGGGAAGGAAGGTGATCTCCGCGTCTTACTCTTCCGCCATCTTCTCCCCAGACCCCAAAGAATCGGCTTTTGATTTTGTTAATCTTTTCTATTTTTTTTTTGTTCTCAATTTCTAACTTCTTCTTTTATATTTATTATTTCATTTGTTCTTGTTTCTTTGGGTTAGTGTCTTACTTCTTTTTTGCTTTATATCTCCAGAGGTGAGCACATACTTAGTACACAGAAGCTTTTTATCAAATGTTTACTGAATAAATGAATGAACTGTAAATACCTTGAGATCAGATAGTATGTCATCCATCTTCATAGTCCTCAAAGCACCTACTACATCACCTAGCACATGGGAGGCCTCAGTAAGTATTAAGAGAATATTTACTGAGGGAATTGTTAATATAAAAAAATATACTCCTCCCTAAAGGAACCTCTGGAGGTCATCTAATTGAGTTTTCTAATTTAAAAAAAGAAAAGACAACCATTAGTGACTTTAGTGATCCTCTATTCTCTTCTTCTTCTTTAGTGATAGAACCCCTCATTTTAGCTAAGCACAGAACCATCTGGAATAAAGACCAAGTGATTACGTTCTGGCCGATGGGATATAAGTGAAAATGGCGGGTACAACTTGAGAAAGTGTACTTCAAGGGAGGAGATGTGTCTTTCTCTTTCCCCGTGCTTTCTGGAACATGGATACAATGGTTGCCGTTCAAGGAGCTATAATGGATCAGGAGGTGACCTTGGGAACAGAAGCCCGCAAGACAGAGGAACAAGATAAAGTGTCTGGGCTCCTCATACCAGGAAGCTTCTGTGGCAGCCCCAGATGAATGCTTTTGGACTTCTTTACAAGAGAGAGAACTCCTATCTCGTTTAAGACGCTGTTTGGGGCCTTTTCTTGGGGGAGGGGTGAGGGGGAGTTCTGTCACATGTAGCTGAACATATTAACTAATTAGAATAGAATTAGATTAGTAACTGATTCAGTGGGTACATGTCAGTCCTTTTCTAAAGCACATTTCTCCTCACGCAACGAAGACCTAAGGAAGAAGGTGATGATAAAATCCCCATTTCTCACCTTTGGGAAAAGCAATGAGGGAGCTGAGAATTAGACTCACCTCTCATTCTTACTCAGATCTCAATTTACTGGTGAAATGTACTCTTCTAAACTAAATCAATTAGAAGAGGGCTGGTTCCAAAGGTTCTAATCACAGAAGAATCTAGGGTTTCTCACATGAACTCCCAATAATTTGCAGCCCTAGTGATTACCTGGGTAAACTCCAGTTAAACCTCCATTTCTCAGACTCTGGTATGATTTTTCTCAGGCTTGACCCCCTGGCTTACTAGGTAATCAGGTTCCCAGTCCCCTTCAGGAAGGTTAAACACAACTAAATCAAAATATGAAAGCCCTGTCCCCTCTACATGGCTAATGACCTTGACTCTCAGAATGCTGCTCTGTGTGTTTCTCCATGAGTTGTGGTTTGGGGTGCACACTCAGCATGGCTTTGCACACCCCAGAGCAAGTTTCATGGGTGACACCTACATGCTCTGTAGTCTATAAAATGAAATGGCCATGTCGCCTCTGTCTCACTGCCAACTTCTTTATGTCTATATGGTCTCCTTCTGGTGACAAGGGGATTCTTGGAGGGTTCTCTCTTAAGTGGCATCATTATCAATGGCCACACTCAACATTAGCCCTGGATCGATACCAGAATTCTACAGAAAAGAAACAGACAGTTCTAGGTTCAGAGAAGGGGTTATAGCTCCTGGACACCATGGCCTGGGTATGTAGGGCAAAGAATCCAAAGTCTTAGCTGAACTCTGCCCTTGGGGATTGATAGGGAAGAGGGAAGTTCAAAGGACTTAGGATGGCTTCGTGCTCTTAAAAGTGAGCTGGATGGAGAGCAGCCTCTGACCCAGACATCTCACCAGCAAAGAGGAATAGAAGACATATTATTTACTAAGAGTGCTCTCTATATGCCAGGCACTGTAGCAGGTACTTTCACATACATCTCTCACTGAATCTCTTGTTCAGGTGAAAGGCAATATAGTGCAATGGTTAAGCATAATTAGTAGCTATGTGATCTGGCGTGAGTGACTAACTTCTCTGGGATTCAGGTAAAAGGGAGGTAAAGTAGTTCTTACCTCATAAGGTTGATATAATCAAGGCATTTAGAACTGTGTCTATCACATAATAAGCTCTCAATAACAGCTTCTAGGCTATTATTGTTAATCATCACCATGACACTTCAAATTGGGTTTTATGATGCCCCCTAATAAAGTTAGGGAACAAAGTTACAGAATATTAGAGTCAGAGACTTAAAGTAGCTTTCCCAAATTCAACTGCTAATAAGTGGAGGAACCAGGATTCAAATCCAGGTTCATCTAACTCCAACCTCCTTGCTCTTTGCCCCAGACATTTTCCAGAAAGCCGACCCTTCCCTAGCTGATTGTTCTAGACACAATTTAGCACTCCTTATGAAAAAAGTACTTACTATCTGGGTCACTAATATGGTTAGTAGTTAGGGCACTGACTGTGAGTGGACTATTGTCCTTTGAGGAGGTGACCACTGATCATAACCCTCTCTCCTCTGCCTTCATGATCAGCTGAGATATAGAGTGAAACAGGAGTTGAATAAAAATATTGGGGGTTTTTTTGCTGGCAAAAGTAGAGGACACGGTTTAGACCCAAGATGAAGGCAAGTTTCCTACTCTTTCTTCCCAAGCCCCAACCTTGGCGTGCACACTCGGCCGGGGGGAGGGGGCGTTGAGGAGGCAGAATAGGCAGAGGAGACATGTACCCAGCACCAGGATGGTTACCATGAAAGACAATGGCCTGTCTCTATCTTAGCCAGGAAAGAGAGTCCAAGAGAGACCAGAGACATGGGAATCAGTCTCTGATGCAGATCCTGCTCCATGGGGACACGTGGACAAAAAATGTCAGACTCTCACCATCTCACCTGTCAGTGGAATCTCCCTCCACCCTTGGAGGAGTTGGTGAGAGGTAGATAGAAGCTTCTTCCTGATACTATCAGGGAGTGTTGGTACAATTCTACGAACCAAAAGAAACATGGGGAAAGAAAGAGAATCTCTCCCTTTACCGTAACCCCAAATTCCTGATACATACACCCATCAACCACTTAGAGTCAATCAGTCACAACTAGAAAAAAAAATCCCACAGGTACCCAGAAAAGAGCTGTTAGCCTTGAAATAAAAATATTATTTTTTTCCTTTCTTTTTATGCCATGTTTTTATTCTTCTCATAGCCAGTTTGCTGGTTTCACTCTTCTTTCAAGTAGCTCCCACACTAATGCAATTGGTACTTTAAATGTCTCAAAGAAACAGCACAGACCACTGGGATCTGTATTCTCTTTCTTGAAAAAACAAAATTCAAATGGACTGCAGTGAGTTAGGTGGAATTAATTCCACCCTGGGAAGAGAAAAGCCAAGCAGTTTCAGTCTCTTGGTTTATAAGGTCACCAGAATCCCTCGTCGGGAATTATTCCTCTGTAAATCACTTCTGCCCAGCTGCTCTGCGGCCTTGAGTTGCAGATAATCCAGTCAGTAATTGTGTCTGGTCTCTGAGAAGAAGCTTCACTGACCTCCCCTAAGAGGATTCTGGTACCAGCTTTGGCTGCAGGAAGAAGTGGGGGAGCCCAGCCCCAATACACGCCAGCTCCGTGACCACCTTCGAGCCAGGATTCAACCTTGTAGGTAAACATCTTGGGTAGAGAAGTCCCTGCTGAAAGCATAGCCTCTGCTCTAGGAGAGGCCCCGATGCCCCAGGGCCCAGCTCCTACAGCATGTAGGAGGGCAGAGCCCACATTAAGACTTGGGAGATGGGGTAGCCAACTGGCACCAAGTTCACTAGAGTCCCAGCTGCGAGGCTGGTGTCTGTACGTTTCCCTTGGGTTGGGTTTTGTATTTTTTAGACTATATGACACCACTGAGTTCATCTTTGGCTACCAATTAATTCTGGCCTTGGGCAGATCACTTCCTTTTGAGCCTTAGTTTCACACAGATCTAAATTAAAACCCTGCATCCATTACATATTATTGATGACTTTGAGCAAATTACATGATCACTCCGAGCCTCAGTTTCTACACCAGTATATTGGGAACGTTAATGCATAGTTTGCAAGGTTGTGATGAGGATTTAAAAGATAACACATATAAAGTGCATAGGAGACTATCTGGTTGCATTAGGCTCTGTGTGGGTTACTTGCGCAGCTGTGTCCATCACTGTGCACAGCCCTCTTTGGAGAAATCCCCATGTGTCTCCAGTCTGCACAGTCCCAGGGACGGGTGTTAGGATACCTCACTCCACTACCACTCTGTGGTCCAGGGTGGGCACCTAACCCAAGGCAGGTCAGTACGAGTCCCTCCCCCCAAAATTTGGCATTGGATAGGTACTGAGATACACAGAAGACTACAAACACCCACGAGCTCAGGAGCTGACGGGGAGGTGGTGCTCCACCAGGCAGCCTGGAACAGCCAGAGAAGCTCGTCTTCAAATGGAAAGAGAGACGATGGACACATACACAGAGTGGAGAAAAAAGACGAAATGCAGGTAACGCTCCAGTCCCAGCATCTAGCTCGTCTCTACCCTTGGGCTCCACGAAACACACACCTCTGCATCCTCATGATAAAGTTCTTTTCTCATTAAGTTAGCTTGGCTGGTTTTTGTTACATGCAATAGAGTCTTAACAATCTGGTAAACAGTTGTTATCCAATAAGCAGTAAATACCAACTTATGGAAAATGACAGAATTGGCCAAATGATGCCACAGATTCTCCCCCATGCTCCCACTCTCTGCCTTGAAATAATTATTTACTGGGAGCCCCACCCTATTTATATCTCTTTCTATAACAACTTTGACCCACACTTATCATTATTCAATAATCTGTTCATTTGCTAAGCTGTTTCTCCATACAAGGGCAGGGACCACGACCTACCTCTATGTCCACGTGCAGATGGCCACATCTCTCATCCCTGTCCCCTGAGCATGACCTTGTTCACATCAGACTCTGCCCACTCCCACCTGCACCCTGCCCGGCCATGGCGACTTCCCGGGGCCCAGCCCGTGTGGTCCCGTACTTCCCTCCTGTCCTAGCCTTTGATGGCCCTTCCTTTGCTGACAGCAGCCCAGCCTCGGCACCCACCAAGAAAGAGGCACTTTTCAAAGGCAAGCTTCCCCATGCTCAGGATAAAAAGAGCTAATGTGAGGTCCTCACACTGAGCACTCCACGGGAATCATCTCATTTAATTCCCACAACAATCCATGAGATTGGCACGGTTATTATCCACATTTTGATGACAAAGAAGTTGAGGCACAGAGAGGGGGAGTAATTTATTCCAGGTCACACAGTTAGGAAGTGGCAGAGCTAAATTCAAATCTGCACTGTGTCCCCAAGGTCTGTGCACTTTACCTCTTAACCGCACTAGACTAGAACTTTCAAGCTAGGCTTTGATTTTTTTTTTTTTTTAATGTACTACACAGATAATGTTATGTTCGAGCAGTGGCTGCAAGAATTCAGAGAAGGAATTCAGTGTGGGCTGATATGGTGATAGAATCATCAAAGAGGGTCTGGGGATAAGGCACTACACCTTGACCCTGGAGAATGGGTAGGGGACATGATAGATGGTGGAAAGGTCAAAGGCCCAGAGGTGTCACTGTGTATGGTGGGCTTCTTAGGAAGTAGGCAGGTGACGTTGGTAGATCTGGGTCAATTCTGGTGACACAGGAAGCCAGGCAGAGAGTTAGCATTTGGTTTGGTCATTGTTAATAAGTTGAATTGTAGCCCCCCAAAAAGATATCTCCAAGTTCTAACTCCCAATACTTGTGAATGTTTGACCTTATTTGGAAATAGGATCTTTTCAGATATACTCAAGTTAAGATGAGGTCATACTTGACTAGGGTGGGCCCTAATCCAATATGACTGGTGTCCTTATAAGAGGAGGGAAACTGGAACGCAGAGAGACACACGGGAAGAATGCCACGTGAAGACGGAGGCAGGGACTGGAATGACGCAGCTGCAAGCCAAGGGACACCAGGGATTGCTGGCCCCCACCAGACAGTATGAAGACACAGGAAGGATCCTCCTCTAAAGACTTCAGGGGCCACATGGCCCTGCTGACACCTTGATTTCTGACTTCTAGCCTCTAGAACTGGGAGACAATAAATTTCTGTAGTTTAAAGCCACCTAATTTGTGAAGCTTTGTTATGTCAGCCTATGAAATAATAGAAACATATATGTTGCTCTCTAGCCCTGGTTCCTGGCACAGAGCTCCTAAAACCCTTGTAATTTCCTAAGTTACAGGAACACTAGGAGCATCTTTTGTTCTAACTGTTTGGTCTTTAACCCCACTTCCTGACACAGAGCTCCTAAATCCGCTGGAATTTCCTAGGTGATAAGAGTGTCTTTTGTTCTAATGAAGCGACTCTTGGTGGGCTCCTGGGTAGCATCAGGATGTGGGGCTGGTCACCGGAAAGATCAAATCATGATTAGAAGCTTAGAACTTTCAGCCTGACTCCCCATCCCTCAGGAAGGGGAGAGGGGCTGGAGATTGAGTTAACAATCCATCCTGCCTACATGATGAAGCCTCCATAAAAATCCCAGTGGGATGGGGTCTAGAGAGCTTTCGGATTGCTGAGCACGCAGAGGCGCTGGGAGGATGGCGCACCCAAGGAGTGGATGGAAGCTTCGCGCCCCTTCCCCGTACCTCACCCTGTGGATCCCTCCACCCAGCTGCTCATCTCTATCTTTTACTTTGTCCTTTATAATAAACTGGCAGGTGCGTTTCCCTGAGCCCTGTGAGCCATTCTAGCAAATTACTGAAGCCCGGGAGGGGGGGTCATAGGAACCCCGATTTAAGTGACAGCTGGGACTTGCGATTGGCATCTGAAGTGGGGTCACTTGTGGGACTGAGCCCTTAACTTGTAGGATCTGATGCTAACCCCGGGTAGACAGTGTCAGACCTGAACTGAATTGTGGGACACCCAGCTAGTGTCAGAGAATTGCCTGATGTGTGGAAAACCCACACATCTGGTGTCAGAAGTGAACGGTGAAAGTCAAGAAAAACGCACTGAGTTTTTCCCAGACACAGTCCTAGGAAACTGACACAGGCATCATCAGAGAAACCTCCCAGGTCCTTGAACAAGACTTGGGTAACAGGAAGAAGCCATGTTTCAGGAAGATCAAGCTTAAACAGTGGAAACTGCTCCAAGGAAGAGAAAGAAAATAGACTTTGAAGTAAAATTAGACCCAGCCCAGTCCTCTCTGGACTTTCTATCTCTACCTGTAGACCAGGAATACATTCCATCCTCCCCTCCCTCCCCTCAACTCCCCACTGTCCTATTGAAGGCTCGGAGCCACTTGGCCATTCTTTCTCTATTAGCTCAGTTTCTTCACCTGTAGGATGAAGATGGCAGTACTGCTGGGCCACCTCAGATGTCCCTTCTGTTCCCCCTGCCCCGAATACTTCTCCTCGCACTCTTCCTCCAAAGCACTCACCACCCCACAGACAAGGGTATGTTGGTTTGTTGGCTTACTGTCCATGGCTCTCCACTAGAAGTTCAACCCCTGGAGGGCAGCAATGTGTTCTGTCCACCGATACAACCCCATGGCCGGATTAGCACCCAATACGTGGCAAGGGTTCAATATGGGAACAGGGTGGTGTGAAGATTAAACGAGATGATGTACATAGTGCGTCTCTTCCATAGGAAAGCCTCAGCATGTGCCAGTTCTGCTCCTTGCATGTCCCTGAACACTTCTTTCATTTCACAAAGTAATTTCATGTGTAACTCTATAACTGGGAGGACATGTGTTCTATATTTTGGATACCATGAAAGTAAAGTTGAAGTGATACCACCTTATAGATCTATGTTTCAGTTTTGCTCAGTTTTCCATTTCTGTAAACTGGAAGATATCCTCAGCCTTTTAGAAACGTTCTTTGTAAGTTATGTCTCTTGGGTGAGCAAGGGAAGTGGCCTGTGGTAAGGAGATCAAATGTTACTCACATATCTAATAAGGTCCCTTCTCTCCAAGATTAACACTATCTTCCTTTCCCAGCTGGTTAGAGTGAAGCTCAGAGCCCCCCAGTTACAGCTGGGTTTGCTATAATGTAACATATGCGAAATCACCACAATGTGTAAAATTGCTCGATAAAAACCACAGGGCTTATGGAAAAAATAAGGTTAGAGGCCGAACACTCAAATACTTCATCAGTGACACATTAAAAAAAAAAAAAGAAGAGGAATCTAATAAAAATGGTAGCACAGTTTGACAAGTGTAAAATGGTTACGAAATCTACAAATACTACAATAATTACGATACTTTACCCTGAAAAAGTTCTGATGTTTGCTTATGGAAATGGGCACCGGAAAGCTTACAGCTTGTGAGTTATTATAACATGAAGTCAACAGAGAGTTCTAACAACAGATGTGGATGGCGTGGCTTCTAAGATGCGAAGATGCAGTGAACTGAGGTGGCCAGTAGATGTTCGGGGCATGTATGTGCACTCCATACATTCTTATGCTGTCCAGTTCAGCTGGGTGCAGTTTTCTGGACTCACCTAGTATTTCTCGCAGGCTAAATGGCACACGGGTAAATGTGAAATCTGTGTTAGCTCAAATTGTTCCCTAAGACATCAACTGCGTTGGAACAAATTTGCATTTCCAAACCAAGCATTACAGCAGAACTCACTATACATCCAAACTCACATAGGGAGCTAACAATAGGGCCGGACACAGTTTATACTAAATTCTCCTGACTTGGCAGGGACACATCTCACTTTTAGCCTGAGGAAAAAAAATAGGGAGTCTCTGACACGTGGTAAAACTTTCATTAACCAGAAAGCAACTGGAACCCTCATACATTTAGAATTATCTGTCTTCAACTTCCAGAAGAAGCCAATCGCAAGAAACAAACTGATGTCTGGAAGTTAGCCAAGTAAAATCCAGAATGCGTCCCGGAATGAGATTCACCCAGTCCCTGAGCCTTCCACACCTGTGGTTACGTGTAATAAAAATTGGCATTTCAGCACAGGGATTCTGAATACTGACCCTGAATGTGTTCTGAATCACGAAATCAAGAGTAAGCAGCGTGCCGTGCTCAAACAGCTTAAGGAAGGAAAATGGACCGAAGTCTCTGAAAAAGAGTTTAAGAAGGCTAACCAAAACAGGGTTTTTTATAATCCTCAGTTAACCAGAAAAGCTGTGCTCCAAGCATTCCAGTTCGCAGAGGTGGACCTGCGCGTGCCCACAGGAGACGTGCCCTCCGAGCTTACAAGATGTATCACAGCTTAAAATGCTGGGGATACTGCTCAGGTGGTTCCAGTTGTCTAGGGTGAAGCAGCCTCTCTCCGCCTTTCCCTCCTCCACCAAGCCTTGATCTCTTCCTGCGTCACCTGGGAGCTCCCCTACCCAGCCAGCAGCAGCACAGAGCGCAGCAGAGTAGCAGCTGCAAATCTATATTGAGCAGATGAGGAGTCAAGGGAAAATTTTATAGATGGAGAGGTGGATAGTTCCGAAGTGTAATAACCAGGCTGAGGCGATTGGAGTTTTATCTTCCTTTGATAGAAGAGCCTTAACGGGGCCCCTTGCAAGCTAAGAGAGCAGTGATCACCCTATAATGGAAATGTCCCCTGAGCCTGTGGTTTCTTCCAGCCACGAAGTTCCAATCAGGACACTTTGCTCACGTTAATTAATTAGGCCTCCTGCGTTTCCCAGGGAAGCTCGGAAGCATTACGTCTGGAAAGGGGAAGGTGAGCAAAATGGCATCATCACCATCATCCCCATCATCATCCCACGGGGTGTGACAGGCGTCTGTGAGACCCCAGGCTGGGAGCTGTAATAAGCCAGTTTGGCACATGCTCTCCCCCACAGAGGTGTGCAGTACAAGGCAGAATGAAGAGTTCATTCATTCATTCATCCATTCATTCATTCATCAGCATTGGGCTTCTATTCCGTATTAGCATGAGGGGTACAGTTGGAATGAATAGGACAATGTCTGCACTCAAGGAACACCCAGTCGAAGGGCAAAGGAGAAAAAAAATGCAAGCATTATAAATTAAGTGTCATAGAGAAAGTTGGCCCCAAGTTCTAATTACCCAAGAAAGCAATAGGTCGTCATTCTCAGCCTCCCGTCACTCATCCCCCACGTCCAACTCATCACTAAGGCCGCCAGTCTCTCTTCTCACAGTCTCTCTGCCGCTGCCTTGGCTCCGGCCCTCCAGGCTCTTGCAATAATCCCCAAACTAGCCTCCCTGCCTCCACTCTTGCTCTCATGGTCCACCCTCCCCAGCCCAGGCAAACTGATCTTCCCAAAGGCAAACCTGAAGGTGTCACTTACTCCACTGACTAAAGACCCCCCCCCGCCTTATCTCAGGCCCATGTTCAGCGTGGGATGGGGTCTCACTCAGCAGCTCACATCCAACACCCTGGGGTGGCCTGACACTCATCACCCTGCAGGACTCACTGCTCCCCAGGAGAGCCAGGCACAGCCACAGCCCAAAGCCTTGCTCACACATTGTCCCTTCTGCTCCCTTGGTTACTTGACGAAAGCCCCAGCCCTCCAATGGTCTAGCTCCGTGTCCACATGAATGTCCTCTCCTGACACCTTCCTCCTCATGCCAAGTAGGATTCATCCCACTTAGATTATAGCATTTTTAAAGTTCTATCATCATTATTTGTTTGAATACTTCTCTTCCCTCCTAGACTCTGAATTTCTTGAGGGCAGGGCCATTCTCCCCAGTGCCAGGTCAGGGCATGTGGTTTGTGGGTGTGTTTTGGAGTGAGAGGGAATCTACTCTGGTCCAGACACACTTCTTGGTCCCCTCGGCCACTAGCCTTGTGTCCATTGTCATATATAGGCGAAGACTAGCTGGGGTCGGAGTGTGGTTTGCGGCCATCACTAACGGGCTATGACTATAGAAGGCCTACTCCGCACTGCTCATTTTACTTTTATTTACTTAATTGAATTAATAGGTATTATTCCTATTTTATAGGTGAGCAAACAGCCTCTCTGGGGTTAAGCTGCCCAAGGCCACACTAGCTACGGTAAGTACCAGAGCTGGGATTTGAACCCATGGCTGTCTGACTCCACAGTCTGAGTTCTTTCCATCACTCTGTGCTGCCTCCCACTCACAGTGGAAGTGAGGAACTCGTGGCTGATAGAGGGGCAGCTTGGGTAACACTGCCTCTGCGTCCTGTAGCGCCAACACTCTGTGAGCACTGGTTTTTATTTACCTTATATGGTGAAAAGAGAGATGCCCATTTTTTTCCCCATTTCTGCAGACTAACAGACGGGTGCTAATTTGGTAAGTGCAAATTGTCTGGCTTCGGTTCTATCCACCATCTGCCTGCTTGAACTATTGAAACCAGGGTGACTTGTAATTATGCCCAGTTCTCTTCACAAGGTCCTTCCATCCCTTCAGATGAGCTTATCCTTTTCCTATTTTAAGAAAGAGCTTCACATAGCAGGGCATTTATGGAACACATCCAAGTACCAGAGAAGAAAGTGATATTATGAAGCCGAAGCAATCACACAGACAAAACCCTTAGATTAGATGCCGGGGTACCCGGGCTGGCCCTGCTCCTCCCAGGGAATTGCTGGGCACTTGGAGACCAGCCCCTGCAACTCTCTGGGCCTCAGTTTCTCCTCCAGGGCACGGGCCTCTGGAGCCCCCAAGAAGAGGAAGAAGTGCTTTGCTGTTTGTGTGGCAGGGCTGCCCCCCGCTGCTGCTACTTCTGGTGCTTCGGGTGGGTGTTTGGAGGGACCGTCCCCACCTTCTCATTCTCATCCTCCAGAAGCAGCTCTTCAGACCCCGCATCAAAGATTCTCCCTGCCTCGCCGCCCCCGCTGAAAATAAAAGGCTGCGTTTCATCGTGTTCATACCACGGCTAGCACAGATCCAGCTGCTTGAGGCTCCACTTCCCTGCTCTCTGCAACAGCTTCTCCCAGCATCCAGCCCCCACCATGTTTTAAAAACTAAAGTGGGCAGAAATGATGAGGGTCACAAGCTAAGGGAAGCAATCTACCCAGCCCAAAGCACACCGTTTAAACCCCGGCATCATTCATTCTCCTCCGAAGCAATACTTTCCATGCATTTACCTAAGGCTGTCTCCTCCTGCCAGTTTCTCCCTCCCTTTTGGATCTTTTGGGAGATGACCACCCACATGGCAAAGGGGTGGTTTTCCCCTTCAGTGTGATGATACCACCTCTTAGAAGAGCAGAGGTTTGCCACTTGGGAGGCGGGCGAGCAAGGGTGTGCATGGCCCATGGGAGCAGCTCCCTGCCTGCCCCGCGAGGGCAGGAGGCATCTCTGGGCGTCCAGGCCCCTCCCTGACCCTCACCTCCTCCGGTTGCTCCTCTCCCCAACCCCAATCACGCGGTCACCTCACCCCCCATCCCGGAGACTGCCAAATGAGCCAGTCCCACCGCCAGCAGCCAAGTTCACTTTAAAAAGTCTCTTTGACAAAACGAAGAGGGAAAGTTGGCTGTTTAATTTGGTGGTTTTCTTTAGCAACACTGAAGTGTCTAGCATCTCAATGTGTGGTGTTTGCGAACTTAAATACGTCGCCTCTGGACCAGCCCTTCCTCAAGGAACATCTGCTCTCCAGAAGATCACAAGTGAGAAACCACAAAGTTGCATTACTTATCATCTTTCCCTAAAGAAATGAAAGGTGTTTTTCTCCCCCTCAAAGTAACATCTATTTCTCCACTCCACATCAAAACTCCAGCCTTTGCCAAGCATGTCTCAGCACTTCCAAATCCAAGCTTCGGCACAGAACTGCAGACTTCAAAAGTGACAACGTAGGGCCGGCCCCGTGCCCATCCCTCAGTACCTGCTCACTCACAACTTCTGAGCATCTCGTGCGAGGGATCAGAGGACAAGGAGGGCTACGGTACTGAGCCCACATGATAACATACACCCAAATGTGGGGAATTCCTTAAACAACCCAGGGCGCCACCCTGGAGGATAGGCTACACGCAAAGCTCTCCATCTGTAGAGACTGGCCTAGAGCTTGAAAAATTGTGAAATTGCACCTGAGACTGGCCGACAGTTTAGCATGCAAGGAGACCGGTGCCAAAAGAGAAGTAAGAAAGGAGTCCCCGAGACGGAGTAGAAAGTGCCACGGACCTACGTTCCGCTCGGTGACCATCTCTCAGCTACAAGTAGCAGCTTCAGCCATATGCTACAGGGAACCCCGAATAAGAGACTTGAAACACAGCTTCATCGGTGCATGTAAAATGTGTTTGGAGGGAGGGAGAAGTCCAGGGATCCATGAAGCCAATGAAGACCAAGGCTTCCTTCCGTCTTTGTGCTCTGCCATCTTCAAAGTCACCTCGAGGCTACTTCCTGGCTTCCAGACTCAAGGTCATTGGTATTCCAAATGGCTGTTTGAACTTCTGCAATCATACTATGTTCTATGTACCAGAAAGAAGGTACAGCATGTCCCCATGACACCACCGCAAGCCACGTCACCTCCATTTTAGCAATCTTCCCAAAGGATGTGACATTTCTGCTGACATCTCAGTGGTCAGGACTTAGTCACATGGCCACACCTAACTTCATGGGACACTGGGAAATAGTGCCCTTTAGCTGAGTGCATTGTGATCTTGGAAAAAATGGGCTTCTTCTGCTAAGGACAGAGGGAACACTGAATATGAGGTGGCAACTGGCAGCCTCGGCCACAGACTCAGCTGTCCCTCTCTCAAAAGAATATGTCTATCTTGACTATATTTACATTAGAATATCTCAACCTCAGCATTCTTGACATTTGGAGCCAGAAACTCTTTGTTATGGGAGGCGTCCTGTGTATTATAAGATGTTGGCAAAATCCCTATCCTCTACTCACTAGATGCCAATAGCACCACCGCCACCCTCAGCAGTCATGATCGCCAAAAATGTCTCCAAAACATCACTGGATGTCCCCAGGGGGACAAACTCACCCCTGGGTGAGAACCACCGAAGTATATCAAAAGGGCATTAAACTCTGTCTTCAGCAAAGAGAGAAATAAGGAATATGTGCATCATTTAATGCACCTGACAAGATTAAAGATTATGTTGTTTCAAGCTTAAAAAAAAAAAGGGAGGGGCATTAAAATGAGATGATAGGCATGATTTCCATACAGAAAGAGTATGAATTTGAACCCTGTTCACCTAGGGGTAACACTATGAGAAGAAATGGAATTCACCTTTATGCTTTGTTGAAAAGCATCTTGAGAGGTTTTAAGAGTCAAGTGCACCCTATGATGCTCACAATGTTCCAAAGAGTAAACTCAGAACACAGAGAGGAAACCGACCTACCAGAGATTCCTCTCGCCGTCCAGAGCTTGGAACTGTGGAGGGAATGTCCCTTGGCCTCAGGCAGCTCTTCTCCTCTGACCCTGAGTCTGCCCCCACCAGATTCCCTCTGCCTGGGCTCCTCCCCATCTTGCTGCTCTGTGCACGGCTGACTCCTCTGCTTAAACATCACTGCCTTAAACTGACCACAAATCAAAGTCAACCTGCCCTCCCCACTGCCTGGTTCCTCTTCTGAATCCCCCATATCACAGTTCTTAAGTGCATTCTTGTTCACTTTTCTCACTCTCCCATTAGACTGGAACTTCCATTAGGGCAGGGACCATGTCTCTTTATTCACCTGTGTTTACCAGCACCTGGCGCAGTAAAGTGCCATTAAATATGTGATGAATAAATGAGTGGCTGAATGAAGATGGTAACGGAGGTGCCTTGGGGAGTGGGGGAGGGAGTGATGGGGAGAAATGGAACACAGACAGGACAAAAGCCTCACCTGAGCTCACAATAACCAATCTGTAGCAAGAGTGATTTTCTTTCACAAACTTCGTATTTCTAGTCAGTTATAGGCATTTGTTGAGTGTGTATACCTGGAATAGACAAATAAATGAAGCATGGCCACAAGGACCTACAACAGAATATAGGAGATAAGGCACACATACTAATGATTATAATGAAGGTAAAATGTGCCAAAAGTGTATTTTAAAATAAAAAAAAGTAAAACTAAAAGAAAAAAAAAGTTCAACAGTTCTGAAGGTAAACAGCTACAGATAGAAGTATCTGTAGACATGGAGCTTCACAGGGCAGCACTGGAGGAAGGTTTTGAAGGATGGGTACGAGTTGGGTAGTGGAAGATGGAAAAACCTTCCTGGAGGGAGAAACAGCTTGAATAAAGGCAGCGAGTGAGAAAGCCCAGGCCTTTCCCGAGACTGTGGTTTAGCCCAGCGCTGTCCAGCAGAAATGACATGTGAGTCACATAGGTAATATTAAATTTTCTAGTAACCACATTTAAAAAGTGAAAAGAAACAGGTGAAATTAATTTTAATATTATATTTTATCTAACTCAGTATATCCAAAATATTACCGTTCTGACATATGATCAATATGAACGATTACTGAGATATTTCACATTCTTTTTTCCTAAGCATTAAAAACCAAGTGTGTCTTTGACATTTACTGCACATCTCAATTTGGACTGGCCGCATTTCAAGTGCTCAGTAGTGATGGGTAGCCAGAGGCCACAGTATCGGACAGGTCTAGTGCACTCAGGTGGGGCGGGCTTGGGCAGACACACCCAGGGAAGATAATAGGATGTGGCAGACAGAGTGTGAAGCTCGACCGGGCATATTTAATACTAGGGTTTTCACAACGTGAGTTACCAAGATAAGCCTGAAAGTGGGAGGTGGAGAAGACTGCGGGAACATGGTCAAAGGCAGAGGTTATAAATGTGAGACCCACAGGGCCAGCACCACGGCGAGGCTGGAGGTCACAGGTATGGGCCTGTGACTGTACAGGTATGCAGTCACGACTGTACATAATGACCTGTCTGCCTGGCCACACTTATGGGACAGAGGCAACTGGCCCAACTTGGCTAATAAGAAATTTCCAAGGGAATCTGAGACTAGTTAGTTTATTCAGGTCTCTTGAATGGAGGAGATGTAAACACTGGGGCGATGCGGGCAGGTACCTCCCACCACGAGTTGAGCAACAGAGAAAAGCAAGCTGCAGAGAAAGAAGAGAGAAGCAGATGTGCAGAGAGAGACGGAGTCAAGTGGCTATGAGAAGGCCGCCTGGGTCCCACCGGCTTTCAGGTTCTAGCTTCTAGACTCCTCTGAGACTCCCCTGAAGTCCTGCCCTCAGCGTGTCCCATACTCCCAAACTAAAATCTCTCTCTTCCTCTCCCTTTCTTCTCCTGTAGAATGCTGGTTTCTGTTTCATGCAACTAAAGCTTTAGAAGTCCTGAGAAATACTATTAGTACAGGGTTTTATAACATGTAATGGTTTTTTTTTTTCCCTCCTGACCTGGGGAGAAGGCACAGGGAGGAAGTGAAGGGGATCCACGTGGGAGGTGGAATTGCCAGGATCGACAACTGATTGAATGAGAAGTGGGTGTTGGGGAGATGGCTGAGGGTTTGACCTTGGATGACTGGAAAGTTGCTGGTGCCCTTCCCACAGGTGGGAGGGGGATGGGAGGGGAAGCAGTTATCCAAGGGGAAGTGATGCAGCATTATGCACAGACACCGAGTTCTCAGCCTCTCTGCCCCTGCTGGGCGTGTGGAGACATCGGACAGCCTGTGCCCCCGGCTGAGTGTGAGACACAGGGGCTGGGGCTGCTCCTGCCCACCGGCCAGCTGCCAGGGTTACCCTGATCTCAACAGTCTCCTAAGGCGTCCGGATTACAGGCTTTCATCTCCTGGTCTGCTGCCAGCTTTGGCTATAACAGATAGTCATTTCTGCTGTTTACTTTCAGATCTGTCTTCTGACGCTTTCTCTCCACTCCTCTCCCACTGGCACCTGCCCCTTATTCCCTGTGCCAATCTCGCCCACCGTGGTCTTTCTTCCTTCTTTTCATGTCCCAGAGCTGGGGTACCCTATTTTAACCAGAGGAAGAAAAACTTACAGACATATAAACACGCACGCGTGAGCAAACACACACACACACAGAACACACATGCACACACGTACACACACATGCACACACAAACGCACACACATACATGCATTTATTTTCTCTCTCTCTCTCTCTCTCTCTCCATCAGCCAGACTTATCCAGTAACACTTTCCCCCTAGAGTGAGCTTTTCAAAGATTTTCAGCCTCTCCAGGGAAAGCAATGGCAGCTAATGTGTGGAGTCCCCTGTAATATTTTCCCCTGGCTCTCCCGACGTAGGCAGCACTCTCTACCTGACCCCAATCACCACCACACACCCAGCGCGCCCACTCCATGCACTGTGCACCCCGCTCATCATGAATGCACATTGCCTCTTTGCAGTCCTTCTACAAAGCACTGCAGCTGTTTTTGCATTTGCTGGCTACAGGCAAGAGAGGTGAAAAGGTATTCAATCTAATTGTACCCTGTCTCAGCCTCTGTTCTTTAAGGACCTTTTGGGTATCAATCCTAGAAGCTTCTGAAAAGATAATCATAATTGAACTGTCACAGCCAAGGAAACTGAGTCACTTTGGGGTTAAGGGTTCCAGGCCCCATTTTCAAAGAGCCTTTGGCACTCACAGCCTAAGGGCCTTTGGGTCCTATTTTCTAGTCCAGTAGTCGCCAAATAGTTTTGATTGCTTGCCCCATCCATAAAACGTTTTTGAGCATCCACCCCCAGTGTATGCATAGCTATTTACTTATAAATTATAATCATGTACCACTACATATACATCATGCACCTTATAAATAGACATACTCAAAAAATAGACATTTAAAAAGGAGAGGATAAAGGATAAATATAACTGGAAGTTCCACTATGTTCTTCCTTCACCCAGTGAATCATCTTGCGCACCTCCTAGGGTGCACGCCCACTTCGCGGACTCCCTGTTCTCCCACCAGCCTTCTCACAGTGTGATGTCTGTGGTGGGCCTTGCTGCTGCTCCCCAGTGTTTCCAGTTCCCCCTCACACACACACAGGAGGATGGCACCCCCCCCACCAGCCCTTGAAGGCAGGAGCGGCCACGTGACTTGTGTATCCAATAAACGGCTCACTTCTGCGTGGGAGCATCAGGAACTATGCTTCTCCATGTCCTCCCTGCTCTTGCCCCAAAAGAGCCTGAAGCCTCATGCTGAAACGTGGTGTCATGGATGGTCACCCAGGAACCCTCGACTGGTTAAATTACAGACACTGCTGAGCCATGCTGGATTTGAGGTCTGGGAGTTTGTTTGTTATTGCAGCACAACCTAACTTATCTTGACTGATACTCTCTGTAAAGAACCAGATGCCATCATGGTCCTGAGTTTGTCTCTAAGGGCTGGTGTCTCCCAACTTGCATTGCTGAGAGGGTTCTCCTCGGTAGTGACAGCCAGACATAGGGCCGTGGAGGAAGGAAGAATAGGGAACTGGACTAAGAAGGGGTCAATAAGAAATGGCCTGGAGTGTGACAAGCAAACCTGGAGACCAACAAGGTGCCAACTGGGCAGACTTGCCCAGGAATTGAGGGGCAGTCTCCCCTCTAATCCAAAATCCCTCCCTGAACTCTGGCCTGAAGATCTCCAAGCCAGGCAGTGAAAATGACTCTGTGTTCCTGGTTTCTGCATGTCCTGTGTCTTCCTAATAAAAGGAGTTCAGTTTGGGGCCAAATACATAAATCCTCCTTTAAGTTACTCTTTCAGCTCCTAAGGCAGTGGATCTTTGTCTTTAAGAAAATTTCTGGGGAATTAAATTGGAAAAGTACTTATATCACTGAAGCTACCTCTCCATTGGATCTAAACAGCCCATTTCCCAAATGTCTCCCAGATCGGCTGATGCAAGGACTGCTCTTGAATTACACCATGGGATCCCAAGTGGTTAAGAAGAGGCGATTAGGAATTTGGAACTCTTTTAAACCTTTAAACCTTTTAAACTTTTAAACCTGATATATGGCTTAATATATTGGTCCAGCTGTCCTAACAGAGACTAAATAACAGCAACTTACACCAGATATAATTTTTAAATTCTTTCCCACATAATAGTGTACAGGTCTTAGGCTGGTAGGGCACCTCTGCTGCCCAACATTGTTTCCGGTTCATTTTACTTTTCTCCTCCACCGCCTTCACCATTGAGCTTCCATCTCATGGTCGAAGATGGCTGTTCCAGTTACCACCACTTTTCAGACAATAGGAATACAAGGAGGAAGCCACACCCTTCATCTCAGGGGCATAAACCAGAAGTTGCACACATCACTGCTGCTCGGATCTCATGACCCGAATTTAGTCACATGGCTGAACTGAGCTGCAAGGAACCCTGGGAAAGAGAGTCTCTAGCTGGGCAGGCATCGACCAGCTAAATAGCATGCTTTCGGACGTGCTTTTATGAAAGGAAGAGGAGGAAAATGAACATTACTGGACAACTAGCAGCCTCTGGCTTCTTGCTGTGTGATGCAGCCTTCTTAGGAAGCTTCTCCTCCCACCTCTGCCCTAGCCCCTGAGCTCCCATACCACCCTGCACTGCTGGCCACAGCACTCATCCCAGTGTGCTGCAAATGCGCAGTTACTCTTCTCTGTGTCCCACTAGGCAAAGCTTCATGAAAGCAGAGGCTGCATTCCTCTGGTTTACCCTTATATCCCCCCATCCTGGCACTTAGTGCTCAATAGATATTGACTAAGTAAATAAACAGATGATCATATGATAGGACAGTAATTATTAAGCTATGACTGTTCTCTACCGTTCCCTCCCTACTGCCTTTCTAGTTCTGCCTACCTCTGCCTGCCTCCTGGTCTCTGCTTCCTCTCCTCTAGGCCAGGCTCACTCTGGCAAGACCAGTGCTCTGAGCTTTTGTGATGCACCGTTGTGAGGAATGGAGGAGAAAGAAAAGCAGCAGAAGGCTGAGGTTGGGAGGACAGTTTTTGAGTAACTGTCTTGCATGAGCAAAGTGGCCAGGAAAGAAAAGTAGATTTAAGGAGTATCACTGCGGGCATCATGGCATTAAGAAATGCAAGGACAGGACAGAATCTATCTGGAACATTTTTAAATTTGTTAGACTGTGTTTCTATGACCCAGACACTGCCTGGTGACTAGAAAAGCTGTGGCTCAGAAGGAAATGACTCAGAACAACAGGAAAATGTCAGGGAAGTGTAAATCCCAGAAAGCCTCCTTCACAGTGATTTCTGCCTGCTTTGGATCCTGAGGAAAAATAAACAACTCTACAAAAGATCCAAGCGTATATCAGTGGTCTTCAAACATTTGCAGGTAGTACCAAGCCTAGAAATTATGATGCTCTCTGTATAGCCCCATAAGATACTTATATTTTTAATTCTATTTTACAAATCAACAATTTTAGTAGGAGACAATGTGATGTATAGCATGTGTATGAAATATAATATCACATCCAGGTATACATGTCCAAAAAGATTAGTTGTCAAATTAAACATTAAAAAACTGTTTCTGAATTTCTCCATTAATACTCATTTGCTACTGGTTCATCCTTATTGCGATTGTCTGTGCTTGCTGGTTATATTAGCAATATCAAAAATCAAAGGGAAAGTTTATGGGAGCAAAACTGAACATGGAGAAAATTCTATGCCTTAATGTTTTCTGTAATTTAGGAGGATACCTCTAGACCATAAACTCCACAGGGGAAGTGTCAATGACTGTCTGATTTTTGTTCTGTTTCAGTTCCTAGGGCAGTATCTGACATCTTCTAGAAATGAAACAAATATGTGTGACCAGCTCTTTCATCTTAACCACGGAACCTCTCACTCCAACTGGAGCTAATTTGACAACTGCTGGATAACTGCACTGCTCCTTGTCACCAGGTTTTCTTGATAAGCTCTTTTTTGTTGGTAAATGTGTTCAAGGCTCCAGGGCCACCACCACTCCTGCTGGTCCTGAAAAACTGAATGACACACTCAGTATGCATGAGGTCCTAATCCCAAGAACTCCTGTGATTTTGGAAGTGACCCTGGATAAGTGGTCTGCTTCTGAGTAGGATTCGTGAGAGGATTCTTGTTCTTTTGTTTAGTTTTTGTTTCTTTGTTCAAGACCTTAAAACATTACAATAACAATGAAAAATATAATAAATGACATTGTTATTTATATTTGCGAAGTCCAATATACTTAGATTTTTTATATTTGCTTTCTTAGTTTATGTATTCATTTCCTTATTTTTATTAATTTATTGTTAATTATGTAAGTAGTACGTGAATGATGCTTTACAGTGCTTAAAATCCCACCAATAAAAACCAAAATCCCCTTGATTACCACCTCAAACCCAATCCTCTCCTGCAAGGCAACAACTTTTCCCTGGTTTGTATCCTTCCAGATCTTTTTCTATACTTTTACATATAAATGTATATGTACCTAGAGACATTGATAGTTTTTTCTTGCCTTTATTTCTATAAATGGTACAATTTGTTACTTGTGCTCTGTGACTTACTTTTTTCTTTTGGAGTATGTCTTAAAGCCCTTTCCATGTCTGTCCATATAAATCTACCTTACATTTTTAACCATTCATGGCATTCCATAACACAAATAGACCATAGCTTACTCACCTAGCCCCCTACCACTGGATACTGCCATGGTTTTAATCTTTTGGTTTATGTACATCGTTGGCAATCAGCATCTTATTTATGCTTCACTGTACACTTATGAGAGTCCTACTCTAAAGAAGACAGTGAGAAATCGAATTGCTGGGCCAAAGGGTATGAACACTTAAATTTTCACAAACACCGTAACTCTCCAAAGCGGTTGCACCAATTTACTCTCCCACAAGTATTGTATGAGAGAACCAGCTTCTGTACAACCCTGCCATCACCAAACTTTAAAATGACTGCTGACAAGACGCGTGAAAATCATTTCCTACTGTTGTTTTATTTTGCCCTATAGTGTTTTGAAGGTGGAAGGTCAACCACATTGCTGCTATTTAAGACAGGTTTTCCTCGCTCTGCTTTATTTCTTGCCTCCCCAGTAAGGAGAGACATGACCTCAGCAGATGGCAGTGGCAGAGACTGCTAGCTGTCCACCAAATCTCTCTGTCTGGGCACACAGTTAGACTACATTTCCCAGACTGCTTTGCAGTTAGGTAGAGCCTTATTATTGGGTTTTAGCCATGAAAACGTAAGTGGAGGGATATGTACCACTTCCCAGACTGGCCTATAAAAACTTTCCATCCACTATCTTCCAGGCTCTCTTCCCCTCCACTGGCTGGATGCAAATAAGCCTGGTGAGCCTAGCAGTCTCATGTTGACGATGGCCGAACCACAGGAGGAAAGATGCCTGGGTCCTTGAATAACTGCTTGGAGAAGAGGCAACTACCAATGCAAGCCTGTTTTGGATTTAGTGTGAACAAGAAACACGTTTCTAGCATGTTTGAGCATTTGGGGGTTTATCACAGCAGCCATTAGTATGCTAATACAATGTAGTGAGAACTAACTCATTAAAGCAATCGTGGGTGCTAAAAATCAGGGAACAGTTCCCTAGGCATTTGGAGCAATTTCCCAGGGCAGAATATTCCATCTTGGAAAATCTCTAAATAATTAGGAGCTATTTGAAGGCAAAAACAAACAAACACCAAACAAACAAACAAAAAACTCCAAAACTCTCTGGAATATTGCACAGTTTGGCTAGCAAAAGGATTTCATCCATTTTCTGGTTCCCACTGTAGCCTGAGAAGGACCACTTACTGGGGAAACTCTGGCTGTTGGTCAGCACTTGGCCTGGGGGGCTCTGCTCCCTTAAAATGTCCTGTCAGCTCTCAGGGTCAATCACCGCAGAGAGCCTAGACACTGCAGAATTGTTTCGTCCAAGGTCAAAGACGACTCAGAATGCCATTTGCTGTTAGAACGCTGCCCATGAGCTAGGCACCAGGGGTGAAGCCACCACATGATTACCAGGTTACCTGTTGAGGACGCCTGTCTGTGGAGAAGAGAAATTGCCTTAGGTAGAGTCAGACCCAGCAGTTCTCGTGAAGCACGGCAGTCCCCGCTGGGTGGCTGTCCAAGCTATTTGTGCAGGCTGCTGTCCTGTAGCTATGAAAGGAAGCCACCCCACCCCTCCAGGTGACTTATCACCCACCCAGCCCCTTTCCCATTCTATATAAGTATCCAGATTAAAGTCATCATATCCTGGTTCCATCCCAGTAATGGCAACCAGCCGTCTCTGCCTCTGCTACCACTGGGAAGAGAAGAAAGAGACTTGGAAAGAGGCTCACCCATGAGTCAGATGTAAAAGTTAGAAGAGATCAAGGAGACAGGCCGTCCAGCTTCTTCCACCAAAGGAGCAGTCTCCAAACAATGAAATAAGGCAGGAAAAGAGGAAGAAACCTGGCTGAAGGCAGGGAGGAAGGCTCAGGGTCCCTCCTGCTTGCTCTGCCCCTCCCCTGTGTGACTTCTCCCTGGGACCGTTGGGCTCCCAGAGCATACTTTGAAGAGCTCCTCTCTGAAGGCCCTTCCACATGGCCCACCCATCCAAAGGTCTCGTAGGAAGCAAGTCTCAGCACGTCCAAAGGTGGGAGACCAGTATTTCTGGATGTGGGAATCCTAACTTTGGGCCATAAGGACATGAGGTTGGAGACTATGTAGCTTTTTGCCTGTTGTCTTCCCAGTACCTGGCTTAGCATCAGACACATAGCAGAGAATGTGTTAATATCCAGAGAATGAGAGAATAGGGAAGCTCCATCTTTGCACTGCAATCAGCAACAATTAAAGCATACTGGCCACACAGCAATTTACAGTGTACAAAGCACTTTCCCTTATACTGTCTCATCCAATCCTCAGAACCCACTGTGATGTAATCAAGACTGATTCTCATTCTTTCAATAAAAACTGAATTTCAGAGAAGTCAGGTGACATGCTCAAGGTCACACAGCTAGTCAAGGGCAGTTGCAGGATTAGACCCACATCTTCAGGCTCCAAGTGACAATGCTCTTTCTACTACCACACTGCTGAGATTCTTAGATGCTCCCACCATAATGGCAGTAACCACTGGTGGTGATGCTGGTGGAGTGGTCATTACGATCACAGCAATATGCAAAGCATGTAAAGATTCCAGTCCCTGACCATAAGCAAAGCCTGCTGATTAGCTCACATGGCGGGAGCTTCTGTCTCTTTACACTGAGAAAGGCAATTCTTGCCTCACGAGCACAGATCACAGACCCCACACCAAACAGTCGTCCTAAATGTTCATACCAGGGCTCTCCAGGGGCATGAAGAACATGGGATACAGATTTGGTTTCATGACCTGGAAACCAATTCAAACTCCAAGCCCTACTTCACATGGGAAGTCGCATCTGAGAGTTATTCAATCTTGGTAAAGGAAGCATGAGACTGGAAGCTACAATTCCTATGTCCTGGTATAAGTCATGAACTTGGGCCAGATAACTCACAGGATGCTGATCTGGTGTTTAGTGACGTAAGGATTAAACACCAGTCCCTACCAGCAAATCGTTGAGGGCTACTCTACTGAAGCTCTCCACAGCCTGTCCACTACTCTTAGAATCACCTTCACCGTAAACCCTGAGACGTTCACCTACCTCTAAGTCACTCCATGAGCAAGCATGAGCAGTAAGCATGCATACAGAGGGGTCCGAGTAGGAGAGGAACAAACAGCCCAAGCCAGGGGACTTTCTTCTACTTCTAGGTCACTCAATTTATTCTCCTTGGATGAAACAGGTAAAATAACTCCTTCCCATGAATGGCCAATGCTATGAATGCATTTTCACCTGTAGAAAACTGAGGCCTGACCATAAAGCAGTGTTTTTGGCCTTTAAGATCCTTCCTTCTTTTGTTCTTCAGGTTCCTTCTCTATTGACTTTTTCCATCTCAGAAGTGAGGGCTAGGCAACTTGCAAGAACTTAAGCATCCCTGATGGGGTACAGACCAATGATTGACGCCTGGGAGAAGTGGAGGGTGCTTAATCAAGCTTCCCTGGGTTGAGGGTTATACGACCACATAATAGAAGACCCCCTTCTGCCTTCCCGCCATCCCAGCACAAGGCTAAAGCTTGAAGAAACAGAGATAATGGTGATCAGGGGGTCCAACTCTACCTTTCCAATTTTTGTGGCCCTAAAAAAACCACCTCCCTGTCCTGCTAATGCACACAATCTGAGCTCATCTCCAACAAAACTGGCTAAGTCTACAATATTTTAAATGGATTTCCCCCCCTCTCTGGACACCATCTTTTCACGCCATTCACATGGATCCTGCAGAACATCTGTTATATCCAAGCACCAGAGAGAACATCACAAAAGGTGGGAACAGGTTGGGAGGCAGAGTAGGGTGTGTGGAGTCCTAAAAAGAGACCTGAGACCCCCTGGCCGCTCATCAATCAGTTGCATTTGGCATGTGTGCTCTTGGGGCCCAGCACTATGCTGGGTGCTGTGGGGTGTATAGAAGTTAAATAATTTGTGATATTAGGCACCAAAAGAACTCTCATTGAGATGGCCAGACACAAAGAGACAATCATAGGAACAGTACACTGGATCAACAGCAAATATCTATATGTGTTGCATACTCAATACCAGGGTCTGCTCTAGGTACTGGGATATAGACAAAAATACCTACTTTCATGGGGTTGACCTTCTAGTAGGAAATATAATTCAGGGTTTGACTGTGGAGGTCAGAAAATAAAAGTCATCTGTAATTAAGAGAAGAGATCTGGGTGAGCTGATGTAGAAGCTTCAAGGAGGCCTTCTCCCCCACAGGCCTCCTCATCAGCTTACCCCAAACTGAATTTATCATCTTTTCTCTTACATAAGAGGCCCTCTCTGTGTGAATCCAGTCACCATCACAATCCACCCAGCAAGAAACCTGGTGGTATACCAGATGTTCCTAATTCACTTCTCCTTCATTTCACTCACCAGAGCCAATCTATCAGCATGTCATGTAGGTTTTGTCTCCTAATCACCTCTGAAATCTGTTCCCTCCTCCATATTCCCACTGCCACAACCTAGCTGAGCCTTCATCATTGCTTATCTTCAGTAGCAATGTAAGTAGTGGACATTGTCATGCACAGTCCAGATTCTCCTTCTGTGAAGGTCCTGCAGCCCCAGCTCTGGGAAATGCTGGTGGTGCCCAGCCCACAGGAGGTGCTTCAGATGCAGAGAGCTGTCTTATCCAAGGCTCACCTATCAGAGCCCAACCCAGGACAACTCTGAAGAGCTATTCTAGCTCCAGAGCTCCCCACACGGTCAGCTGAGGCTGTTGTTGGGCCTGCATCACAGAAGGACATTTTCCTCTGCCCATTCCCACTTCTGCCCCCTCCTTTCCACAGGTGCTGATCCCAAGGGTCCTCCTCAATAAACGCCCTGCATGTGGGAACCCAACCCGTGATGCTCAGATAATTGCAGTGGCTCCTGACTACCTTCTCTGCTTCCACTTAATCCTTCACCAATCTCATCTCCAAATATCTACAAAAGTGATATTTCTTTTTCTTTTAACGTCTTTATTGGAGTATAATTGCTTCACAATGGTGTGTTACTTTCTGCTGTATAACAAATTAAATCAGCTATACATATACATATATCCCCATATCTCCTCCCTCTTGACCCTCCCTCCCACCCTCCCTATCCCACCCCTCTAGATGGTCACAAAGCACCGAGCTGATCTCCCTGTGCTATGCGGCTGCTTCCCACTAGCTATCTATTTTACATTTGGTAGTATATATAAGTCCATGCCACTCTCTCACTTCGTTCCAGCTTACCCTTCCCCCTCCCCGTGTCCTCAAGTCCATTCTCTACGTCTGTGTCTTTATTCCTGTCCTACCCCTAGGTTCTTCAGAACAATTTTTCGTTTTTTAGATGTGTTAGCACACGGTATTTGTTTTTCACTTTCTGACTTACTTCACTCTGTATGACACTCTCTAGGTCCATCCACCTCACTACAAATAACTCAATTTTGTTTCTTTTTATGGCTGAGTAATATTCCATTGTATATATGTGCCACATCTTGTTTATCCATTCATCTGTCGATGGACACTTAGATTGCTTCCATGTCCTGGCTACTGTAAACAGAGCTGCAATGAACATTGTGGTACATGACTCTTTTTGAATTATGGTTTTCTCAGGGTATGTGCCCAGTAGTGGGATTGCTGGGTCGTATGGTAGTTCTATTTTTAGTTTTTTAAGGAACCTCCATACTGTTTTCCATAGTGGCTGTATCAATTTACATTCCCACCAACAGTGCAAGAGGGTTCCCTTTTCTCCACACCCTTTCCAGCATTTATTGTTTGTAGATTTTTTGATGATGGCCATTCTGACTGGTGTGAGGTGATACCTCATTGTAGTTTTGATTTGCATTTCTCTAATGATTAGTGATGTTGAGCATTCTTTCATGTGTTTATTGGCAATCTGTATATCTTCTTTGGAGAAATGTCTATTTAGGTCTTCTGCCCATTTTTGGACTGGGTTGTTTGTTTTTTTGATATTGAGCTGCTTGTAAATTTTGGAGATTAATCCTTTGTCAGTTGCTTCATTTGCAGATATTTTCTCCCATCCTGAGGGTTGTCTTTTCATCTTGTTTATGGTTTCCTTTGCTGTGCAAAAGCTTTTAAGTTTCATTAGGTCCCATTTGTTTATTTTTGTTTTTATTTCCGTTTCTTAGAACGGCATTTTTCACAGAACTAGAACAAAAAATTTCACAATTTGTATGGAAACAAAAAAGACCCCGAAGAGCCAAAGCAATCTTGAGAAAGAAAAATGGAGCTGGAGGAATCGGGCTCCTTGACTTCAGACTATACTACAAAGCTACAGTAATCAAGACAGTATGGTACTGGCACAAAAACAGAAATATAGATCAATGGAACAGGATAGAAAGCCCAGAGATAAACCCACGCACATATGGTCACCTTATTTCTGATAAAGAAGGCAAGAATATACAATGGAGAAAAGACAGCCTCTTCAAAAAGTGGTGCTGGGAAAACTGGACAGCTACATGGAAAAGAATGAAATTAGAACACTCCCTAACACCATACACAAAAATAAACTCAAAATGGATTAAAGACCTAAATGTAAGGCCAGACACTATAAAACTCTTAGAGGAAAACATAGGCAGAACACTCTATGACATAAATCACAGCAAGTTCCTTTTTGACCCACCTCCTAGAGAAGTGATATTTCTGACTTTTTAAATTTAACTTTAATTTTATCAAAGCACTACAAAGTTTACAAAATCAAATGTTACTCAGGCTTATAATGAAGAATGATATTCCCTTTCCCCACCCAGCACCATCACCTTCTGGCATTTACTTTTTTTTTAAGTTAATTAATTTATTTTTGGCTGCACTGGGTCTTCATTGCTGGGCGTGGGCTTTCTCTAGATGTGGCAAGTGGGCGCTACTCTTTGTTGTGGTGGGTGGGCTTCTCATTGCGGTGGCTTCTCTTGTTGCGGAGCACGGGCTCTAGGCAGGCGGGCTTCAGTAGTTGTGGCACGCAGGCTCAGTAGTTGTGGCGCACGGGCTTAGTTGCTCTGTGGCATGTGGGATCTTCCTGGACCACAGCTCTAACCCGTGTCCCCTGCATTGGCAGGCAGATTCTTAACCACTGTGCCACCAGGGAAGTCCCTACTTTTATATTCTAAATAACCTGATTACGCTTCTATTTGTTGATGATTTTGACTTTTAGATATTTACTGACTTCCTACCATGGAAGATGAGGGTTTAGGTCTTTTACACATGCGCGCATGTGCGCACACACACAAACACATACTTCACACACACACTTTTCCTGTCTTCATTCTCCCAAAATTGTCATATCACAATTTTCATTGCTTTTGTTGTTTTTACACTATAATATTATTCACAACTGATCCATGTAGTATACTATGATTACATTTCTTTTCCTGTACAGGTTTTTTGTTTTTCCTCAAATAAATAATTGCCATGTCTTCTGTTTGCTTAGTTTTTTATGTACCCCTCACTAATTTCTCTCCAAACTCTCTACCAGAATATCTCTTCTGGATATGTTTAAAGATATCTGATAATCAATCTATTTAATATTTTTCTTCTAGATTTCCCTCTTGAAATTCTCCCTCCTCTTTTTCTAATATGGACTGAAACTCTCTAATCCTGCTCAATTATCCCTCATCTTTATGGAATACATTTTCTGACAGCTTCCTGATGAAGGGTACACATGAGATAATTTTCTAAGACTTGCATTTCTAAAAATTTATTCTATCTTATATTAGTCAGGGTTCTCCAGAGAAACAGAACCAATAGGATATATATATATATACACACACATACATATTATATATATATAATATATAAAATGAAAGATTGACTTACATGATTATGGAGGCTGAGAAATCCCATGATCTGCTATCTGCAAGCTGGGGGCCCAGGGAAGCTGGTGGTGTAATTCCAGTCCAAACCTGAAAGCCCAAGAACCAGAAATGCTGGTGTCTGAGGGCAGGAATAGATGGATGTTCCAGCTCAAGAAAGAGAACAAATTCACCCTTCCTTTACCTTGCCCAATGGATGGGATGATGCCCACCTGCAATGGTGAGGGCGATCTTCTTTACTCAGTTTACGGATTCAAATCCTAATCTCTTTTGGAAACACCCTCACATACATACCCAGAAGCAATGCTTTACCAGCTATCTAGGCACCCTTAGCTCAGTCAAGTTAACACATAAAATTAACCATCACATGTCCTCATACTAGAGGTAGTTTGGCTAGGTATAGAATTCTTGTTTCGAAAACAATTTCCCTCAGAACTCTGAAGTCACGGCCCCATGGTCTTCTAACTTCTTATATGGTCGATAAGAAGACCCTACCATGTTGACTCCTGCTCTTTTGTATTCTCTCCTCTCTCCCTCCCTCTCCTCTTACTCCCTGTCTCTCTCAGCTTTTAGGCTGTTTTTCTATGGTATTTTGAAAATTCATGATGTGCCTCAGTGTGTCTTAGTTAGCTCAGGTTGCCATAACAAAATAGCACAGACTGGGTGGTGTAAACAATAGAAATATATTTTCCGACAGTTCTGAAGGCTGGAAGTCCCAGATCATGGTTCTTGGTGAAACCTCACTTCCTGGCTTGCACATGGCTGCCTTCTCATTGTGTCTCCTAACATGGCCTTTCTTCCGGGTGCCTGAGGAAGCCAGGGATGGGAATGGAGGGAGGGTGGGGAGAATGTGAACTCTGTGATGGGAGGGAGTAGAAATAAATGCAAGTGTCTGACCCGTAAGTATACCTCTCATTCCTTGAAAGTGACATTTCTAGACTGCAACATTTGCCATATGATCCAGCAATCCCACTCCTGGGCATATAGCCAGAGAAAAGTCTAATTCAAAAAGATACATGCACTGCAATGTTCATTGCAGCACTATCTACAATAGTCAAGACATAGAAGTAACCTAAATGTCCATCGACAAATGAATAGATAAAGAAGATGTGGTATATATATACCATGGAATACTACTGAGTCATAAAAAGGAATAAAATACTGCCATTTGCATCAACATGGATGGACCTAGAGATTATCATACTAAGTGAAGTAAGTCAGGAAGAGAAAGACAAATACAATATGATATCACTTATATTTGGAATCTAAAATATGACACAAATGAACTTATTTACAAAGCAGAAACAGACTCACAGACATAGAATACAAATATACGGTTACTCCTAACCCCAAATTAGGAGTTTGGGATTAGCAGATACAAACTACTATATATAAAATAGATAAACAACAAGGTCCTACTGTATAGCACAGGGAACTATATTCAATATCCTGTAATAGACCATAATGCAAAAGAATATGAAAAAGAGTATATGTATATTATAAATATATATTTTATATATATATATATAAAACTGAATCACTTTGTTGTACACCAGAAACTAACACAACATTGTAAATCAACTATACTTCAATAAAAAATAAAACAAAATAAACTGCAATCTTTATTATGACTGTTCCCTAAAACCCTTCAATTTCTCTCCATGACATGCAGTAAGGAATTTGAAACTTTTCAGTCAATGCACTCATAGTGGCAGAAGAGAATTAACATGTGAACTCCCAAGTTTCTGGGATGTAGTCCAAAGAAGTCAATCACTTACATGCAATTACTTTGAAATCTCATTTTATTTTTTAAATATATGCAAAATTTGCCCCTGTTCCATAATAGACCTGTTTGTTTTAATATAAGAATATTTTTTTGAAGTATTGGCATTTAAATGGCTTTATTTTACTTTCCCCAATCTTTAAGTAAAACTGATGCTTTGGGAAGACATCACATTTACCTCATGGCTTTGTGTATCCATGAAACATAGACCTCAATTTCAGAGGGCCAGCCCTTATTCTTACTGTGTCCCCAGCACCCAGCACAGTAGCACAGTATCTGGCTCTTAGAACATACTTGACAAGTGTTTGATGAATGAACTGAACTGAATGATCTTGAAGGAAGAGTATCATTTGGATGGGGAGAAGGGCATATGGCATATGAAGAAGACCATTTAGCTCAACAAAATTCTAGAGGGAGGAATGAACACAGTCTAGTGAGTATGCTCTGGGTGGTACCCCAGGCTGGGAGCTCTTCCAAATGTTCTTATATCTGATATTGCGCCCTGAGATCTCAGGGTAGCTGTGACCTGGATGAGCCGTGTCAATGAGGTATCTTTACTCTGACATATAACTCCACCGAACCTCTCCCTGTCCCATGCTCTCAGCTGCTCCTCACTCACCCCTCCTCATAGCTCCTGGCAAGATTAAATCTATGCTACATGGCCGAGCCAATGCCAGAAGCTATATGCTGGGAAGCAGGACTGGTCTTCCACTGAGGGGCATGGACAGACCCTTCAACTTTTAAGCACGGCAAGGATAGTCCCCTCACTTAAGCAATCTCCTGTGAAGTCAGAAATTCTTCCGCTGCGTCACTGTCCTCTCACCACGCAAAGGGCCCTGGGAGGGGTGCCACAGGGGGTCTGTAACATCCTAGAATGACTAGATGTACAAGCAGCTACCTATTTTCTAGGAGCAACAAGAGACATTAGAGGTCACTGAGGGAGAAGAATTCATGCTAGAGTTAATAGAGACGTTTTCAACTCTGCAATACAGCCAAGAGCCAGGTCTGGGGGTACCAAAAAAAAAGGGTGCTAAACAGCTTCTAGGAAGAGAAAGCAGCTATTTCCTCTCCTTTTGGTTCTCCTTTCGGAGTCTTTTATTTTGGTCCCATAACTTTATTTTTTTATTTTATTTTTAATAGTGTTTTGGTATTATTTTAAGTGTCATATATGCACATGGTAAAAAATCAAATAAAATGAAAAATAAAAACAATGGAAAGTAAGATTCCTGTGTTTGGTTCTCCCAAATTCCTTCTTTTTCGCCAGAGGCAGCAAGTAATACCAGTTTCTTGGGAATCCTTCCAGAGATAGTTTTTGCATGGACAAGAATATATGTATATATTTTCCCATAAAAGACAAAAGGAAATGTTAGCACACAAATCATCCTCTTCTTATCCTCTGTTTCCTTTCCTTTTCTTTTTTAACTTAATTACCTTGGAGACTGTTCCATATCACCACACAGATATGCCTCATTATTGTTAAGTTGCATGATTTCATACCACATCGATGTGCAATATTTTAATGAGAACTTTTGATGGACATTTGTTTCCAGTATTTTGCTACTGTAAAAAAAATGATTCAATAAGTGTACTTGTTCGTATATCTTTAAGCATATGTGTAAGTTTATCTATAGGATAATTTCCAAGATGTGAATTGCTGGGTGAAATGGGAAGAAAATGGTTTTGATTGATACCACCAAACTGTCTTTCAAAGAGGTTTTTCTGTTGGCCCCATAACTTTAAGCCCATGCAAATAGCTCCAGTTCACCCTCTCGCCTTTTTCTCCTTTCCATCTCTTTTTCTTTTCACCCCTTCCTTTCATCAAAGCCCTAAATGGCAAAGGAGTATGAGAGAGATTGGATTAATCAGCTGGGGAAAAACATTCCAAGTCTCCTGGGTAGAATTTCTGGAATTAAAGTTCTTGGTGGACAAGGAAATCATATCTTTAATGGAAATCTGTAGAAGTAATAATAACAGAGAACATATGAATTCATTTAATCCGTACGACTTGATAAGGTAGGTACTATATGACTCCCATTTCACAGATCAGGAACTTAAAGCCCAGAGGTCACATAGCTAGTAAATGTAGGAGCCTTGTGTGAGCCTAGACTGTCTGGTTCCAGAGTTAGGTGTGTAGGGGAGAAAAAAAATCTCTCTCTCTCCTCTACCCATCTCAGGATCATAATTGGGTCTCTGTAACAAGACAGATGAACAAGAGAAAAGCATATAAATCTATTTAATATAAATGTTACATGACATGGGAAACTTCATAAGGAAATAAAGACCCAAAGAAGTGGTTAAGCCTCAGTGTTTTCATGCTAGGTTTGATGAAGAGAAGGAAGTCATGGGAAGATGTGATAGGAGAAAGGGTATGAGCTGAGAGTAGGAAACTGGGGGAAACTTAGCAAGGACTGTTCATTTGGATTCTTCTTGGCATCCCTCTGTCTCTGGAGATAAGGCCGCTCCTTGTCCTCCAGATATAGGGAGGGCACCTCTTACACGAGGGTCTACGACCTGCTTCAGGGGAGGTCATAAAGTCCTTCCTGCACCTGTTGTTTCTCAAATTCCTTCAGCTTGAAATGTTCACTGTGCCAAGGTGCCGAATTGGGGATGGAGTATCCCAAGCCCCATCAGGCTCTTACCCACTATACTAGCTCCTAAAGTAGTGACATAGCATCTATCTCCTCAGCTCCCAGACTCTGGCTTTTCACGCGCCAAGAAAATTTCAAAATAATTTGGGGGAGGGTAGACCAACACAAGATTGCCAACTTCCTATTTTGCCAAATAAGCACATTAAAAATAAATCCTATGATCACTATCATTTCATTTTTAAATGACTCATTAACACCATAAAATGGGAAGAACATAATCACAGGATAAAAGCAAAAATCTAAACCAAATAAAATTAGACTTATAAAAAATGCTACATCACCCTTGCTGTCTCCATTTTTGCGGAAGACCAGGGGAAACTACCAGGGACCGCAGTGACCCTTCTACAGCACTTGGAGCCCGGGATCAGCTCACCGGAACTCCACTGCCTCAGGACCCTGAGCCGAGTGTCCAGGCCCACTTGGTTGGGGCCTTGAGAGGGGACACAGACCCTCAGCTTCAAGCCTGGGAACATTACAGGAAGGAAAGCCTGTCCCTGGTCCAGTTCAAGGCTCCCTCCATCCTACCCAGACTTGCCACGCTCCCTTCAAGCCCAAACGCCCTTGGGCCAAGAGAAGCCAGTGTGTTGGGGAGGTGGGCGAGGAGATGGAGAGAGAGGAACCAAATCAAGGCAGCCAGTGTTCTGAGTGGACTGCAGGGGCAGCTAATCGTCCCAGACAGAGGAGGACAAACACGATTCGCTCAAGGTGGTTGAGAAACAGCGGGCCTTGATGTTCTCATCCTGTGCGTATTATTCCCTCCTTGGTTCGAGACTGCCATCAACAAGTATTCATTCGGTAACCAAGTCATTAAAGGTGAGGTTCTGGTCCTGATGATTTCACCCGGTAAGTATTTTTCACATTTTCCCAGAGGCTTCCCTGGCTCAAGCTCATCATCTCTTTGTTCATCCATGGCAACAGCCTTTCCCAGTATCCCCACCCATCTTCCTCCAGACCAGGCTTTCCGAAATGCAAAACTGACCACAGCGTTACCTGTCTTCATCCCTCCCTTCAATATCTTCTCATTTGCCACCAACAGAATCAAGTCAGAGCTTCCAAGAATGGCATACACAGCAATTCCATACCCACACAGCAGCAGTGCCCCAACGCACAGACACACACACATAGCAACACTGTCCCAACACAGAGACACACACACACAGCAACAGGGCCCCAACACACAGACACACTCACACAGACACGCAAACTCATCCATGCCATCCTATGCCACTTCCTAACTCATACTCAGTACTTCAGGCATACAGACTTCTCTCTAGATTGCCAGACAAGTCAGTCGGGCCTCTGTTCAGGATGTTCTAGCTGGATTGCCTAGCTGGACTGCCCCCAAATTCCTATTCACCCTTTAAGACCTCACTGATGTCTCAGCTTCTCAAGGGACCACTCCGGGATCCTCCCTGGCCACCACCTCGTGCCTAGGCTGGGCCCCGGGGATGAGCGTGCATGGCTCCATCATGGGGGTCACTCTGCTTCTCAGAACTCACATTTGCCCTTTGGGGATGGAGGTCATATCATACCTACCTCTGCACCCTTGATGCCAACACAGTGCATGGTGCGGAACAGGAAGTTAAAATAGGCTTTTTGAACCATATATTTGTGTACACAGAACCAGATGGTCCCTGTGCCAGAAGCTGGTAAATTAGCTGGAGAGATGCCCCACCCCAGGCATGAAGCATCATAAGACAAGATAGAGTGCTGGATTCGAGACAACCAAAGCTAGAACACATGGTGCAGTGTGTTCCCAGCAACTGGAAAGAGAGGAAAACAACATATGTTGACATTGCTAAGAAAGCATGCATGGAGGACCGAGGAAGAAGGGATGCCTAGACAATTCCTCGGGACTGGCTCTTTCTGACCCGCCGTGAGCTGCACCTCGCCCCAGGATGGCCCCAAATCCTCCAGCAGCTCAGGAAGCCGCAACACCAGACCACAGCAACAGCACCCGTAGCCTCTTAACACCCGTAGCACTTACATCTGACAGCACAAGAATTTTCTGAGTGCCAGGTTATTGAACTTGAAATAGGTAAATGAAGAGTCGTTGAATGCCTGTTTCTGGCAACTTTTAAACAGAAGAATGGCATGTATTTATCTGCAGGCCGCGAGGATGGAATGCAACTCTGCCAGGAGGCTGGGGGAGGGAGAAGGGGGCTCCAAGGTTCTGTTTGGAGCAGCTTTTTCACCAGATCTCAGGGTGCAGAGCTCTGATGAGCAAAGGTCGGGGGTGGGGGTGGGGAGGAGGATCGGCCACTATCTCTGCGATAAGGATGGGAAATGAGGGCGGCAAACCCCTCTAGCTCAGAGCCTTAGATCTAAGGCCCAGGTTGGCTCAGCTTTGCACAAGAACTCCAAACAAACTGGGCTTCAGAGCCAGAAAGCCGGGGAGCTCTTCTGAAAGGTTCCCCTGGAGCTGTAAGCCGAGAGCCTTCTGTGAGGGCAGGGGCCTGGGAACTGGGGGACCAGGAGAAACAGGGCTGGGGCAGAGGAGAGAAGGGGCCACTTGACGTCAGGGAGGGGAGCTGAGGTGCTGGTAGCCTGGACTCCTGGCTCCATGGGTTGGGAGAGGTCCCCCTAGAGTCTGATGTTCTAGATGCGGAGCCTCTGGGGAATGACTTTTCCAGGAACCTGTGAGCTTTAGTGACCCTACCGAACAATCACACCACAGAACCTTGCAGCCAGTGGCCCCACACCCTTGCTTCCATGCCACGGTCGCTGCGCAAATGTCCGAGCGCCCTGGTGCACCTGGGCTGCAACACAAGGCTATCGCGGCACAGGGGGCAGCAGCTCACCTGCCAAATCCTGCTCTGCCTGCTGCCCTCCTGGACTACTTCAAGCCTGGAAGGGTCAGATTCTCCACGGTTGCCACCCACGTCCATCCCCCACTGCACCCCGGTGAGGTGGCCTTCTCTGAGCAGAGAGCAGACTTCTCAGCCTAGCCGCATCTTGTGACTCAGTCTCTTCCTAAAATGCAACTGGTCTTGGACGTCGAATCATTCAGGTCTACCTCGGGGGCACCCAAGCCAGCCCTCACCTCTGGTATTTGAAGAAGTTTACAAAAACCATAGCTAGCTGAACCCAAAGGATGGAGCTGGTGGTGAGGTGGGAAGAATTCCGCTCCATTCAGCAGCCCCAACGTGGACTTCCACCCTCTCAGGAAGCAATCGCCCCAAGCCTTCTTGGTATTGTCTGATGCACAAACAGTCCTTTGTGGAAATGCCCAGAATGACGGGGATGAGTAAGAGAGAATACAGAGATAGATGGTCCGACAAGCCCCTGCCCTAAGAGCCTTTTGATCATTCCCCTGACTCTTAGTTTCCTTGTTCTTTCTCTCCTCTCTCTTCTCTCTCTCTCCTTTCTGTCCTCTTTCTCTGTCTCTCTCCCTCCCTCTTTTCTCCCCTGCTCTCAGGCCAAGGCCACACTCTGTATGCACAATCCTCCCTCAGCCCGCAGGTGTGTAAAAAGGATGAATTACCTCCTTGATCTCGACGTGATGGCCCCTGTCCAAGCACCCCTCACCTGCTGAGTACATAATTGAAGTGTGGGCTCTGAGGCTGCAGCTGTCACGGAGGAATTGACAAAGAGACGCGAACAGGGCCTCACACAACCCATGCTCCTCCTCGGCCGTCTGAGCACACAAGAATGCAATTTTCCACACCGTGCACAAGGGGAAGGCCACACAGAGTTCTGAGACACTGGAAGTGCCCTTTAACTGGGAGGAGAAAATTAGCAGAGATGCCCCCAGACTTGCTTTCAGCTGGCTCTCACCCTCCACTCCTGCTTCTGCCTAAGAAGATTCTGGAAAGCCGACAAACAGAGGCCAGGCTTATCTTCCGAGTCTGTGAGAAACCCTTGGCAGAATTAGCACTGGCCTGGCCTGTACCTCAGTTTCCCTACCCCTGCTATGTTGTAGTTACTCTGGCCACAAATACCTAAGCAAGCAAATACACAGAAATAGAAAAGGACTCCCCAAACCCATGAGTGCCAGGCCTTCCCTCACTTGCCCTGCCTCTGTCTTCCCCTCTCCTGTAGGCTGAGTACAGGGGCTCCCCCACTACCCCCCACCCAGATCCCAAGCCAATCCCCGGAAGCTTACAGTGCCTCTGTCTTGTTTCTTTCACTGTGGTTTCTACGTTGGCCCCGACTCCTCAGTCCCAAACTGGATACGAAGCAGGGGTTCCCCCGGCCTCCTTGGGTCCTGGAGTCCGCCCGGAGCCCCCATGGCCAGCTGGGCTCCGCTGTCATCCATGGCAGTGCTGCCTGAGTGACGGGCCCCAAACTTGGTAGAGACTGCATCTTGGTTCCCCCGTCTCTGGCCCTCGATCGGGGGGAGCTCTCATGCCAGGCACAGCCCTGGCCCCCTTCCTGCCTGCCCCGTGGTGTCACAAGCAGATCACACTCATCACAGCAAGTCTAGGCCTGGGACAGTTGGAGATTAACTAAAACAAGCTGGGTAAAAATCATACAAAAGAAGAGTGATGTGAGGGAAGCATTTTGAGCTAAGAGGGAGCAAGCGATGCTCCGGTGCCTGTAACTGGAATGTCTCAGCCCAGGCGGACAAATGCTCACTGACTTTCAGTGCACAGATAGCACTCTGAGCCCCGCCTGCTTAACAAGCAGGTCATCTCATCTTTCCCAAGTTTCCAAGGCGTCCTAAGGTCCTCAGGAATCGCATCTCTGCGTCCTGCCCTTCCAGGCTCTGCTGAGAACCCCTCCCGCGTGTTCTATGGGGTCGGCCTCCCCGGCAGCAAGCTTGCTGCATCCCGGTCCGCATCAAAGATCACCTCCAGGGACGGTGAGATCAGAACTGAGGGCAGCACGTGGCCCTGTCCTGGGGACCCCGGACGTTACCCCGAGGTCGGTAAAACCAGAATAGCGCCTCTATGCTGAGACCCCACCTCCAATCCTGCGTGCCCAGAGCAGGCTCCCCCTTCTGAACCGGCGGTGACCGGTCTTCTGCTCCTGAGGCCTGTTGTGTCCATTTTCTATAGAAGGGTAGCCTGTGCCTCAGTTTCCATTTCCAACCCGAGGTGAAGCTCAAACCTCATGCCCCCGAGTCTTCTCCTCTCTGTTCCATTTTCCTGAAAACAACCCTCAACTCCCCTACCTCCTTACCATCGTGACTACACAGACTCTAACACCATTTACTTGTATAAGAAAACACAAGAACTCAGGTAAAGTAAAATAAAATGTTGCCCTTCAGCCTCCCCTCTCAGCAGCTGCTGCCCCTCGAATCCTACACCCCCATCACCAACAGTAGAATGTTCCTAAAAATGAACATTTATTGGGACCTCCCTGGCAGTCCAGTGGTTAAGACTCCGCCTTCCAATGCAGGGGGTGCGGGTTCGATCCCTGGTCGGGGAGCTAAGATCCCACATACCTCGGGGCCAAAAAACCAAAAACATAAAACAGAAGCACTATTGTAACAAATTCAATAAAGGCTTTAAAAAATGATCCACATCAAAACAAAAAATCTTTAAAAAGAAAAAAAAAAGAACATTTATCTTTTCAGGCTTTACATCTGCATTAAGTCAACAGTGCCTCCAACCCCCCCACCCCCTGCCCAGCTTCCCCAGCACGGGTGGGTGCTGCTCCGCATAACCGAAGGGGCCACTCACGGGGTCTTGCGGAACCAAAGACCAATCCTCCCAAATATAATATTAAAGTTTTCATCCTCAGCTAAAAAAAAAATGAAAGAACTGCATGCAATTTTCCAATGACAAATTCTCTGGCTCCCACACATCAAACTGCAACAGTCTTAGGGCCAAGGGACCCAGTTTCATGGGACATTTGTGAATTTCCAGGCTGATGACCAGAGTCAGGAGGTGGAAAGGGCGTTGCAGAGGAGTCCTGAGCTCCCACCCTGCCCATCCTCTACCTAGCTTTGGGTAAGGATTTTGCTCAGTTTCCTCATCTGTGATTTGAGAGGATTTGGCTCGATTTCTAAGGATTGCCAAGCTCTGATGTTCTAGTGCTCACTGTCATTCGCGATTAGTAATGACGACCCACAGGAGCTGGTCTTGACACCAGTGCCTGAAGTGTGTATGGGAGACCTCTGGTCTTCTTTCCCAAAGCAGAAACATACCCAGTTCTTAGAGAGGATCACAGAAAGTTTTCAGTGAGCCCACAAACATTCACGGGGCATTTACTGAGTGTCAGAATATGTGCCAGATGCTGGGCGTACAATGGTGACCAAAGAAAAAAATCTATCTGAATGTCACCGTGGAACTAACAAGCAAAGAAGATCTTTTGATTGGCAGGGGAGACTTGCACTAAATAAATACATATCACCATGTGTTATGGACTGAATTGTGTTCCCCAAGATTCATACGTTGAATTCTTAACCCCAAGTGTTTGGAGATAGGGCCTTGGAAGAGGTAAGTATGGTTAAATGAAGTCATAAGGGTGGGGCCCTAATCTGCAACTTTGTAAGAAGAGGAAGAGAGAGTTTTTCCTCCCTGCTCGGGAACAGAGGAAAGGCCACGTGAAGACACAGTAAGAAGGACCAGAAACTAAATTTCCTGGCACCTTGATCATAGACTTCTAGCCTCCAGAACTGTGAAAAAATAAATCTCTTGTTGTTTAAGCCACCCAGTCTGTGGCATTTTGTTATGGTAGCCCGAGCAAACTAATACACCATATTTCCTCAAATCCAGGATGCCACTGACTTTGTGACACTCCAATATTTTATGTACCACTAGGAAAAAAAAAAAAACAAACACTACCAATTAAATATAACCCTTCAGTATCACTTGGAACATTTAGACTTATTGGAAGACTTTTAGAACCATTCAGATAGATTTTTTGTTGTTGTTGCTCTTATGCAGACAAAAAGGGAAATATAATCAAGATAAGTTGTTACAGTGTTCCTAAAACTTCTTATTCAGAGTCCAACTCTTCTGAATCACTTTTCAACTCAGAGTTGAAAATAGCCCCATGGATGGATGATGGATGAGACAGCATTTCTTAAAAAGTATGCTCCACTATTGTCTGCAGGGCTCTTTCAAATCATTGACACCCATTATGCAAAATGGATGTTGGATGCTTTTGTGCTTGCCCTGTGATAGACAATACTTCCACACTAATGTCAGTAACAAAATGTAACATAGCTTAATCTACTTGTGAGAGTCTTTCTTACTTAGGTCCTTGTATTAGTTTGCTAGGGCTGCCATAACAAAATATCACAGACTGGGTGACTTAAATAATAGAAATTTGTTTTCTCACAGTTCTGGAGGCTGGAAGTCCAAGGTCAAGCTTCTAGCAGGGTTGATTTCTCCTGAGGTCTCTCTCTCTCCTTGGCTTGCCGATGACCATCTTCTTCCTGTGTCTTCACATGGCCATTTCTCTGTGCACGTGTGTCCGTGGTATATTCTCCTCTTCTCATGAGGTTGCCATTCATATTGGATTAGGGCCCTACCCTTATGACCTCATTTAACCTTAGTTATCTCTTTAAAGGCCCTATTTCCAAATACAGTCACATTGGAGGGCTTCGACATATGAATTTTGGAGGGAATCAATTCGGCCCATTACAGTCTTGTAAAGCATTTAGTTGTTACACTGCAAGAATATATTAAATTAATATTATCTTTCCAATGATAAAAACTTGCCTTGCTAATATAAAATTGACAACCTGCTGTTCTGTTTCCTTGTCTCTCTGCATAAACTGTTTGCTTCAGTCCCAAATCAGAGTGTGATCTTTTCGAAGATATTTTAAATATAAATTAAAGCCAAAACGTATAATATCAATAATGCATCTAACTCAACTGAAGTGAGGGCAGTACAAACAACCATGACCAAGTCTGTGCTCTCTCAGACAATGATAACAGCACCAACAGCTGCCCGGTCCACAACACTGCAAGACAGTATTAACCGTAAGACATATTCCAATTTCAGAAATGTTAAATGTGGACAAAAGCACGTATATGTGAGATGAAGTATGGTAAAACAAATTTAATTAGGATATCCATAAAGCTCTTGTGCAGTGTGAGTTTTTAACAAATTCACTTGTATATAATATGTAAACAATTTACAAAATGCAACAGAGAAGGAATTTACTCAAGATTTCCATGAACATTTTAATGATTCATTTGTTCTCATTTCTTTCTCTAATTTTCCAGGTAATAAACCCTCCACTGTAAGGAATGGTTATATCCAAATGTATCTAAAATGACATTAGATACGCTGAAAGCCAACATTTCTGTAATTAATGAAGTAAATGATGATTACATTCCCTCTCTGCTTTATCTTGAGGATTGTTTATATCACATATAGAAGTGAATTTATTAAAATTCCAACCTGTGTAAGGACTTTAGGGCCATTCTGTGCAGTATCAAGTGATTGATTACACAGTGTTTTGAGGATGAGCAGAGCTGCCCTGAGAAAGTATTTCTCAAACTGACCCAAGAGGTGAATTGCATGTTGGCAGGGAAGAAGGGAGTACATATTCCAAGCAGAGCAGCATGCAGAGGCCTAGAGGTTGGAGAGAACAATCGAGAGGGTGGCTGATAGACCTGCAGCTGAGAGAGCAAGCAAGGCAGGGTGTGGCAGGATGCAAGGGTGGAGATGTAGGTAGAGGTCCTGTGGGTCCCATGTTGTTAGACCATGTCTAGACACATAACCAAGTGGAAGGAGGTCATTCATTGCCTCCGTATTCGTCATGGCAAAAGGTTAGAAACAATCTCCATGTTTCATCAATTAGGGACTGGTTAAATAATTGATGGCCCACCCAAACAAGAATTTCTAGACAGTTGCAAAAAAAGTAGACGGAACTCTTTATCGATTGATATGCAGTGATCTCTAAGATATACTGAGTGCTAGATGCAAGACAGTGAGTATAATATAATATAAATTGTGTTTTTTAAAAAGAAAAATTAATTTACACTTGCTTATAGGTACGAGACTATTTCCGGGAGGACACACAAGAAACTAGAAAAGTTGGTTGCCTACAGATAGAGCATTAGGTGGCTGAGGACAGGGATGGAATGGAGATTTATAACGGCCTGCCCTTTGGACTCTTTGAAGTCTTGAATCTTACAAATGTAGTGTCTATTAAGAAGGAGGAGGAGGGAATTCCCTGGCGGTCCAGTGGTTAGGACTCCACGTTCTCACTGCCGGGGCCCCAGGTTCGATCCCTGGTCGGGGAACTAAGGTCCCGCAAGCTGCGCGGCCACTGCCAAAAAGAAAAAAAAAAAAGGGAGGAGGAGAGGGAAGATGATAAAGGAGAAGTCCGATGTTTTAAGCGTAAGGGCAGCTCACGTGGGTCTGCGGCTCTGTTTCTGGAAAGGCTTGGGTGAGGACAAATAATGGTGGAGGTCCTTCGTGTTCCTTCAGAGCCCTTCAGGATTCTGTCCGGTATTTTTCTTCAGTCATTTCACAGGGGGATGCTCCTTGAGGAAGACTACAGACTTCCAGGAACCTGGACACGCAGGTTCCGAATCTCCACAGAGCCTAACCCCGTGCTGGATACACCAAAGCGGCTCTTAATTCTAGCCACCAGATCTGCTGGCTCACCTCCCGCCCCTCATAATGGCCTCTGGAGTCTCCCCAACACAAATGCGGCATAAACAAGCTGAGGAACTGCTCTTCTCCTAGTTATGCCAGACTGCTCTCAGGGTCAGAGAAACATGCCTTTAGTAGAAGTGCTCTTTGTGGTTAAAATCACTGTCACAGGCGCCCAGAGAAGGCATCTACAAACTGAGGATTCACAATCCATCAGTGAGTTGTGAAATCAATTTAGTGGGTCCAACTAGCCTTAAAAAAAAAAGAACAGAATTTTTAAAAACTCAGAATGCATCACGCACTAGTAAGGGTAAGTATTGCATTGTGCAAATGTTTAATTTCAAATATGTATATGCACAGTGGGTCATGAGGTGGAATGCATTTCTTACTGCGGGTTGCAGCCCAAAGTGTTTGAAAACCAGCGGTCTAGAGAAGTAAGTGAGGACAAGGACCACAGAGTCAAGCAAAGAGTGGTTCAACCCGACCTCTACAAGTTCCAGTCCCCTGCATGCTCACCCCACCATCTCTCGTGGGTAAAACGTGGAGATGGCAATGCATCATGGGATTGCTGTAAGGTGCTTAGTGCAGTGGTCAACATTCAGAAATCACTATCATTCAAGAATATTACTATCGCCACCAAGAAATAGTCCCTTCATCTTGTCAAGCCTCCTGGCCCACCAGCAGACCATGGACTTGGCCGCCCTCAGAGGGCTCCTGACCAGCAACTTCTCCTCAGCTTCCCCGCTCAGGCCACCCAGGCAGCAGCTGGGTCCACAGCTCCCTGCTTCTTGACCATCAAAGGAGCCAGGTGATGGGAAAGGCACATCTCAATTCAGCAGAGAACATTACTTTGCTCTAATGGGGACATTTGTTATCTTGGCCCCCTTTCGGCCTTGGTGCCAGGGAAATAGATGGTCCCCAGCCACTATAATTCCTTCCTGGGAGATTTAAAGAGGAAGACGATGAAGAGAAAGACGGCAGCTGATTTGTGGTTTGAAAGAATATATGATATGCATGTCCCCGTCCAAAATTAAGGATGATGAATCAATGTCTGAGAGTGAAAGAAAGTGCTGTATACCCGGGCCTTTGAAGAAAAGACTTTCCTTCTACTGGTTCCCAGTTTCAGCCTTTGAACAATGCGGAGGGTTTGTTCTGAGTCCCTCCTTCTGGTGAAAATCCCAAAGCCTACTTCCTTCCTTCTCTCGCACTTCCCAAACCAGCTGCCAACTCTGCGTGCCCACCCAGGGCACAAGGAAGGAGAGGGGGTTGTAGCAGCCGAGAGCCTGAGGATGTGGGGAAACCACCAGATGCTCCCTGTTGAATCAGGACCTCGCCCAATGCCTGTGGACCATGGAGGACCGAAATGCCCTCTCAGTTATGGGTGGCTTAGCTGGCAGAGCTGAATGTGGCCCATAAGGATGTCCATAAGGGTCCACACCATGACCAGGTACCACATTATACTCACTGCCTTGTATCTAGCACTCACATAGCTTGAAGATGACCGCACATCCATAAATAAAGAGTTTCACCTTCTTTTCTTGTAACTCTCTAGAAATTCTTGTTTGCGTGGACCATCATTTATTTAACCAGTCCCTTACTGATGAAACATTGCTTCCTTTGCTCTTATTTCACATTCCCAGCCTCTGCAGGAATACTGGGCGAGGGGGGCAGAGCATAAAAAAGAGAATCCCCACGTGCTCAGGTCTCATGAGTAGAACAGGCTCTGGATGGAGAGGAGCTCCTTAGTGATATCTTCACGTGACTTAGCCCTAGAGAGTCCATAGTTCTTCCAGGGAGAAAAGCTCCAAGGGGCTGACAGAGGGGAGATTACTGTGTTCTAGGAAGCTTGTCACCTTAATGGCCTGATGAGAGGTGGGTGACAGAGATAGATCAGGATATCGTAGATTACTTACTGGATTGCCATTATCATTAACAGTCTTAATAAGTCTATAATATACTGTACCTCGGCAGCAAGTGCCACTGTTAGACATGGAAATCAGGCCAGCAATTAGGAAGACAGACAGCAAGTCAGATCCACACAGAACACTTCTGACTTTGGAATTCAAGGTACTGGCTCAAGTACAAAATTTAGACTTGAGTTTTTAATCAAGCTTGTGTTTCTAGACCCTCATTCTCTCTCGGTCCCTGTTCTCTCTTCCTCACCTCTCTGACCAATAACTGCCGGCTCCTCCTCCTTTCAACTTCCTTGATGATAATATCATCCTTCATGTGCATGTCACTTTACATTTTCCCCAAGCATGTTTATGTGTATTTCTTCTTCACAGTAACTCCGTGGAGTTGGTAGGGGCAGGTATTCTCATCCTCATCTTATGGGTAGAAGAAGTTGAGACGTAGAGTTATTAAATAAAATGAAACTAAGACTAGGATCCAGGCAAGACCGAGGACCAAATCTCAGTCCTTATTTCCAACCCATTTCCAGTTCCACAATCACACACACACCCACACAGACACACAGACACACACACACACACACACATTTACACTGACACACATCATACACATTCACATATATACTCACACTCTCTCACACTTAACACACTCTCACACACTTTTACACACACACCATGACTGTCCTTCTGATCAGACTTTCCATTTCCAACAGTATTAATTCCTAATTATTGAGATGAGTGACTCAAAGATCCTTCTCCTTATCCAACTCTCCCCAACTTTTCAGTGACAAAAAATATAGAACCTAGCTGTTTCTCATGGGGCCTTGGCCAAGGTCTCCGGGACTTTACTAAGAGCTGCTTCTCAGGCTTCCCTCTGTCTTCACTCTCTTGACAGTAACGTTGCTCAATGCTCCCAGTGATTCTTGATGAGGAGCCTCCTCCACACAATCCTTTGCCTATCTTTTGGGTGGAATAAAAGCAGAAGCAAGTTTTGGGCCTCTGTGGCTCACTGCTCCTCAATCCTGCCCAAGAGGAGGAAATACTAATCTGGCTACTCGTGGGCAAGACCCCGGTGCATTAAAATAGTCGGCCCAGGCGGTCCGCTTCCCCCAATCCCATAACCTCAGTCTAATCATGAGCAAGCATCAGACAGACCCAGACTCAGGGAGGTTCTACAAACTATGTGACCAGTACTCTTCTACAGTGTCATGGTCATGAAAAACAAGGAAGAACTGAAAAAGTATCACAGAGCCGAGCAGCCTAAAGAGACAGGACAACCCAGCGCCATGTGGGATCCTTGCTTGGCTCCTGGAACAGGAAAGGACAGCAGGGGAAGAACTGGTGAAATCTGAATTGAGTCTGTAATTCAGCTCATAGCCCTGTACCAATGCTCATTTCCCCGTTCTGACAAGGGTACTATGCGTATGTAAGAGGATAACGTTAGGGGAAGCTGGGTGAAGGGTATATGGGAATTCTCTGTAGTATCATGGGAAGTTTTCTGTAAATCTAAAAGTATTCCAAAATAAAATGTTTGTTAAATAAAAGGCAGGCCCTGCCTAGGTTACCACAAAGCAGCGTGTTGTATGTTCACTCAGGCTCGTACAACTGATGGTTACATGTGACAAGAGCATGCCTAGAGCCCATGCGTCTGAGCCTCGCCTGGTGGGTAACTGCTCATGGAGGGATGGAGGGTATGTGCTTCAGTGATATACTTGCTGGTACTATTTATTGGGGCACACATGCCAAGGCCTGAATTTTAAATAAATCAGTGCAGAGTTACAACCTTCCAAACCAATGACATGTTAAAAAAAAGTGTGTGTGTGTATATATACATACACATACATATGCATATACATACACACACACACACACACACACACACTGATGGCAAAAAAAGCTCTATGCTAATGTCTGTGCAATATGAGTTAGCCTAGCAAAACAAATTAACATGTTGGTTTTTAATATGTTGCTATTTGGCATATACCCATTGGAGTTGTGTTTTTCTGTTACAGCTATAAAAATAGTTTTTGAATAAAATTCAAACTGCTTCTGCAGAGAGAGACCTGGGTTCCCACAGAACAGTTTGAGAATCACTGGGGCGATTGTTTGATTTTACAGGTGTGTGTCCTGACAGGCTTATCCAAGGTCACCCAACAAGCCGGAATGGGAACCCAGGTCTCCTGGCTTCCCGTCCTGGGCTCTCTGTACCACGAACAGCTCAAGGGCAGGCCCAGTGCTGGAGCCCTGAGTCCACAGACAGCCTGGACCACGAGTCTGGAAGGATACAGTGGGCAGCTCTGAAGAGGGAGTGTTGGGCAGACAGTTTCCTAAGGAGGTCACCACAGTCAGCAGGAAGGTATCAGATGGTGGGGGACAGGTTGTGATGCCCCTGGTGAACGACAGCCCACCTGTGAGAGTGCGGAAGACAACTCCAGCCTTCCCCGGGGCAAGGGACCAGAGGTGCTGACAGCTGAGCCCAGCTGCCCCACTGACGAGCCCTTGTTGAAGGACTGAGTTATCAGCTATGATATTACGTCCGCAGAGAAAGGGGAAAACATGGAGGCTGGATTTTCCGGGAGCATCAGAGGCCGTGGGAGGGTGGCCCTGACACTGTAAGAGGACGTTCAGGGACAGGCAGACAAAGGGGAACCACACTCCAAATTCTATAAGAAAAATTGAACAATTCCTAGATAAATATTCCAACTGATCCAAACAAACCCTCTGTAAGAGCTAAGTATGATATAATATACACAGGCATTCAAAATCCATATCCATCTAAGCTTTAGTGGTTCTGTTCCTATAGCCCCAAGCCTCTCCTGGCAGACGACTCAGCAAACCTCAGAGCTTCCTGCTATGAGCATCCAGTCAAACAGAGAGCCAGACCACCAGCCAGGGAATGATGCTGGAGGCAGCATGTGGGTGCTGAAAGACTGCTGGGCCTGGGGGGCCTGTTCTGGGGCCTCTGCTGCTTTTTAGCCGAGTACTCTCGGTTCAGTCTTTCACAGTCTCCACATACCTGTATCCTCATCTTTTGAAGGAGGTCATCACTTTCCAATTCTAAGCCAGAATGTATCACTTCCCTATAAACCTTCTGGTGGTTTCCCCTTCAATTAAAATAAAACCCAAGCTCCTGCCCCTGGCCTGCATGTCCCCAAAGGATCTGACTGTTCCCTATCTTCTTCACCTCATTTTTATACTGCTTCCTCCCTCTATTCATCCTCCAGCCTCACAGGTCTTCTTCAAGTCCCCAAACTGCACCTCCAGGCTGTTCACTAGCTGGTCCGTGACTAGAGCATGAGCCCCCCTCCCCCAGATCTTCCCAAGGTTGTTCCTTCCACAGAGAAGCCTTCTCTCAGCACTGTGCAGTTTTCATTTCTAGTGAACGTTATCCATGTCTAAGATCATCGCGTTTATTTATTTGTATTATCTGCCTTCCCGTCTTAGAATGTCAGCCGCTTATCTGTCCTGTTCAGGGCTGTATCTCCAGTGCCTAGTACAGTGCCTGGAATACAGTAGGTGCCCAATAAATAGTTACTGTATGGATGAGTGAATGGATTCTTCCCTCACCTGACATGTCTCTGCCCTTGGATTTTTCCACATCAGAGATGTTCCCTAGATGCATCTTAGAGTCCATTTGTCAAGAAGCAGAGGCTTTGATTTAAAAAATGCTTTGCTGAGTATATCTCAGGCAGGGTGTTTCTGCTCCATTTTCTCCCCCTAATGCGTGATAGCACAAACCACAGTCTACAACCCATCCTGAGACCACACAGCTTCCCGCCTGGGACTTTCACATCCACTGCGCCTGGTTTACAAGCCAAACGCTGATATTTTTCTTGTCCTTGGGTAAACTCTAACATTCATGTCAGATTGTTCTTCTGTCTTAGGAATTTCGGACTTAGAAGGATATTGAAAGGACAGCCCAAGGCTAAAAGAGACTCAGAATTTCCTACCTTGAATAGGGAACCTCAGCATCACAGACAGATGTTTTTGGCTTAGTCTACTCAGTGCAGCCCTCATAAGCAGGCTTCACACACAAATTGTTGACTTCCAAGTCCCTGGTATTTATGACCTAGGGCACGGGCACTGGCACCGCCATCTTTGCTCAGATCAGTGAGAATGAGAGAAAGACACTCCTTAAGAAGAAGAATAAAGTAGAGGGACTTGCCTTACCAGATTTCAAGATATATTATGCCGACCCATATCCTTGATACAGAAGTGGCATTTCAGGTCACTGGAAAAAGGATGAATGTACAATAAATGTTGTTAAGTCAAGCGACGATCCAAGGTAAGGAAGGAGAGGAGGAGGGAAAGATATGAATTCCTACTCAATCCAAAATAAAAAGCAATCCCAAGTGGAGCAAAGACTTAAATATGAAAGACAAACATTAAAACATTTAGAAGATAATATAGGTGAGTATTTTATAAGCTCAAGATAAGAAGTATTTCTTGAGAAACAAGAATAAAAGACTGATAAATGTTGGCAATTCTAAAATCAAGACCAGGCTTCCCTGATGGCATAGTGGTTAAGAATCTGCCTGCCAATCTAGGGGACACGGGTTCGAGCCCTGGTCCGGGAAGATCTCACATGCTGCAGAGCAACTAAGCCCGTGCGCCACAGCCTGCTCTCTAGAGCCTGCGAGCCACAACTACTGAGCCTGTGTGCCACAACTACTGAAGCCCGTGTGCCTAGAGCCTGTGCTCTGCAACAAGAGAAGCCACTGCAATGAGAAGCCTGCGCAACGCAACGAAGAGTAGCCCCCGCTCGCCGCAACTAGAGAAAGCCCGTGCGCAGCCAAAAATAAATAAATTTTTAAAAATAAGTAAATAAAATAAAATAAAATAAAATAAAATCAAGACCTTCTGTTCAAAAATAAAAAAAATTTTGAGTTATCAAAAGATATCATTAAATAAGTAAGTACTAACTGGGAGAAAACATTTGAACGATATTTAATCAGCCAAGGATTAGTATCCAGAATACAGAAATAAGTCTTACAAGTTTATTTAGAAAGAGACAATAACCCAAAAGAGAAAGAACAAAGGACATGAATAGGAATGTCACTAAAGGGGAAATATGAAAAAATGAAACACATATGACAAAACAATCAACGTCATTAATGATCAGGAGAATGTAAATGAGGAGCACAATGAGAAGCCATACAATACTCACCAGATTGGCAAAAATTAAGAAACCTGAGGATAACAGGTGGTGGTGAGGGTGTGGAGCAATGGGAAATCTGTTGTGGGAAGTAAACACTAATGCAATCGTTTTGGGAAACAATATGGAAACATCTTGAAAGTTAAAACTGTACCCACCATCAGCGAGTGATTCTCCTCCAGGTATACACCCTAGAGAAATTCTTGCATGTGTACAAGGTGTTTGCAACCATAATATTATAATCAAAAGCCTGAAACAACCCAAATGTCCATTAGCAAGAAACTGAATACATAAATTCTGGTATATTCACACAAATGGGATATTAAGTAGCAGTGAAAAATGAAGGCCATACGTCTACTCATAGCCATGAGGATAATCTTAGAAACATGTTGAATAAAAGGCAAGTCATAGAGGACTATAATCAATATATTTTTAAACTCAAAAGCAAACAGAATGAAACATATTGTTTAATAAGTCACAAAGATGAGGAGGTAAAACTATATTTTAAAAAATCCAGGGAATGGAAACATAAAATTGAAAATAGCTGTTATCTGGGACTTCCCTGGTGGTCCAGTGGTTAAGACTCCATGCTCCCAATGCAGGGGGCCCAGGTTCGATTCCTGTTCAGGGAACTAGATCCCGCATGCCGCAACTAAGAGTCCGCATGCCACAGCTAAAGATCCTGCACGCCGCAACTAAAGATCCCGCATGCCACAACTAAGACTCAGCACAGCCAAATAAGTATTTTAAAAAAAAGAAGAAAATAGTGGTTATCTTTGCGGGACAGCAGGGGCCATGCACTCTTGGGGGGGAATGCATCCATGGTATTGGTACAACATTGGTTCTTAATTTTGGCGGTGGCTTCACCAGTGTGTGTTTCATTGCCATGCTTTATTTATTGCTTTATTACATAGACACTACACATATTGTTGTATATATTAAATATTATATAATAAAAAATTAAAATATTAAGAAAGAAGGCTAGGAAAAGCCGTCTGTGGTCCCAAATCTCATCATCTCATAAAGGACATTTATTTGTCCTTTGGGAGCACACTGAGGCTGATTAAGGTCACACGGATTTGGGTGGTAAAACCACTGTTGCTCGTTCATTGAACAGATATTAGGGAGCCTCCACCGTGTCTGCGCTGGAGACTCACCACTGGGCAAGACAAGCGTGGTCCGTGCTCTTGTTCTTCTGGACCTAAAATTCTCGCAGCTGCTCAGAGGCCTGCAGAGGTGAGATGCCTCATTTTCTTCCTCTTGAGCTAATGTCTTCTGAGAAGAGGCAGTGGACAGGGAGGAGGGCCAGTCTTGAAACTGGCCTTTAACACAATCTCTTCTGGGGTCTAGAATCCGCCTCCCAGACAGTTTGTAGTAAGACTTTCTTTGGCCACCAGGCTGTCCTCCAAAGTAATTAAAGCCTGTAGGCCTTTCTATACAGCTGCCTGATGTCGTTTGCTTGGAATTCGGACGCTGGTGCTACTGCTGAAATGTGAATGTAAATGGCTTGGAGCTGTGTTTTTCACAAGCGTTGGTGTGTGCCCAGCCCTATTCCTCTCAACTACCTGGGGTGTTTAGGCAGCTCACCCCTAAACACCAGGTCTCCCTTGATGCGTTGGGTCTCTCAGTCCCTGCTTGCCTGCCACTCACTGCCGGAGTCCGATGACGTAGAGCTAGTCCTACAGGAAGGGGAGGGATGGCTGAGGACTTCGCTCCACCCCGAGCTCTGCTGTCACACATGCCCCCGATGCACTGACAGGACAGTCCCTCCTCTGTGCTGAGGAGAAAGGGTCCAGCCAACTCTCTAAGCACCATTACTTCCTCTTCAACCAGGGGTCTCCATTTTCTTCCTGAGCCTCAAGATTTCCAGGAGTAGCACTAGAAAACTTACTTGTGTGTTTACCATTCTGGTCTCTGGATAAATTCCCACTCATCTAGAGAGAAAAAGAACCTGCTCTAAGCTCCACCTTTGCCTGAAAAGATGAGTTATTAATCAGACTAAGAGAAGGCTGAAGCATGGGAGTGCCCAAGAAGAGGGTGGGAGAGGATCAATGCTCTGAGGAGAGGGGCTCGAAAGGGGTGGCAAACTCAGGGAGACCCCACGACAAGGAAGCCAGGCGTGAAGGGCCTGGGGTGATCTTTCCTCTAGTGCTGTCCTAGAGGCCTTTCTGTGACCATGGAATTGTTCTGTATCTTTACCGTCCAATATGGTAGCCATGAGCCCCTTGTGTCTCTTGAGCACTTGAAATGTAGCTGCTGTGACCAAGAAACTAAGTTTCTAATTTTATTTGATTTTAGTTAATTTAAATTTGAAGAGCCACATCTAGTTAGTGGCTATGTATCAATGCATTGGACAACAAGGCTCTAAAAACTTAACTAAAAAAAAAATTTTTTTTTTTTAATTTAAAAAGATGAGGTGTCTTGGAGGGAGACCAGCACCACTGGGGGCTTCCAGCAAGTTCTGAGCCAAGTTCAGGGACTCTGTACGAGCAGAGCTTCAGCAGGCTATGATAATGGGAGTTTCTCCCTGATGCTAAGGGAAAAACCCAGATCCACCTCCAAAAAACCAATCTCCTTTTCTAGGTACCAAGAGACAGGAGGTTAAAGACAGGGAAAAAGAAAGCCATCATTGTGTTGTTTCTAATACCAACACATTGGAAATAATAGCAGATCAACTGAATGAAGACTGATGGACACATAGAATGGAATATTATATAAACATTAAAAATCATGATTTAAGATAATTTTCATAATGTAAGTGAAAAAAGCAGAACATAAAAAGTATACACACTTCATGACTGAAATTTTATGGAGGAAAATACATTATATGTGTGTGTGTGTGTGTCTATATATGCATAGAAAAAAGCTTAGAATGAAATATACTAAAATATCAAGAGGAGTCATTTTCTGGGTGGTGAAATTATGAGTATTTTTACTTCCTTTTTTATACTTTTTGTATTGTTCCAAATTTTATTTATTTTATTATTTATTTGTTTGTTTATTTATTATTTAATACCAAAAAAACTCTTTTTCAAAGCAGCTCTAAAGAGCTTTCAATAATGCGGAAAATGCACTTTATAGATAAGCAAAAGAAAAGCAGGATGTCATATAGGACATGTAGTTCTACTTACACTATATAAACCAGGTGTACAGACCAGATTGGAATGGTTACAGCACTCTGGTGAAAATCTGCACTTTTATATTATATTACTCTTCTCTGTGGCCATCTTTTCTGCAATTATATGTGTATTATTTTCTAAAATAGGGGGGAAAACTCTAAATTATCTAGATGAGATTCCAGCCCCGAACACTGAAACAAGCATCATCGGGCCCTTCCTCCCAACCCTGGGTAGACTTGAGTGATCCTCTCCCATGTCCCCTGTGGGACACAGGGCGTAGGCTCCAGCCCAGCAACCTCAGTGGCCTCATGGCACTCCCATGCCACAGAGGATGGCCACTCACTCACCCTCAGAGGCCGACCCTTTCTCCTCCGTCCCCCTCCCACCCCATGATCACAGAGGTTCATTGAAGGCGATCAATAAATATGAAAAACAATTGATTTTCTTCTCCCCTCCCCCACTCTTTCTCTGAATGATTCTGTCTGCCATGCTTAACGGGAATCACACAAGAAAGGAAGTGCTGCAGTTTCCCTATTGGGACACTGGGTTCCCTCTCCTCTCCACCCCCTCCTTCTGTACTTTCAGCGATCTCAAGATTGGCGGCAGCCCTCTTTATCAGCGTGGCAGATGCTGCTGCCTCTTCTGCTTGGCTCACACGTATCCTGTGCTGGGCTCCCCCCGTCTGCTGCATCCCCCCTGCTAAGATCCCAAAGCCAGCATCCCTCTTAGAGCCAACCAAAGCTCAGCGGCAGCTGCACTGACCTGTCCCAGGAGGACAGGAAACCATAGCAGCTGGCTTACCAGTCTCCACGGGGCACCCCAGAGCCTTAAGAAAGGAGAATTCTCAGATAGATGCCCATCTTAGTGAAGAACCTCCTTCCCTTCATCTCAAGACAGAGCAGTTCAGAGCTTTAAATGGACCTGAGTCTAGTGGGAACCCCACCAAAGCACTCCACAGGGAAGCCTACTTCCATACTGTAGACACAACCTTGGCATTTACACATTTAACCTTCACTGTTTTGACCCAGGAAGTCCATCATCCAATGTGACTTGCAATTTTATTAAGGTGTGAATTTGAATCGTTTGTGCTATATGCTTAATATGGCCAAAGCAAAATTGAAATAAAAAACTGAATATTCATTTGGGAGGGAAACTGAGGCACCTAGTGAGGAAGGTATTGGTACAACAAGCCCTTAAAGGGTCTGATTTCAGAATCATAGAGGAGTGCTCGGCATGGTTGGAACAGAGCCGACCTGGATTTATAAAAATGTCACCGTTTCTTGATATAGCAGGCTCTCCCAACAATTTGGAAAACACACACACACACACAGAGTTTATTCATACCCTTAAACTACACTGCTTGCCCTTAAAGCTCTCCAGTCAGTCATCATTGCCTTCTGTGGAATTCAAATTATTCCCATCGGATCCTAATCACCTGCTCTCAGATCACGAAAACAGGGACCCTCTAGGTGAGCCTGCCTCTGGTGGACATGTAACCACTGTAGCCAGGGGCATCTCTCCTCATCCTGTTGCCTCTCCTCTCTTTCTTCTTATTCCCATCCACTTCAATCCATCCCCATGCTGCCCTTCTTAACCCTTTTTTCCTAAAATTTCCTATTGCGCCCTGTGTCTGTCTGTGACACTGAAGAGCACTCATTACATCTCAAGGAGGAAGGACAGGCCACACTGGGTCCAAAGCACAATCCACGTATTCCAGGAGCAAGCCCAGTCCGGGTCCAGAGGAGGAAGCCCTCACATTCTGCGTGAACAGTACATACCGGCTCCTGAATGGAGCAAACATCCCTTCTGTGAGTATGCGCGCTTGGGACTAGACCCCGTAACGCCTGGCTCACCAACCAGGTAGTAGCGGGGAGGAAACTGAACAGATGGACAAGTCATGCCCAGGTGTATGGAGGAGGGTTGAGTCAAGAGTAGGGAAAGGACAGATGTCTGGGGAAGAAGCAGGAAGAGCCCAGTGAGAGTCGTTCTGTGAGATTCAGTTCAGGGCACCAATCCTCTGGCTGATGGTCTTAATCCCATCACTACACAGTCAGTCCTGCAGGCAAGGTTTAAATCTGTTAAGTCACAAGGGGCTTGGTGACACCTTAAGAGAGGTCAGCGTTTTACTCAGCTACAAAAGTGTCTCCACTTCCGGTAGGCTGTTTTTGATCTAGAACAGGAGAACAGTGGGCACCCTGGGCAAGGAGAAGGGCCGAAAAGCACAATGGAAGAAAAAGGTCCAGCAGTGAGGAAGGCAGCCAAGAACCCAACACGCACCAGCCTCTTTCTCCCCAGGATCAACCTCAACCGCTTCCTCTTCCTCTTTGCTTTGTTTTGATTTCTTTTTTTCCCTCCTCACCTCTCCTGCTCTGCACCTTTTCCATTTTCCATGGATTAGTCTCTACTTCAGTCATGGTGGCTACAGGTTTCCCAACTTGTCTGCCTCATCCATTCACCTGGGCATGTGTCCCAAGGACTTCATTGGACCATTTTCAAATCATGCTCCTTTCATAGCCTCCATGCAGCATCTTGACTTCCTTCCTCCCTCCCTTCCTCCCTCCCTTCCTTCTTCCTCTCCAGCATCCCTCCCTCCATTCTTCTCTCCTTCTGTATTTATTAGGCACCTGTTTATATGCTAGGCACTGGGACAATAAAGATAAATAACACGCAAACTAATAACACAGAGCATCCCTCCCACCTTTCTCCTCTCAAACTACACTTCAAAAGCTAAGCCCACACTTCTTTTTAACTGAAGTATAGCTGATTTACAGTATTGTGTTAGTTTTAGGTATACAGCAAAGTGATTCTGTTTTATTTACATATAAATAAATATTCTTTCCCATTATAGGTTATTACGAGGTACTGAATATAGTTCCCTGTGCTATACAGTAGGTCCTTGTTGTTTATCTATTTTATATATAGTAGTTTGTATCTGCAAATCCCAAACTCCTAATTTATCCCTTCCCCTTCCCCTTTGGTAACTATAAGATTGTTTTCTATGTCTGAGAGTCTGTTTCTGTTTTGTAAATAAGTTCATTTGTATCATTTTTTTAGATTCCACATATAAGTGATATCATATGATATCTGATTTACTTCACTTAGTATGATAATCTCTAAGTCCATCCATGTTGCTGCAAATGGCATTATTTCATTCCTTTTTATGTAAGCCCACTTTCTGAGTGCAGCAAACACACGAATTTTCAATCCACTGCTTCCCCTGACCCTGGCTCTCCCTCCCCTCAGTGGATCTCGAGCAATTAAATGAGCTCCATGCCCTGGTTTCTCTATTGATACAACAGGAACAGTAGTAAAATAGAAAATCCTTTTTTTCTCTTCACAACCTTGAAGAGAAGCACCTTCATTTGTCTATAGTACAATGATTTGCATCCCTCTAGGAACGCATAGAAAACGAAGTGGTATTATTAAACACGCCAGTGAAAGATATTTCAAAATTCAGAGAATGTGTTTCTATTTTCTATATTAATGCTTTGGTAAATCTGCCCTAGAGATTGCATTATAATAATATCTCAGTTTAAAGTAAACTGAATCCATTATTCTACTTTAACGTAATAGAGTATTCAGATATATGTGTGATTTTTTGTTTTCTCTAACTCACAATTTGAAAAAGAGCTTTCAGTAAGAATTCGCCCCCAAAAAGTTGCTATTTTTCCTAGAATTTCTATTATCTAATAATTATCATACTACTCAAAAGCATGAGTTACATCAAGGATTTATAGATTATTTTTTGAGTTGTAGCACGTTGTACAAGAAGGAGCATTAGAATCAAGTCCCGAGACCAAAGTTCAATGACAACATTGCTATTTACTAATCCTGTGTCTCTTTTAGTTAAAGTTCTGTCAGTTGCCAGCACAGAAATCAAATATAAATGATCTTTATATTTTTTTAGAAAGAATTCATTGGAAGGACATTGGGGTATTTCATGAAACTGAAGGAAGAATTGAACAAGAATACACATGAAGAAAAGGCACAAGAGTGGCCCCAGGCACACAGCATCAGGAGAGTGTGGGATTCCTTCCAATTGTGCTGCCCTTCATGGACTTAATCTCAAGAACCCCTCAGGCTCAGTTTCAAATATCTGACTTTGAAGAAAGAGACTGATAAGCCCAGCTTTAGACCAGGATTGAGAGGTAGCTGTTTTTGAGGCCTAACCCAGGGGGGACCCACCAGAATAGGATAGCAAGTCAGATGTGGCCCTGCAGGCCTCCCCCTATACTACAGCCATTCCCAGAAAAAGAGGGACATCAGTAGAGCTAGGAGTCATTCCCAGAGGCCTCTGCCAGAGTCTTTGGGCAAGTGACCCAAAATTCAGAAGTTGGACTCTATTACTCCTAAGATCCCTTCTGCTTCTTTATCCTGTAGTTAACGGTGGTGGTTCCTAGTGCTTCTAGAAAACAGTAATGGGAAGCTTTAGACTATTTTCAATATTTCCAAAAATGTAACAGAAATTGTTTGTTGGAGATAAGTCTGCCCAGGCCCCCTAAAAAATCATGTTTCAATTTATAACCTAGAATTATTTCAACAACTGGGATAGCCATAGCCATATACAGATCAGAAGCTCTGACTGGCAGTTAATTTTGATTAACATGAGACAGGGAAATGATCATCCTTTAATCAATGTAAAGCCTGACTGAGAAAATGTCTTGTGAGTGAAAAGCATCGGCACCCTTAATCTATGCTATAAGGAGAAACAATTTATTTGTGGGAAGCTGGAATAAATTTTCTCATCCACATCTACAGATACCTACAAGAGAACTTTGGAAAATAGAGAACTTATGGCTGCCCCTGCCTTGCCCCTAGAAGAAAAGCCATTGGTGTCAACATCCAAAGTAAGGAAGACGATGAACTTAGCAGGAGGCCTCTGAAAGAAGAACTTGATGTTTCATCTCAGGAAAGTGGTCATAAATGCACTTACCCTCTTTTAAGGAACTCAGAAGGAGAACTTGAAACCTAATGGACTTGTAACTACTTCTCGGTGTGGACATTAACAATTAAAACATGTTAAGGTAACAGACAATCATAACATATTCTTATGCCTTAAGTATTTTGGATTAATGTTGGTCTAAAAAATTATAGCTTCCTTTGAGAAACTAAACAACAGAAAAGAAGTTGATCTCTGCCTAGCACCAAGTTGGATGTGGGGAGACCTGGCTTCTAGTTAGTCCTACTCTTCCTATAACTAGGTTCACCTCTCCCTCTGAACTTCAGTTTCCTCCTCTGTAGACTGAGGTGTTCAATATAAGGCTCTCTGAGATTCTTTCTAGCTCCATTTTCTGTGTTATTAAAATAGCATATGTTGCTTGAGCTCCTTCTATTAATATGTATTATGTCCTTTAATCCCCAACAACATACCATTTTCATTCCAGTTTTATAAAAGAGGAAACTGACACATAGGGAGGTCAAGCTAGGGAGGAACAGGGTCAGAGGTCTGTATCCAGAAAGACGCTCATGGCCTTACTCACGCAGACACGGGAAATTTCCCCACATCCCCTTCCTCCAATTTCTGCAACACAATCTGAGCAGACGCTTGCATGTGCAGTTCTTTTCATCTTTCCCCCGACATCACCCCTAATCACCTAAGTTACTTGTCTCTAAATTGCCTGCAATTTGTCTTCATCTCTCAAGAACCGAAGAGATGACGGCAATATGTCTTCCAGGTGCAGTTTCCTTGGAGCCCCCCAAACGAGGAAGTAAACTTCTTTCGTGGAAGTCCCTAGGAAGTCCCCTACAGAAGAGTATCAGCTCTGTCTGCCCTGGAAGGTGGGAAAACACAGAACTCAAAGAGAGCCAGAGCCCCAAAGGGGATAACTGCCTAACAGCTGAAGAGATTGGGAGACAGAACCCAGGCCAAAAGGTTAAAGAAACTGGAATTTGCTCACCTAAATGTAATAATACTGATAAACATTGGGAAACAATTCTCCATGGGGCTCCCACAATTTTGCATGTCTTGCAAGCAGTGTACAGACTGTTCTTTGTCCCAGACCACCTTTTCAAAAATGTTTGCATAGCAAACAGACCTGGAAGATATAGGGTCTCAGTCCAGAACAAAGGACCGGCATGTTTACTGCCTATTATAAAAGATTTGGGTTCCCTAGGCTCAGGGTTCCTCTCCTACAGTGGAACTCCCTGTGTGTACCAGTGTCATCTGACCATCTTCATTCCCACCCTGTGGGAATCAGGGTTCAAGCAGCCAACAAAAATATGCTAACAATGTGGCTACTGCCTTTACTGTGAGTAATAAAGTCTTTCATCTCTGATCCAGGAATCTCATGTCTTCTGCCAACTTGAAACAAAAACAGGCTAACTTATTATGTTGCCAGTAGAGTAAAATCTCAGCCCCTCCACAATATTTGACATTAATATACTTGAGAACAAGTTTCAATAAAAAAGAATGGTGTGTCTTCAAAGAGAGGTCAACAAACTTTATTTTTCCCTTCCTGAGAACCAAAGAATATTCTCTTAAATTGAAGGAAAGAGAATATGGATCCAGGTTTTTAGATTGTTAAATTTGCTAATACTTATATGGCTTGCTTAGGGCAATTTTGGACTGTCCTCTCCCAGAAGATTTTGAAGAATAGTCTAGATATCTATCCACGTGATACATGTCAGGCCAAGACACACGTGAATGCCAAGGCACAGGCAGGCACCAGCATGGCCTTCGTAATGCTAGTAATGGCTTAAAAAGCAACTCTGTCCATGCATAGACTCTCAGCCTGGTTCCTTTTCCATATGAAATATCCACAACATGTGATGCTTTCTCCAGTGAATTAGCTCAGAGTTGGTCAACCCTAGCACAAAGTCCCCATGATTCCCATTACTCAGTTAGGACCCATGACCCAGTTTTCAGGACCCAATTCTTAAACAAGTGCATCCTCCCTGGGGCAGGCTGGGGAGGCTGCTGGTGAACTCAGAAGATTGCCAGGGTAGGGAGGTGACCTCCAGGAACCAGAAGCTTGGATGGCTCTTATAGTCTTCACTTTACTCTATTTTCCTCACTTCTGTCCTCCCCAAAATGTCCTCCATGGGGATGGCTTGAAGAATAATTAGATAAGGGATTGGGCAGTCCTGATGATTCATTGTTTCCCAGATGCTGCTGGATAATGAAAAGGATGATAATGAGAGCACGGAGCCCTAAGCACCACAGAAGGTCTAACATGCTCACTTCCTTGCTAAACACAGAGCTTCCAATGACCACAGCCTTATACACATCCTTTCTGATGAAGAACTCAAACATTTCATGTGAAATTTCCTACCCATGTCCACACCATTAGCACTACTTTACTTTTCTTTGAGACTTCTCTTTCAAAGCACTGTTATCTCATGTGATTCAAACGAAACCCTACTGTCATGGCAAATATTATTAAACCCATCTTACAGATGAAAAAATTGAAGGTTATAGAAGTTGGAAGTGTTGCTTGAGGTCACAAGGTGGTTCTGGGGCAGAGCTGAAACTGGAGCCCAGCTGCCCGACTCTGGGTCCATGATCTTTTCTGCTCTGTCATGCGAGGAGGGGATGCAGGCAGCAGCCAGGGGTGAGATGTTCTTCCCATTTTACAGAAAGACAAGAATCAAGTGACTTGTCCAAGGTCACACATCATGGGAGTTGCAGTGGAACCGGAATTAGATACAAGGTCTCCAGAATCTGTGGTCCAGGTCTTTCCCAGTGACCACTTGGCCTTGCCAGGATAGATGGGAACTCATCTTCAAAGGGGAAGTCATCTTAGAGAAGCTGAACATGTGCATCAGTGAGAGCCCCAAGTCTGGATACCAGGGATCTTCAGGGGGATAGTGGGCCTTGGTCTCTTGCAATGTAGGTTCCCAGCTTTGCTACACTGTGGAGGCAAAGACATGGGCTTTGGAGTCAGACCAAATAGAGTTTCAGTCCTAGCTCTGCTATATGCTCTCTGTGAGAACTGGGACAAATGACAAGTTTCCTGGTCTTCAGCATTCTCTTCTGTAAGGTGGGATAATAACAACGACCATCTCATAGAGATACCATGAAGAAAGCCATCATGTACGCAGAGCGATAAGGAAGTTGGAGCTGGTATTATCAACCGTGAGGTGAGGAGCTGGCAGGCAGCAAGAGGTTCCAAGAGAAAAGGAGAGGGAAGGCAAGTACGACTGAGGACAGAGACAGAGAAGCTTTCCCTAAGAGTCCGGAGTCCCAATGCCCAGAGCATTCTATTTAGAGCAGGGAACAGGAATGCCATCTCAGCCCTTTGGCCAGCCCTTGCTCCTGACTTACCAGGCAGATCTGGCTCAGCTGTGAGGAAATCTACAGCTCTGGGAACTAGCCATGAGTCAACCTGGTCTCTCCCCTGCCTTTGCCCGTGGGGTAGGTTTCAGATTTGCAGCACCGCCCGGCACTATCTGGTAAGCTGCAGGGCTCTGAGCCCGCTCCAGCCTCCATCACTAGAAGAAAGGTGCCTTCCTCTGTTAGTTGGAGGCAGTGGGCTGATCCCAAGAGAGGCAGAAAGATGAGCCCACTGCAGTGGCCACTCTTCTCACCAGGGTCCAAGACATGAAAGCATCCAACCATGTCAAAGAAGACTAGGGGAAAATGTTTTTACAGACACAGAAAACACGGTGTTGATCCTTCTTCAAATCACTCCAGCTCCTGCATCTAATGCACCATTTCTATGCCATTAGGAGCAAAAAAGCAGTGGGAAATACTGGTTTGGGGATCCTTCTGTTAGAAAAGGCTGGCTTAGAGCTGACAAGGTTTTACTATCCATCAGCAAGAGGAGCACAGCCCTTAGGTTTCTTCTCCTGCTGGCTGACCAGATGGGAGAAGAACCCTGTAAAACACAGGGGTATCCAGATCATCTGGACAGCCTTGAGCAACCTCCTTCAAACGTGGGCTGCTGGCATAGGAGAGCCACCTTTTGGAGGTCAGCGCTGTGAACAGCACTGTGGAAGTAGACTGCACCTTCTAGAAGAACAAAGAGGAGATTTACACTAACCCAGCACACGTGGGTCTGACCAACCCGCATGCACATCACACACCAGCCTCCCAAGTCGACGGCACCTCTCTTAGCTTTCCCCATCATCACTGTGCCTCAGTTGTCTCACTGGAGCCCCATCTGTCCACGCTCCTTCAGCAGCACTGTCCCGGATCACCAGTGTCCTCTACCCCACATCACTCATCACCCGGTCCACGCCCTGCTCTCTGAGCCTTCCTCTACGAGGCTCTTCACTCACAAAAGCCAGAACTAGAGAGCATTTCAGGATTTGTTTGCTCTGATTTCCTCATATTATAGACAGAGACACTGAGACCCAGAGAGGTAAAGTGACTTGTCCGTGGTTACCCAGCTAGACTGAAGAGAATCGGACCTAGAACCAAGCATGCTGGATACAAACAGTATTCTTTCCACCACAGCCCCACCTCCTCTGTGAAGCCCTCCTTCATGACGCGAAAATGGGGGCACTGGCTTCTGAAAACCCACACTTCCACCAAAGCCATCCCCTCCTCCCTGTCCTTAAGAAAAAAGTGAAGTATGGTGAATATTTGCCCATCCTATGATTCTAGAAGGAAAGCTTGAGAGAACAAGAAGCCCTCTTTAAAGTATGCAGCTCAGCGCCCAGAACTGATGGGCCATTAGAAATAGAAGCTCACCACCCATATTTTTAAAGTCTTGCCGAGAAACTGGACAGGATCTCAAGGAAGTCATTCATATGCGTTAAGGGCAATAAAGTCAAGCTGAGGAGAGCTGAGTAAAGGAAAGACTTCTGGCTCTTAAGTTTCATGATTCTATGACTCTTGGATTGGGATGACTTGGCCTGGAGAACAGAAGTCAAGGGAGGCGAAGTTAGACCTTCCTAACTGACCTCAAGATTATGAAGAGTTATAGACAGAGATGGCCAGGTGAAGATGAACCAAAAGGAAATAGGCTTCTCTTATATAAGGAAGATTCAGATCAGACATCCCTGAGAACTTCCAACAGTAAAAGCAGTGTGGCAGGAAGTCAAGGAAGGACACAGGGCAGGGAAATCAGTTGCCTTGACCTCAAAGGCTTTCTTTCAGCCCAAGGGCGCCACGATGAGTTAGTCCTATGAGGACAGTGCTGATGGTAAGGAGGGGAAACTGATGAATGTTTGCGGGTCATCATGCAGCTGACTCTACAGTCCTGCTCAAACGACCACACTGGGACCACGTGTCCCCTGACCAAGCTCCTCCAGCTCCTCCCTGAAGAGATAAAACGACGGTCACATAGAGCATCTCCTCTTTCGAGCGTGACTTTACTGGAGGGAAGCACAGGTTTAGCGTTCCTTCCCATGATGGACTCATTAAGTCATAAATTTAACAGGGCTGAGTGGTCTATGCCAATAAGATCCAGGGCCTCAGTGGAAGATTCGGGCACCTGGAGTGGCCTGTTTCCCGCACTGGCGGGGAGGGGGATTGCGTGCAGGAAGCTGGGGAGCACAGAAGGGGGCGAGAAACAAAGAAAACTCTGGCAACAAAGTCTTGTCTTTTCCTCTTTTCTCTCCCCCTCTCCCTGCTCGGGGTCCACGCTAATGAAAATAAGCCCGCACAGCTTCTTCTGAGCCCAAGAATTCCTTCAGAGCAATTTGGAGTCAACTGAATGAACACGAATAAACGAGCAGATATTGCACTTTATGGCCAGCTGCTCTGAGGCCCCAGGCAGTGATTAGAGGCCATGGTCCTTTTTATGCCCACAGCAAGAAGTCAGGTGAAATCTGGTCCAGTTAAGAGCTCTAAACGGAGGTGAGGTGGGGAGGAATAGGACAGGTAATTATACTCTGGGTTAAAACCAGGGCGGTGGCCATGCCACCCAGACCTGAGAAACAATTAAATGATTGAGTAAAAGACTAAAACAGTGAGAGGCAGTGATTGCTTTGTTAGGCCCATGGATACACAGGGATGGGAGGGAAAGCTGATTGCTACTCCTGGGAGACCTTGTCTGCTGTTGGACTCTGTTCTAACACCGATTCACTCTCCTTAAGCAGCAGGGAAAACAAGTGTGTGACACACAGACACACACACACACACTCACACACACACTTCCCTGAAATGGCATTTACCCTCTGTTCCCCTTCCTCTGCCACCATAGCTGGGAAGGAGACAGTGACACTAAGGGCGTCTCTGGAGTTTGATGTGTTTCCTCTAAAACCCAGACCAAGCACACACTTTTCACTGCTTTGTAGCAGGGGCGCTGACGCTATCCAAGTGTGTACGATGTGGTGCCTGATCTCAAGAGCTTCAAGTCTTATAATAGAGACGGCATGTAGACAGCATGTCGGAGGAAGGTATGGGGTGTTACACGGACAAAGAAGAGGGGCACCTAATTCAGCCGCAGGACAAGGAGGGGCTGAATTGTGTCATGGGAGTTAAGTCTTGAAAGACAAGGTCCAGGAATTAGCCCAGAAAAGAACACGGCTGCACTGATTGTTCTGGGCAGAGAAAACAACACAAGCAAAAGCATGGAGGTGGGAAATTCTGTGGCTCATCTGGAGAATAACTGTTGGCCCAGGATTATTAAGGTATAAGGTACAGGGCAGACACATTCGAAAGATGAAGTCAGCAGTTCCCAGACACCATGCTAGAAAACACAGACTTTATCCAATAAATAATGAGTACCACTCAAGCATTTCAAACCGGGGGGAGGGGGGAGGCAGTAAGAGGTGGGATGTAGCCAGTTTTGAGTTCTTCTTTTGGAGAATGGATTTGAGGGAGAAAGACCAGAGGCAAAGAGACCAGTTACAAAGCTATGGCAAAATTCCCGTCCGGATGAGATGTGATGGAGATCTGACCCCAAGGAGCTGACTGTAGGGTAGAGAGAAGGGGAAGGATTGGGGAAATCCTCAGGAGAGTAAGCTGGTGCTTGATTGGATGCAGGTCATGACAGTCACAAAAACAAGGATGGCTACCAGATTTCTGTCCTGGGTGAAACTAGGTGGGGATGACCAGGAGGAAGAAAAGACCTGGGAAAGAACATGGGTTCCATTTGGCCCCGTGAAGTCCAAGGGCTTGGGGGGGTGTCCTCGTGGAGAAGTGTCCAGGAAACATTAGGTCCAAGTCCCAGTTCTCCATCACCCTGTTGCTTGGTCACTTAGGGGAAGGCATTTAACCTCTTTGTGCCTCAGTTTCCCTATATGTAAACCGGAATACTCACTTTCTACAACACACCTTCTGGAAATAGACTGTGAAAGCCAAATAGGAACATGTAATTCAAGCACTTTGGAAATAAAGCTGCTATATAAATATAAAGGATTTAAACAATCTCTGCATTGGGCATTCTAATGTTTCCTATGGCTACAAAATGATTTCAAACGACGAAACCATTTTGTGATAAGTCTGCTCTTTGTGACTTTTAAAATGTGTCTGAAATATATACAAGTCGACAAGTGTGACTTGCTGGCCTCTAACTCTTTTCCCCTTTGGTGCCGTCAAGGGGCAGGGCGGCACATCCTAGCGTGTGTGCGCTTGAAGGGACCTCAGAGGCCACGCGGTCCACTGCCCTCATTTCACAGATGAGGACACCAGGGCCAGGGAGACGAAGGGATCCACTGGAAGAACACAGGTGGTGAGCAGCAAAGCTAGGCTCAGCGTGCAGATCATCCAACCTTCACCGGCGCCCTCTGAAACCATGGCGGAGCCGTGCTCGGCGGTAACGCCACAGCCAAGCCACCCACCTCAGCCCCCTGGGCCTCCTGTGGCCACTGCTCTGCTAACTGAAGAAAGAGCCATCAGGATCAGGGCTGCCAAGCTCTCTAAGGTTCCAGTGAGTTAGAAATAAATACAGAAGGCCCATAGTAATGAGTCTCTTCATTTCAAGCCCAGAACATTTTCTAGATTTAAATAATGCAAGACTGAATATGGACGGAATGGCTGGCTGGGAGCAGCGGGGTGGGGGGGATGGAGAACCGGGAATGTTCCATCAGAGCGCTCCGGCCAGGGTAGGTGGAGAAGGGGAACAGGGGGAGCACAGAAGACCAGATACAGAGGTTTCAGGTGGGAAGGGCTGGGTGCCAGGAAGACGAGGCTGACCTGGGAGAGGCAGAGCCCACAGCCCCCCGTGGTGTGCGCCGCAGGACCGCCAGAGGGCACCTGGCAAGGCAGGTGGACGGACCGTCATCCTCCGGGGCCGGGACTCAACGTGAGGGCGTGGACCCTTCCATCCTCTCAGTGGAGCCCCACGCACATGGGGGTTCCCCACGAGCAAGCCATAAACCCAGCTCCCGGGAGAGGATTCTCCCGAAGGTGACTGCACGTGACATCAGTGTGGGAAGCAGCACATACCACAAGGGCTTCTTGGAGATCCACGTGCACACTTGTACTTTAGGATCTGAGAAGCCCCGCTGTAGACAGACCTGTTTAAGTTGTCTCATACAGTGTCTCGAAGCCACCTGACCACGGAGCCCCTTCCCCACAGACCTGACGCAGCCCTGGCACTCCCCCCTCCCCCGTCCTCAGTGGCCTCCTTCCTGAAATGACACGGGCATCTGCCTTTTCTGCGCTGGCTCTGAGCACTGGGGCTCCAGGGCATTTAATAAGGAGTTACATTGTTTCAACCTGTTTTGTCAAATCATACGCCACCCTGATGACTCAAAGTGAAAAGTCTGGATTTCTGGTGAGGGTTCAGATCAGAATTCAGTTTAATTCAGGGCAGCAAGTGCCTCCTGGAGACTAAGTTCTCAGCACTGCGTAGACACACGACAATTACAAGAGCAGAGCTTCTGACGGACCACCGTCCAGGGGAGCAGACCAGGCTCCAAACCCAAATCAGCAGCTTCCATGTCCAGGGGTGGTTCAAGCAGTAGGTGCCAACGCTGGGCGCCCAGGGCAAGCTCTGCAGGCGCTCAGAGAAGAGAGGAGACAGGAGGCCTCCTTGCGGAGGCCGGAGGTGAGGTTTACAAGGGCCAAGAAGAGAGGGGGACAGTCCAGATGTGGAGAGGAACGGTGGGGGGTAGGGAAGCTGGGTGGCTCGGTGCGGGTTCCACACGGGGTGAGCAGACGCAGGGAGCTTGTGCACAGGCATGTGATCGTGTCCACAAGAGCCTGGACCCGCTAGCACCTGGAGATAGTGGAGTCCCTTGGCCTCAGGGACTACAGCCTGACAAGGATACCCGTTCCTTTGGATTATGCCAAAAAGCAAGACCCAACTACGTGTGGACGGAGGAAAGAGACCTCCCTCCTGCTCCTGGGGGTCTCTGATTCTAAGGAAGGTTCTAGAAGGAGAATTGCTCAAGTGAAATCACTCACAACACGTTTATAAGAGAAGACAGAGTGACCCAGTATCCCGGGCCATCCCCTGCAAACAGAACGGCTTCTCAAACCTGCCCCTTGACGGCACTCACCTCTGCTTGTTAACGAAATCACACAAGCATCAAGGCTCGGTTCCTTCCCCACAGAGCCTTCACCCAGAGAGGATCTGGAAGCTTGTCACCGCACAGAGGGGACCAGCTGCTCCCACAGTGAAGGCATTTCAGATGCAACTTGACCATGAGTCCGGCTGACCACGCCCCACCAGCCCGGGTCATGTGATCCAATGGCCTTTCTCCATCTTCCCTCAGGGGACTGCATCTCCTGGCCCACCCCACCGGGCTGTATCTCATCTCCCACTTCTTACCACTGAACACTGGCTCCCTCATTAGTTGGCCTCCTCCCCATCCACAGGCCGTTATTACAGTAACTATGGAGTCAGCCTTCTGACAAGAAGGAAACGAGCAATTAGAGGCTTTTGTCTCTGCTGGGCACCCTGACTGGCATCATCCTGCATTTCCCCCCGTGGACCAGGCTCACGGTTAACCCCCTTCTCTCCCTGCTGCCAGTCAGGAAGTCAGGAAGTCAAGCCAGGATCACACAGACGAACAGAGTAATATGAGGTGCAGCTCCCACGTCCAGAGAGGTCGGGGCTCAGGGCACACTGCAAGGCAGAGGAAGTGTGCCGGACAGCCCAGAATCTACAGAGAGGCCCGGAGAATCGTTGAGGTCACTGGGGTAGCTCACTACCCATCCTCTGCCAGGCCCGGCTCCACGGCCACCACCTCGCCTGGATTCTAGCACCAGGGAACAGACTGCCAGGCTGGAGCCAGTGGCCGCCGCTGCTCTCTGCTGCCCCGTTCCCAGGGCACAACGCACCCGGAACCCGCCCAACCCAGCGCGAGGCCTGCCTAGTGCTGAGAAGACAGAAGCAAGATGGAAAACCCAATGGATGCTGGCTGTTGCCATGGCTCCAAAATAACCACCAGATCTTAGAAGATGTCATAAATACTATTACGGAGTACCTACTGTGTGCTAGGCAGTGAGGATAGAACAGAATACAGGACAGACCCTGTCCCTGTCCCAGCCCCTGTCCTCAGGGAGCCTCCAGTTCACCAAGGAGGTGCTCAGTGCTCCCATGGAGAGGGTAGGGGGCCAGGAGATGCTCTAGCAGGAGCACCTAATCCAGTGTCAAGCACCAGAGACAGCTTCCTGCAGAAACTGAGGTTTGGGTTAAAATCAGGAAGATGGGCAAAAGTTAGCTATGGAAAGTGGGTGATGGGGTTGATGTGTGAAAAGGCCCCAGACTGGGAAAGAAGACGGCCTGTCTGAGGAACTGCCAGGGCCCAGTGAGGCTAGAATGTAGCAGATGAGGCCAAAGACGAAGGTACAGAAGCTGTGCTACCCAACCTCCCTTCCCCTGCCCTGCCCACCTCAAAGGCACCCGTGGAGAAGCCCCTTGTGGGGCATCCCAGGAGACTGTCATCCAGCTTCTGCTAAAACACTCCCAGTGAGGGAAGTACACTGTGGTCCACTTATGTACAGCTGAAGTTGGTGGAAACTTCTTCCTTAAATTAAGGTTCAATCTGCATCATGGTGGTGAATGGGAAAGAACACTGGGCTTTGAATTCAGACAGATGAGATTCATATCCTATCTTAGCCACTTGCCAGCATTAGGAGCACATCCAAGTTACAGTAACCTCTCCAAGCTTTTGTTTCCTCATCTGTGAAATGGTGAAATACTGTTTACCATATAGAGCTGTTGGGAGGATTAAATGAAAGAGTGAGTGTACAGTGCCTCGCCCAGAGCTCCACAAGCATCAAAACGTCTTTTCTTAGCCATTGGTCCTCCCTCTCCCTCTGAAATATGTAGCATTCATTCGAGGGGATGACCCTTCACATTTTTTAAGCTTTCTTAAATCCCATCATTGCTCGTTCCTTGGACCATTCCCCATATCACAAGGTTTCTAAAGCCTTTACCATTTGGTTGCCTATAGGAGGTGAAGGAAGAGGGTGTCAGAGCCAATTAGAACAGAGCTCAGGATAATTACATCCCTAAATGTCAGCTGCATGAGGGTAGGGTTTGCCTGTCTTGTTCATTGCTCTCTCCCCAGCAGCCAGCACAATGTCCAGCACACAGTAAGCACTCAATGTATACTTGCTGAGTTAATGACTGAAGTCTGGGCATAAATCTTCTATCAATGCAACCTAAGGTGTTCTGCATTTCAAAAGAATCTGTGTCATTCTCTTGACTCACATCAGGCTAACAGACAATGAGAACCCCAGGACGTTCACACATAAGCTGCTATTACATTGAGCCTCCCTCACTCTGCCCTCCTTTAGTTCATTTTTGAACTAAAGGAAGGACTTTGATTTATCCCTCCTACTTTTTATCTTGTTAGATTCAGTCCATTGTTCTGGCCTGCCCAGACTCTTTTTTAATCTTCTCTGTCATCCAACATATTAGCTCTCCCATCTAGCTTTCTCCATCTATCAATCTGTTAATCATGTCTCTTATGTCTTCATGTATCTAAGGATAAAATGTCAAAGAAGACAGACACATTGTATGGTTCTTTAGGGAAATGGACAAGCCTCCCATGACCCAGCCCTGGGGACTTCCCAGTTGACACGGGTTCATCAATCAACACGTCTTGGAGACAACCGTTCAACCAGTGAGGAAGCCGCCATTCAGCCCACATTACTCTATTTTGTTCACAATGACACTACAAGAGGCACTGTCAAATCCCTGGCCCTAATAAAACCCTTGGTATATCAGTAACTATCATGGTGGGGGGCTACCTAGTGCCAGGTCTACTGCAAGCTATCTCATTTAACCCTCACAGCAATGCCACAAGGCAGTGCCGTGCAGGGCAGGGTAGTGGCTAAGCAAGCCAGGCTGTCTGGGTTTGAGTCCTGACTCTGCACCTGCTGGCCAGGCAATCTCAGACAGTGGATTAGTCAGGTGGGTCATCTGCTACAATGAATTACTCCAAAATCTCAATGGTTTATTTCTTTTTTAAAAAATATTTATTTATTTATTTATTTTGGCTGCGCCGGGTCTTAGTTGCGGCATGCATGTGGGATCTAGTTCCCCGACCAGGGATCAAACCCGGGCCCCCTACATTGGGAGCATGGAGTCTTACCCACTGGACCACCAGGGAGGTCCCAGAGGTTTATTTCTTGCTCACACTGCAGGGCAATCCTATAGGTGACCTTCCATGGGACAGTGTGGGGACCCTGGCCTTCCATGGGACAGTGTGGGGACCCAGGCTCCTGGCATCTAGGGGCTCCTCCTCAGAGGCCTCCACTGGGTCCTCTCCATTCAGCCAACGAAAGCACAAAGAGAGGGTGGGGAACTCCAAAGCAGGTACAGTTCTGACATATGTCACTCTGCCCACACTCCAGTCACGTGACCAATCTCAACACACAGGAGGCTGGGAAATATCAAGGAGCATGTTACAGGTGGAAAATGGTCTGTCCCCCTTACTCATCTGTGTCATTGACATTATAATATTCCCTGTAGTAGACAGGGTTCTTGAGAAACAGAACCAATAGGAGATGATATAGATGGTTATTTATAGATAGAGATAGAGACAGAGATGTAGATGATAGATAGATAGATAGATAGATAGATAGATAGATAGATAGATAAACTTTAAGGAATTGCTCATGTGATTATAGGCAAGTCTTATTCTGCAGGGCTGGCTGGCAAGCTGGAAATTCTGCCCGGAGTTGATGTTGCAGACTTGAGTCTGAGGGCAGCCTGGCGGCACAGTCCCTTCCTCTTCAGGGATCTCAGTCTTTTCTCGTAACCGACTGGATGAGGCCCACCCATGTTATGGAGGGTAATCTGCTTTATGCAAAGTCTACTGATTTAAATGTTCATCTTATCTAAAAAATACCTTCACAGCAACATCTACACTGGTGTCTGACCAAACAACTAAGCACCATAGCCTAGCCAAGTTGACACATAAAATGAACCATTACAATGTTATTGGGAGAATTAAATAAGCTAGGCCTGTAAACTACATATAACTTCAGTTAGGCTAGTTCCTGATATGTGATAATAAACACTCAGTAAACACTTGCAATTATTATTGCCCTACTGTACAGATGAGGAAATCAGGGCTCACACAAGTAAAGTAACTTGCCAAAGACCACCGCTGCCAGACTCCAGAGCCAATTTCCCCTTCATTCCTCCCCACAGCCCCTTGGGATTAGTTAGTCATGAGCAGCTGCAGCCTCTGGACAGGGGTGAGGACAGAGGGTAGGTCTGGGGAGCAAGACAGTTGGAGGGCAGGACACACGCAGGCAGGGCACCCAACATGTGAGCATGCTGTGAGGGCTGGCTCATGAATACATGCAGACTAAAATATAAGTGCACCTGGGACAAGACAGTGCAGATGTGACAGCAGAGACAGAGCTGGTTCCTCGCTGGAGGAGATGCCCGGAGTAACGAAGTGCTTTCCGGTGAACACATGTACCTCCAGTTCACTAGTGTAAGTCTACGTCAGTGCATTCTGACCCGGAAGGTTCCTAGTGGTGAGGCTGGACCTGCTCACAATGTCCACTCTGCCATGAGAGAAGGCTGTCCTTCGAGCACCGGTCAAGAGTCAGCTGGTTGGAGGATGGTAAAGGTGAGCCTGAGGCTCCAGGTTCAGTTCCCAGGCCCGTCACAACACAAGCCCACAGACGCTCAGCTGGCCAGTGGCCCACAAACGCACGTGGGTGACTGTAGGATGAGGACCCAGCAGCACAGTGTGACTGGGGGTACACCAATCTTCTCTGCAAGGCAGCAACCGAACCCCCATCTTGGGGCAGAGGGCCAGAAGCCCAGAAAGCAGAGAACTATGATGGGAGTTTGAGGCTCATGCTGTTCCCTACTGAGCTCTTATCCAAGCTAAGCCATTGTTACCATCTCTGGATGCTCCCTCCAGCTGAAATGAGCCCTGGACCACACATGAAAAGTCTTGGATCCTGGTCATGACACAGGGGAAATCACTGACTCATCTTGAGCCCCAGTTTTTCCCTCTGTAATATGGGTCTAATTTCTACTAGTCCAACCAGCTACACACTACCCAGTTTCAACGTCTTTGAAACCCATAAAGCACCGTACAAATGTACAGCATTATCACTGGCTTACTAGTTTGAGGAAACAGCTCAAGATAACTCCCATCCAACAGGCCTCTCCCTCCATCCCAGCTGGTACAGACCTTGGCAGTGATGCTCACAGATACGCTTTCCACAGTGTTGTCTGCCCGTGGCCATGGCACCCAAGGCTGTGAATGCAGATTGCATCTGGTTCCATCCTGGTCACCAGGCATTTCAGCCAAATGAAAGGAATCTGAAGAGCAAGGCTTCAATGTATGCATACTGTGGTGGGCAAAAGGATGTCCTCCTCCCAAAGACGTCCACATGCTACCAGAACTGGAGAATATGTCACCTCACATGGCAAAAGGGACTTTACAGATGTAATTCAGGTTAAGGCCCTTGGGATGGGGATTGTAACCTAGATCACCCAGGTGGACCCAGTCTAACCATCCAAGCCCTTAAAAGTGGAGAACCTTCCCTGGCTGTGGTCAGAGGGAGATGTGACCATATAGTAAGGGTCAGAGAGATGCAATGACATCAGCTTTGAAGATGGAGGAAGGGGGCCAAGAGTAAAGCAATGTGGGTGCCTCTAGAAGCTGGAGAAAGCAAGGAAGTAGATTCCCCCACCTAGAGCCTCCAGAAAGGAATGCAGCTCTGCCCACACCTTGAACTTAGTCTGGGGAGACCCACGTCAGACTTGTGGCTTAAAACCGCAAGACAATAAATGTGTATAGTTTTAAGCCCCTAAGTGTGCGGTAATTTGTTACAGCAGCAATAGGAAACTAGCACACATGCCAAGAGGAAGATGGAAGAAGCAGCTCATGTGACCTGGAGTAAAGGTGGAGGAGTGGATAGAAATGAGAGTCCCAGAAAAACGCTTAGCCTGCCTCTTCTATCCTTCCTCCTTTCTTTAAGTCATCACTATCCAATCTTGAAGAATTCAGGAAGGTGTGGGGGGCAGGGAGTGATGGGAAAGTAGTTTCCAGATCAGAATTTAGAATTTATATCCACATCTGGGCTGGACCTACCTTCATGATCTCAATGTGTTTCTGGGTTTTTGTGTGTAAACTCGAAAGGGGACTATGAATGTCTATGAATACATCCATCCTTATTCTAGGAATGGAGACCCTTCCTTCTTGGCCTCCTCCTTCCTCCCTCCTTCCAGCATCCACCCAGGGACAGACAGTCCCACCACCACGGCCTCTCCCCACTGCTTCCTTCCCAGCCCAGCCAGAGCCAGCAGCCATCCATCCTCAGCTCTTAGTCATCTCCGTACTGCGATGAACGCCGTCATTAGGAGCCTTTCATTATCAGCGGCTTGCACACAGCTGATGTTGATTTGATAGAATCCAATTTAGCATCCACTCTGGGCTCTGCTCCATAAGCATTTGGGTTTAGCATGTAGAGGCAGTTTGATGCTGTCTTGATGGCCTTTTAAGTGGCTGAGAAAATTGCTGGCATGGCAATTTGGTGGCAGGCAGGCTCCTGGCGGGTGGGGCTGGAGGAAGCGGGGAAGGAGCAAAAGACCAAGGGGGCATTTCAGCCCGTGTCTGTAAAAGGTAGCTAAGTGTTTGGGAATCATGCATTTAAAGTGAAGAGAGTACAGACAAAACCACCAGGGTGTCTGAGGGCCTCCACTGGGTGAGATTTCACCGCAGTGCCTCCTTCTGATGGGCACAGCGCTGCCCTCAAAATCAGTCACAATGCTCAACACCCTGCACTCGTGACGGCACGTCACCATTCATAGAATGCTTTCCTACGTCATCGCGTTTTTTGTTTTTTGTTTTTAATTTACTTATTTTTATTATTTATTTATTTTTGGCTGTGTTGGGTCTTTGTTTCTGTGCAAGGGCTTTCTCTAGTTGTGGCAAGTGGGGGCCACTCTTCATTGCGGTGCACAGGCCTCTCACTATCGCGGCCTCTCTTGTTGCGGAGCACAGGCTCCAGATGCGCAGGCTCAGTAGTTGTGGCTCACGGGCCTATTTGCTCCGCGGCATGTGGGATCTTCCCAGACCAGGGCTCGAACCCGTGTCCCCTGCATTGGCAGGCAGATTCTCAACCACTGCGCCACCAGGGAAGCCCCGTCATCGCGTTTTTATGTTGCACCCCCAACGAACTCTCAGGCTGACTCCTATTATCCCTGTCCTGCAGACACAAAACCAAGGCTCAGGAGCAGATGCCTGAGATGGGAACGGAGGCGCTGGTGGCCAAGAGAGGGCAGGGTTCAAGATACAGTGGATATTATTGCAAAAATGCAAGAGTGGGCAGCAGCTTCCTTGACTCCATTCCTTGGTCCCCCCAGTGACTCGCTGAGTCTCACCTCTCTGCCCTTGACTCAAAGGGGAGCCCTTTCCCCACTTCCTTCCTTAGGGGCCACCCGAGGGTGAATGGGAGGTCAGGTGCTGCCGGTTCCTTGCAGAATGTATAAGTTCCTAGAGCGCAGTAGTGTGCTGGTACATGCTTAACCTCTGGCTCTCCAAAGAAAAAAAGCCCTGGTTCACACCATCTGCCCTTCCATCTGGTGTCAATACTCGCACCATGCCAATTTCAAGACGTCAGCAAATGCAGACATGGGAAGGGGTGTCCGCCATGGACTCTGGGGGTGTGGATGGGCTCAGCCACACCAGTGCTAGTGAGTCGTGATGTTATTCTGAATTTGTGCCCATTTTACAACTGAACACACTGAGGCCCGTTAGTTCTGAAACTAACACCTTGCCCCCCCTCATCGGGCCATGGAATGCCAAGGATGTTAACGCCTCCCTCATGTGGAAAGTCACGCTGGAAAGTCCGAGAGTCCAGCACAGGCCAGATTCAGGAACTTGACAGACGGGCAGACCTAGCCTCTTCCCCGCGCATGGCCCACAGGCCACGTTTCAAGCGCCTTCTCCCGGGGCAGGGCCAGGTGCAGGGGAGGATGGCAGAGAGTCCTCCCAGCGCAGTCTGATTCTCGTTCAGGACGCTGAATGCCTGGGAAGGCTTTCTCTTTTCCCTTCCACCTGGCTCTTTTCTCTCTCCTCCTAGTTTGAGACCTCAGAAAATCACTGCCTTGAAATCTTCCTCCTGAGGTGTTGTGCATGCGTCTCAGAGCCAGGCTCTTCTCTCCTCTGATGGGTGCTAGGCGTTGCGCCCCGAGGCCACAGCCGGCTTCAGGGAGATGCCGCAGCAGCCCAGGCCCCATGTCACATGCTTGGCCTGCCTTGGATTTCAGCGCCCGCAGCAGTGGAGAGTTCAGGGTGAGCTCAGACTCACCACACACTGACCTGTCCTACCTCAGGACCACGGTCCAGCTGGCCTCTTTCTGCCCCCAGGGCCTTGATCAGAAGCGGCAGCAGCCTGAAGCCCAGGGGAGTTTATGTCCCCGGGGTAACTCTCAACCAATGGGACAGGCTCTGGGGAAAACACCCCAGCATCCCAGTCCTCAGGTACACGACTCCAGAGTCTGTAAGAAGCTGCTCAGGGGGCCCCAGCAGCACAGACACCAGGGCCTCCCTTCTCTCTGCTGCCTCCTGCTTCCGGGGATCACCTTCCAAAGAAACCACTTGCATCCAACTCCTGTCCTAAGCACTGTTTTTTGCAAAGAGAAACACAAACCCTCTGAGGTGGGTACCACTTACACCACCATTTTGCAGATGAGGAAACTGAGGTTGTGTCTGCCTGACTTGGGCTAGGCAAGTTCAAGAGTGATTGTCTACCTATCCAGACTGCCCATAAGGATGGTTGTTCTTGGGGATACAGCTCACATTCACTGAGACGGCCAGGCCAGAACCATGCCTGCAAGCTGGAATGTCAACTGGTCCAAAAAGAGGCACCTTGGACACAGAGAACACCCCATGGGCAATGGTTCTCTCTGTTTATCCTTGAACTGTTCTCTTTGGAAAGAAAACCTCTCAATGTTTGACCTCATTTTTGTTTTGCTTTTGTGTATATCTATATATGTGTATATATATGCATGGATATAAATACATATGTAAATATATGTGTGTATAAATATATTAACAAACATAGGTGTATACACATATGTATATATGTATGTGTGTGTGTGTGTATATATATATCTATAATATATATACACACAGTCAAAAGGTTGGAAAGAAATTCACCAAAATCAGTAGTTATTCCTGGATAGTGGCAGATGACATTTCTATTTTGTGTGTGCTTTTCTGTCTTTTCTAATTTTTTCCACAATGAAATATTGTGCAAAGAGGCAAAGGCATTTTTTTTTTTTTTAAAGATCAAATCTCTTTGAAGGAATTTACCGTTAACTTGAAACACTGACTGATAGCAGGGCCCCAGGAGGCATGGTAAACTCCATTTCTAGCAACAAGTTTCGTCACTTCCCAGAAACCCACACAGTGCAGAGGGACAAGGACAGAGAAAACACAGAAGGTAAAAGTGGAGGAAGGGAGGATTTAAAAGTCAGACGAAGTGCCTTCCCTGGGGCACAGAGACGCCCTGGGGTGGGGAAGGGGGCTTGAAGAAGAGATAGGGACCCCATTTACTGTCCGTAGCAGGGGCAGTGTCCACCAGTTGTGCAACATGATGATTTGAGGATAGAAAGGATTTGAATAAGATACCGATGAAGGGCTCTGGAGGGAATGGGCAAGATCTTAGCCTTCACACACAACAGTAAACACATTAGACAACATCCATTACCATCCCATTTTGGGGGGATTGCCATTCACCTTGGAATACTGAGAAAAGCAGCATTTGTCCCAAGTCAGCCAGCTCCCCTTTGCTCATTCACTCCACAAATTTGGACTGAGCGCCCCTGTGCCTCCCATCACGCTGTAAGCTCCATGAGTTCAGGGACCATGATGGCCTCACCTAGCACCCTCCCCCCACCAGCTGTTAGCACAGGGACTGGTAGACACCCCCAAAATGGACTGAATGACTGAGGAAGTCCAACTACCATCCCACCTCACCCCAGAAGAGACTTTTGGGTTGGATGGAAAGAAAATTAGTCACAAGACCTGAGATTTTGTCCCTGCCCTTCCAGCAACCCACCGCATGACCTTTGGGAGGTCGCTATTTACTTTGTGATTCCATTTCCCCCAAATTGGAAGATCTGACCCTAAAAGAAAGTCCAGAGGTAAATAACGCAACCTCTATTATATACTTTTTGTTCCTTAGGATAAAGACCTGGCAGATGGAGGGCATGAATCAGTCCTGTCCTCAATCCTAGAGACACAGGCAGTGTAAAGGGGTCAGCCACGGGGTCCACGAGGACCCTCCTCAGACTGCAAGGACCGAGGCGGTGGTGCCGGGGGCTGGGAAGATGCTCGGGCTGGGCGTGGGGCTTTCTGCTCTCTTCAGTGGCCTCTCCTCTGGGATCTTGCCGTCCTAATGGAGGCTCCATTAGCTAATCCAGTGATTCAATTAGTTCTAAATGCTCCTGGCCTAAGAAGAGGGATGGCAAGGTGGGGATTTGTTGACTCCTATTTGCCGGAAAGGGTTTCCCAAGACAATGAAGCTGCAATTTGAATTCCCAAGTCTCTCACTTTCCTCTCCATTCATGGGCCTAGGGTCATCAACCCAAATGAGATCATGCAACTGAAAGCACTCTGTAAACTATTTTTATTACTCATTCCCTCTTGGGAGGAGGGCCCCCCCACTGCCTTCTCCAGCCACCCTCTGTCCCAGAGGTAAGGGGGCTGCCCTGGGACAGAGGGACCAGGAAGTTTTCAAGGGCACGCCCCAGGCCTAACTCTGAGGAACCCCAGGCCAGTGGTTTTTCAGACTTCGCAGACTGGAAATGACATTTAGGTCCTTTGCAGGGAAGATCGATTCTTTCTCTAGTGACAGTCCTGCTCAGTCCTGGGCCCCTCTGCTCATACGGGGACTCTGCATGTCTCACGTGGGGTCACACCGCCCCTACCATCTTCTTGTCTCCCCAGAGACACATAACTTGGGGACAAGCACATCTTAGGTGTCAGCTACTAGGGAGCACAGCTCAGTCCCTGGCAGGAAGGGGCAGAAAAAGGGAAATATGGGAGAAGAGAGGACAGCCCAAAAAAAAGGACAAAAATGGCACAGAAGTGAGTCTCTACCATCTGGAGGTCCTTTTTCATTCCAGAGGAAGCGGTGCTTTTTCTAAAGTCCAGGAATTGCTACCAACCCCCTGGGAGCTGTCAGAATTAGGAAAGTCACTTTACCTCTTTAATCTCAATTCATCCTGTGTAAAACGGGAGCGTTGGATGGGGATAATGGTTCTAACTTTGGCTGCATGTTGGAAGCAGCCTGGGAAGCTTGAAAAAGCTTCGAGTCTCGGCTCCAAACACAAAGATTCTAGTCTCATTGGTCTGGGTGTGCAGTCTGGACTTGCGATTACTTTCCTTTCTCTAGGCAGTGGCTTGCTGGTAAACCAGCTCTCGGGAGAAAAAAGTTCTGATTTGTAGCGTTTTCCAATTTCCATGGTGTAAATGCTCTCAGCACGGCCTACATCAAGCAACCAGTAGCGTGACAGCTGGCTCAGCACACCACTGTCTCCGGTGATTCTAAGGTGTCTCTAAAGTGGATCCACTACAGCGGCCCCACGGAGGCAAGGCGTTTACAGAGCCAGGGAGCTCCAGGTCCCCAGAGCAGAGGTGAGAGGAAGGGTGTGGTCGTAACTCACACAGAGACAGCCCCACCGGCCCGCCTTTCTCCACCAGCTCTGGAGCCCATCCTCTCATCCCATTCTCCCCACCAAAGGCACTTCACAGGAAGATAAAGGACAAAGAAGGAAAGTTCCAGTGGCTTCCAAACGCTGCCGGAGCCCCTTTCAGGAGGAAACTTCTCAGTTGTTCACCTCCTTCTTTTCCATCAGGAAAATGTCAACACTGAAAGCAGTCAGCCAGGTATCTGAGGGGTCCATTTTCAGCACATTCTCCACTTTCACTGACAGTGAGACCTAGGACTGTTTCCCCAGAAGATACTCAGAACAACTGTTGGAGCCAAGACGGGAGGAAGATGGGGAGAAAACAGGGGTGATGGGAAGAAGGAAGACACCTGCTTCTCCCGGCAACGGTGGGGCCCCAGGCGGGTTAGTCAGGGCCACGTCGAGGCCACCCTTCCTCCTTTCCTCTGAGGATGATCACCTCGTATTCAACTAAACCCAAATGCATTTAAGCACATTCAGGAATTCAACTCTGTACTCACCGTTTTGAGAATTTGGCTTTTCAAGTGGAAAATCCTGTCTTTCAAGGCCCTTAACTAATAGGAGAGTCAAGATTCAAGGAAGAAACAGGCTTAGGAACTCTAAGTCATGTGGAAACTAGCATAACAGCTGGGTACAGGCTCTAGATATGAGTGCTTGTAGAGTTGAGAGTATGTTTTATAAGAGTATTTTTTTCAATAGCCCACCAATTTCCAAAAAGGGATATAAAAGCCTGTGATCTAGAAAAGGGCAAAGGCCAAGGCAGGCATAAACTGGAAGTCCTCATGGCAGGGAGGCTGGACATGATACATGAAGCCATCTGGTGGTCCCCTGGGTAAGGGCAAGCCCAGGTCTACTGGACCTCTGGGAAGTAAGAAGACTCAGCTGTCTCAGCAGTGACAAAATGGTGGATGGCCCTTGGTTTGGGCAGACCTCCTGGGGAGGGCCATCATGTAGATTTGTCATGAACAATGGAAGGGGCTGCAGCCATTCAGAGGGGACGCCTTTTCTAATTTGCTCAAAAACATCCAATTGGCCAGCAAGAGCCCCAGAATGGGTCCATTCTGCCAGCACCACAGGGCCAAGCTTTGCCTTACCAGCATTCAATCTGACCTGCCTGAGGCCTGAGTTCCAGCCCCTGCTCTAATGAACAAGCTGAGTGAGCCTGGACATGCTGCTCTACTTCTAAGATTCAAGGGAGCCCTAAAGGGAGCAAGGAGCACACACTTGGGTCATAAACAAAAGAATCAATAAACACTTAGCATCTGGGTCTTTGGTCATTGCTGTCTTTGACTTCTCTTAGGTTCAGGCCAATAATTTACATCCTCGAAGCCCACATTGACCTGGTGGTGGTTAGATACCTGGGGGAGTCACTGTGAGGTATGAAATTAGATACGAAGACTTTCTAGGTACATGGTTCTGAGTTGATTATTTTCCCATGAATTAAAATAGAGTGAACATCCATCTTCCCAGAAGTGGAAGCCCCCAAAGATTTTGAAAGCAAGCTATAAAATGTTCGCTAATCTTGTGACTTATAATAGAGTCATTTTAAAGAAATTCTGCCGGCTCTGGAAACAAGTTACAATAAAATAAAACCAATGTAATTTTTCCTCTAAAAATTTTACAATTTACTTAAATGATATGTATAGAGCATCTAGTGTGTCTTCATGTTCTAGCTGCTCAGTATCTTACAAATTTTTTGGAAGCTGTGTCTAAATATAAATATGTAAACAGAAAAAAAAAATAGAGTGAACATGTGACATCAGCTCAGTCCCCCCAAATTAGAATTGACTAATATTAAAGCTACAGGGGGGCTTAGACATGATCAAATTATCTAATTTTACAGACGATGAGACCAGGACCTCTGAAGTAAAGTGGCTGGGTGGGTCACACATCTTTTAGAGATGGACCTTCGTCCTGGTGTGTCTGAGGGAGAGGGCCCGGCATGGGCAATCACTCCCATTCACAGGCCCAGCGCTGTGCCTGAAAGGATACAACGGGAAGAAAAGGCTGAATTACAAAAGAAATATAGAAACAGACAGTGATGTTGATGCAATTCAGTGGCAGGTTGCAGGTGGGGAGAGGAAAAAATAGATTTTAGAATTAGGAGAGGGCCAGATCAGTCAAGGGTGAAGAGAGAATTCTGAATGAAAGACGAATGGGGCACAGAACCACGGAGGAAGATGAAATAAGTGAAGTATGAAATCAACCCTCCTTGGGCTGTACACTGCCGGGCAGCCTTGAAACATGCCTGTCACTTGCAGGTGGAGGGGAGGTAAGGTTGGCGGTGAGTTGGGTGGCATGGGGATGGTGTCCTGTGTGTGGCCAGCACCCGGCAGAGGGTCTGCAGGGGATGAGGGCTTTCTGGAAGGAGTGGGGGTCCTGGGGACTAAGGGGTGAAACTCAGCTAAGTGCACGAGCCAGAGTCTCTTCTCCACCAGCAAGGATGGGACAGTGTCTGCCCTTCTTCATTCTCTGCTGAGCCTCTTTCAGCCACACCCTGTTTCCTTCCTCTGACATAGTTCTTGCCTCCCTGAGTCCTGGGTTTGATGCCAGATCAAGAAACAAGGGGAAAAGCCACCTCCTCCCCAACTGTATTTTTTTTTTTTAAGTCACATTTTTAACCATTTTTAAAATTTTATTTATTTATTTATTATTTTTGGCTGCGTTGGGTCTTAGTTGCGGCATGCGGGATCTTCACTGTGGCGTGTGGGCCTCTCTCTAGTTGTGGTGTGTGGGTTTTCTCTCTCTAGTTGTGGCGTGCGGGCTCCAGAGTACGTGGGCTTTGTAGTTTGTGGCACTCAGGCTCTCTAGTTGAGATGCCCAGGCTCAGTAGTTGTGGCTCTCAGGCTTAGTTGCCCTGCAGCACGCGGGATCTTAGTTCCCTGACCAGGGATCAAACCCGCGTCCCCTGCATTGGAAGGCAGATTCTTTACCACTGGACCACTGGTGAAGTCCCCCCAACTATGTACTGATCCCACACAGAGGTGTGGACACATCACCCTGGCCTGAGGATCCAATGCCTTGGAGTGAGGTCCTGGTGATTCTTCAGTAATGCAAACCTCCCTCCTCACCCCTCCCCGTCCCTGCACTCCCTGGGCCTGAGAACAGACTCTCCTTTATGCTGAATTTTACTCCGAGCAAGCAGGATACACCGCACTGGGAGTCGAGGTGTCTACTTTGGGGCAGACACTTTTCAGAAAGTGAAAATCTCACTCAGCCCTGCATCCCGGACAGGGGACTTCTGACCCATGAAGGGCCCCCTCAAGCCACACAGCCACACACAGCTTCGCCGTTAGAAGAAAGGTACAGACTTGATGAAACTAGCATTACAGCCCAGGAAGCCTGACAGACAAAACCAGCTGGGCCTCGCTCGATGGATCACGTCCCTCTTCTGACTGCGGGGCTGAGGCTCAGAGACACAGAGAGCTCCGGGGACGCGGCGACGGCACACAGCAAGCCTGAGGATGCACTGGGCCCTGTCAGTGCTCTCCAAGTCAGCACGCCAGCCCCCAGCAAGAGGCTTAGCAAACCTCTAAAAGGGGAGAGCCGGGGGGCTGACAGGCTTCTGATTTGCCAAACTGAAGGAGAAGGAGGAGGTCAAGGGATCATTACCTCCGCAGATGGGGAGCCAGGCCTGGCCTCCCGCAGAAAGCAGACAAAGGAACACAGACACCCACACGCTCCCTTCAGCCCTTCTTCCCCGAGTCCCAGAGAAGCGGGGCTCTGTGAGTGAGTGGAAATAACAGCAAATGCACAAGTATGAGAATCCCCAGGAGCAAGCTAACGAGGCAGATGCCTGGGCTCACCCCTGCCCCCAGCCAATTCTGGATGGGGAGGTCTAGGTCCAGCAAACCCCCGCCCCATCATCTCTGATGAGGCTGGTCCCTCACTTTGAAGAATCCTGGCAAAAGTCTTATTTAAGGGAATCTCGAAGGCAAACTTGTTGGAAAGAAAGAGGAAGCTGTGAGATAAAATGTAATCATTTCTCTCAGCGCCTGCATTATTTCATTTTAATAATAATGATGCTTCTGTTTCCAAGCTACTTTGCAACTGATCTGACTTGATCTTCCCAGGGATTTCGCCCAAATGGATGCTAATCATCTTGGTCCTTCAAAGAGGAAACTGAGGCTCTGAAAGAAGTTAAGTGGTTGCCTGGGGCCACATATTTAGCTAAATGGCAGCGGGATTCGAAACCAAGACCAACCCATCTCTCTTCTGACTTCACTAGGGCCCCCCATGATGGCCAAGTGGGCACTCAGACACAGATGGAGGCAAAGTTATGAAAGACAGTATCCCGTTTGTTCTCAGAGGCCACAAGCAGCATCATCCCTGTAACCCCTTGGGCATGAGGTACTGTCCCTCCAGGCACGCTAAGTTGCCCCTGCCCTGTAGCTGCTGCCTTGACACCATGCCACCCTGCCCGCCCCCCTCTAGAGGACCCAAGTTAGTGTCAGAGTCACCAAGGGGTGTGGGGGGAAGGGAAGAGTTGCATATGAAAGGAGCATCTACATCTCACTGCAACTTAATCCCTGCGTGAACTTGACCATGGATTTAACCTCTTCCAGCCTCCCTTTCTCCATCAGCTCAATGCGGATTATAACATAGACCTCTCAGGTTTATTCCGAAGGGTAAATGTGACAGTGAAAACCCTACACACAGAGGTAAGCATTACATCCCTTCCCTCCTCTTAATTCTTCCAAAAAGACACAATGGAGGATGTCTTGGTGTTTCCCTAAAGCAGGGACTGCTGTTGCCCTACAGGACAGAGCCAGGGAGCCGCTGTGCTGGACGCTGCTGACTCCCAAAGGGGCCTCCAGCTCAGGAAAGCCTCCTCCCCACCAACCCCGGACTCCTGCCTCCCCCCAGCACCCAACAGGATAATTGGGATTCTGTGCCACGAGGTGCTGGCTTCAGCAGAGGCCCCATATACAGTTTGCACTGTCCAGGCCAAAGTGAAATATGAAGACTGGGCGCTGGAGGGTGACCGGGTTATGCCGGGGAGCAGTGATTGAATACAGCCCATGAGCTACATTCAATGCTTATTGAAGTTTAAGGATGAGGTTATGTGCCAACGGGTTATTTCTCCTCAGGTCTTCCAGATACTCTCTTGCGTCACATTATGTGCTGCCCTTTTTCTCCGCCCACTCTCTCCCTCTCCGGGACTGGAACGAGCTTGAAGCTTCCTGATGAATAAGAATCTCCTTATAGCTCTTGTTCCTGGTCAGAGTGATCCTCCTGAGCGAGAACATATTGCTGGGAAAGGGTGGAGGCTGGAATGGGGCTTAGGTGGGGAGGCAGGAGATCTGGGTCTCCCTGCCCATCCCCTGCCTCGCTCTGGGACCCCAGGCAAGCCATTGAGCCTGAGACCTCAGTTTTTCTCATCTACAAAATAAGAACACTGACTATTGGTTTCAGTGAAGTCCCAGAAATTAACAGGTAAAAGTTTCTCAATTCAGCTGACGGAGCAAAAGTTTCCTGAGACACCTGGAAAAACTAACTGGTCCCACAATGGTTAATTTGGTGGCTCTGAAAAGAGGCAAACATAATGGCAGGGGCAAGGCCTAGTAGGAGTTTCCAAAAGGGAGCCCCTTTTTACCCAGGGCACTGTGGAAACGTTCAAAAGAAAAGGAACTCTTTGCCATCCCTGCCCAGTGATAGATCAGAGGTGAAGATCATGAATTTTGGAGGTTTTGTTTGTTCAAAAATGAGAAGCCTTTTGCCTAATGAAGAACTCTTAATAGGAGTTGTTTTTCCTAAATTATCATATTAACCACAGATAATTAACAAGCATATCCTTAATGCCGCAGGATACTGACAAACCCACTGCACGCATCTCGCTGCCTATAAATCATCCAGCCATCCTTCAAGGCAGCTGTTTAATTACTCCCGCTTTTGGGAGGAGCAATGTTGAGGCTCTTTCTAAATTTGGTTGCCAGTGAAAATAAAGCCAGCAACATTTCAGCTCTTTGTCATCATTGTACCATCTTAACATGTTGCTGCCAGCCCTGTTTCAAATGGCAGAAAACTGGGAACCACCCAAATGTCCAGCGATAGGGGGATAGCTTGGCTAAACAAATTAAAGGGTATCAATTTAATGGGATGTCATACAGCTACCAACATCCAAGACTGAAACTATGTCAATACACAGAAAACATGCATTTTAAATCATGTTAAGTGGGAAAGCAACATAAAACACTCTGTACACAGTGATTACAACTATATAAAAAGGTATATAATTATCGACAAATCATGGACGAGAACTGAGAGGGATATAAAGCCGTGTGTTTAATGCTTGTTTTCTATCCTGAAGTGGATTAAGTTCATTTTTTAAAAACAAAATAAAGCACTGCTGGTGGCAGTTAGACCGGACTGTTCCAACTCTAGCCAGTCCTGCTGCGGTCCCTGTCACCTGGGAAAAGAGTGGCTCAGCCCTGATCATCCCCGCCCACACCCACCATGCGGGCCCCCGTCTCTGAAACATGCCAGATCTCTGCAGCATCCATGATGTCTGACTGGCATTCTCAGGGTAGAAATCAGCTGAATGTGTTTTTCATTCCTCGTTGTTCATGAAGCCACAGACTAGAAGAACCCAGGCTCTCAGCAGTAACACCTAGTATACTCTCTTTTGCCAGAACCCTTCTCAGGAGCTCAGCTGTGGGTTCGAAATGCCCAGCTCTGAAGCCCAGCAGAGGCCTCAGCCTGAGGTCTAGCTCCGAGTGGCACGGAGAAGTGGGGAGTAAGGGGGGAAAGAGGGGCACCCGGTGCTCGCCCCCCCGAAACACCCAGCAAAGCATGAGCTGCCGTGGGTTGGAGGGCAGGGGAGTCCTTGCTCAGCCTCTGAATCTGGTGGAGTCCTTCCTTCCCAAAGTTGACAGAAACCAAGTCTGTCCTTTAAAAGTACCATTCACTGGGACTTGGGTTTTTTTTCCCCCCACTATCCTGGGGTGGCAGGAAGTCACACTTTGGTTAAAATCTGGGCGCTGGGTGGCAGAGGATCAGCTAGTCGGCCAGCTTTGCCTCTCGGCTGGTTCTTTCCCCACATCCATGCGCCGCCTCTTTGGATATCTGGGTCAGGCCACCGAAACGCACGAGGGGAAAAGAAGGAGAGACAGAACCCAACCCAGGTGTCCCGGTCCCCAAGCTGTGGTGCTCTGGTCCCCTCTTCCTGCAGCATCTAATTGTGAAAGGAGGAAGGAAGCTCAACCACCGGCCCAGCGAGGCCTGGACTGAGGCTTGGCACGTCGCCGGCGCACGTGCCACATGCAGGGCAGATGGAGAGGTGGAGAACGGCACCTTCTCCCTCCCACCACCCCTGGCGCTCGGGAGAGGTCTGAGTCTCGTCTCCCACTCACATCTGCTTGCAGTCCATTATTTCACTGGCCCTAGGCACTGCTTGCCACCTCCTACTGCTAGCTTTGAAATTTTATTTCTGGTTCTCATTAACATATTTAAGCAGAGTTGGGGATGGAGTCCTGAAGTGACCTGAATCATTGCGTTGTGTTCACTTCTGTCCCTTATGGTGCCTGCAGGAAGCATTTTAAACCAAAGCGCTGTGATGAGCTCCTTCAACTGGGCGTACCCATAAGCCCAGTTACACAGAGGAAGGCCCGTCACGATCTCACACTGCCTGGGTCTGAACAGTGACGCTGACAGGAGAGGACGGTGGGAAACCAGGTCGCTGGACACTGCCTTTGAGTATGAACTGAAGCTGTGAAAAATAAAGGCGTGCTCCCAGCACCCGTGTGATACGGGAACATTCATATCCTCATCTTACAGATGAAGAAACAGGTGCTCAGAGAAGTCAAATAACTTTTCCAAGGTCACACAGCTGGTAGGTAATGAAGCCAGGATGTGAAGCCAGGGGGACTCCAGACCCCGAGCTCTCACAGAGTGACGCGTTCTGCCATATTCATGACCGTATGGGAAGGAGTAAAGGGTGAAGGAAGGACATGTAAGAAGGAACAATTTAAATAAATTCAAAGACCAGTTGGGGAATACTGAAGCGTCAAAACATTAAAACTCCCCTGAGCAGAGAATCTAGGAAATTATTTTCTAATATCTTTTGCTCTGTTTCTGTGTCCATAAAACAAGCTTCTGAGTTACCGTTTGGTTTTAGGAAAGGACCTATTTACTAGGGAAGATGTGCCCAGAGAAAATCACCCAGCAGGTTCTCAGGCCAGGATCGTTTATCCACTTCATTTCCTGGCTGGCAATGCAGCCTCCTGGGGCTTTGCAGGGAGCAAGGTGTGTGCCCCGCTTCGGACCATCTCAGGCGGAACCAGGTAACCAACAGGGCATCTGCCCAACAGAACAGGCACCAGGACTCGCCAAGGGGCAGGTGGGCATGCAGCCAGCTCACAGGGGGCAGAGATGGGATGAGCTATAGCGTTGTGCTCGGGGTGGAGGCTCGGGAGGACGGGGGGCTGCTCCCCTCTTCACAGGGTCTCCACCTTTGCCTTTTTCTATCTGCCTCCTTGTCTCCCACTTAACCTACATCTTCACTCGAAACTCCATCAAGAACTTATTCTACATCATCCCCATGTTCCACCTCCAGCCAGAGAACTGCCAGGTCACCCCTTCCCACCATACAAACAGTCCCCCAGTTCCGACCCCAAGGGAGCCGTGCAAAGGAATGTGATGTGGGCAACATGAAGGACGATGCATGTCTACAGTTACCAACAAGAAGTAGTTCTACAAACGAAAAACAGGATGCAAAGAGAGAGAAGAGAGAAAATGAAAAGAAAGCATGTTCAGCATAATGGTATCCCATTTGTGTAAAACTTCTAATTAGACGTGAATATATGCCCAGAAGGAGGTCTGGAAATGTGGTTGCCTGGGGAGGGGGCGTAGGGATTTCAGAGTGATTTCTCTTTCTTTTTATACTTCTCTGCATCATTTGAATTTCTATAATGAACATGTATTACTTCTCTAAACAGAAAATATATAAGAAGCCATACGTTTAAACTAAAACCTCCCCTCCTTGACACAGCCTTCCCAGACTGGCCCAGGGAGGACCAACAACTTGCAAAGATTGCCGGGAAACAAGTATTTCCCATCCCACGGAGGCTGTTTCTCTTACACTCCCCTCCCACACACCATTTTTCACTCTTGTAAATCTAAGTGGGTCAAGGCCAGCTGGGAGGAGAATTGCCTCTCCCCGGACCAGCCTGCACTGCTTCTCCAGGGGCTCCCTGGGGCTGGCCTTATTTAGAGTTGCTTGAATCTTGATGTGCAGACTTTCGTCAGGCTGCTAACTGACTCAAAGGAGGAAAATAACATAGATGTGTTTTCTAGAAGTTTGTCAATTTTAATTAAGCTACTAGCATATATTTTAATTCCCCTCCCTCTTAGCAGCCTCACGAATGCTCATAGGCCCTGTTCTTCCCTATCAGCTCTACAGAAGAAAGGCAATCGGGCTTCCCTGGTGGCGCAGTGGTTGAGAGTCTGCCTGCCAATGCAGGGGACACGGGTTCGAGCCCTGGTCTGGGAAGATCCCACATGCCGCGGAGCAACTACGCCCGTGAGCCACAATTACTGAGCCTGCGCGTCTGGAGCCTGTGCTCCGCAACAAGAGAGGCCGCTACAGTGAGAGGCCCGCGCACCGTGATGAAGAGTGGCCCCCACTTGCCACAACTAGAGAAAGCCCTCGCACAGAAACGAAGACCCAACACAGCCATAAATGAATGAATAAATAAATGAATAAATAAAAAAAATTTGAAAAAAAAAAAAAAAAAAAGAAGAAAGGCAATCATCTTCTTAACCTGTCCCTGCTATGCCCTAACAATGACGTTTCTCTTCACCAAAGCTGACCCTCACCAGAGCTCGAGCTCTTGTCTCTCTTCTCTGGGGTCTGTGTCTCTGAACTGGACTCCTCAAAAGGTACATACTTATATCTCTGTACCTATTGGTCACTTAAGATTTCCTCACTCCAAAGCCCTCCATTCTGGCACATGGTTCCTCTGCCTTCCACTCAACTTCCAAAAGGATATAACAATCAGAGATATCTTCAGGTAAAAGTAAGAGCAAACTTGACCTAGAATGGTTTAAATAGGGTTTTATTTTTCCCCAACAACAAAAAGTCTGAAGGTAGGTAGCTGATGACATTGACTCAGCAGCTTAAGGATGTCAGAGCAAGTGGTCTCTGTAATTCTATTGACTGTTGCTTTCATGGGCCCAGAATGGCTGCCCCAGCTCCAGACTTCACATCTGTAAGTTGAGGCAGGAAGATGGGGAACTGGGGCGCTCAACCATGCCATTGCTTTTATTAGGAAAGCAGAAGCTTTCCCAGAACACTCAAAAGTAAACTTCCATTTATGTCTTATAGGCCACATTGTATCATATGGCCATTCCTGGATGCAAGGGTGATTGAGAAAGCAAATATTTTGCTTTTCCAGTCTCAAAGTAGCATACTGGGAAGATGCATAGGGTTAGTAAATCAGCAATCTCTGTCACAGAGGCCAAACCCCTTTCCTTGAGAAGCTTAGCAAACAGAATAACAATTGCAAACTTTTATTGAGCACTTATCCTGCCCCAAGCCCTCTGCTAAGTACTTCCTTTACATCTGCTGTCTCGAGAAATCCTCCTAACAGCTCTGTGATGCAAGTGTTACTCGTAACTCCATTTTATAGATGAGAAACCTATGGTTTACGAAGGCTGGGGAACAGGCCCAAGGTCACCCAGTCTGTAAGTGTTAGAGCCAGGATTTAAATCCTGCTCAGCCAGGGGTCAACAAACTCCTCCTGCAAAAGGGCCAGATAATAAATATTTTAGGGTTTGTGGGTCATATAGTCTCTGTGGCTACTACTTAACTCTGCTATTATAGTGCAAAAACAGCTACAGCCAGTATGTAGATAAACCCACTGTGTTCCGATTAAACTTTATTTATGGACACTAAAATTTGACTTTCATATCATTTTCACCTATCACAAAATATTAATCTTTTGACTTTTTTCCTGACTCTTTAAGGAAGAGTCAGGGGCTGTGCAACAACAGGCCTCAAGTCAGATTTGGCCCGTGGGCCCGTAGCCTGCCAATTCCTGCTGTTAGCCAGTGCTGCAAACATTTTGGATTCTAAGTGTATGGAGGTTTCAATGCGCGTGCTCGACCCTGCCCTCTGCTTGCCACACGCTCCTGCTTTGGCTTAGAACTTGACATTCTACTGCCTTCTGCCCCTGCACCCTTGTGTCTGGATCTATGAGGGCAACAAAACAGGGGTCGTCCCTCCACCACATTTCACCAGAGCCTCAGTATATGCCCTTGGCTGTTGGTGTTGACACGGTGGTGACTTTTATCACAAGAGAGCATTGGCACTGCCAGAAACCTGTCCTGCCAGACTTAGAGCAAGACCCAGAGCAATGATGGGGTGGTTGGTTTTGTCTTTTTTGAGAGCTTTGGGTGATATTTTTCTCCCCCTAACAGCAGGTACTTCACAAGCTCTCAGGAAAGAGAAAAAACAGGAATAAAAGCCCAGATTGCTTTTCTTTGATTGTCTAAGTAATATTAGATCTCTTTTTTTTAACTGGATACTTAAGGACGTGTAGAGGGAGAGAGGAGAACAGTGTGGCATCTAATCGCTCTGGTTCCTCCTGCCTCTCAGGTACCGTCGCCCTGTGCACACGGCCTGCCTATACCACCTCGCAGAAGCACCCGGGAATTTCCTCTGGGTTTTATAGTTACACGTCCAAAGACGGTGCATTTGTCCACAAAAGCTGCTGCTGCTTTGAACTGCGCAGCAGACGCTTCCCTTCTCTCTGGGTCCTCTGCCAATGGCAGCGATGGGCCTGCTCATTGAAGACTTCCATAAGGTTCCAACGGCCAAGAAGATCATAAATGCTGGGAACAGTTTCCCTGGATGTAGGTGCCTCCTCCTCTCCTACCGCTAAAGGCATTGGTAATTCCCTTGGCAAAGTTAAAGAAGGAATTATCCAAGACACTTGTTAAAGAAGTTAAGGCCGGGCTTCCCTGATGGCGCAGTGGTTGGGGGTCCGCCTGCCAATGCAGGAGACGCGGGTTCGAGCCCTGGTCTGGGGGGATCCCACATGCTGCGGAGCAACTACTGAGCCTGCGCTCTGGAGCCCACGAGCCACGGCTACTGAGGCCTGCGCTCCTGGAGCACGTGCTCCGCAACAAGAGAGGCCACCGCAATGGGAGGCCTGCGCACCACAGCGGGGGGTGGCCCCCCGCTCGCCACAACTAGAGAAAGCCCACGCACAGCAGGGAAGACCCAACGCAGCCAATACATACATACATACATATATACATAAATAAATAAAATTTAAAAAAAAAAAAAAAAGAAGTTAAGGCCAACTATCAAGATACGGTATGTGTAGGGTCCACGGCAATGGGGTTTTGCAGTATGGGGAGAGATTGGGCTCAATTCCCAATCAACAAGGAAAAGTGGGAATGTATAGCCAAGAAGCAGAGGGGGTCAGTGAACGGACAATTACTAAGAGGAAACATCAGGGTAAGGGGGAAATTCTGACTAGACTGACCTAACAGGATTCTTGCTGAGGGCAGGCCGGGTGATCTGACATCCCTTGGGGGATGGTAGAGGATGAGGAACCTGATGAGATTTTTGGGGTGATCAGATATCAAGGGAGGGGTGGGTTCTGGCTAAATGGACTTATCAGGATTCTTCCTAAAATTGAACAATGCAGAGACAAACACAAAAGCTCAAAAGGCAGGGCCTAGCTGAGAAGAGAGTTCAGAGGAGCCTGATTAGAGCTTGTCCAGGGAGAAACTCTGTCAGGGTGATTCCCAGAATAGTGTCGTGTTTATTGTTTGTTTGTTTTTTCTTTTTTTAAATAAATTTATTATTTATGTATTTATTTATGTTTGGCTGCTTTGAGTCTTCATTGTTGCATGCGGGCTTTCTCTAGTTGTGGCGAGTTGGGGCTACTCTTCGTTGCAGTGCGCAGGCTTCTCATTGCGGTGGCTTCTCTTGTTGCGGAGCACGGGCACTAGGCATGCAGGCTTCAGTAGTTGTGGCACACGGGCTCAGTAGTTTTGGCACACAGGCTCAGTAGTTGTGGCCCGAGGGCTCTAGAGCACAGGCTCAGTAGTTGTGGCACATGGGCTTAGCTGTTCCATGGCATGTGGGATCTTCCCAGACCAGGAATCGAACCCATGTCCCCTGCATTGGCAGGCGGATTCTTAACCACTGGACCCCCAGGGAAGTACCAGCGTTTTGGTTTTTAAAAAAAACTTAACACCCACCTTGAGCAGTCAGTGACCATTTTAAGGCTCCCCTGAGAGATTCTGTGCCTTGTTTAACCTCCTCTGTAAAAATGATGGTGATCAGATCTGCTCCACAGGACGACTGCGAGGAATAAATGAGTCTGTGCCTGTGACGACGTCTGATGCAGCCAGAGCACCGAGCAGGTGCGCCATCAGCGGACACTCCTTCCTGCTCTAACGCCTGCGACTGGGCAATCAAGATAACTCTTGAGACTCCGTGTCCGATGCCCCCACGAGCACTTTACATTGGTTCCCGTCCATGGCTCCCTGCCCTCCAGCCATGAGGGGGGCTGGGCGAGAGTGTACACCAACCAGTGTCATCAGTCTCTCTACAAGATAAAGAGCTCAGCGAGTGTAGACGGCCCATTGACGGTCACCTTGGCTGTGACGGGGAAAAGTGGCAGCTTTAGTCAAAGGCTTTGGGGAACGCTGGTTAACTGGCCCTGGGTTCATGATTGGCTCCAACTTAGCTCATATCCCTACCTGAGGGGGCAGGTCTCCCCTAAAAAATAAGAGCAAAGACTTCAGGGGTCCTGATCCCCTTTGCAGAAGGTGTTGGTCTCAGGCCTGGAGGCTGTTCCGTAGCAGAGTTATGAATAGGAGCAAAATGGAAATGAGAGAGTTGAAGAGGGCAAACCAAGGGATCTACCACTTCCTCTGGGCAGACAGAGTCTTGCGGCTGAGGAAGAGCATGAATCACCAAGTGCGTGTCTTAGATCTTGGCGCTTCCCGGCCACGTCTCACCCACATTCTCAGGAGGCACGAGCACTCGCCGAGCTTCAGATGGCACCTTTGCTCCTTGAAGTGGGCCAAGCCCAGCTGCAAGCTCGCAGCTCTGAAGAGCAGCTCTAGACAGATTCCCCGAAAAAGGCTATGTCCCCTCGGCCTCAGAGACAAGAAAGGGCAGGGACAGATTTATCTTGAAGCCTAGACAGCTTGGGTGTCACTGCTCACTCATTCCAGCCAGACTGCGGGTAGGTGGGGCTGTCTGCCCGGCAGGGGCGCCCAGTTTCCAGTGCCCTGTGGTCTGTGGGGCGTGCTCGTTCTTTGGGGTGATCAGATTCCTTCTCACAAAGGACACAGCCGCACAACAAGCCAGGGCAGAGGTAAACAGGGCAGATGTCCTTGTCTCCACTCTCCCTAAGGCCTTGGCTGTGAATGAATGCTGGCCTTTGACAGGAGTTTCCAGCCTCCACGTTTAACCCCTCGGTGTCCAGCTCTGGGCTCCCACACGCTTCCCAGAACAGCTTCCTGCTATCCCAACGGCTGTACGGTGCTAAAGCTTCTTTAAGAGCACCCAGGTGTGTGTGTGTGTGTGCACGCACGCGTGTGCACACACGCGTGCATGTGAGGGGAGAGGGGTAAGAACAAGTCAAACTAGGTGTTCATCACTCTTCTGAGTGTTAAAATGACCCAGTGTTTATCACTCCCTGAAAGCGGCTTCCTCACAAACATTAGCAGAGTCTAAAAGAAGTTTATGGGGTTGCTGTGGATTGAATTGTGTCCCCCCCAAAATTCACAGGTAGAAGTCTTTGCCTCCAGCCCCTCAGAACATGACCTTATTTGGAAGTAGGGTGGTTGCAGGTGTCATTAGTTAAGGAGAGGTCATGCAGGAGGAGGGTGGGCCCTAAACCCAGTGACTGGTGCAATCATAAAAATGAACGCCTTGTGAAGAGACAGAGACATGCAGGAGAGGACAGATGCAGAGACACGGGAAGAAGACAATCATCTGCAAGCTGAGGAACGTCTGAGGCTACCAGAACCTACCAGAACCAGAACCCACCAGAACCAGAACCCAGGCCTAGGAGAGAGGCCTGGAACAGATCCTTCCCCAGCGCCTACAGAGAGAGCACGGCCCTGCTGACAGCTTAATTTTGGACTGCCTCCAGAACTGCAAGACAACATATTTCAGTTGTTCTAAGTCATCCAGTTTGTGGGACTTTGCTATAGCAGCCCTGAGAAACTAACACACAGGTCAGTAGATAAAGGTGGCCATGGGCAATACGAAGGGACAGAATGGCCTCCCCTGGGCAGCCCTGGGATACGGGGATGATGTTTCACAGCGTCAGGCTCAAGTGTTAAAGTCATTCCTATATTAGCCCAGGAGGCCCTTGGCATTCAAGGGCTCAGCATTCATGGTTTAAACTATTCATGAATGATCCCATAATTTATGACACGTGATGAGTCATGAGTCATGTTGCCAAGGCACAGACTTGAATCACGCACTCTGGGCCTGGCGCACAGACAGGGCACTTGGCTGGGGGCTTTGTTCTCCTCTGCTTGTCATCTGCAGGCAGGACCACATGGGAGGTGATGAAGCCTGTGGGGCTTTGTGGGAAACTGGGTCTCAAAGAAAGGCAGCAGCGAGCATGGGGGAGGAAAGAGAGGACGTCTAATCATGTGATGGTCCAGGCCAGAAGGTAGCTTTATAAATGACCTGAGTCCACTATTTCTGGAATCATCATGGATCTGAAAGAGGCACTAGATTTTTCAATTATACTTTGTTACCTTGTGAGGGTAGGAATTCTACGACTTAGTGTCATTCTCAAATTTAGTAATTCACTAAGATGTGAGGCCATATCCTTTAAGAATGTCAAGGGTCTAGTATATAGCAACAAGACTCCACTGTATTTTCCAAACCTCCCTTTTCCTTCAGGTACCAGGGTCTCTGCAGACTGTAACTGCTGCTATATCCTTAAACTACTGGTAGAGTAAAGGTCACCTGTGTGGTATAATTCGGAGAGAGTCTGAAGAGTCTTGCACTAAATCACCCAATCCTCAGGGCCTTCCCTGCCACAGCATACACCTGAGGCCTGAAATCCCGCCATTATGTGACTCATTCCTTTGGGTGAGGGCATTGCCTCAACTTTAAAAAGCACCCATAAGGGCTTCCCTGGTGGCGCAGTGGTTGAGAATCTGCCTGCTGATGCAGGGGACACGGGTTCGAGCCCTGGTCTGGGAAGATCCCACATGCCGCGGAGCAGCTGGGCCCGTGAGCCACAATTGCTGAGCCTGCGCGTCTGGAGCCTGTGCCCCGCGACGGGAGGGGCCGCGATAGAGAAAGGCCCGCGCACCGCGATGAAGAGTGGCCCCCGCTTGCCGCAACTGGAGAAAGCCCTCGCACGAACCGAAGACCCAACACAGCCAAAAAAATAAATAAATAAATAAATAAATAAGAAAATCCTTAAAAAAAAAAAAAAAAAAAAAAAAAGCACCCATAGCTGGGAGAGGGCAACCTTAACTTACTGATAATCACATACCCCTCAGTATGAATGGGTTTAGCAGTGTCTTTTAAAGTAGCCTGAGCACAGCTGTTGAGAGAGGAGTTGGGAAGAACACATAACCTTGGCATCCTGGCAGGAGGGTGCCAGGGAGTCTTCTGGACATTGCCAAGGCCGGCCCTGGTGGTACCCTCGTGAGTAAGGACAGGATGAACAAAGGCTCAGGTGCCAACTGGAAGGCTGATCCTCTCTGTGAAACTGATGTGGTGCAAAGAACACCAGAAGAAGGAACTTCTCCAGTGACATCCAATCATTAGAGCTGTGAGTTCGGTTTTCTCTTTTTTTTTCCCAAATAAACACTTACAACCACACAAATTATCTGTAATGTAAGCATCCATTGTGGAGAAAAAACCAAAAAACAAAACAAAACATCAGCTATCTCTAAGTCTTGACTTCCCAGAAAGAGCTCGTCTGTAATGACAGCTTTCTAGAGTTCTTACTTCGATGCCCCTTGTTTCCCTCTTGGTTTCCTTTCTTCTTTCAGAGTCCCTTCCTTCCCTACCATCTCTGGAAAGCTTTTAAGATAACTCTAAAATAATGAAGCAATGTAAGGAAGGGCCATTGCACTGTTTGGTAAGCAGATAACCACATCGCTCTTTCCCAAGACAGCTACAAAGACTGTTTTTGAAACATTCTTGGGTTTGTGAAAATAAGATGGATTAAGTTCAACCCAAAATAGACAGCCAGGGTGTACAATGTGAGCAATGTCGCTGAGCTGGCTGGTCCAGCACACCTGAGGCAGTGCACCCTCAGATTCAGGGGTTCTTGTCTGTCTGTATATTCAAAGAGGTTTTCTTTCATTATGCATTTGTGATTGACTCCAGAAGCTACACCCTCTTCCAGAATCACCATCAAAACTCTGTAGACTCATCCTACAATATGGGACTCTCTGACCAACTGACATCACATCATCATCATCATCATACGTATTATAGCAGCTGACATTGATCAAGGACTTAACCATAGGCCAAGTACTAGGCTGAGGAAGCAGGTACCATTATTATCTCCATTTTACAGCCGAGAAAACTGAAGTTGAAAGAGGATAAGGGAACGAAGGTTAAGTGGCGGAGCTTCTGCAGAACATAGTTTTGCTGAACTTCGGAACACAGTCCAACACATATGGAAGCCACTAAGAAGACTGTCTCAAAAGGAGCTGGAGCAGGAGCGGGATAGAGACATTACTGTGTGGCTAAGAGGTGTTGAGAATGTGTAAAACCTTGAAAGCTGAGTTGGTATGTCTTGTGGCCCAAATGAGGGTGTTAACATAGGTTTTCTGAAAGAAGAGTGATAGGACAACTCTGCTACTGAGGAGGGTTTGTTTCGTTGTAACCTGTGGACAGAGGTCTGGAAAAGTTCTCTCTTTACGTTCTAGGGCTCTTCTCTTTTTTTCCGACTGGAGATCACATCGGTTTGGAAAGTGAATACTCCCTGGAACAAATCCTCCACCATCACATCTTTATATAGTTTCCTCTTAGCAGGGCCTGGTGGTCCCCATTCTTCCTAAAGAAACCCACAACATTCTTGAAGGTCAGTAGTTCCTGGGCTGTCAGGGGTCCCATGGTCATCTGTCCCTCCTCTTGGCTCCCCTCTGACGGGCAGGCAGGATCCCAAAGGGGCAGAGCCATGTAGACTTGGCCACAGTTCAAGTGCAAAGTTGAACTGACCTAGGCAGGGGGAGTACAGCACCATTGGTTTCCTTACCTAAACTTATATCGGTGTGTCTTTTTCCACTAAGTTGTGTTCCAAAAGTATAAACTTGAATATAAGGAGAGTTAATGAGAATTTAGGAGATGAGGGACCCCAAAAGTCTCCATGAGGTCAATGACTTATCGAGCTGCACCCAAGTCTACTGGGTCCAAGGTTCCCTAAGAGGACAAGCCAGTTGTCACAGCTCCCTCCACTTAGGGACTCCAGGTACAAAGTATCCAAATGGACCAGGGCCCCAAACACTAAAAACATTATGAGAGTCCCCTTGTGTGTAATTCAAAATTAAAATACTGCTAAACCATAAGGGTAAGAAAATCCAACCTGGTTCAGATTTTTTCCCCCGCAGGATAACTACTTTATACTAACAAATATCTACATCTTTTGTAAGAGTTTCTGTGTGTGTGTGTGTGTATGTGTGTGTGCGCCCACATGGCCACGCACATGCTTAGTCTGCCTTGTGGATTTCCCAGCACCGAAAGCTGTTCCCCCACTGGCTGGGGATTGGTTGTGAGGTTGTATGCTCTATCCCAGAGCTCCCGGGAGGGCCATGGCAGACTGCTATGACGCTTTGGGAAACAGTCCATTTTGTCAAGAGAGAAAAGCTCCCCATTCGCAGCTGTTCCCTTCAACCCACGGAAGTCAGAGAAACCCTCTGTGAACGTCCTCAGCTCTGTAAGACCCAGAGAAGTAGCTGAAGACTCAGACACAGCCATCTTCAGGGGCCAGGTGGAGAAAGCTGGTCCTGCTTTGGGCTAACACTCCCAAGTCCACCGTCCCACCCCATTCCAGCCCTCTGTCAACATAGAGGGGCAGTTCCACACAGTCAATTTGACTCAACGCGATTAACCCACCAATCACTTGCCTTGGAAGGAGACAGGTCTCCCAGGACTTTTGGAGCTACCTTAGCTGTTGAGTGAAGGAGGCCCTCCCCCCGAGATTGCGAGAAGGCATGCTCTGAGAGAGTCTGAGATCCCTGCACTCACCATCCCATTCCTCAGCCTCTGCCTGCAGGGCACATTCCAGGTGCCTGGAATTCCGCATTGCAGATGCTCCTACCCTCCCTCCCTCTTTTAAAGAGACATATTGCCTCTGACAAGAGCCCTTTCGTCTCACTCCTTAAGCCCTGAAGGCCTTGTTCTCCTACATCCTTTCCATGCCTTTCCCTATTAGCATCTAATTTCCACTGCAACCCGAGAAGGGTCCCCGGAGAGATGCTTGGTTTTGCATGTGAGTGCTGGAACTCCATCAACCAACATTAATGAAACTACCCATCTTCCTCAGTCAGAAATCTCCACACACACATGCACACTCACACATTCTCTCTCTCTCCCTCTCTCTCTCCCTCTCTCACACCGACACACACACACACACACACACACACACACACACACACTCTATACCCCATTCCAGAGGGAGCATTCATTTTCCCTATAATGCTCTCCCATCGTGAGTGGTGATGGGCAATAGAGATGATGTAATAATAATTTTATCGGATCAATATATCATTTAGAAAATAAAAGCTCTCCCCTTCTTCGGGTGATGACCAAGAGGGGAAATGCCTGAGTCTGGTCAGTAATTTATGTCTGTCGAGCATAATGGATGAGATATCCAGCTCAAAGCACTTGTGTCTTTGTGTTTTACTGTATCCCCTATGTCTTCAGCAGTGCCCATAAAACATCCCTCTAAAGCATTCTCCTCTGAGCAGGAAGCAGCTTCCTCCCCCAAGGGTTTAGACCTCAGTCAGGAGGGGAGCCAGCCTTGTCATGGCTTTTAGTTTCTTTGTGTAGTGGATGATGAGGTCAGTTTCATTAGGCTAGTGTTTACCAGGATACTTCTTTGCCTGCCTCAGTAAGCAAATATTAGGAGTCCCATTTTACAGATGAGGAAAACAGAGGACCAAGAGGGTAAATCTTTTCCTTCAGCCCATAAGGACCAAAAAAAAAGTGTGCCTCTTCAACTGTAATAAAGAACTACCCATGCCTTTCCACACCTTTGTGGGTGGGATCAGGGCAGGAGAATATGGGCCAGGAACTATGTCACTTTCTGGTGAAAACTGCATCCAAGTCAGGAGGATGGAGCAGCGTGGCTCTCCTCTCTCCCTTCCCCAAGCCCTTTCTGATCTTGCTGTCTCATCCTGACCCCTGCCCTGCCCTGCCTCTAGCCCCTCTTCTCTATGATGCCTAGGGACCAGGTCCCATTGGTGACAGAAACTTTGGAGCTGGCCACGAGTAACCCTCAAACACCTGTGCCCTATTCCTTGGTCTGAGTAAGCGTGTTCTTTGCTTTGGTTCAAGCCAGCTCCCTACAGAATAAAATTAGAACGCTGGGGGTGGGGAGGGATAAATGATAATATGCAGTGAAACATTTGATCAATCTGTGTCTTACTGAAAAAAACAGAAAGAAAAAATGAGAGTAGGAAGAAAACCATCATTTAATGTGTGTTGAGCACTACCACATTAGACCATTAAAATACAGAAACAAGAACCCCAAAGGCAATTAATTTTGTTGAAGTGGTACTGACAATAAAATGGATGCTGCCTTTCTCTTAATACAGGGTATTGCAACTCTGTCCTCGGAATGTGCTGGAGTAGTTGTACCCACAGTGCAGAAGGGTTTGGGCTAAAACTTCTACCTTCTCACAGCAAATGCTCACTTCTGAACATGGGCATCCATTCACCTATCCATTCAATCACTCAGCTTTTGGGGGGAAAGAGAGGGGAAGGGATGGAGCACGTATTTTACATGTTCAGGACCAAATTATATATCTGAGAGATAAACTTCTTAGTGGATTATTTGTTGGCACCTTTTATTTTAGTGTATAGTACAAATTACTTTTTTAATTTAACAATAAGTTTTTGAGCACTAACTATGTACTCTGTCCCAAGTACAAGGGGTTGAAGGATAAATAAGATTGAGTCCTTGCCCTCCAGGGATCTAATACCCAGACACAGAACACAGGGGCTGAATTCCTCACCTTGGCCCCATTGGCCCCAAATGACTCAACTTTTCTGGAATGAAAACGGTAGGGATTGTGTGTGTTTGTTTTGCTTTTGGTTTTGTTTTGAAAAATGTATTCAAGCTTAAAAGGATAGCAAGCCACTCAGATAGAAAAGGCGAAGCCAAATCCTGTCCGCATCATCTTGTATATCCCTTCTGCAATACAAAACCTGAACCCAGACACACATCATCAACTTAAATCTCTCTGATTACTACAGATCTATGGCCATTTTCAGGACTTCTTCAAGGCTTGTCAAAGATGTACACAAATGGAAAGTCTGGTCACTTTAGAAGCCCTCACCCTGGGACCTTAGCAAAGAACTCCTACCACAGGAAGGCAAAGGTGGCGAGGTGGGGAAAACAGGCAGATGCTTGATTTGTGAGAAAATCACAGATTTCCTTTGGTAAGTGGTATAGTTAAGCTCCACGAAACACAGATCTTATATCTTCAGTCATTCAAAATGAATTTTACCTCCAATTATTTGTTTACCTTCCTATTCTCAGTACCCAGGATCATGCCTGTCATACAACAGAAACTCAATAAATTTTTTTTACAGTTTTAATTTTTCTCAAAAGAATACGCATGCATAATTGGTTAGTGTCAGGTGGTGTAAATATAATATAGGGATTACAAGGGAGCATTTATAAGTCAGAGCAGTAGCAGAGCACATGGTCCCCTGGGCTCCCATCACCCCCAAAGAGGCGGCTGAAGCCGGGCCTGGCTGGACTGGACGCTCCTGAGGGCAGGAAACGAGCCCCAGCGCCGTTCTCATCGGTTGCTTCGGAGGACCTGACCCCTCCACTTTTCCTCATTTCCCTTCCCAGAGGCAATTTCTAAAACTGATCCATTCTCAGTTCTTTTGATGGCTATTACCTTTCTTTTTCTTTTAATGCTATCAAACTTTAATAAGAGCAATTGTAGCATCAATTAAGTAACAGCAGCTAAACTAAGAAGAGATAAATCAAAATTAACAGGGAGAAAACATAGGCAAACGTCTTGCTGCGGTCAGCTGCTGTCAAAGTTGAATGGGACCTGTCTGAGACCCCAGACCCCTGAGGCCCCACAGCTTCACCCTCCTCTCTCCTGGGGGGTCTGAAGACCCAGGGGATCCCTTGACACTCCCAGGCCCTGTGGACTGAGTGGGGGACAGCATGAGGGGAAGAGCCACTTGGGAAAGGCTGGATCTTAAATTTGACGTTAGCCAATATTATCTCAGCTCAATTAATCAATCTCAGCTCCTTAAGCTTTCTCTCTGCCAATAGAGCCACCATCCAACTTCCTCAAGCATTTTCTCATAGAAGAGAATCTGGTTTGGATCGAAGGAAGTGATTCTTCCCAATTCTTTGTCCACGTCTTCGGTCATCTTCCTACAGAGGTTACCCTCCTGATGTGTGTAGTTCGTGTTTCTATACACTTTGGGACGTTTCTTCTCTATTTTTAAGCAGTATATTTCCTTTCTGATTGATTTCCTCTGAATTTGCATGACATGCTCTTGATCTACTTCAAGATTCAGCTGAAGCTTCTGAATCTCACTTTCAAGCTGTGGATTTTCAGGCTGCAAAGGGACCTGCTCAGTTTGAAGACTTTTCTTTTGTCCTGTAAGCTCTTCATTCATTTGATTTTCTTCACATAATTTTCTGGATATGTTTTGCTTTTCTCCAAGTCTTTTAAAGGACACTTTTAAATTCACACAGATCAAGGAGTCTCTTCAAATCATCTCTGACTGAGATACTAGGTGGTCTCCAACTGCTGCTTTCACTCTTTTTCTCTAATTCCAAGTTGCCATCATCCATGTGATCTCCTCTAAAGAGAGCAGGCAAGCCTACCATCTTCAGCAGTTTCAGCCAGAGATTTTAACTAGCTGTCTTTCTCATCCACGACATGTTCCATTCATGCATTTGTGTTTTCAAGTGTTTTTTCCTGATCCTTTGTTTCCTGCACTCTTTGCTTTTCTTGGGCAAGCAGTTCTTAGACTTTCCTGTAGATGAGTGTTTTCATTCAAACTGTCCATTATTTTCTTCTGAAGTTCTCCTCCATTGTCCTGAGATGCTTTTAAGGTGTTTTGTCTTTGCTTCAGTCACTTGGGATTGAAGGCATTTTGATGATCTTCAAGGGACCGTGTCCATCTTTGAAGGTGAACCATCCTCAGTCCATGAAGTCAAAGTTTAGAGGGCTCACTTTTTCTGAGAAAGTCTACTGTGTCCTCCAGTGAAGACCTGCTCTGATTTTTATTAAGTGGTGTCAAATGCAGCATCTGTAACTGCAAAGAACTGGCCCCCAGCCCAGGTGACAGGAGCACTTCACATTGTCATTAGCTCCATCTTCTCACTGATTCTTCAAAACACTTTAACCAGGGCAGCAAAATTCAGTTCTTTCCCCTCCTTAAAGTATGCCGTCTCTTTACTATAAGAACCATGGTAGCAGTAGAAACCAGGCTCTCCCAGGGAAACCCACAGAGACCTGGGCCCGTCTCAAGCGCTAGACATCACCAGCAGAGCAGCACACAGTGGCTCCTGAATCAGCTGGGAAGACAGTTTTGTAGCACTCAGCAAGCCCTCCCTGTATCTCAGTATTCCATCTCCAATGCAAACTCACGCCTAGCAATCAGAACAGACCACGAACTGAGATGGGAAAGGACAAGTCCTGCCCTTTAGGTTCATAAAACAGTGCTCCCCAACTTCACTCTGCTGAGGGCACAGACAGAAAGTGATAATGACTCATATAGTGCACTTGGGGACACAGAAAGGGCTGACTGGGTCCCAGAGCTGCCTGGAGCTCGACCACCCTAAGCCCCATCTGCCCCTACAGCAGACCCAGAGGATCAAACCAGTGCCTGCCGGTGGCTATCATCTTCATCTAACTGGTGTTTATAACCCCACTTCTTGGTTTATCAACTCTAAATGATATCCACTGACTCCTCTCTGTAAAATATAAGGATTTAAACTCACTTACACTGCCCTCCTTTAGGATCTAGCTCAATGTTTGTGGTTTCACATTATTTTTTATAGATATATTTGGTTACTTCCATAACATTAAATAATATCCATTTATTGTTCCATCAACTTCAGTCAGTACTTTGATTCTCCTTCTTGTAAGATGAGAATATTTATGCCGCTACCCTTCCTTCTCCCTTCCGTCTTCAACCTCCCTCAGATGAGTGATCACGTTAAATTGACACGATTAACGTTTACATTCTGCAACTACAACCCCATCTTTTAAGCTTCCACAGCTTTACTCTAAATGTTATTGGGTTTTTTTTTTTAATACTGGTTACATTATTATCACCCTATACTCGTTGCTCACAGCCCAAACAAGTAGGGCTATTGTATCAATTCTTCCTCTATAAGCCCGAGATTACAGTCTCTTGGCCACTCACAGAAGAATGGTCCCAGCAGCATAAAGTGCAATGAATTCCCTTTCTTAGACTCCAGCATTTGCTTAAAATCATGATACATTTTCTTGCTATTTGGAATAATGACTTTCCGGTACAGCTTCTTGTTTCTCCAGGAGTTTCTGAATATGTTATTTTTTTCCTTGAATAATGGGCATTTTTTTTTCTTAGTTGTTGCATGTGGGATCTAGTTCCCTGACCAGGGATCAAACCCAGGCCCCCTGCATTGGGAGCGTGGAGTCTTAGCCACTGGACCACCAGGGAAGTAAGTCCCTTGGACATTTTTCAAACCTGAGGATTTTCCATCCTCTCAATGATATTACCTACCACAAGGAGTTAGTTGCCTTCTCTCTCGGACACTCTCCCCAGAAGAGCACTCCCCTCTTCTCCACTCTGGGCTGGTCATCCTCCAGAGCTGGTTCTGCTTCAGACTTGCCGTCTTGCTGTTACTTGGGATCCCTGAATTGTTCTCATGGATTGAGCTGCCCTCCTGTCTCCTGGACTCCACGTCTTTCTCTTAGTTACTTCCCCATGCTGCTGGGATACATCCTCAAATAACTTCCTAAAAAGGGTATATGGCAATTAAATGCCCTTATTTTGCCCTGATATTTATTTGACAGTTGGACTGGGTAAAAAAAAAAAAAAAAAAAAGAAAACTTTTTAAGTCTTTTCCCTCATTATAATAATAATATTCCCTTATTCTTGTATTGTCTCATAGCACTGAGGGTTGCAGATGAAAAGTCAGTTGTGAGTTTGAATTCAGCTCCTTTAAGGTAACCTATTTGATCTTTCTGGGAGATTTTAGGATCTACAAATTATCCTTGGTGCTCTAGAAGTTTACAGAAAAGTGTCTAAGCATTGGGTTGCTCTGTTGTTGTTTCCATTTATTTTGCTGGATATCCTGGGCCCTTTAAAATTCAGCTGTTCAGCCCTGAGAAATTTTCTTCTACTGTTTCTTTGTTAATTTTCATTTTCTCTATTCTCTTTTTGTGGTTCTTTTCCCTTTTATGTTTGACCTCAGGATGCATTCTCATGCTTTAATATTTTTCTCCAATATTTCTCTTCTCTATATTTCTTTTCTACATTCTGAGAGATTTCCTTGACTTCATGTTTCAAGACTGTTTTGAATTTTTTATTTTGATAATCAAAAATGTTTAATCTCTAAGAAGTGTCTCTTGTTCTCTTTCTGCTCCTTGTTTATTACCTCTTACCTTGTTTTATGGATATAATATACTCTTGAAGAATCTGAATGTATAAATTATAAGATTTTTTTTTTTCTGAATTAACCCAGATTTCCACTGGGATAAGTCTATTTATCTTGGTCTGTCTCTTTGGGGTTCTAGTTCTTCTCGAATTCTCGTGACCTTTGGTTGTCATTCTGCAGTTATAAAAGACTAGGCAGCCAATGTGGGTTTTTCTGCATTGCATTGGCACCAAAGAGATCTATTTTTTCACCAGGTCTCTACCCTGGAACTCTGATTAGGAGCTCTCTGTGGGGTGTGAAATGTTGTCTGGTTGCATGCTGGCTGGAAGGTTTGGCCTTATGGTGAGTGGATAAGGAAACTGACAATCAAGCTATGGCCTCCCCAAATGCCAGAAAGTGGAGGCTCTATTCTAGAGAATCAAAATCTGCACTAGATGCCTTAGCCTTCTCTAGAGGGCTGGTTTAAATTTAAAGATATACCCTTTATATGTTGTCTTGGAGCAGACACCAGATTAACCTATACCAAAGTATGGCAGGTGGACCACACCAACTCAACCATCCCTTCTCTGTGAACCCCATTTCTTACTCCTGCCTCCCCTTGTGCCTGCAAACTCTGAGTCCAGAACCCTTTTGGTTTCTACCAGATTTACTGGTTCCCATGTCCACTGCAGCCCCCTTCTTTTCCAGGTGATGCCTTTTTGATGGTTGCATGCATCACAAATCCCATTCCTTCTATCTTCCAGGAAAATGTTGAACTTTCTTGCTTGGTGTCAATCTTCCTCCCCAATCTCTTTGCCATGACAGACATTAGTTATCTTTTTCTTCTAGTGAAATCTAAGAAGTGACAAAGATGAAAGCATGTGTTCAAGCTACTATCTCGAACCAGAAGTTCTCATCAAAAATTTGTTTGAATTCTGCTATGGACTGGCACTACGGATGCTGGTCTACTCTGTGCCAAACATTGTGTTTGTCTCTAATAGGCTGCCAGTGTGAGAAGTGTTCAACTCAAGATTACATTTGAGTCCGTTTTTATTAAAAAGTTACAAAAGGAAGTTCAAGATGGATTTGAGAGAAATGTTTCGAAGTGTTCAAGGGAGAGAAAGGCCAGGGTTGGAAGCTTCTGGCATTTCCCCCGACTGCAGCTGCTGTGGTGCTCAAGGTTTGGAGGCCACTCCAGCTCCTGCTGGGAGGACACAGTGGCTGTCAGTCAAGAGCGAGAGGCCACACACTGGGGCCCTAATCCCGGGCTCCTCACCAACAACCCTTTCTCTACGTCAGCTCAGCTGCCAATCTTTGTGCACACCTGTTTCCCTGGGCAGGGCCAGGACAGACTCACCAGCTCAGGGTAAGGATGGAGGGAAGGCCGGATCTCTTGACTAAGCTTTGATGTGTTGGTCCACCACTGATCTGTGAGTAGCAGGAGGCACGGAGCTTCTCCAGAGTATTTCTGGGACTCTAGCTGCCAAAACTAGAGACCTATCTGGGCTAGCTTGAGCAAAAAAGATGATTTTATCACAGGGGTCTGGAAGAAACTAATGAATCCCAGTAGTCTTAGGAAATAGAACTGAGGTCCCAGAGGCTATTGTGATTTGCCTTCTTCCTCTCATTGCCCATCTCCAGGACTCTCTGCTTCCGGCTTCTCCGGATGGAGAAGATTTTCAGCTCTGTGGCCATACAGTCTCTGGCACAACTACTCAACTCTACCATTGTCGGTGAAAGCAGCCCCAGGCTATACTACAGTAAATGAATGGGCACCTGGCCACATTTCAATAAAATTTTATTTACAAAAACAGGCAGGCAGTCGGCAGGATTTGGCTAGTTGACTGACCCCTGCCTTAGACACAAACCCAAATTTTTAGAAGGATCTGAATGGTTTCAGTGTGGGTCAGTAGTGAATCCCTTAGCCAGGAACCAGGCAGGCGGGGAAACACAGCAGAAACACGCCTGCTGGGAGCCAAAGCCCGGAGGAGGGGGCGCGAGTTCCCCAGGAAGGGAGTCTGAGAGGATACCCCAGCCCAGGTCCACTCCACCGCGTCTCATCAGAGCAGCCATAAATTGGGAATATTAGTCCTTGCATCTTCCGACTTCAAGGTACTATCCTGGAACTGAGTAGCAAAACAGTCCTTGCAGTCTCTGGAGAGCCTCAGAAAACAAGTTCTGTGTAGAATGAGGCATTCTGACACTTCTCATCATAACAAAAAGGAAATGAATAAAGGATGTGAGGCAATTAGCCCTATACAATGTACAGTATACATAATCTGTAACTTGAAAAGCTTATTTAAAACGTCTATTGTTTCTTAAATGGACATTTAAGGGAGATTTTTACTTTTAAACCCAAGGCTCTGAAACTGAACCAAAGTAACTTTGAGCTACAGTTGGTTGACAGATTCCACCGTGCCCTGCCCCGCCCACCCCAGGGCTCCCGGGCAGTGTGTGGTTGAGGGTTAGATTACGTGCCCAGCCTGGCTGTAACTCAGTCTGAGTCCCTGAGGTACAGCCCTATGGTGGCCCTGTGGCTTACAGTCACGTCGTAAAACGACTGCGGTGGCTATTGGCGGGAGCGTAAAATGGTGCAGCCGCTGTGGAAAGCAGCACGGTGGTTCCTCAAAAAACTAAAAGTAGAATTACCATATGATCCAGCAATTTGACTTCTGGGTAAATATTCAAAAGAACTGAAAGCAGGGTCTCGAGGAGATATTTGTACAGTCATGTTCACAGCAGCATTATTCACAGTAGTCAAGAGATGGAAGCAACCCATGTGTCCATCAACAGACAAATAAATAAATAAATTGTGGTATATACATACAATGGAATATTATTCAGCCTTAAAAAGGAAGGAAATTCTGATACCAACTACATGGATGAAACTTGAGGATATTCTGCTAAGTGAAATAAGCCAGTCACAAAAAGACAAACACTGTGGGCTTCCCTGGTGGTGCAGTGGTTGAGAATCCGCCTGCCAATGCAGGGGACACGGGTTCAAGCCCTGGTCCGGGAAGATCCCACATGCTGCGGAGCAACTAAGCCTGTGCGCCACAACTACGGAGCCTGTGCTCTAGAGCCCGCGAGCCACAACTACTGAGCCCATGCACCACAACTACTGAAGCCTGCGCGCCTAGAGCCTGTGCTCCTCAACGAGAGAAGCCACTGCAATGAGAAGCCCGCGCACTGCAACAAAGAGTAGCCCCGCTCGCCGCAACTAGAGAAAGCCCGCGTGCAGCAACACAGCCAAAAATAAATAAATAAATAAATTTATTAAAAAAAAAAAAAAAAGACAAACACTGTGTGGTCCCACTTATAAGAGGTACCTAGAGCAGTCAAACTCACGGAGACAGAAAGCAGAAGAGGGGTTCCGGGAGCTGGAGAAAGGGGAAATGGGGACTTATTGTCTCATGGGCACAGAGTCTCAGTTCTGCAAGATGAAAAGAATTCTGGAAATTGGTTGCACAACAATGTGAATGGACCGAACGCTACTGAACTGTACACTGAGAAATGGTAAAGATGGAAAACTTTGTGTGATGTATATTTTGCTACATTTAAAAAAGAAAAAACTAGTGGTGGGACAGGCCTGGGCCTCCCGGGGCCCCACCGGGTAAACGTTGTGCCACTGCCCCCAAAGGCTCTCCTGGGATGAGCTCCAGCCTCTGCCTTCTGTGAGCTGATGAGAATCAGAGATTTGGGTTTTTTCTTTCTGTCCACAGAAACCAGGGAGCAGGTATTCAGAAAAGCCCTGCTGCTCGCTGCTCTGTGAACCATTCTGGGGGCTTCTCCTCTGAAGGGAACCTGGAATTCTCTGGCCTTCCCAGCAGCTGCCAGGGCCCAGATGCTGGAATAACTGGGGCACCCAGACAGCAGCAGGAGGGCAGATGTGGACTTTCACCTGGTCGCTGTCTGACAGGTGGCCAGACGCCATGTGATCTGCCGCAGGAGCCCTCCTGCAGGCAACCCCCCTCCACCTCCCACACCCAACCCTGCAGCTCCTCTGAGATCAGGGCCTCTGATGGGGAGGAGTAGCCCATGCAACCCTAGCCCCACAGGAGAGCCAAAGTTTCTGCTTCTGGTGCAGGGGGACGCTGCCCCAGCCTCCTAGGGCCCTCCTTGCCGCGGTCTTGCCCCACCAAGCCCTCCTGCATACAGCTTCCTACTGACCTCGGAACACACATCTAAGTAGGTTGCTGCTGTACGCTGACCTTCACTGACTCCCCACTGCCCTCAGGACCAAACTCCCTGGTGTGACGCTCAGCCTGCACGCCCTGATCCCTGCCTTTCTCTCCATGTTCTCCACAGCTCCCCACCTTTGTGCTTCCCATCCCCATGCACCCTGCATTTTCCCAAGTGTACCTCTTTGAAATCCCAATCAGTAAGTCCCTCTTCCACAGAATACAGACTGCCGGACTGTTCTCCACGTGGCGTGGTGGCCCATCCAGGCCACGTGCTGCTCCCTTTTCTCGGGGGGCCTCCAGTTTGTCCACATCCTCTGTACAGCTGGACACCCAGGAGTGACCATACATTTCAGAGGTGATCCAAACGGGCACAGGGAACAGCCCATAGGTTCAGGGAATGACTTCACAGGTTTGAGACATCATAACACAACATGGACCAACCAAAGACTATGGATCAAAGTTACAGAAGGAGGGATTGAGAATGAACTCCTAAGCGAGGGCTTTGAAAATCACTAGGATAAGCTCCAGAAGAAGGCCATCTCCTTTCCTTCCCTGGAAATGCCTGAGGGTAGGTCAGGAGCACACCTGGCTGGGACGGTGTGGAGACAGCCTCGAGGTGGGGGGATGGGTGACACACTCTTTAGGAGCTCTCTGCCCCTGTGAGTTACATGGCCCCTTTGCTGGGAGCTCTCCAATCCTTCCTCCTTATTCTGATGGCTGGACATAGGATTATTCTTTCAGTTTTGAGTCATGGGGAGGAAATTCTTAAGAAGTAACCATCTTTTACTCTGGCCAAATTCCTGGCCTATTAAGGTTCAGGGGCCGAAGCCTGTGCCTGCTGGCACCACTGCCGCATGGCCAGCACCCACCAAGATGCGGTCAGAAACCATAACCATAGGCACAAAGGATGGAGTTGCTAACCCTTCCCCAGAGCCTCGTGGAAGCTGGGATGAATACAGTCTCCTTCCCAGAGGCCAGCTTCTGCAATCAAGGGTTTGAGAAATGTAACACAACTACAATTCCACATTCTTACCAGGTTTTCCCTTCCGGAAGCCTGGCCGCAGCGCTTAGCCTCTCTGAGCTTCAGCTCTGCTTCTGTCGGATGGAGATGAAACTACCAACCATGTACATGAAAGGACTTTGCAAGCTGCAAGCCCTGCTATAAATATAAGTTACACTTATTCACTTCCTTTACCATTTAAGAAATTTCTAGATTAAATAAGGTTGATACAAAGTTAAGACCTTGATTTCAATAGAAGAAACGGTCCAAGGTAGACTGTGTAATTATTCAGAGAATGAAGAAAGAAGTGAGTCACCCCAGATGGGCAGAGGGTAGGAGGAACAGGGCTGGGGTGAGAGCTGAGGAACACCCCACGTTCACTGCAGCATTACTGACAATAGCCAAAACATGGAAAGACCTAAGTGTCCATCGACAGATGAATGCATAAAGAAACTGTGGTACATACATACAGTGGAATGGTGTTCAGCTGTTAAAAAAAAAAGAGAGAGAGAGAGAGAGATCCTGCCACTTTGACAACATGGATGAACCTGGAGGACATTATACTGAGTGAAACAAGCCAGGCACAGAAAGACAAATCCTGTATGCTCTATCTCACTTATATGTGGAATCTGAAAAAGTCGAATACCTAGAAGCAGAGAATAGAATGGTGGTTGCCAGGGGCAGGGAGATGGTGGTCAAAGGGTACAAAGTGGCTGTTATGTAGGACAAGTAAGTCTAGAGATCTCATGTCAGTGTGGTGACTGTAGTTAACAATATTCTATTGAATACTGGACGTTTGCTAAGAGAGTAGACTTCAGGTGCTCTCACCACACACACACACACACAGTAACTATGTGAGGTGATGCATATGCTAACTAGCTTGGCTGTAGTCATCACTTCACTATGTATATGTATACCAAGATGTTTTACACCTTAAATATATATAATTTCTATTAAAGACACACATGTGAGAAACGAAGTGTGAGCTGGCCACAGGTCCCCACGCTGCTGGGCCCTTAGTCGCCCTGAGTTGAGACTGACTCTTTGGCATCATCACCAGCACAAGGCCTGGAGCTACCACGCACCTCAGGGCCCCTTTTACAACGGCCACCCCAAAGGTGGTCCCTCTGTGAGTGGCCAGTAGGGGAACGAGGAGACAGGGGCTGCAGCTCTCCCTGTCCAGCACGGGTGCATGGCCAGGGCCGGGAACTCCTTCCCATTTTACCCTCTTCAAGCCATACTGGGCTCCATGCTCAGGAGGGAGATGCTGAATCAGACTGTCAGTTCCCAGAGACAGAGTTTCCTTCCCCAGGGCCTTGGGGACTCAGGCAATTGCCAAACTCCACGGCCCCCTCTCCCCCTTAAGTGTGATAGATGGGCTGAGTCTTGCTGGTGGTTTAAACACTTTGCATTGATTTGTGTATTAGTTTGTATATGGTTTTGAGAGACCAATTTCAAGACAAGCTTTGCCCGTCGTCCATCAAAGCTCACCGGTGCTTTATCTTCATTCTGGGTTGGCTGCTCATCAGACTCCAGGCAGGCTGCTGCCAAAAGATCCTGCGGCCGGGGACCTCCATCCATCACAGTTCGGCCATCACTCTGCCTCAGGTGTATTACAACTCAGGTGGAGACACTGGCCACTGGGGGACAACACACTTGGCTCCCTGGAGAAGATCTGAGCAACTAGTCTTTGGGACTCAAGATTCCCAGAGATGAAAATGTTACAGGAACTTTCCCAAGCATCTCACAGATGTGGAAACCGAGTCAAGCATCATAGAATAGAAACAGGTATAAACCACAGCTGCCTCTTAACAGTGTTTTTAAATGGACAGAGTGGAAACAACCCTTGAGAGTGGGGCACTTTCACTTGCCAGGCATCTGTGCTTATGGCTGCAATTGGGCACAGCTTTGGGGCAGGGACGTGGGTATTGAACATGAGGCTAATCACCCTTCTGGCAGCATCTTGCTCCCTCGAGGGGACTGGCTCCTGCCCTTCATCCATGCCCTAGAAGGGTCCGGTTTCTTGTCTTCCAGGAGTAGATGTGTGACATCTTGGGTGGGTGGGTAGGGTCCCTTCCCAGCGACAGCCCACTCTCCCAGCCCTGGAGGTTAGGACTGCTTCCTACACTCTGCCAGAAAGACGCAAAACCTCCAAGCTCCCCAACCCAGAACCGTGCTTCTCCTGATGCCTATTGGCAGCCCCACATCCCGGAATGAGGGGTCCCTGGACAGAAATGGATCTGTACCAACCAGGGCTGACAGCAATTACCAGTCCCTGGGATGCATGACCATCTTTCTCTCCTTCCCACTGTTTCAAGGACAGGAGTCTCATGGATTATTCTTTTCCTTTCTTGGATATGCACAAGGTCCCGGCCCCCAAGGACGGCTTCGCCCTCACCGTCAACAGTCAGGCAGAGACAGGAGATGGTGAGGCCAGAGGCCAGGGCTCTCCTCGCCCTGGAATTCTGATTGTCCAAAGGGCATCGCAACACAGTGATCAGCAAAACACAGGTGCCAGGCTCTCACAGCTGGGCCTTCGCAGGGTCACTTCAGCTTGCCCAGAAACCTTGTCTGGAAGGATCTGCCAGGGACCTGAGATGTCCTAACAACAGGAGTGCGACTCACTAACTCAGAGGCTCACTACGGACCCGGGGGTGGGCAGCAGATGAGGAAAACGGGGTTGACTCTAAGAAAAGTGTGCGTGAAACAACGCAGTGACCTTCAGCCCGTCTCTGACCCTTCATGTCCCCATCTGCGGGACCCATCAGCTCCTCCTCTCGCCTTTCCCGAGGAGCACCAAGTTCTGGCCTTTCCATTCTCCTTCCCTCAAAACTTATCTATGCAAAATAAATACAGCTCTCCAATATATGCAAAGATGCTCAGCCTCATTCAGAATAAAATACACATTAAAACTACTCTGCGATTCCATTTATCACCATCGAGGTGGCAAAAGGCCAAAGGCTCGACAACAGCCTGGGCTGCAAGGCCCTGGGGACGTAGGCACTCGTTCACAGCCGGGAGGGGTGGGGATGTACAGATGTATTAGGGTGTTTTGACTACCTTTGTGTAATATAATAAAAAACATGTTTGGTCTTTGTCCCTGGTTTCTGGCACTGAGCTCCTAAAACACTTGGGATTTTCTAAGTGATAGGAGGGTCTTTAGTTATTCCTAAGGAGGCCGGTCAACCAGCTGGGTTTATGCTAATGAGGTGACTTGGGGTGAGGTCCCTGGATAGCTTCCGGATGAGGGCTGCTCATCAAAATCGCTGAACTTGGGCTTCCCTGGTGGCGCAGTGGTTGAGAATCTGCCTGCCAGTGCAGGGGACACGGGTTCAAGCTCTGATCCAGGAAGATCCCACATGCTGCGGAGCAACTAAGCCCATGAGCCACAATTACTGAGCCTGCGCGTCTGGAGCCTGTGCTCCGCAACAAGAGAGGCCACGGTAGTGAGAGACCCACGCACCACAATGAAGAGTGGTCCCCACTTGCCGCAACTAGAGAAAGCCCTCGCACAGAAACGAAGACCCAACACAGCCATAAATAAATAAATTAATTAATTTAAAAAAAATCGCTGAACTCCTGGTGACTAGAGAGTGGGAACTTTCAGCCCCCCTCCCTGACCTCTTGGGCTGGGAGGGGGGCCAGAGATGAGGACATAAAAATCTGAACCAGATCCAGGAAGCTTCTAGGTTAGTGAACACATTGATGTGCTGGGAAGGTGGCACTTGGGGAGGGCATGGGAGCTCTGCACACACACACACGTGCACACACACAAGAAACCTGGTCCTTCCATTTGGCTGCTCCTGAGTTGCATCCTTTATAATAAACCAGTAATGGGGACTTCCCTGGCGGTCCAGTGGTTAGGACTCCACGCTTCCACTGTGGAGGGCCCAGGGAACTAAGATCCTGCCTGCCGTGCGGTGCAGCAAAGTAAAAAAAAAAAAAGCCAGTAATACTAGTAGTAAAGCACTTTACTGAGTCCTGTGAGTCATTCTAGTGAATTATCAAGTGGAGGTCGAGGGGGTGTCATGGGAGCCCCTGAACTTGTAGTTGGTAGGCACACCGTTTGTGGCTGTACCTGAGGTGGGGGATGTCTTGGGGGACTGAGACCTTAACCCTATGGAATGTGACAATAAAATCAGGTAAAGAGTGTCAGAACTGAGTTGAACTGTCAGAGAATCAGAGAATGGGTGTTGGAAAGGATACCATACATTTGGTGTCAGAAAAAAAAGACATCACACTTGCAAAATCACCAATGTGTACACCTTTGACCCACACAGAAACTCCGTTTCTAGGAATTATCTTACTGATAGTACTTGCCAGCATGCAAAAGGATGTAAATACAACCTTATACATTTTGGCATTGTTTGAAAAAGCAAAAGAATGGAAGCGGCCAAATTGCCATCTATACGGGAACTGCTTAAATTGCTGTACATGCATACAATGTAGCTATTTAAAAAAAAATAAAAAAGATTAAAGATCTTTCTGTATTGACATAGAAAGATCTCCAAGATATCTTGTTAATTGGGAAAAAGCAAGGTGCAGAATAGTGTTGATGGCATGCTATATCCTTTGCTAAATTAAAGAGGGATAAAGAAGATAGACTTGCATGGACTTAGTACAGACACTTTTTAAGATCTCTGAAAGGATAAGCAAGGAACTAACAGCAACGGTGACCTGCTTGAGTAGGAAGACAGAACTGGGCACGTGAGGCACAAGGAAGGGAGAAAAGGACTTCCTGCTGATGGTTGAACCAGGTGAATGTAATACCTATTCCACTCATAGCAGGCCTGACCGCGATCCTATTCCACCCTCTCCCCATTTTACAGTTGATGATGTGGACACTGTGGCCCAAAGGGGCTCCCTGGTTCACCCAGCTCTCAGATCTGGTAGACGGCTGGTACAAGAATCCAAGGCCCTCAGCCCCAATCCAGGCCTCTTTCAGAGACACCACGTGACTCTGTGCCCATCTGGGGGAGGGCACAGCAGGGCACGGACCATATATTTCAGTCACTGAAACCTAACAGAGCGTTGGCACATGCTCACTATTTATTAAAATTTTTCTGAATGAATGAATGTTGTGTTGTACTTCCTGTGAGCCCAGCCCAAATCTCTGGCTGAACTGATTAATTCATTAATCATGTCCTGAGAGTGACAACAATTTACATCACCCAACCATGAGTTACATTTTCTCAGGGGCCATCAATGGTGGGGCTTTGGGTACCTCAGCAGAGGAAACATGTCTGGCAAAGGGGATCCTTTACCCCCCTCATTTCACCCCTCAAGTGAAAGGCCATAAGTAACTGCCCATATTGTAACTTCTTGCAGGATCGACCTACGTACAGAATAATAAAAGGAAGAAAATGATTACATAAACATAGCAAACGTTGAGTATACGTCACATAGCACCCAGGAGAAGAGGAATGATTTATTTGCACTAGATCGTCCAACAAAACCAATGCCCATGGGACATGTCCTTTGAATTGTGTAGGCTGGAGTGGTGATTTGGTGGATTGCATCCTGCACACCCTCCTTCTAGACCAAACTTATGAATTAAACTCCAAACACTGTTGCAAGGAAGATGGCAGGTGTGCTTTTATTCAAAGCCTGTGGTATGAAGCTCGTTAGCCTCATCCTCTGACTACTACCCCACCAGACAGACACGGCACTCACACTAACCAGGGGAGAGAACCCAGAACCCTCCAGAACATAACATCCGTAATGTGTGACAAACACAAGTTGTATCTAAACAGGTTGGGAGGCTTCCGAGGGAGCTAAGCTGAGTAAGATGATAAACACCTTGTGAAAGCAGACTGAGTAAGGCCATGGATGATGGATGAATGTTTGGTAAATCAAAGAGATCTGGGGCTTATGAGGAGAGAGCCCTGGTGGAGAGCTTTTGGTTACAAATTAGAGGCATGTTGGCTCCTGAGACTCAGCTGGGCTGGCTGCTGCACAGGCAGCAAGTCTATCAAAGGTGCCAGAGGGAGAACGGGTGCGCGAGATGAATGGAGATCAAATCCCATTATAACCAAGTCCATTACAAAGAAAACTTCACCTTCACAAAAATATAGCCAAGTCCCAGGCATCGGTCCGTAATAATCATACATTGTTCAAATAACCCGTTGTGAAGCATGCTGTTCTGCAGGCCTTCTAGGTAATAGTCTCTAGTTATAACAGCACCCTGGCACACCCCCACTTACCACATGATGAACTACTTGTGGTGCATGACAACCCATGAACTCCTTCCCAACCGCCTGGCTGTGGGAGGTGACTTTTGAGATGCTCTTTTGGAAGCTGATGTTTAGAAAAACTGCAAGAGGTTGGTCTTAAGAATCTTTACCTCATCTCTTAGTTTCCCATCAAACCAGCCACCTGGGTCTAATATCACTAGGAAGATTATTTAAAATGTTAGATGATCACCTCTGAATATGCACAACAAAAGTATCTGATAAAACTCAACATCCGTTCATGGTTTAAAATCATAGTAAAATAAGGCTAGTAACTTCCTCAATCTAATAAATAACATCTGTCAAGAATAGATAGTGGACTTCCCTGGTGGTGCAGTGGTAAAGAATCCGCCTGCCAATGCAGGGGACACGGGTTCAAGCCCTGGTCTGGGAAGATCCCACATGCCGCGGAGCAACTAAGCCCGTGCGCCACAACTACTGAGCCTGCGCTCTAGAGCCCGCGAGCCACAGCTACTGACCCTGCGTGCCTAGAGCCCATGCTCCACAACAAGAGAAGCCACCGCAATGAGAAGCCCGCGCACCGCAACGAAGAGTAGCCCCCGCTCGCCGCAACTAGAGAGAGCCGCACACAGCCACAAAGACCCAACGCAGCCAAAAATAAATAAATGAATAAATAAATTTATTAAAAAAAAAAAAGAATAGATAGTAAATATCCTACTTAACACTGAGAACATTTAAATCATTCCCTTAAACATCTGGAATCAGATTAAATGCTCACTATGTCAGAGATTGCAAAAGCTAAAAGGTCTGGAAAATACTGTGTGCAGACAAGGAGGTGGAAAAATAAGAACTCTCCTATGGTGCTGATAGGAGTATATATTAGCATGACCCCTTTAATAAGAGTATTTTGGCAATAGTAAGTGAAGTTGAAGGTATACATATTCTTTAATTCTGCAACTCCATGGGCTCAAGGAGACATGCATAAAAATGTGTTTTGTTGCTTTGCTTTTAATTAGAAACAACATATATGTCCATCAACAGATATATAAATAGTGATATATTCTTACAATGGAGAAGTACATAGCAGTTTAAATGAAACAACTAGAGCTACGTGTATCAACATGGATCCACGGCAGAAAAAAAAAAAGCAAGTTTCAGAAAGATACATGCATGATACCTTTATATAAAGTTTTTTAATATAAATTTATTTATTTATGGCTGCGTTGGGTCTTCGTTGCTGCACGCGGGCTTTCTCTAGTTGCAGCGAGCAGGGGCTACTCTTCTTTGCGGTGCATGGGCTTCTCATTGTGTGGCTTCTCTTGTTGCAGAGCACAGGCTCTAGGCGCGCGGGCTCAGTAGTTGCGGCGCACGGGCTTAGTTGCTCTGCGACATGTGGGATCTTCCCAGACCAGGGATCGAACCTGTGTCCCCTGCACTGGGAGGCCGATTCTTAACCACCGCACCACCATGGAAGTCCCTATATAAAGTTTTAAAAGCATGCAAGGAGTAGGGCTCAGCACCAGAGGTCCAAGGTTAGTATATTCAGCCTCTACGAACAAACAGGAACCCCACAAACACTTGTCCTTGAAACTGAGTGATTTGGGGGATCACTCCAGCCCTGAATTGGGGCTGAAGCAGGTTCACATTCTGTGTCTTGGATGACATCAGTGTCTTCGTTGGCTCAAACTGCTATAACAAATACCACTGACTGGGCGGGCTTAAGTAACAAACATTTCTTTCTTATAGTTCTGGAGGCTGGCTGGGTGCCAGTATGGTTGGGTTCTTGGTGGAGGCAACTCTTCCTGGTTCACGGATGGTCATCTTCTTGTTTTATCCTCAAAGGGCAGGGTAAGAAAGGGCCAGCTCTCTTCTTATAAAGATATTAATCCCATCATGGGGGCTTTATTCTCATGACTCAATCCTTTCCCCAAAGCCACACCTCCAAATACCATCGCTTTAGCGGCTTCAACATTAGAATTTTGGGGGGAACAGAAGCATTCAGTCCACAGCAATCAGCATCCACCCTTGACTCCTTGGGAATGACCAGAAATCTACTACTGGACCAGAAAAACTGCAGTGTAAAGGGAAACACAAGGACATCTTCCCTTTCCTCTTTTTTTCTCATTTGTACCTTCCAGTCTTTGACCTCCTTTTATCATCTGTTACACATGTATCTTTTAGACATCCAGAAAGCTCTCCCAGAATAGTCCCCCTCTCCCTACAATCAACAGAAATACTAGGAGAGCAAGGAAAATTTGTAAAGTCCTTGATGAGTGGTCACGTTATCTCACAGCCCTCAGCAGAACCTTGGAGTCTAAAGAAATTAACTTTAAGATGACCCAGTTCAACCTGCTTCCTCTCTGAGGTCCAGAGGGGTGACATGGCTTGCCCAAGGTCTCACAACTAGTTAACTGAAAGAGCAAGACCCCAATTCAGGTCTTCTGTCATCAAGAATGGTGTTTCTACTGCACCACAGAACTCTACGATGTATGTTCATTATATAAAACCCAGAAAACATCAGCTTGAGGCCCCTCATCACTGCTGGGGTTCCAAAAATATGAGGTCATGGTTTATGCCACTTTCGTGCTCATGGAGGATCATTTTCAGAATGCCTTCCCCCGGGGGGTCAAAGTCATGCGGGCTGGGATGGCACCCAAGCACACACTGTTGTGCATGCAGAATGACAGCCTCCACATTTAGACAATGACTCATCATTTTGAACGTCACTGGGCTTGGAACAACTTGAAAGGGAGGGAGGGAAGGAAGGCAGGGAGGAAGGGAGGGAGGGAGGGAGGGAGGAAGGATAGTGATGTTGAAATCTCGGTGGAGTGTGTTGATGAAGACATGATGCTGCTAATGAAAGGCAAAAATGGATGTTTCCATTTCTGCCCACATCGGTTGATATCCAATTATCTGTAAGACTCTGGTAGCCAAGAATTGTTTTAACAAGGGAAGGGCTGAACTATAAATGTAGGAAAATATCTACAAACATCCCCAACTTGATCGCTTTCTGGGTGATTTTGATTTGTGAAGATCAGTGAGGAACACAAATCAGATATAAAAAGAAGTTAGCAGCCCACATCAATGGGTAAAACTTTCACATTGATCAGTGCTGCAAAGCTGGGAGAAATCTCCAGTCCCTAAGCCCCCAAAACTTACAATCTAATGCAGATTCAGAATCAAGATTTGGGACACATTTAAGACATCTATAGAGAAACATACAAGTAAATGGTACTTAAAGAGAACACCATATTCTGGCACTGGAGAAAAGCAAAAAGGGTGATACAAGTGAGATGGGGTTAATCCAGAAGGACTTCCTGAAGAAAGGTGAGGTCTGTGCCATGAGATTTGGAAGGAAGGAAAGGCCTGATGGTGAGAAGGCAAGGAGGCAGACGTCCAAGGCAGGTGAATGGCTCTGCATATGCCCAGTGCAGCAGATATGGTGATGGCGGTTAAGTCTACATCAGCAAGATAAGGCTGTTTACATTCACTCATTTCTCTATAGACAGTGATCTCAGGAAAGAGTAAGGCAGGGACCCTCCATTCTACAGAGGGGGAAACAGGCTTAGTAGAGTAAGTGGTGTGCCCTAGGGCTCACAACCAACAAGTGGTAGAGCTCAGTCTTGAACTGAGGACTTTGGACTCCAACCAGAGGGCATCTGCAGTTGCCTTTAATGATCCTGATAGTCAGAAATAGAAACAAAGTGATAGTTTTTAAAAGAGCCCAGTCAGGTGCAGGCATAGGGTGAGGGAATGTGCTATATCCTTCCAGAGGACTCAACGGTTATGAATTTGACCTGTTTGATTTGTTGGTCAAGAGTCATGGAAAATGGATTAATGAGATCAAGGTCACAGTGTCCATGTCTCAGGAAGCAGGGCTGAGAACACAGCTGCAAGCCACTGTTCACTCAGGTACATCAGTTTGCAAAACTTTGGGGAGAGGGGCTAACAAATGGATGGATCTGCACAGATGGAAAAACACCTCCAACACCTACTTACCAATGGATTGTCCCAAGATCTTTTTGCACACAAAGATCAGCACATCGTTAGTGTTAATTTGACGTTAGACTGGACACTTAGTCTTTCTTCCCTGACAGCCTGACTTCAGGAGCTTCCCACTGGAATCCAGCCACATCTCTGCACAGAGGCTTCCACACTTAAAGAGCGTCAGGTTCAGATTTGCTAAAATTTTACCCCTAATTAAAAAGGCCAGGGGAACAGTTGGTTAATACTTTGGGTCTAATTAAGTCTGACTGCATTATGAAATGGAATCAGTGTATTCAACTTTTTACATTTTGAAATTCCAAAGTGATCCTATGTTCTTCATCAGCCACAGAGGATAACCCTTTGCATGTGGAGCGTACAAACTGTTCTCACCAGCTTGTCAACCACAAAATAAACCAATTCTCAGGCACTGCGAAAGAAGTTGTGTCTTATGCCTTAACCTTCTCCCTCCGCAGCACCATCATCCTCTACCCCCACGTACACGCAGGGGTCCTGGGCTCCCTTCTCTTCCCTTCTTGCATTTTCTCCCTTGTCAGTGGTTTTCAACCTTCGGTTCTCATTGAAATCACTGGGGAACTTTAAAAATCCCAATGGTTGGGTGCCATGTCCAGATATACTGATTTAGTTGACTTGGAGAATGGCCTGGTGTCAATTTTTCAAGCTTCCCAGATGATTCTAATGGGCAGCTAAGGTTGCGAATAACTGCAACTAAGTGATCTCATCCAGTGACTATGTTTTAGATCTCATCTATAGGTTATGACTTGCAAATTTAATCTCGTGTCCTGGGCTCTCTCCCAAGCTCCAGAATCATTCATTCAAACTTCCTACTGATACATCCACTTGGATATCTAAAAAGCTTTGCAACTTCTGCACATGTCGAAAGAAGAACTCTCGATTTCTCCTCACTTCCAACATGTTTTTCTTCCAATTGTAGTAAGTAACTCAAACCAAAAGCCTGGAAGCCATCCTTATTTTCTTCCCTTTCCTCACATCAAATTCACATCAAATTCATCATTTGGTTTGTTCTACAACCAAAGTAGATCTCATATGCATTATGGTAGGCAGCTTCCAAGATGGTCCCCAATGATTCCCACTTCCTGATACTCATACCCTTGTGCAGTCCTCTCCCATACTGTCCCAGGTTGGTTTGTACAACCAATAGCATATGGCAGAGTTGATGATATGTTACTTCAGAGATTAGGATATAAAAAGACTATGACTTCCATCTTGTTCTCCCACCAGCACCCCGACTCTGAGGGAAGCTAGCTGCAAACTGCCATGTTGTGAATAGCCCTTGGAGAGGTCTATATGGTAGGAAACAGAAGCCTCTGGCCATCAGGCAGCAAGGGATTGAGCCTTCCAGCAACCACATGAGTGAGCTTGAACGTGGATTCTCCAGCCCAGTCAAGCCTTGAGATGGCCTTGAGGCAGCCCCAGATGTAAGCTTGACTATTGACCCTGAGCCAGAGCCACTCAGACAAGTTGCTCCTAGACTCCTAGCACTCAGAAACTGTGTGATATAAGTGCTGATTGTTTTAGGTTGCTAAATTTTGGAGTAATTAGTTATATAACAATAGATACTATACTTATACACATTTTCGTGTCTCCTGGCTACTGTGCTACTCCAAGCTACCTCCATTTCTTATCTGGACTAATGAAAGTCTCCCAGTCTCCATTTTTCCACTTCTGCCCTCCAACAATCTGTCATCCTCATTTATAGTCTTCAAATAAACTTAGTTCAGATCCCTATCCTGTTTAACACCTTTAATGATTTCCTATTTGACTTAGGAAAAACCCAGTTCCCCACAATACTTCTTCATGATGATTCCAATCTGTATCGCCAACTTAACCTCATGCCTCTCTTCCCATTTCTTATTGTGTTCCAGCCACACTGGCTCTTCATTTTACACAAAGACCTTTGCTTTTCTTTTATGGTTAGATGATCTTGGGGGGAAGTGGGACATTTTTAATATTAAGAGAAAAGGATCCTGGTAACATTACTCAAAACAGAAATGACTTTTTGCTACATCTCTGATAAGTGTTCGTCAAGCTTCAAGGCCAAGTAATGTAGCGTGGAAAAAGAATAGGTGCTTTTGCTTCTGGCAATATGTTGGGATAAACAAGGAGAGAATACCTTCCCAGTACAGAACAACTAAAAATTCTGGATAAAACATAAAACATATTTTAAAGTGTGGCCGAGCTAGCAGGAGAATAAGGAGTACAATCAGAGGAAATAAAGATAAGGAAGTACAATTCAATGGGGATAACTAAGCTACAAAGTCATTTTCCTTGTGGGAATCTCTGAATTTCCTGGTGGTCTAGGGCCATACATATAAGAGACAAGAGAAAAAAAATCCTAGGTCCCAAGCAAAATGGGACTTTTATTAGCTGGGAAGTCTATAGGGTGATACCTTAGTTGCCCCATCAAAGATTTACCTGGCTCAGACTTGACCCTTAGAGTAGGAAAGTGGCAGGAAAACAAACATTTCCCCTAATTTTTCCTACCACAAACTAATATTTATGAGGATTTAGGGCTAGAAGTCACACCACCTGTGGGGACAGAAGGAAAAAATAGAGAGTGCCAAACTTAGTTTAAAGTTGTCCTCGATTGGACAGTGCTCCAAACACCTGGTAGAAGAAACACAAATTCTCTCCAAGAAAATTCTCTCTGAAAATTCAACTCAGGCCTCTTGTTATTTTCAGAAATGAACAGCAAAATCACTAAATACATGGAGTACAAGCCAATATTAGTAAGAGTCAACAGAAACAATAAATTGCAGAATCAGACTCATAGAGCCTGCAGGTATTAAATGATTAAAGAAAAATTTTTAATAAGTAGGTTTAACATGGTTAAAGAAATGAGGGAAATTATAGTAATCCAAAGGAGCAAAAGATTAGCAAAGCTGAACAAACCTATTTTAAAGAACCAAATATAACTTCATGAAATAAACACTATGATAAATGAAATTTAAAACACATTGGATGAATTAAACAGCAGGTTAGACACAGGAAGAAAAATGTACCTATTAGACTGGGGGAAACAGCTAAAGAATTATCCAGAATGCATCAGCCAAAAAGGTGAAAAATATAAATAAGATGTTAAGATACATGAATGAGAGAATGAAAAGATGCAACTTAAGTATAATTGAGGTTCCAGAGATGTAAATAGGGAGAAAAGAATGAAGAAATATTTGAAAAGAAGATGGCTTAGAATTTTCCATAGTTGACACCACTTCTCAGTTTCAGGGAATCTAACCTATTCCAAGCAGGACACATCATAATGAAGCTATAGAAAACCAAAGTCAGAAAGAAGATCTTAAAAATAGCCGGGGTCGGGGGGGAGCCTGAGGTGGGGTGGGGAAACACTATTAAGGAACAATGATTAGGCTGACAGCTGACCTCAACAGCAACAACGAAAGACAGAAGTCAATAGAATTATATCTTCAAAATGCTGAGAGAAAATCGCTATCAACTCAGAACTGTATTAAATACGAGCATTGAAACTATATTTCAAGAACAACAGGAAATACAGAATTTCCAGATGTACGAAATCAGAGTTCATTCAGTACAATAGACCCTCATTAAAGCAATATCTGAACTAAAGGATATACATTAGGAAGACGGAAAATGATATCAAAAAAAAAAAAAGGACAAAAAGAAAGAAGGACTGGTGAGCAAAAAGAAAGAGTAAACTTGTATGTAAATAAAAATAAATATGACTGTATGAAACATAAGTATCTGATGTGTGGGATTAAAATAAAATCAAGCTAAAAAAAGAGAAAAAGAAAAATATTGCATTCATGGAGTTTAGTTTCTAATGGGGAGAAACTGAAAACCAGCAATCAGCAGAGTTTAAAGAAAAACAAAACAAAACAAAATAGATCATCCGAACAGTGACGAGTGCCACACAAAGAATTTAAATAGGATGATATGCGAGCCTAAGACTTGGGGGCCACCTCAGACTTGGTGATGAGGGAAGGTGACATTTAAGCTGAGCTCTGAATGACAGGAAGGAGCCAGACACATAAAGTCACAGGAAACAGAATTCCAGGCAGAGGGAAGAGTTAATGCAAAAGTCCCATATCTGTCTGACTCAATTTCTCTGAGCTTCAATTTCCTCACCTATAAAATGGGGATAATATTTTCCTCATATTTGTTGTGAGGCCTGAATAAGCTTTTTAAAGTACTTTAAAATATTTGAATTATCATACATGATAATTTTATTGAGGCAGCCTAATTTCCTCTGAAGAATACAGATTTTAGACTAGCCAGACCAAGACTTAAATTCTTGGCCTGACAATGCCTGTGTGAACACTCTGAGATCCGGTGTCCTTAGATGGGAATGGTGTGGTTGCCATAAGGATGAAAGGGTGAAACATTCACACAGAGCCTAGTACTGTGCCTGGCTCAGAGAAGAACTCCGTAACTATTAGTTTCCTTCCCTTCTCTCTGCTAAAATGTTACCTTTTCTGTAAAGGCTCCAATGGCCTCCTCATCCTCACCGATTCCAGCCAGAATTTCTCTCTTTTCTCTGTTTTCCCACTGTTCTTTATCTGTAAGTATCTCTCAATGACTCCAATTTTTTTGTTTTTCCATTTCTCCCAGGGGTCTGTAAAAGTCATTCCACAGACTTTATTCTATCCATCTTTTACCCCTCACAGTACCTAACCTAGGATCTTGCGTATCATAGGTATTTAATGTTTAAATGAGTGGAAGAATAAACATATGAATTAGAGTTGGAACATCTCCACCACCAGGGAGCAGCTATTTCACAAAGCAGCTAATTGCATGGCTATTGCTGTTTAAAACTTTTCTCTCCATAGTGGCTGTATCAATTTACATTCCCACCAACAGTGCAAGAGGGTTCCCTTTTCTCCACACCCTCTCCAGCATTTACTGTTTGTAGATTTTTTGATGATGGCCATTCTGACCCTGTGAGGTGATACCTCATTGTAGTTTTGATTTGCATTTCTCTAATGATTAGTGATGTTGAGTATCCTTTCATGTGTTTGTTGGCAATCTGTGTATCTTCTTTGGAGAAATGTTTATTTAGGTCTTCTGCCCAGAAACTAATACAACACTGTAAAGCAGTTATACTCCAATAAAGATGTTAAAAAAAAAAAAAAAAAAAACTTTTCTGTCATATCAAGTCAAAATCTGCCAGTGGTAGGTTTTCATACAAAAGGCCCCCAACAAAATCACATCTCTGGTATCCATATATTGATACTGTCTCCTCCCACCTTGACCTTGGGCTTGGCCATATGACTCACTTTGGTCAGTGGGACAAACACGGTGCCAGCAGAGGCTTGGTAAGTCACTGTGCCTTGGGCTTGCCCTCTTTGATCACTGCCATCAACATGCAAGGAAGTCCAATTTTGCCCCCTGGAAGATGAAAGACGATATGGTCTGAAGGACCCAGCTAAACCCAGGGCCTTGCCAATTCACAGTAGGACTGGAGTCATATCAGCCCAGGCAAAACCAGAAGAAGAACCAACCAACCGATCCATAAAATTATGAGAAATAATAAATCATTGGATTACACTAGTACATTTTGAGGGTGGTTTGTTATACAGAAACACTTGCCCTCCTGGCAGTGCACCTCTCAGACAGAATGCAATCCCATTAGTCTAGATGCTCTGCTTCCATCTATGCGGCAAAGTCAGTTCCCAAGTGGTTTTTTTGACATCTCCATCACTTGGTAGTTTGTATGGCACTCAGCGTCAAAAATCCCAGGCTTTTTCTCAGAAACTGTTGTGAACCCACATCTTCCAAATCTTGCACATGAAACTTGATACGTTTGAACCTATGTGTGGTTTCCTATTAAAATGATCATGATAGTTTTGGCCTATTGGGGGCTATCTAAAACTGAATTCTACATAGCAATGGACCTCTTATGGTTAACTTCAATGGTCAAGTCTCAGTCTTCATCTTACTGATGTATCAGCAGCATCTGACCTAGTTGATCTCTCCTTCTGGGGATGCTTTCTTTCCTTGGCCTCATGGGAATCCCTCTCTCTCGGTTCGCATTCTATCCCCTTGGATGCTCCTCCATCGTTGCTGGGTCCTTGGATTTCTTCCCTTTTTTATATACCCTCACTCCCTAAAGCCATCTGTAGGCTGAACCACTCCCAACACTATTTCTCCAGTCCTAATTTCTCCCTGACTTTCAGACGCCTGTATCCAACTGCCTACTGAATATCTCTAATTACAGAATGTGTGTCTTAAATTTAATCGATCCAAAATAGAATCCTTAGCTTTCTACCCCCACCTCTTCCAAAACTCCTTCTCCCCACGTCCATAAATAGTGACTCTAGTCTCAATGTTCCTGACTGCTCAGTCCAAAATCTTTGGAATCATTGACTGCCCTCCCACATTCCATGTCTGATTGATCAGAAGATCCTTACAACCCTACCTTCAAATGTCTACAGAATCCTACCATTTTCACTACCTCCATCACCCACACCCTAGTCTAAACCACCACTGTCCCTAACCTAGACTATTAGAATAGCCTCTTGTTTGGTCTCCCAGCTTCCACCCTTGACCCCCCACAGTAGCCTGTTCTGTGTATGGTAACCAGAGTAACTGTAGTTCCTAAGTCAATGATACCTCTCAACTGCTCAAAATCTTCCAGTGGCTTCCCATGTCACTGGAGTAAAATCCAAAGTCATGACCATAGCCAGAACGCTCTATGAGATCTGGCCTTAGCTACCTCTCTGACCTCACCTCCTACAATTCTCACCTCCACTCTCTCCACCACCACCACAAGTGGCCTTCTTGCTGTCGTACAAACGCTCCAAGTATACAGGAGAGTCTTTGCATTGCTCTTCCCACGGCCTGAAAACACCATTCTCCTGAATCTTAACTGGTGCTCTCTTCTGCTCAAAGTGCACCTTATCAGGGAGGCTTTTCTCTGAGATCAGTGATTACTCCCATCACAAGCCACTTGGTATCTCTTCTTACCCCACCCGATACTTTGGTCCATTTCCCTCACTAGTATGCAAGCTCCACAGAGCAGATGCTTTGTTTCGTCCCTGCTGTATCCTCAGTGCTAGAACCAAACCCAGCCCAGCCTAGGTGTTCAGTATCAGTTGAATAAACGAATTCACTATCTCTTCTAGCTTTGGACCATCCACAAATTATATATTTGTCCAAGAAATTTATATTTTTACATAGTCAAAAGGATACAACCAGAAAACAAGCTCTGTGGTACAAGCAGTGGAGGTCATAGTCTTAAAGATGAATAACACTAAGTCTAGATTATGGAAGGCCTTGCATGACCATCCAGAATCTGGATTGTTCACCACAGGAAATGGGATGCCATTAAAGGTTTTTAAGATTTTTAGGTGTAAACTGATAGAATCTGTCTTATAAATAACTTTTATTGCAGACATTTAAAAAATCCTACTCAGATCAATTTGGAAGCAACTTGACACTTTCCTTTTTTATTAACTGGATTTCAGAACGTGTTGACAAGTATCGTTCATTTTGAACAGTCCTAAGTAATTCTCTGGATCAAGGCAGGGACCAGCGGGTCATTTGCGAACAGATGCCTGTGGCTGTGAACAAATAGATTTTTGCATCTGGGTCTTTTGACCACATTTTACACTTATAACACATGTACTTCTTCTCTAACACCTGTGCACAACTATATATAGCATACAAGGAATGGTGTTTTCATATCATACATGTAGGTTCTTGCCAGAGCTTTCTTCCGAGCCAGGGAGTCTGAGAAAAAAGCTGAGGGAACAGAGTGGAAGTTGTACCACGCACACCAGACTCCAGTGAGCTCACACGTGTTAACCAATATACCGCCCGACAGCCGCCTGCTTTGACAGCTGCAGGGGAGCAGCCGAGACAACAGGAGGCTTTGCCGGGTGGACAGGATCGTGGTTGAGAAGGGAGCAGTTGAGGCCATGCCGAGCATTTGTTCATTAACTTCCTCAAAGTCAAGTGGAAAACAACGGTGGCTGGAGCAGAGGCCCTGAGATGCTGTCATCGGTGCCTCCGGCCACAGCGGCCAGCACCCCCGGGGCTGGCAGGCGGCGCTCCAGGGCTGGGAAGGGCCCTCGGGAGGGAAAGGCAGAAGTGGCCCTTCCTTACTGCTGCTCCCAGAGAAGGCCTTCAGCGTCCACCCACCCTGCAGGCCCTGGAACCAGAATCGGTTCCCTAATGTAACTAGGAGTGTTATTTACAGTTAGTTTCCCCCTAATTGAACTGTACCTGCTCTTGCTTCTAGTTTTCTCACCTCTCTTCCAGAACAGCATCGAATCCTTCATCCCTTGACACGCACTCACTCTCTCTCTCTCTCCCATGCCCCCTCCCCCTCTCTCTCCCTGCCCTTTGGTCCTCTCCCCGCCCTCCTCCCCTGCCCCTCCCCTCTCCTCTCCTTCTACTGCCTGGCTTCTCTGGGTGAGTCCCTCTCTGGGATCCCCTGCCCTTGCTTATTTATTCCTTACACATGAGCCCAGATCTCTGGCCACACCAGCAATTCCTGTGTTACTGGTGCAAGGTTATGTATGTGGTTTATCACAGAAACAATTCATACTAAGGCTAACTATTCTGTTGATGTGCAGGCTTTAGTAGCTGAGAAACCTTAAGAAGACTTACATACATGATACACCGACACACATGCTGACGGAATTCAGAGAAGGGAGAGAGCCATGGTGGGTAATCTCCAACGGCCCCTCAGAGCGGGTGGGCTTTGAGTATTGAAGGAAGACTGAGTGGCCTGAGGAAGCTGGTTCTGGGACGTAGCGAGCTTGGAGTGCTGTGCACTATCTTGGTGCTGGGCCCCTCCTCTGTGAATCGTGTTCAGGCTGGGGGCTGCGGAATGATTTGCGGGAATTTGCTCAACTCCCCAGGTCACTCCCAATATTTGTCCCCTCCCATCAGAAAAGACAGGAGGCCAGAGAGGGAGAAATCAACAGGTCTGGAGCAGCACACAGTTCTGGGTTGCCATGGCAACCCCCTTTCCACACAGCGCCCTGCCTCCTCACCAAATGTTTATCCCAGAGACACTTAGGAGACAGGGAATAAGCCCTTAGCCCCTGCCCGGCCCCAGGAATACCGCCTCGCTTCCCTGCCCACACCAGTCTAGCCATAGCCAGGGGCCAAGGAGGGGAGGGAGGGCACAAAGCTTCGTTTCAAGGAAAAGCTGGAGATGACCCTTCAGCTACAATTTCCCCAGTTTCCCTCACCTGAACAGCTGAGTGGTACGGGGATGGGGAGCTGTGATTTCAGGAAGGTGGAAAGAACAGGAAGCAATAAAACCCATATATATTAAAACCTACACATTTTACAGATTAAGAAAACTGAGGCCCAGAGAGAAGAAGTAGGGGCAGAATATGAACCAAAACCATATTTATCTATAGCTTATTTTCATTCTTAACTGTTAAATAATTTTTTAAAGGCTCAGTTAAAGACATTCTTTAATTAGAGGGAAGTAGACGTAACTAGCTTTTTGGATGGTACCAGGAGTGTGAACTATAAAATAGTTACCAAAAAGATAGCTGAGTAAGACTGTCCTTGACCTTCATATGCGAAAACCTAGGCTTCTGGGAGCCCATTTGGGTTCTTTCTCTATTCCAACTCACTTTTACCTCAGAGCCTACATGGATTGGTAAAACTGATTTTCCTCTCCACCAGGACAGCTTTACAAGTCATTGGTCAAGGAACAGTACTGCTCTTCATTGGTAAGATTCATATTTTACTTATTCATACATTTCACGGTAGTCCTAACATAGTTCTAATTACAACCTTGAGGCCAAGTGTAGCACGCCTGAGAACAGTGACTCATCCGTGACATCACAGGTAAATGGACAACAAAAGTCTGCCCCTGTGCCTCTCCAATCATGGGACGACTTACCTAGTTAACTCATTGTCCTTAGAACAGGGTATTTTTCCCAAATGGAAGGCAAGTCATTTAGGCAGGAGAAGAGTTTTTAAGTTCACTGATGTAACATTCCTTCTGTTGTGTTCTCCATTAATGAAAGTTTTTCTTTTTCATTTTTTTTTTTATATTGGAGCATAGTTGATTCACAACGTTGTGTTAGTTTCAGGTGTACAGCAAAGTGATTCAGTTATACGTATACATGTATCTATTCTTTTTCAAATTCTTTTCCCATTTAGGTTATTACAGAATATTGAGCAGCATTCCCTGTGCTATACAGTAGGTCCTTGTTGGTTATCTATTTTAAATACAGCAGTGTGTACATGTCAATCCCAAACTCCCTAACTATCCCTCCCCCCTTCCCCCCTGATAACCATAAGTTCATTCTCTAAGTCTGTGAGTCTGTCTGTTTTGTAAATAAGTTCATTTGTATCATTTTTCTTTTTTTTAGATTCCACATATAAGCGATATCATATGATATTTGCCTTTGTCTGACTTACTTCACTTAGTACGATAATCTCCAGGTCCATCCATGTTGATGCAAATGGCATTATTTCATTCTTTTTATCCATTAATGAAAGTTTAATTATTAACATCTGGCATTTGAAAAAAAATCAGTCCTGCATAATGGCACTCTTCATTTCCATTCATTCTTTCCTGTCTTTGGTGAAGCTCACTGTCGAGCTTCAGCTCAGATCTTTCATTAGCATTTCTTACGAGGTTCTGGAGATTTTACAGGCGAAACTGATAACTTCTTAAACTTTTATGCAATAAGTACTCAGAACGCTTGCCATGTTTAGTCACTACCATGCTGACAACTAAGTCAACTCTACCATTTTCATAGGGTCACGGGAAGTCTGGACATCCAGTGACGACAGAGAGCATGCAGAAACTTAGAGCCAGCACTTTACAACGTCAAAAGCACTTTCCAAACATTTGCTCATCTTATGATAATCTTCTCCAGACCAGCTAGACTGAGAGGCACAAACAGGTCTGTGTCTTGGCTATATTCCAGTCCTGGTCCTTATCATAATGCCTGGTATGTCGGAAAGGTTTTATCAGTTTGGTTGAATGAACGGATGCCTTCCCTGAACCATTCAGTGGAGATTCAAACTTAGAGGTTAAGAGGTAGCTGGTTAAGTATCACAGTCTGGACATAAGGACAAATCTTTGGCTACTAATAAGCTTTCCAGGCTCCTAGTAGACCATTACCTTGTTAGAAAAAAAAAAGGGGGTGGGGGGGATGTTAGCACCAGCAGCCCTTTTTGGGGGAGGGAACAGTAGGAAAAATGGAGTCTGTTGTTTGGTTTACAAAGAGTGTAAATGTCCCAGCTGGCAGATCTTAGGGATTATTTACCAGATACAGCATGGTAACACGTGAAGATGGAGCCAGAAACACGTTAGGCCCAGGCCCAGCACTGTTCTTGCTGCCTACTTTGCACTGTTGCTGTGAGCATTAAATGAAAATGCATTGATGGTTAATTTTACGTATTGCCTTGGCTAGGCTGTGGTGCTCAGTTGTTTGGGTGAACATCAGTCTAGATGTTCCTGGAAAGCTATTTTTCAGGTGTGATTGATATTTAACTCAGGAGACTTTGGGTAAAGCAGATCACCCTCCATACGTGGGTGGGTCTCATCCGATCAGTTGAAGGCCTTGAGAGCAAAGACTAAGATTTTCTGAAGTTCTCCTCAAGACTGCAACACACAAAATGTGCCTGAGTTTTCTAGTCTGTTAAGGAATTCAGACTCAAGACTGCAGCATCAACTCTTCCCTGAGTTTCCAGCCTGCTGGCCTGCCCTACAGATTTCAGACTTGCCAGCCCTTGCAATCATATGAGCCAGTTCCTTAAAATCTCTCTCTCTAGACAGATAGATACAGATATAGCTATAGCTATAGATATATAGATAAATGGTGTGCGTGTGTGTGTGTGTGTGTGTACTACTGGTTCTGTTTCTATGAAGATCCCTGATTAATATAGTAAGTCAAGCTCCAACCCAGCCCCTGACAGAGAAAGCACACAAATGTACATTCTCTTTCATTACCTTCCCTGAATCTAGCTCCGTCTTCCTATCAAACGTATGAATGCCTGCCTGCAAGATGCCAAATGGGGCAAAGATCCAGCAACATCAATGACCTTCCCAAAGTCGTGACCGGTCCATAACAATATTAGGATCCAAATCTCCATCTTCTGACTCTTCATCTGTTTCTTCCTCTCCTTCCTGGTACCAACCCACCTTTGCATCCCTAATCCACCCAGATGCTGTGCTCATTTAACCCTGGAAATCAGAGGTCGCCTCTGGCAAGAATGGAGCCCAGTCCCGGGGGTCACAGTTACACTTTAGCCTTGGATACTGACTTGGGATTTCTCTTCATCCTGGCACCAGAAAGCATTTCAGTGAGAGCTCAGCTATCTCAGTTTGTATCCACACTTGAAGCCCATCACGCAGTGAGCTGGGCCCATAGCCAAGTATCACTACTGTGACATCTGCCTCTAAGAGCCTGTGTCTCTAGCACTTTTTTCTTGATTTTTTTCTTGTTTATGTTCAACCTGTCTGTCTGTGGTCAGTTAGCTTAGTCACATAGCCAGTGTTAAAAAAGACTCATATAGTAAAGGATTCTACTCTACTGTATAATTACCAACTGCAAAGTCTGGGGGTGTGGGTGTCCCAAGACCACCCTGAGGTTCAATAATTTACTAGAAGAACTCATAGAACTCACTGAAAGCCATAATACTCACAGTTATGGTTTATTACAGCTGAAGAATGCAGATTAAAATCAGCCAAGGGAAAAGGTGCATAGCACAGAGTCGAGGAAAGTTCCACATGCAGAGCTTCCATGGAGTTGTGAATAGCGTTAACTGCTCCCAGCAACGATGTGTCACATATGCACAGAGCATTGCCCACCAGGGATGCCCACCTGAGCCTTGGTGTGCAGAGTTTCCACTGGGCTCCATGGCTAACTGCCATCATGGCTGACCCCTCTGGAGGCAGAGTGGATACCACATGGCCCAACACCCTCATCGTATACCACATTGTCCTGGGAGGCTCAAGGTCCCCAGGTAAAAGAAAGACACTCTTATCAAGTGGGACATTCTAAGGGCCTCGCGATCACTTCCCAGCAGCTGAGGGCAAAGTTTAGACCTTTCTTTGGGTAAGCTTCCTTTCCTCACTATACACCCCCTTTCCCCGGCACCCATGGTGTGTCAGGGGGTGCCACTCAACTCTGGAGTATTCTACAGCCACCTACCACATTCCTAACTCTGACTTGTCCTTTGGAAAGGAAAGTTTCTTGTCTCAGGGGACCAGGAGAGGGACTGGGGATGACTCCATGCTGGCCATCCCTACTGTGGACATTTAATGGGATGGCAGGTCAATGTGAGGTCCACCAAGGGGTGCTGTGGCTTGTCCCTTGGCCTCCTTCACTGGAACACTCAGATGGGGGTTAGCTCCAATTCTGGGGTTAGCCCAGGATCATTCCTGTCCCAGTGAACTAACCAACTCATTCCTTTCTGCCTATTATAACCCCAGCTCAACAGACAATGGCAACCTCACTCATTTACAAATGCTTCTTCTTTCAACTGCCTAGCTTTCCACATTTGTTATGTCAGAAGTAATTCACCAAATTTGTAAAATCTACACATTACTGACATTAAGTGGTAAAACCACTTAAGTTTTACAAGTGAAGACCCCAGAACACCTTGGGGGCTCAAGACAGACACCCCTTTTCCCACGTGTAAGGGAGAGAATCCAGACTAAGAAGAAGACAGCTGCAGGGAGGAGGATTTTAGTCACATGAGAAAAGCCAGAACTGATGGCAACTGAGACAGGTGAGGCGAGGGAGGCCATGACGGAGGCTGGTGGGTGAGCCATGCGTGCGGGTTCTGCCCTACAGGCCACACGCAGGCGTGAATAAGCAGGTACAAACACCCCAAGGGTGGACGCTGGGCATTACTGGCAAGGTGTGTGGGCTCCTGCAGCCCCAGCTAAGCACTGCCTGGCATCCTCAAGCGAACTTCCCCCCTACCTCAGGAACGGGCACCCAGGTGAGGTCACCTTCCTGGTTCCCTCCCTCCGTCTCACAACTAACGAAAACAGGACCTGCCCCAAGTCCCACCCTCCAGGGCCCTGGAAGGGAAGCAGCGAATCCACTTTGCTAACTGGAACTAAGGTGTTACAACAAATAAGATCAGCAAGTAACATTGTCCCTTTAACAAGGGCCCCAGTGCCCTCACTCAAAAGAGACCAGTGGCAGAAAAGACGTTTTCACTTTCATAAGTGGCTTCCTTAGTCTAGCACCAATGCTGCCCACAGAGCAAAGAGACGCAACGCAGCTGACCAGCACAACACCTTTATGCCATCTCATGATCCTCCAAGAATCATGCAGACATAAAACACATTAAAGAGATTCTGTAAGGAACCTGGGTTTGCCATGTTTCAGATGTAGCAGAATCTGATTCTAGAAGCCTGGAGAGGCCAGCTTACCCCTGCCTTACCCCAGCTGTGTCCCTCTGCGGCAAATTGGGTCTCTCCTCCCTCTGTGTTCCCACAGAACCCCGCTTGAGCAGACCCAGCCCTTGTGTCCCTCTGCCTGGCATTATCCTGTGAAGTTTGGGACAGGGAGGGGACCTTGTCTTTTTCATCTCTGAGTCCTCCAGTGCTTAACAGGTCAAAATGGAATTGCCAGCACCCTCCCTGGGCCGCACCAGCCCTGGTTCTGATTCCCAAGCTATAGGAAAGAGGGCTGCCATGTTCTCACCTCCTGTCTAGGTCAGGCCCACCTCCGCTCGCTTCTAGAGTGGGGAGAGCATGTGGGTGACCTAGGGAAAGGCCAGGTGCACAGCCCCCAGAAATAAAATGCAAACCGTGACAATCTGTGAAGACCGGATCTTCAGGATTGAAATCTCATCTTCCCAAATAGTGAAGGGGCCAGCTGATCAGAGACACCTGTCCCCAGGGGTGCCCTGACAGCTGAGTTCAACACTGTCTCCCCCCTATTACCATGGAGGTAGCAACAGCTAATATCCAGGGGTCAGGAGGACCTGGCACAGGATTGAAATGTACTTTACACAGATGATTACCTTTCAAATGGTCCTATTAATCATCATAACAAAAACAAGCAGTCGACTGGAGTTCCATTCCTGGTTCCTGTGTCCCAGGGGCCGTGGACTCAGTCCTCCTCTGCCCCACCTCCAGGGACCAGGAACCAAAGCTAGACCTGGCTGCTGCTAAGACATGCCGTCCACATTTTCATCTCCACTCTGTCACCAGTTATCTGTGACTTTGAGCTGACTAACCTCTTCCCCTCCGATTACTTCTCTCTAAAATGGTAGTAAACCAACTCCCCAGAGGCGTTCTCTAGAGGAGCAAGGTGACACATGCCAAGAAAAGCCAGGCACACCTGCAGACGCAGCACGCACTATTTTTATGTCTTACCTGAAACCGACTGTCTCTCCACGGAGTCTGCTGTGTTGGCTTTTCTGCCCATAATATTTGTGGTCGGATCATGTCTGTATTTAAACCAAACACAATATTTAAGCCACCAGAAATAAGAAAACAAAGAGGGGAAAATTCCATCACATACTTTTTTGGTTTTTTTTTTTAAGTCTATTCATCCAGATGGTGATCATTAGCAGCATCGCCTGTCTGCACCTGTTACTGTTTATATAACAGACCCCACCTATAGGCATGTGCTCGGAACCTTCTGGATGAGCCTAACAAGTGATGCTACAGGAACAGACACAACCTATAGCTCTGGGAATCACCGTTTAGTTCTTTGGTAGAGATAAGAATAGAGCTCTTGGTGCTACAGGGACCTGCAAAGTCAATGACAGCTTGGCCTGAAAGCCTCAGGGACTCACATCCCTGCCTTCGATAAAGCTGCTTCCCACCCTGAAGGTACGTCCCTGCTTATAGTGAAATCAGCCCCATCAGCCAGTTGGTGTTTCCTAAAAATCCCCATGCCAGGGCCCTACTCGAGACCTACCAATCTGAATTCTTTGGAGCAGTGCCTGGGAAAACATCTATTGGGCTGGCCAAAAGGTTCATTCGGTTTTTTGCGTAAGATGGCTCTAGTAATACTTAGTTGTCTTTAACTTCATTCGAAACAATTTTGTTAGATTGTATGTGACAGCTGTCATATCAATGTGCATTTTAAAAAAGACTTATCAAAATTAGTGAATTTTTGTGTAGCCATTTTAAGATTGAAGATGGAAGGAAAAAAGCAACATTTTCAGCATATTATGCGTTATTATTTCAAGAAAGGTAAAAATGCAACTGAAACTCAAAAAAAAGATTTGTGCAGTGTATGGAGAAGGTGCTGTGACTGATCAAACATGTCAAAGGTGGTTTGCGAAGTTTCGTGCTGGAGGTTTCTCGCTGGACGATGCTCCATGGTCAGGTAGACTAGTTGAAGTGGATAGCGATCAAATCGAGACATTAATTGAGAATAATCAACATTATACCACGCGGGAGATAGCCGACAGACTCAAAATATCCAAATCAAGCACTGAAAATCATTTGCACCAGCTTGGTTATGTTCATGACTTTGATGTTTGGGTTCCATGTAAGTTAAGTGAAAAAAACCAATCTTGACTGTATTTCCGCATGCGATTCTCTACTTAAACGTAATAAAACGTTCCGTTTTTAGAACAAATTGTGACAGGCGATGCAAAGTGGATACTGTACAACAATGTGAAATGGAAGAGATGGTGGGGCAAGCGAAATGAACCACCACCAACCACACCAAATGCCGGTCTTCATCCAAAGAAGGTGATGTTGTGTATATGGTGGGATTGGAAGGGAGTCCTCTATTATGAGCCCCTTCCGGAAAACCGAACGATTAATTCCAACAAGTACTGCTCCCAATTAGACCAACGGAAAGCAGCACTTGACGAAAAGCGTCTGGAATTAGTCAACAGAAAATAATCTTCCATCAGGATAACGCAAGACCGCATGTTTCTTTGATGACCAGGCAAAAACAGTTGCAGCTTGGCTGGGAAGTTCTGATTCATCCGCCATATTCACCAGACATTGCACATTTGATTTCCATTTATTTCGGTCTTTACAAAATTCTCTTAATGGAAAAAAATTCAATTCCCTGGAAGACTGTAAAAGGCACCTGGAACAGTTCTTTGCTCAAAAAGATAAAAAGTTTTGGGAAGATGGAATTACGAAGTTGCCTGAAAAATGGCAGAAGGTAGTGGAATAAAAGGATGAATACATTGTTCAATAACGTTCTTGGTGAAAATGAAAAATGTGTCTTTTATTTTTACTTAAAAACCAAAGGCACTTCCTGGCCAACCCAATGTTTTAAACACCCATGTGATTCTGACACTGGGTTGAGCTTTGGGTCTTCTGGACTGAAAGAAGCTCAAGGCTTTGAGTGGAGATCTTGGTTCTGTTCCAGGCTTGGTGATAAATTCCTGTCCTTCCTGTATAACTCTGAGCAAGCCACTGTCCTCTGGGCCTGACGGTCTCTCAAATAAGGATACTGGACTAGAATAAGTGATTCCTGCTTGTGTTCCAGGAGCCCTAGGGTTTCCTTGGAGGCTCCAGAAGTTTCTAAATGGAAAGTGGTAGAAATAGAGTAGTTTGGGCTCTGGGTTCCCTGCCTCAAGAGTTAATCACAGGGCTGCTAAAAATCTATTGACAATGGTCTGACATTAAGCAAGAGCAAGTGGGAACATCTGCCTGGGACACAGGAAATACACAGCCCTGGATGTGTTCAAGGTGGCTTAAATGAGCATGATTATTCCAGAAATCACATTTTTAAAATGTGAATCCCTGAGGGAGTCAGGATTTGGACTGCGGGACCTTGAGAGTAGTTATCACTTCATTTCTGGGAGCCGTGATTTCCTCATCCTTCAAAGGAAGGGGTAAAACTAGACTCCTTTTAGAGGATCTCACATTTTGCCATTCCAGTGGTGAACACGGTCTGCATTGCATCCACCCCCCTACACTGTGAGCAGACCCAGGTAGGACCTGTGCCTAGAACCAGGGTGAGTCAGCTGACCCCCCTGGGAACCCAATGCACAGCCTTGACCTCATTACCATTTGCTCTGGAATGAACTGTGTCTTCCCAAGTGCATAAGCTGAAGCCCTAACCCCAAGGTGATTGTATCTGGAGGTAATTAAGGGTAAATGAGGTCATAAGGGTAGGGTTCTAACCTGATAGGATTGGTGGCCTTGGAAGAAGAGATACCAGCAAGCTCTCTCTCCACACATGCATGCACCCAGGAAAGGCCATGTGAGGACACAGTGAGAAGGTGGCCGTCTGCAAGCCAGGAAGGGAGTCCTCACCAGAACCCGGCCATGCTGGCACCTGATCTCTGATTTCCAGCCTCCACTGTGAGAAAGTGCAGAAACTGTGAGAAAATAAATGTCTGTTGTTTAAGCACCCCCAGTCTGTAGTATTTTGTTATGGCCGCCCCCGTTGAGACACCATCACACCATGACCAGTTGAGTTCCTCGGCCATGGTTACTTGAAGCAGCCCACAGCTGTGTGTGCGTGGCTCATTCTGCCTCATGGCAGCTACTTCATCATAAGAAAGTCACTTGCTCTCATTTAGAGTCTGTGTCTTTTCTCCCACACTAATATGCAAGCTCCCTGGGGGCTAGGGGCTTGACATTCTTTTTCTTTCTTATCTGCAAAACTCTCACAAGGTCGGCCTGCCAGATATTTTACCAGAGGAAGAAAGAGACCCTCTGAAGTTGGTGGTTCATGCCGGGTCCCACCGCATGGAGAGAGGACCCTTGGCAGGTGGTGCGCCTCCAATTTCTAGCTCTGGGTGTTTGTTACTGTGCTCTTTTCCTTTGGGGCCTCAGCTCAGTGAGGACCTGTTGATGGAGTGGCAGTGGGGAGGGAAGCAATGGCTTCCTGGTGTCTGACCGCTTCTTACCCTCCAGGACAGGCGGAGCTCAGTTTTCAGGACCCGGGAGTTGGGCATCCTTGTGCAGTAGGACTTGCAACACGAAAGGAGTGGGTCCCCACGGTGGGCTGGGGAAGGGCTGGGCACAGCAGAGCAGGTGCTTCTGTGTGTCTCTCCAGGAGGTCTTGTAGAGTGAGGATGCTGTCTGCCAGGTAAGAGAGGCCTGTGGGTTCTGGAGCACCAGACATGAGCCAAGTTGATAAAACACAGTATTAATAAGGTTACAATTTTTGGGTTGGTTACTATACTAATAAACACCTTAAAATTACTTGTTTACAGCATTTACATTTAACTAAGCTCTTTCAGAAACAATGTCATTTATTCTTTACAACAACCCTGAGAGGCAGATCTTATCCCCGGTTTGCAGGCACGGAAACAGCCTCAGCTGTGATTAACCAAATTCACATTGTTTTTGAGTGGCAACACCAAGACATGAAGCCCTGTGTTCTATTCCATGTCCAGTGTTCTATTTCATCCTAGGTTTGCTTCACACAGAAATCAGGGTTAGCTACAAGCTACTTCTCAACTCAGCCCATGCCTCGGAATCCTGTGCTGTTGGCTTCAGGGTAAGAAGTGAGCCAGGTGAAAACCTGGATGGCTTGATGTAAAGAGGTGCTTCCAAAATGGGGTTCCAGGGAACCCTAACTCCTAGCAAGATGTTAAAACATCCTTTTTATTTTAAGTGTGGGGCTGTTCTACAAGTCAAGTTTGGGCAGTGCTACATACAGTCTTTCCTTCCTAGGAAATTATGTTAGCACTTAAAGGCTCTGAAAAGTCCTGCAATAAATAAGCTGGTGGAAATTTAATTCAGCATTTGACAACACAACTAATTTTTCAGTCAATGAAAAACGTTTTCATTTGACAACACAACTAATAGCAGCATCTTGGTCTAGAGAGAAGGTGATGCAGGATGTAGAAATGTCAGTGGCTAAGAGAACAGTGGAGAGAACAATATGCCAGACATAAAGGATTATTGAATTGAAAGGAATCAAATGTACAATCATTGTCACATAAGCACGTTTAAATCCTCTCTTAAAACTTGTCACTAAAAATACTTCAGCTAAGTCTCTTTAAAGTATTAACTCATGTCATTGTTCATGTGTAAGTGTATTTTCACTTACAGGATTAGTAAACCAAACATCGATTGCTTTTGTTTTTATTTTATCTCGTATTTTCTGTACTTTCTGAGTTTACAAATAAGTATCATTTATAAAGTAATTCAAAACAAATAATTTAAAATAATCTACCATCCAACAGCTAAAGATTTAGGAAAAAGGGTGGACACTGGAGCACCCAGGGAACAGAGGGGTAAAGGTCAACGTGTGGTCCACCAGGACCAGATAGAACTCAATAGGAGGTTTTTTAAAACCAAGAGTGATTGTGTAGGCATGGAAATGTAGGTTTTAGAAATGCAGATTTCTGGATGGAGCCGTGCTGAGGCCCCAGGTCTGACCTCTGTGTGTCCCTGGGTGGACAGAGACCCAGAAGAAGGGCAAAGACCAGAGAACCCGAGAGGAGGCAGAACGAAGACAGGACTTAGTTCCCAAAGAGGGAAGCGGGGAGCAGGGCAGCAGGATTCGACTCTGTGACACTTCCATGGTAGATGGGGAGAGGGATGTGCAGGACCAGCCGGAAACACACAGGAGCGTGGTAGTGGTGACGGGAGCCCAGGCTTAACCCTTGCCCTGTGCCAGGCACTGTTCAAAGAGCTCTGTGATGGATTCGTTCATCCTCACAACAACCCTATGAGGGAAGCTCTACATCCCCATCATATACGGGGAAACAGGCAAAATGGGCTAAATAGCTTGCCTGAGTTCACAGAGCTAGTGAATGGCAGACCCAGCATCTGTCTCCCCTGAGAGATATCCAAGGGCCTATCTGCCTGGGAGGGCAGCCCCTCACGCCCCGCAAAGGGAGGAAGAGAAAGGCACAGACATCCCCTGAGGGGTGAGGAGCCCAGCGGCGGGGCCCAGTGCAGGCGAAGAAGGGGAGCGGGAAGTCACTGCCCAGGGCACTCAGGTGGTTCGCACTTCAGCAGGGCTGCGGCCCTCGCGCCCTGGCCCCTCATTCAGGGCTCTTTCCATTTCTCGTGCCGCCTGCCAACTCTAGGTTGGGGCAGATCCACGATGAAGGCAGAGAGTGAGGTCTGGGGCACATCGGGAAGGTTCACTGCTCTGAGGCGGGACCCATCTGTGGGTCACAAGCGACGTGCTGAGACAGAAAGGCCGCTGTGGGTTGGCGCAACAAGGAAGACAAACCCCTTCCCTGCCATGTCCTTCCCTTCTCTCTCCCCGAGCCAGTGAGGGACTGGGCCCTGACACTGGCTCCTTCAGTGCTAAAGCATTTTGAAGCCTGATAAACCAAAATGCAAATAAATCATCTGGTGTGGGTAACCCAGAGCTGAAGTTCAGAGGGTCTGATTAGCTCTTCAGTGACTGTGGGGGGCCTCGCTGGAGGACTGGAGCACAGCAGGGTAGCTGTGCACAGCACGAGGCCCACCCTGGGCAGGAGCCGCTCAGAGCAGCAGAGACACAGGGGCACCAGGAGGAAGCGGGAGACCAGAGACAAGATGAGGACGACATCAAGATGTCCCCCCCAACGCACGCAAACACACAGCCTTCGGGCAGCCCTGGTGTAGAAGGTGCCTCCTTGAGCCCAGGTGTGCGTGGGCATCCTGCTGATGCTGCGTGGGGGAGGAGCAGGGCAGGTGCAGCATTCCCCTGTGACTATCTGTTCTTCCACCTCCACTTTGCCCTAAGATGCTCCTTTACCCCACATGCCACCTTCTCCCTCTGACGGACTCCCTTCCCTATCCCTGCTCCCCTTGGCTCCCCATCCCTCCCTTGCTGTCCCTACCCTCCGCCCTTTCAGGGAGGAGCCAGCAGAACAGGGCTGGCATTGATGCCCACAGCCAAGGGCTCATAAAGCCGTGCTCACAGGTTCACTCACTGGCATGAACACAGGTAAAACACCCAGAACAGTGTCTAGACTTGGTAAGCACTGGGCCTTAGTTCTTTCCTCCAGGCAGGGCTGTGCCAAGGGCAGGAACATGAAGACACTTAACATTCGGTACTTTAAAAAGGCTGAGGTGTCCCCCAGTGTCATGTTGCTCCCAATTTAACAACCAGGAGAGGAGTGGGCAGCTGCAAAAGAGATGCTGCCAGTTCAAATCCAAAGCTGGTCCCACGGTCTGTTGGTTCTTTAGCTTCAAGGAAAGCTTCATGCTTTCCATGCTCATCTTTCCCAAAATGGCACCCTAGGCACCACTTCCTGCATCCCCAGGTGCCCTGGGAGGTAGGTATGGGCAGGGCTTGGGTTGCAGCCTTACAGCACAAGGCTAGAAAGGGGGTCTGAGTTATTTTTCACTGTTCCAAAAAAAGATTACACCTGTAAAAGAATGAAATTAGACTTCCTCACCCCGTACACAAAAATTAACTTAAAATGGACCCTAGACCTAAATGTAAAAGCTAAAACTATAAAACTCTTAGAAGAAAACATAGGAGTAAATTTTCATGGCCTTGATTTAGGCAATGGTTTCTTAGATCTGACTCCCAAACCACAAGCAACAAAAGAAAAAAATAATGATTTAGAAATACATTGGACTTCATAAAAATTAAGAAAGTTTTTGTGCTACAAATGACACATCGAGTAAGTGAAAAGACAATCCACAGAATGGGAGAAAATATGGGCAAATCATGCATCTCATAAGGGATTTGTTTCCAGAATATATAAAGAACTCTTACAACAAAAAGATAAGCCAATTTTTTAAATAGACAAAGGACCTGAAAAGACATATCTCCAAAGAAGATATAAAACTGGCTAATAAGCACACAAAAAGATCCTGTTGGTCATCAAGAAAATGTAGATGTACCACTTCACACTCACTAGGATGGGTGTGCTCAAAAAGATAGACAATAAGTATTGATGAGGATATGGAGAAATTAGAACCCTTATGTACTGCTGGTGGGAACGTTAAATGGCCCAGCCACTTTGGAAAGCAGTTTGGCAGTTCCCCCAAATCTTAAGCATAGGTACCCTATGACCTAGCAGTTCCACTCCTAAGTATACACCCAAGAGAAGTGGAAATGAAAGTCTGCACAAAAGCTTACACACCAATGCTCATAGCAGTATTTTTCATAACAGTCAAAAAGTGGAAACTACCCAAATCTTCATCAATAAAATGTGGCACATTCATATAATGGAATGTTGTTTGATAATAAAAAGGAATGAAGTTCTGACACATGCTACATGGGTGAACCTTGAAAACATAGTGCTGAAAGAAGCCAGTCACAAAAGATGATTCCATTTACATGAAACTGCCAGAATTAAGCAAACCTAAAGAGAAAGAAAGTAGATTAGTGGTTTCCTGGGGCTGAGGATTTGGTGGGGGGCAGTGTGGATAGAGAGTGATTGCTAATGGCCATAGGGTTACTTTTTGGGGTGATGAAAATGCACTAAAATTAGACTGTGGTGATGGTTGAATGACCCTGTGAATATACTAAAAGACACTGAAATGTACATTTGTGAGGGGTGAATTGTGTGGTATGTGAATTATATTTCAACAAAGCTGTGTTTTGTTTTTTTTAATTAATGAAATTGGTGTAACCCCATTTTGAAACTGAATAGGCCAACTGAAATGTCAAGTCTTGCTTTTGACTGGAATCCCTCAGTTTGGCAATAATGATAGTTTCATATTGACTACTAGTTGGTTAGTAGAACTACTTTTCACTTAATACTTGTGTATTTACATTCTGCCAGGCCCTGTGATAACGTCAGTGAAATAAAGTATCAATAATAAAGAAATGGATTAGGATGTAAGTGGTTGGTTAGACAACCCCTGGGACCATGATGAAGACATAATGGGTTGAAAAAGGTCTTAGCTGGGTAGGAGCCTCTGGACCAAGAAGACAGCCAGGCCATGTGGCCTCTCGCCTCACCGCCAGGAACAAGGCGTGTTTTGATGCCTCTGAACCCCCAGCTCAGGTCTGGGGAAAGCTTCTCAGTCTGAGAGGAAGGGCCAGGCCCTTTGGGCATCTGGGAGTCCTCTCTCATCACCCACTGTTGGCTCTGTAATCTCCCAACCAGCGTCTGAAGTGCCCTGAGATTTTCTTCTCCAAGACAGGTGGCGTCTCCATCCCAGCAAAGGCCTATAGCTCCTGGCACGGGGGCCGCTCCCCTCAGAGCCCATGGCAGCTCAGCCCTCTCCTGCCATGATGGGGAGCGTCTTACACTTCCATGCCTGTTAATGAGCTGGGAGAAGCGGGGTGAACAGTGTGTGATGAAATTCACAGATGATACTCATTTGGGAGGTGCAGGAAACACCAGCTCTAGGAGAGAAGGCAAACAATCTGTGGAGGGAGAGGTTAGAAACTCAGACAAGCCATCACCCAGCGAGGCATGTTAGAAAACAATGCCTGTGAACAAACACCACTGGCAGAGAGAAGGAGCAGAGACCTAGGAGATACAAGTGCTGGCGTCGGCTCGTGGCAATAACCTACAGCAAATGAGATGGGGATGTGCCAGTGGAAAAGGCTGTGCAATTTGGAGCCATTAGCTCAGCCCGTCAAAGCAGAGCATGCCAACTCTCCTAACAGAGACCTTGGTCCTACCATGATGGGAGCAAAAACCTTCTTTTTCAAAGATATTTCTGTGTCTGCTGGCATTCTCCTGGGTGACATTCACAGGAGTTTTGAGAACATAAAGATTTGTCAGGACTGACGTGAGGCTCTACAAATGTTGCCTACTGTGGCTTCTTAGCTGACGATGTGGGTCAGCTGAGCAGCTGGTCAACAGCAACAGATCCTGTAATATGAAGAAAAGCTGGCCGAAGCTGTGGGGAGTAGTGTGGAGTCAAGGATACTCACAGCAGGAGGAGTGGACAGAAGCAGAAAGATCTCTGGCAGTTGCAGCTGGGGTGGGGTGGCGTTGGAAGCAACAGATACTTGCTGGTGAGCTGGGGCTGGGTGAGAAATGCCGGGTGCTATGGACTGAATTGTGTCCCCTTCAAATTCATATGTTGAAGCCCTAACCCCCAATGTGACCTTTGGAAGGTTTGATGAGGGCAGGAGGGTGGGGCCCTTATAATGGGATTAGTGGCTTTTAAGGAAGGGACACAGTTGTGAGGACACAGCAAGAAAGCAGCTGTCTTCCAGCCGGTAAGATTTCTCACTAGGAACTGAATCAGTCAGCGCCTTGGTCTTGGACTTCCCAGTCTCCAGAGCTGTGAGAAATAAATATCTGTTGTTTAAGCCACGCGGTCTATGATATTTTGTTATAGCAGCCAGGCTGACTAAGACACCAGGTGTCTGCAATCAGGCAAATGGTCTTGCTCATATTATGGCAAGGGACTCAGGGAACATGAACTCACAATAATTACTGAAAAGCCCTGGATCTCTACAAATACATAAGAACCACTACCCTCCAGACACTGGTAACACAGCATGGAGCCAAAAATGGAGCCTTACTCTCATGGGGTTTATGTGCTATGGACTTCACCCTATGGTTAGCAGTTCAATAAAGGCATTTCTCAGTGCCCTTGAGCTAATGCCCTTCCAATGCAGTATTTTCCTAAGATTTCAACTGATATAAGGATGGACTTCAGAATAGATCAACTCCATGCCACTCAGAGAAAAGCTTATTAGGTGCCAGACACTGTAATGAAGCACCTCAGATTTTTGAAACTTGTTATTACATCAGCCCCATGGAAGTTATATTTTTATCCCCACTTTAAAGATTATAAAACAGACTTGAAGAGGTTTAAGTAACTTTCCAGAGTTCACATGGCTTTCAGGTTAACGGAGCCAGGACTCAAGATAAGGTATGTCTCACTGTAAAACTCTGTCATAACTGTATATTCATCATGCACTGTGTTATGGTTATGTATGAAACACTCAGCATCCTTTACGCAAATAAACATCTTCCACTAGTTGGGAACCATTATTTTGGAGGCCAGAATGCTCCACTGATCTCTTGGTTGCCCAACTTTAGCATCTCTGGGGAGCTATGCGTCCCAAGAAGACGGTACAATCTGTAATTCTCAGGTGATGCCAGGGAGTCTATAATTTAAACACCCCAGGTGATCGTTTTTAGATGCACATAAATCAGATTTACTATTATTCTATAGAGAAATTGTTTTTGCCTATACTCTTACCTTTTTCTAAAATATTTATTTATTTATTTTTGGCTGTGTCGGGCCTTCGTTGCGGTGCACAGGCTTCTCATTGCGGTTGCTTCTCTTGCTGCGAAGCACGGGCTCTAGGTGCGCAGGCTCAGTAGTTGTGGCTCGCAGGCTTAGTTGCTCCGCGGCATGTGGGATCTTCCTGGACCAGGGCTCGAACCCGTGTCCCCTGCATTGGCAGGTGGATTCTTAACCACTGTGCCACCAGGGAAGCCCTGGATTTCTTTTTAAAACATCTTTATTGAGTTATAATTCACATATCATAAAATTCACCCATTTAAAGCGCACAGTTCAATGGCTGTTAGTATATTCAGAGTTGCACAACTATTACCACAATCTAATTTTTGAATGTTTTCTTCACACCTTTTAGCAGTCACGCCTCATCTTCCCTAACACCTGGCCCCCGACAACCTCTAATCCACTTTCTGTCTCTCTGGATTTGCCTGTTCTGGTCATTTCATATAAATGGAATCACACAATATGTCTTTTTTGTGTGACTGGCTTCTTTCACTTCGATTAATATTTTTCAGGCTCATCCACATGGTAGCAAGCATCAGAATTTCATTCCTTTTTATTATCAAATAATAATCCATTATATGGATAGGCCACATTTTGTTGTTGTTGTTGTTTATTCATTCATCAGTTGATGGGCATTTGGGTTGTTCCTCCTTTTTGGCTATTATGAATAATGCTGCTATGAACATTCATGTACAAGTGTTTATACGGGGCCTATGTTTTCATTTCTCTTGGGTATATTCCTAGGGGTGGAGTTGCTGGGTCATATAGCAATTCTATGTTTAACCATCTGAGGAACTTCCAGACTCTTCCAAAGCAGCTGCACCATTTCACTCTGACCAGCAGTGTATGAGAATTCTAACTACTCCACATCCTCACCAATACTTGTTTATGTCATTCTTTTTGATCACAGCCTTCTTACTGGGTATGAAGTGATATCTCACTATGGTTTTGACTGGTGTTTCCCTAACAATTAGTGATGCTGTCTTTTCATTCATTTATTGGCCATTTGTATATTTTCTTTGGAGAAAGGTCTATTAAGAGCCTTTGGCTACTTTCCATTTGATTTTGATGGACCTGACTGGGGACTTCATTTAACACTGTTCTATTCCATGACCAGAAATTCAAAGTCTAACCTTCACCAAGCATTTGGTGAGAAGGAGACTCAGGTGACAGATTATAAGGATTTCATTAAAATCCCAACCCCTCCTAAGAAGAAAGCTAGCTTGAAATTGGTGCCTTAATGATGGAAGGAGAACAGGGAGTGGGAGAGAAGACTGCATCTTTGTCAAACGTAGAGGGATCAGTGAGGAGGTTCTCAGCTTCAAGTAACAGCAAACCCAATTCAACCACATAAATGAAATGCATAAATATACCACCTCTTGTAACAGAAAGTCCAATGATAGAGCAGTTCAGCTGATGCCTGGCCTCTACTCATGTTTTGCCTCTGCTACCCCCATGTCTTGGTTTCTGCCCTCAGGCCCATCACTCCATGATCATAACGTGGGCACCAAAGCTCCAGGCCTCATATACTCACAAAACACCACCAAAGGCCATCAGGGGAAATATGACCCAGCCTCACTAGTGTTGCTTTTTAAGTTTCCCAGAAGCACCCAGGAAACTTCCCTCACACTCCTTTGGCAAGAATTATGTCACATGTCCATTCCTAAACCAATCACTGGCAAGGAAAGTGATTGCCTTAAGTTATCAAGATTCATCCCTGGGGCTGGGTAGGGAAGGCTAGTTTCCCCTGAAAGGCTGATACTTGAACAAACTCAAGGTTCTATCAGTAAAGAAGGGTATTCACGCTTAGGTAGGCCACAGCAAACATCATTTATTACATGCTAGAGGGAGAAATTATGGGAAAAAGACCTGGAAGAGACCTTGACCGTTTTACATCACCCTCTACAGATTTATAGAGATTCTCCTGAAGGACATTATAGACCACCTGTAACTGTTTTAGTGCCTAGTAATCCTCACTCTAAGGACATTATTTATGTGGCTTCAAGTTGTCTATAAAACAAAGGATTGGCCCAAGTTCTCCTGGCTCTAAAAGACTGTCAGGTCCAAATGGACGGTACTCATGGGTGGGTGTGGGTGGGCAAAGGTGGGTGAGGAAGGAGTCCAGGGACCCCTAGACTTCAGTTCCCGGTGATGGGAGCATAAGGTGGGTAGGTGGGTGGGTGTCAAAAGCCAGGAGGAGGAGCCAGTTTGGGAGAGGTGAGGGGTAGGTGGGAGAATTGTAAATAATTAGCTGTTCTGGACAGCTTGAGATTGTGGTCAAAATCATCCAGGAAAATATGTATAGAGTTCTCAAATTCTGACTTCTTCTTTTGTTGTTGTTGTTGTTTATTTTTAATCTTCTAAAACCAGGAAAAGAGCACACAGGGAAGGCAGGTGGCAAAGGCTGAGCTGGTGATATTTCCTGGAGCCCCACGCAGCTGCTTTGTACACAACTGCATTAGCGAGCAGCTCCAGCTTCAAAGCCAGTGACAAACCGCCACTGAACAGGGCCTGAAAGTTCCAGAACAACAGTTACTTTCCTTCCCAAGTCTTTTTGCCTCAGAAGACCTTGGGAAACCAGCAGCGACGTGGGACTGGGAGTTTTATTTAGAATGGCTGGGCTCTGCGCCCTGCACCCTCCTGGCCCACCTGGGGCCCGTGGAAGGGCTGCACCTGGAACCCCCTTCGGAGGCGGAAGCAGCGGGTGGGCACGCAGCCCGGCTGCGTCTCCACCTCCGCCTGAGTGGCAGGCCGTGGAGGAACACGATGTAGGGAGACAGATGTCTTGGAGCTCAGGGAAAGTAAAAAAGGAAGTAGGGAATTTGTCTGACAGACCCCGGTGAGCAAAACTAGCATCAGCCACAAGCAGGAGGCTTTCCTGTTATTCTTCCTCTGCCTGAAACCTCAGGAACTTCGCCCAGGCAAGAAAATCTTGTACTACTGCACGCAGTACATGAGAGGAAGTGGATGAAAAGAATGGGGCTTTTATTCATTATTCACTCAACGTTTATTGAAAGCTTATACTGTACAATGGCACTGGGACAGATGCCGTGCGGGATTTGGAGGTTGCCCTAAAGATGTAGCAGCAGGATGAGGCGTGTGCAGAGAGGAGAACACGCAGCAGTTAAGAGCCAGGCTTCCAGGGAGGACAGGGGTGGGCTGCCGTTTAGTAGCCGTATGACCCTTGGCAAGTTACCTCACCCGTCCAAGCCTCAGTTTCCTTATCTGTAAAATGGGGATAATAAAAGTAGCTAACTTATAGGATTATTGCAATCAGAGATAATGTATATAAGATACTTAATACAGCTCCTGGCTCAAAATACCCCTCAACAAATGTCAGTTACTAGTAATTACCAAGGGAGAGGAAATGACTTTGTCACAGGGATAAGCTTGAACCTGTTTAAATTCATCTTAAATCCTTTTTATTGTGAAGTACAAGATACACAGTGAAGAACACAAAACAGATGTACAGCTCAATGAATTATCATAAATTAAGGGCTTCCCTGGCGGCTCAGTGGTTAAGAATCCACCTGCCAATGCAGGGGACACAGGTTCGAGCCCTGATCCGGGATGATCCCACATGCTGCGGGGCACCTAAGCCCGTGCGCCACAGCTACTGAGCCTGCAAGTCACAACTACTAAGCCCACGAGCCTAGAGCCCGTGCTCCGCAACAAGAGAAGCCACTGCAATGAGAAACCTGCGCACCGCCATGAAGAGTAGCCCCTGCTCGCCACAACTAGAGAAAGCCTGCGTGCAGCAAGACCCAATGCAGCCAAAAATAAATAAATAAAATAAAATAAGTAGATTTAATCTACTTCACCAGTACCCTTGAAGACCCATTTGTGTCCCTTCTCATCAGTACCCACTCTGACCCTCAGAAATGTAACTGCTATCCATTTATAACTCTTCCTTATTCTTCTGTATAGTTTTATCACGTAAACATCCATCCATAAACACTATCATTCATCTCGCCATTTTAAGAAGTTTAGAGAAATGCAATTATAAAACGTGGTTTTTTTTTAGTCCTTGACTTCTTTTGCTCAACAGTTCGTGAGATTCATCCATTTTTACATGTAACCGTAACTCATTCATCTGTATTACTGTATAATATTTCATATGCCTCAATATACTTACTGTTTTCATTACGATGCACATTTGGTTGTCTCTACTCTGTAGCTATCATGAATGCTGTTGAACATTCTCTAGGTATGTACCTAGGAATGGTATTGCTGGGTCATCAGGTATGGATCTCTGCTATAGACTGAATGTTTATGTCCCCCCAGAATTCATATGTTGAAACCCAACCTCCAATGTGATGGTATTTGGAGGTGGAGCCTTTGTGAGTGATTAGGTCACGAGGGTAGATCTGTCATGACTGGGATTGGTGCCCTTATAAGAGAGACCCCAGAAGAGCTCCCTCACCCCATCCGTCATGTGAGGGCATAGGGAAAAGATGGCCATCTATAAACCAGAAGCAGGCCCGTACCAGACACCAAATCTGGCAGCAAGCACCTTGATCTTGACTTCCCAGCCTCCAGAACTGTAAGAAATAAGTTTCTGTTGTTTATAAGCCACCCAGTCATCTAGAGTAATTCTGTTAAAACTAAGACAATATGTTCAGCTTTAATAGATAATGCCAGATCATTTCCCAAATTGGTTGTACCAATTTGCACTCTTACCAGCAATGTTTTAGAAACTAGTTGCTTCACATCCTTGTCAACACTCAGTATTTTCCATCTTTTTAGCTTTTGCCACTCTGGTGGATAAATGGGGGCATCTCATTGTGAATTTAATTTGCATTTCCCTAATTAGTAATGCTGTTGAGTACATTTCATATGTTTATTGGCCATTTAGATATTTATTTCCTGTGAAGTTCTTATTTCAGTCTCTTGCTCATTCTTCTGTTCAGCTGCCTTTTCTTACTGATTTGTAGTTCTTTATATAGCCTGGATGTGAGCCCTTTGTTGGCTTATGCTTCACAAATATCTTAAGATTTGCCTTTTCACTCTCTTCATGGCGTCTTGATGAACAGAAATTCTTAAAGTAATCTAACTTATCAACTTTTTCCCTTATGGTTACTGTTTTTGTATCCTGTTTAAGAAATATCTCCTTATGCTGAAGTCATGAAGCTATTCTTCTACATTGTAAAGAATATCTATATTCTATATTCTTCTTCTAGAAGCATTAGTGTTCTACTTACTCATTTAAAGGATATTCCAATTAAAATTGACTTCTGAGTAAGGAATGAGGTACAGTCCAGTTTCCCTTTTGTGGCATGTGTATATCCAATTGATCCAGCACCATATATATATATATCTTTTAATTGAGATATAATTGATATGTAACACTATTAGTTTCAGGTGTACAACATGATTCAATATTTGTATATATTATGAAATGATCACCACAATAAGTCTAGTTAACATCCATCACCATACGTAGTTACAAAATTTTTTTCTTGTGATGAGAACTTTTAAGATCTCTCTCAGCAACTTTCAAGTATTCAATACAGTATTATTAATGACAGTCACCATGCTGGACATTACACCCCTTATTACTTATTTTATGGCTTATTTGTTTTACTTATTCTATATTTACTTGTTTTATAGCTGGGACAGAAAAGTCCTCGGGAATTCCCCGGTGGTCCAGTGACTAGGACTCTGTGCTTCCACTGCAGGGAGCGTGGGTTCCATCCCTCGTTGGGGAACTAAGATCCTGTAAGCCGCGGGGCGCAGCCTAAGGAAAAAAAAAAGTCCTCTGTCCTGCCTACCTCTCTGAACCCATCTCCCATCACTATTTGCCTTTTTCGCTCCACTCAAGCCCCCAGGACCTCCTTGCCGCTCACTCCCCTAACACACCAAACTTGTTCCTTTGTGCTTACTGTTCCCCCAGCCTGGAGTGCACTTCCCCAGATCTTCATATGAATGGTGCCCTCAGTACATTCAAGAATCTGCCAAACGTCACTCCCTTCAGCTGTCTTCAGTGCCCTCTAATATAGCACATCACCCGTGAAGCCCTACTCCCTCTCCCTGAACTACTCCTTTGCTCTGCTGTAGCATTCTGCAGGACATTCACTACTCCCTGACATGAATGTTCAAGCCTCCTCCCCCCTCAGGAAGAGAAGATCCATGAGCTCCGGACCCTGTCCATCATGTTGGCCACTATTTCCCTGACTCCAGGAACAGTGCCTGGGGCACAGAGTAGGCTCTGCTGATTTGGTGAGTCAGTGTACGAATGACTCCGGCGAGGCCAGTGTGACGTGGTACTACGGCAGACAACCACCTCTCCCAGGTACTAGAAAACGTGGGAGTAGTGAGCTAACTATCAAGGGTTGATCTATAAGGTGACGAAGAATAAGCCACTCCTACACTGAGGAGTGTTGAAAGTGGTTATAAAAACTCAGGACAGTAACTTCTGATGTTCCTGAAAGAACAGTATCTTAACGGTGATTCATAACCCCTCTTGACTGCTTCTATACAATAACATCTAACTCCACTGATGAAGTCATCTCCAGTAGAAGAAGAGCAACTTCCGCCTTAGTTACTAAGATTTCCAAGTTCTGTGTTAAGCACCTGAGGGTAAGGTGTGTGGACTTTACATTTTGGATTCACATTTAAAACGTAGCTGCTGCAAAGGCATTTTAAGAACACCGAGGAAACTAGAACTCCTACCAGCAGGTGAGCTGACACCCTATTCACCCTCTGTTAAAAGCAGAGCTCCCACCCCCTGCTCTGCAGCCGGCCTTCCAAGCTAGAAATAAGATGACATTGCCACTTCAACTCTGTTGAATAATATTTTCAATGACTCTGTGGTCATGCTTCTGAGACCAGGGTGCACATTACCCTATGGAGATGCAAAGCAAAGCTAAAATTTGCAGGTTGCCATTGCGTTTCTGGTTTCATGCTGACTGAGAAACCTGGCCTGCGGCTAGGAAATGAAGAAAATGTTTTTTACCCTTGTCTCTTGAACTGCACAGGCAGCAGATAAGAAGCAACTGGCCTCAGTCATCTGGCCCTCAACCTTATTGTATATATTCTCCAGTGAGGAATGAGTGAGCACAGGCTTTCAACCTATGCTGTGGACACTGATGAGGGCCCAGCAGCAGCCTGGCAATTAGGCGGACCCAACAGAGAAGGGCACTGCAGGCGGCTCCCCAAATATGGGCCACTTGGAGTCCAGCCCAGGCAGGCCACTCCCGGGACAAAGTCTAGGTAGGAAAGGCATAGCTGGAGCAGAGTGGTACCCTGCAACGTGGCCACTGACCTCTGGCTTCCACATTTGCATTTAAAAACCATTATGGAAGTGTAATTTACTTTGAAGGGTGATATTCAAAGCAAACTGCCCTCTCAGCAAAGTGACAGTGGTCACAGCCCAGTAAGGATCCTCGCAGGAGAGGTAGAGACATGTAGGGGGACAGAGAGGTGAGGGAAGTCAAGCTTTTCGGCACGGGAAAATCTTTGAAGTGTGTGGAGGCCTCGCCTAATCAAACTCACTTCAAGAGGTTTGAAGCGTTTCATTAAATTGAAGCACAGCTGTTTTCCATTTAGAGTTGACTTGGTTTGAGGGAGTTTCAGGGACTGAACTTGACAGTTTCAATTTTCAGTTTCCAACTTCCTTAACTGAAAGTCATAAATATGGTGGCCACGTTTCCTGAATCCAAATTGAGTTTAACACTGGGCTGTCTCCTGAAATACAGGGCATGTTTTCATGGTCTGGAAAAGGCTGAGGGTCTGTTTGGAAGGTTCAAGACAACTGGTAGGAAAAGTGGAAGACACTTTTGATTTGGATGGTGACTTCTGCTTTCTCCTCTAAAGCAATCCAACTCTTTTTATAGAGGTTCTGCCAGCAAAACTGAGGCTGGAAGCACCAGGAGAGAAGACACAAGATGAAATGTAAAATTTCATCATCTTCATTCAACCATCAGCCTGGAGCTAGGAGAATGAATTAGATGGTTGGTCGTTTTTCTCCCAGTGACTGTTTTTTGTTTTTTGGGTTTTTTTTAATGGAATTGAAAGTTCCTTAAGCTATCTGGTACTCTGACCAAAATTCTTAGTGTAACGGACCTTGTCAGATGAGTGAGGTGATCTCATTCCAGGTATAGGAGAACAAGTTCCGTTTGTCTCTGGTGCTTATCAAGTCAATCCACCATCCTTCATCAAGGAGTGCTCTCCAAGGTACATCAGGGCAGGAGTCAACCTCCTTGGGATACAAGGGCGGCCTCAAAGTTTCCTATTCCACCGAGCCTGGAAAGTCACTGACTACTCCCATCTCACGTGGGGTATGGGGATGACAGTAAGATGGATATAGCTGTAGATCATCTAAATTGAAATAACTAAAAATGACTTCTCTCTTCACATTATAGTGGATTCTGAATGACAGAAGCTGGAGAATGAAAAGGAGTTTATGGGGATAATGCCCAGGCCTTCTCTCCACACAGCTTGGAGCGCCAAGAGCCAGCATTCCATCTTATGAAGAGTATGTCCTTATTCTCTCCCTTTAATTCCCTTTACATGGTTTTAGTCACTGTTGGCACCTCCGACACCAAGTAGGTCAAGGGAAGGAGAGAGTGAAAACTGACAACTATTAACGTTCTGAATTCTTTTAAGGACTCAGCAAGACAAGAGGCTAAAACAAATGTCTAGCATAAATTTTAAAATAAATTGTGGACGTGAATTAAGCAGCCCACGTGTTGTTCAGACTAAGGCAGGTAACAGCACCAGCATCATGGTCTCCTACTCTGGGGGTGGTTTGGATTGTGGGTCTCACTGGCACAAACAGGGTACAAGTCCTAAGGCAACATTTCAGAAGGGACACAGCCCACCCACTCAGTAAATCCCCTGGGGCAAGTGATGGGAAACCACTTCTCTAATGAGGATCATAAACTATAGGAAAAATACAATCAAAGGCCACAGAGAACTAAATACAAATTTACGTTTTTTCCCCAGAGAATTTAAAAGTTCCATTTACCGGGTTTACAAATTAAGAACTACAAACATAAAAAACGACTAAATCATAAGACGTTCTAAATATACAACTTCTTTAAGAACTAGGAGTTTGGGGAAGAAAAGGAAGTATCAAAAATCTCTTGTTATAATGGAGAAGAATCAGAGCGGGCCACTGGGCAGAGAGAAACCTGAGGGGAAGAGACTTGTTCCAAGAGGCAACAGCACAGAACTCAGAGCAAGAGCCCAGGATTCTGCACCCAAGATGATGCCAGATGTCTCAGGAGGTGTGCCTGGAAGGCCAAGAAGGGTGAGAAAAGTTTAAATACACAGAAGAGTCTAGAGGAGGCAATAAAGATGAAGCGACTGAGGGGGGGAAGCTGAGAAATGGATGAAAACTTGGGGAAGCCGTGGCAGACAGAGAAAACAAATATACATTAATTCACTCATTCAAAGTATTAGCTTGTCAAGAATTGTAACTCAAAGCAGAATCATCACAGTAAGTTATTGCTACTCTTTCAATTGTTCAACTGCTCTAGTTCTTAAATCTTGAAAGGGTCAACTCCTACAGCTCACAGAAACAGGGGGAAGAGGATTATTCTGTGGGTTTCTGGTGAAAGCAATTATACCTGTGGGCTGAAAGATGTCAAGCTAAGAACCACAGGTTCCCGACTCCTAAGCCAGAGAAGGTGAGAACCTGGCCGCTTGTTTAGTTTGAAGCAAAATACCGGCAGCCTAGAGCTGCTGTAGAGAGAAGTCTCACTGGTTGACCAGCAGGCCACAAGCCCCTGGCTTTTAGCACTCCACATTTGCTATTAATAATGATCAGTCCATAATTTTTTAAATCGTTGCACGTTGGCACGTTTTCTGTAATAAGTTACTGACTTTCCAGAGGGAGGACTTTGTGCTGATTTCGACCCCACTGTCTTCTGGAAGTTCATCAGACATTAGTTTAGCGTGATAACATCTGACCAGCTTTCAAGATACTTTATTCTTCCTGGCTTCATGAGCTAAACTGTTGTGGTTCAAGGCGTGTTCTACTTAATGGAGATGCTAACTGATTGGAATATGTTACTCCCATGAGCCTCACACAGATCACAACATTCTCCCCAAGCAGTTGTCTGGAAGTTAACAGTGACCTGGGCTAAGTTGTGATGCAATTAACAGGGAGATCTCCGAGGTGCAGGAAAAGGCATCATTTCATCCTTTTATTTCTCCTAGAGTGTGGTCTTTCCCCCTTGTGCCCATCATGTTCATCAGAATGAGAAGTTAATAACGGGTGCTGGGAGAGAGAGGTCCTGACAAACCACCTCCCGTGTTCACGGATTTAACCAGCCTTAAATGCCTGACTCTTCAGTGCTTTATTTCTCCGCCAGCAACAAGACTGGCAGCCTGGGATGTGCCAAGTTCTTGGCCCTAAATTGCAAAACAAAGCAGTATAGGAGGGAATCTGTGAGTTCGCTGATTTGCAAACACTACAGCAGGTCACCACGTACACACTTGTTTTTGTGCACCTATTATTTCTCCCAGGCAGTTACCTGGATGCCTTCCTGACAGTGCCAGCATGTGCTGCTGCTCAAGTTACCAGCGCTTCCTTCACTCACACTTAAACGAATGCAGCTTATTTCGCATCATTTAAACAAACAAAAAAAACACCTTTCATTAAACAGAATCACAGAGCCTTTCAGTAATTATTCGAGACGTGTCCCCAAGGTCATTCAGAATCAACATCAGGTTTACAGGTGTGCCCACAAGTGTCCACGAAGATGCCATTCAAATGGAGCCGACTCAGGAATCAGATGCATGAGAAGCCACCGTGACATGTAAGGGGGCTGGCTGAAATTTTCCTGACACAAGTTACATTCATCCCAACTTTCTCTAAGTAAAAGACATGTGGATGTTCTTTCCATGCCCCCAGCTCCAAATACCAGTTTATTATAGTCACATATCCAACGACAATGGACCTGACCAAATGTATGTGGAAAGCATCTTGACTCTTCACCATAAGGCTACAAAGCAGGTTCTTGCATTTCCCCTCAATTTACAGTTGAGGAATCTGAGGCTTAGTATGGTGGGGTGACTTAATTAGGTCCCCCAGCTGGTAGGTAGCAGAGTTACAATTTGAACACAGATGCATCTTATTCCAGAGCCTGTAATCTTAATTATTTTGCTAAATTATCTCCTTCTGTAACAAAATAAAAATGAAATAAAATTTCTACATGACAAAAGATATTTCGATGACATCACAGATCACTGGCATTCTCTTTTTCATCTATTTCCCAGAAAGATCTTTCCATTTGGTGTGAATGCTCATTTCCAACTTCCAGTGTTGACGCACCAATCCTCTGGTAGAAAAGTGAGAGTTATAATCAGGAAGTTTTTCTTCTCTTTCCAATTTCATCAAGTCTCAGGGTCAATTTTTTTTTTCCTTTTAACATTTTCCTAGTATTGCAGGGTCAGAAGTTCCTAACCAAGGTTACCTAATCTAGTGCTTGCCCCAGACAGGATGACTTTGGCCATCCCAAAGAAAGGAAGGTTCAGGCAATTTGTAAAGATCTTACTGAATCTTATGTACCTGAGAGGCAAATTATAAGCATCTCTTGCCTGTCTGAGGATCTGCAAAGTGTGTTGGAGCTTTTTAGAGTAAAGGCACCACACAAATACAAAATAACAATATAAATCAACTCAATTCCCATAAGTATAACCATCTAACCTGGCAAAAAAACCCAAAAAACACACGAGGCCCCAGACTACAATGACAGTCTTCGTCAGAAAATATATTTATTATTGATAGTGAGTGAAGTAAAGATGTCAGTATTCATGATAGACGAGAGGTTGCAGAAGCCAAGGTTGCCTTCATGTTGATAAAAAATGCCTTATTTCACTCATAATCAGAAACATTATTCCAGTAAAAGAGGTAAATTTTCTCTTTTTGTCTTCTTACATGATCACCATAATAAGTTAAAATAAAGTAGCTCTTATATAAGTCAAGGGAGAAAAGAAAAAGAAACCCAACATGCCACAGCCTAGCCAATTCCGCCCAGCACTGCTGGCCCGAGATGGAGGGGTTTGGCCTTCTCTTCTCCCCACTCCAGTGACCTCAGCCCTCGATCCAAACCGCCAGCTTTGTGGAAGGGCAGGTTCACCCAATGATGGAGCTTGGTTAGAAGAGGAAGTTGAATAGAAAGTACAGAAGGTGGAGAGGACTGCCTTTCTTTTTAATCATCATAAGTGGATTTATTAACACTGTAGCATGCCCTTGATGGCTGATCCCTGATCTAGGCCTTGGCTTTTCAAACTGTTGCTGATCAAACTGTGATATGCTTCTGTTGAATCTGCTCTCTGATGTTTCTCTTTAATGGTCTTCTCTTTAAATGAGTTGCTTTCTTACTAGGAAAAAAAAAATGTTCCACCTCTGGAATTAACGCTGCAGGAATTCTGCTTGTTCTAAAAGTTGATTTTATCCTCCCTTCTCAAGCATGCTCTGAAAGAGAAATAGAAAACATGAGATTTACCACCAGAAGGAGGGGACCAAAAAGGGGCAGTTGCTATTTAGTATTGTTTGTGTTGCTTTTCAAAGATCTACCTCAAAAACACATATAGCAAGGCATATGCTCCCTGGTCTCGAAATATGACTACCTTTAATGAACATCATTGCTTAATCATGTATCATCTCCAAATGACCCCTCCCCCCACCATATCAAACTGAGCCCTAAGGGTGAACATGCCCTGGACTGTGGGGGGGGAGGCATAGTGGGGAGTGTGCGTGCCGTCTCACTACCCTGGACATTTGGGGATGTGTGGGAGCATTTCTAGTGGCTGCAGAGACCAGGGGAAAGCTACTGCTAAGGGGGCAGGGGTGGAGTGGGGTGGAGAGGGAACCTCTCAATTGAAGACAAGATTCTCCCCCTGAAACCTCTGCTCACGCTAGGCAGAATGCAGATGTTCCTGAACTCATAATGCTGGGTGGAGCTACACAGATCTAAGTATGTATTCCCAAATTACAAAAATGGCCCCTACATTCTATTTAGTTATTTGTGTGGGTGTGGGTGAGGAACAGTAGACAGGAATAATTTTTTTTCCAGTTTTATTGAGAATTAATTACATATATCACTGTATAAGGTTTAAGGTGTACAGCATGATGGTTTGATTTAGATATATTCTGAAATGATTGTCACAATAGGTTTAGTTAACATCCATCATCTCATTTAGATACAAAAAAAAGAAAAGACAATAATTATCACTGTATTGAGAGCTCTTAGGATCCACTCTCTTAACAACTTTGCTATATCATAATGCAGTGCTAACTATAGTCGCCATGTTGTACATTACATCCCTAGTACTTATTTATCTTACAACTGGAAGTTTGTACCTTTGACCACCTTCCTCCAATTCCTTCCTCCTACACCTCTCCCACCGCCCCCTGCCACCTCTTGTACCACAAATCTTATGTCTTTGTCTATAAGCTTGATGTTTTTTGTATACAGATTTGACATATAAGTGAGATCATACAGTATTTGTCTTTCTCTGTCAGATTTACTTTAGTTAGCATAATGCCTTCAGTGTCCACCCATGTTGTAGCAAATGGTAGGATTTCCTTGGTTTTTTTTTAATGACTGAATAATATTCCACTGTCTATATATATACCACAGCTTTTTTTATCCATTCATCTATTGAAAAGCACAGGTTGTTTCCATGTTTTGGCTATTGTAAATAATGCTGCTATGAACATGGGAGTGCAGATGTATTCTCAAGTTAGTGTTTTTGTTTCCTTTGGATATATTCCCAGAAGTGGAATTGCTGGATCATATGGTAGTTTTATATTTAATTTTTTTAGGATTCTCCATACTGTTTTCCGTAGTTGCTACACCAATTTACAATCCCACCAACAGTGCACAAGGGTTGCCTTTTCTCCACATCTATGCCAGCATTTGTTGTCTCTTTGATGACGGCCATTCAGCCATGAGGTGATATCTCATTGTGGTTTTAATTTGCATTTCCCTAATGGCTAGTGATGTTAAGCATTTTTTCTTACACCTGTTGGCCATTCACACATCTCTGAAGAAAAAATGTCTATTCAGATCCTTTGCCCATTTTTTAATTGGATTTTTTTTGTTTTTGCTATTGAGTTGTATGAGTTCTTTATACATTTTGGATATTAACCCCTTATCAGAAACATGGTTTGTAAATATTTTTTTCCCATTCTGCAGGTTGTTTTTTCACTTTCTTTTGCTGTACACAAGCTTTTCAGTTTGATGTAGTCCCACTTGTTTATTTTTGATTTTGTTGCTTGTACTTTACATATGATTTCCAAAAAAGAATCACCAACACCCATGTCACAGAGCTTTGATCCTATGTTTCCTTCTAAGAGATTCATGGTTTCTTACATTTAAGTCTTTAATCAATTTTGAATTATTTTTTGTGTGTGGTACATGACAGGGGTCTAGTTTTATTCTTTGACACATGAATATCCAATTTTCCCAGTACTATTTACTGAAGAGACTTTCTCCATTGAGTATTCTTATCTCCCTTGTCAAATATTAGTTGGCTGTACATCCTTGGGTTTATTTCTGGGCTCTCGGTTCTGTTCCACTGGTCTATGTGTCTGTTTTAATGCCAGTACCGTACTGTTTTAATTACTATAGCTCTACAGTATAGTTTGAGATCAGAAAGTGTGATGCCTCCTGCTTTGTTGTTCTTTCTCAGGATTTCTTTGGCTATTCAGGGTCTTTTGTGGTTCCAAATAAATCTTAGGAGTGTTTTGTTCTATTTCCATATAAAAAAATACCATTGGCATCTTGATAGGGATTGCACTGAATCTATAGATGGCATTTGTTAGTATTGCCATTTTAACAGTATCAATTCTTCTAATCCATGAACATGGAATACCTTTCCATTTATTTGTATCTTCTTTGATCCCTTTCATCAATGTCTCGTAGCTTTCAGAGTAGAGATCTTTGATCTCCTTGGTTAAATACATTCTTAAGCATTTTATTGTTTTTGATGTTACTATAAATGGGATCAATTTCTTTTTCAGAACATTCACTGTTAGTGTATAGAAACACTACTCATTTTTGTATGTTAATTTTGTATTTTGCAACTTCACTGAATTTGCTGATCAATTCTAACAGTTTTTTTTTGGTTGAGTTTCTAGGATTTTCTATATATAAAATCCTAGACAGAAAAAATTCTTAACTATCAGATTAAAACTCTAACTAGCCAGGGCAGGAGATAAACTGTCTCCATTCTTAGGAAACTTTAAGAAGGCAAAAGTGATCCTTTCCCCTTCAGTTTTGAAATTACTCAGGAAGAAGAGCTACGTCAGGCCCAAAACTGCCTCTTGTTTGTTCATGCCTTCTTCCTTCCATCCCTCACCCTTCTAGCCACTTATTCACCCAACTTCTTAACTGAGCTCCTACTAGGTACTCATTGTACTGAGTTAGGTGATATGGGGAAACCAATACACATGTTCATGGAAAATTAAGGCATAATACAGAGTAATAACTTGCTATTTCTAAAAATACATTTGCTAAATATATGTTAAAATTTTATTTTACTGAATAAGTACTACACGCACACAGTATAAAATTCAAGAAGAACAAAAGAATATATAGGACAAAGTAATTTTTTGTCTTTCTCCTATTTCCCAATTTTTTGTGTACTCTTCCAGAGAAGGTATTAGTTCAAAAGCAGAGTGGTGCTGCCTATTTCAGAAGAGGATAGCTCTCTGCAGCTGGAGTGATCAGGGAAGGATCCTCAGATGATCTTTCACTGTGGATAGAATATACACAGAAGGTAGGGAGGGATGAGGGGGACAAGCACTGGTAAAGATTCAGAGGAGGGAAAAAGCCCAGTATGTATGGGATGAAGAATGGAGGAGAGAGACAGGCCTAGCTAGAGGAAAGGGTAGGCACTCAGGACGTTCCAAGGAAAAGAGTATAAAAAGGGTCCACTGTGAATGTCAGGCTGAGATACTTCCTTGCTGGCCACTGAAAAAACCTAGGAATCCAATGAATGTCTTTAACAGGAAAATGTCATTTAGGAAGGTTACCCAGACTTCCTTAGCACAATGGATCCAATGGAGGAGAGTCTGGAGGTGGGAAGACCGGGGAGGAGACAGATTAGAAACGAAGCTATGGTGGGAGCAAGAAATAGAGTCATAGAAAGACAAGGGAAGGAAAAAAAGCAGTGATGAGACCTTAGGTATGGTGGCGCCTCAGTGACAGGGAGAAAGGTGGTGTGACCAAGAGAAACACGGAAGTCAGTGGGAGGAGTCATCTTGGGAATGAGGAAGATAAATTTGGGGTTTGGGAGTCTGGGAAGATGATGAGACATCCCCGAAGGAAATGTCTAGAGGGAAGTTGCAGGCTTGGGAAACAGGTCAAAGGTCTTTAGAGCTAAAGATTTAAGGTCAGAGATGAAGAAAACAAATTGAAATAAAGGGGCAGAAAAGGGAAAGGAGAAGGAGAAGGACAGATAAGCATATTGGGTCACAGAAACACAGGATGAATAGCTTATCCTAAAGGTTATCCTAAGGCATTCATGATTTTACAGGCTTCTAAGAAGCCTACGTCCATAGGGCGCAAAAGAAGAACAGATATAAAAGCAGACAAAGTAGTTTGTAGAGGACGTATATAGAAATGGTCAGAAAAGACAATGGTGCAGTCAAGGAGGAAGGACTGAATAAATTAGAAAAGCTAGATGCATCTAGAGAAAACCGGAAAGACAAAGCAGATTAAGTGGAAGACTCCACTCAGCAGAGGGTCGTCTTGTAGAACACCAGAATGTGAGGCTCCTCTCAAACTCATCTGTATTTGTTGGAAAACTTAAAAATCGAGCACTTACCATGTAAGTGTCAGACCAGGCAATGTCACAGTATCATTTATCCTCACACCTTTGTGACTTGACCTGTGAAAGTCCAACTATGCAGACGGAAAGCTCTATAAACTCCAGATATATAGACAACCTCGCCACAACATTATTTATTAATACAAAACGGAAGTCAGTATAAAGCAGCTCTCTATACTGGGGCCACGTAAGGGCACTTAATTACTAAAGAAAATGATCACTTTGTGAGTGATGCCACTTTGTGGGTTACATACTCGCTACTTACTTCAACATACCAATGGGAACTATAAGCTGTTACCTGTCCGGTCAAAACCACATGGCTGTGCCTCATTCTACAATTTAGGCCTCATGGCTATAGTGACAGCCGTGTGACAACATACCTCTTTTCAAATGTTGCAGAATAATCCGCAGTGACCACACATAATTAAAAGCAGCAGTTAAAGTGTTCACAAGGGTCTAGGAAATCTTTTTACTTTTCTCCTCCCTGCCATCCCAACCAAATATGGAGGGGTAATTTTCAGCCAGGCCATGTTAATGCTAAGAATGTAAGACTCTCATAAGAGAGACGAGCTGGACCCTGGCTGCTGTGAAGATCGTGGGCCAGTCTAACGTGAAGACACTAGAAGAAAATTTTTGAACAAATATAAAACACAGAGAAGTAACCACATTCACAAAATACCTTGGTATGAGTATTAAAAATCACATCCTCAAAGAGAGCACGGCAGTTCACCTGATTCCTGGGTGACTCCCTGAAGACACAGGGGCCAAGGCTGTGTCTTCCAGGGCTGGTCTATACACATGTTGTCAAACTGCACTCAGCTGCTACCAATGGGGGCCAGAGGCGGTACAAAACCACCTCATTTCTGTCGGAGACATTAACAAACGTCAAGTTGAAAAAATTTTTAGATGAATTAATTGGTAAAACATTCTGTGCTTTTACTATATCACAACGATGCAATAAACCCTGCCCAAATCCAGGCCCAAGGAACTTCAGCTGGAGGGATCCTGAGGCCTGGCAGGGTCTGTATCTGTCAGTTTCCACCTATAGGTTCTCCTACCGTCTCTGTACCGGTTCTGTAAGTCGCCGCTGTTGGGCTGAATTTCCACACTGCATACATTTAACGCTGCATAAATTAACATAGGAAATTCCCCAAAGAATGAGGGAGAAGATTTACAAGTTATAAAAAATCGCTTCCTTCATTTGAGGAACTGCTAACACTTAATCTTAACGTGGAGAAAGAAATTCCTTGCGTTTGCTCCTCGTTCACGTATTGGGGCCTGCAGAAACACCTTTTATAAACGGCTGGGTAAATTACTAAAAGGACAGAACGGTTCAGGCACACACACTGCTCTTTTCCCAAGTCTCTCTCTGATTCCAGCCACAGAGGAAGGAAGGACCTGCGGCCCGCCGTGTCAGACAGGAGCAGGTCCCCTGGGGACCACAGGCTGCGTGTCATTTCCATTGATTAAGACGATCTTAACTGTTTTCCTCTAATATTTTTGTTACACAGTAATCTCATCAACTGTTTTTTGAATTACAGCTTTCTTGGAGGGGCGACTATCGTAGCAGTGTGTCAGCTACTGGCTCTCACAATATATTTAGGAGGAATTATGGCAACCCGGGATTGCTCACAACCATCATGACAGAATAAAAATAGTGTTCTTGGTCTTTTTTAAAAAGGGTATCATTCAGAGTGCTTGCCTCTGTCTGATGTTACCCAGCATCTCACCAAGATTTCAAAGACCTAGTAAAGTCTGGTATGTAAGAAGGAACACTTACAGGGGAAAGGTTTACGGGGGGGAAACTAAAATGGAAATACGTCCTTGACATACCTGAGTTTTCACTAAGGAGGGACAGGGAAAGTGGGGAGTGGAAGAGAATGGAGCCTCCCAGGAGGAACAGGGAGAGAGACAGAAGAAGACTGTAAGTGAGAAAGAAGGGAAAGTAATCAATAAATTCAATTTATGAGAAGCACAAAGCATGCTTTGCCTGTGCGCCAAGTACTACTCCTGGCCACCTGAAAATCTGATTAGCTAACTTATTTTCTTTTCAGTATCTGTCTCCTCCCCCCAGCAAGTGCTGCTCTTTATTCTTTCTGCTTTGAAGGAAACACAGCTTAACTTTTTTATGCCTGGGTCTACTTTCATCTCTTCTTATAACAAATGCTCTGTGTGATATTCAAATTAAGTTACAAGTAATTAACTGTTTATACAACTTGCTGTAATAACAGACAAAACACTAACATACTGCACTTCTAACTCTTGAAGCATAAGTACTAGAAAAGAAGTGCCTATTAAGAAAAATGAAAGTCTATTACCATGGTAATACTTCTTCTATTAAACCCAGATTAGAAAAAAAAAGAAAATGCCATAAAGCAACTATTACCCTCAGAAAGCGGTTTAGAAAAGGATTCCTATGATGGAAGAGGCTGGGGTAAGAAATTCAAACTTTGGAATTTAGTCTGCTTTGACGTGACTCCGAATTTGAAGGGCAGCCCCACGGAAGGATGGGAAAGCTCTTCTGGACCGCTCATGCGTCCTCCTGAGGATGAGCAGCCCAGCTAGGCGATTAATAAATGTCATTAGGTGGTGATGATAAAGAAGCCTTCAGACACAATAAAAGCACACTCCCATAAGCCTTCCCAGAAAGTGAACCTACTTGATTTATCTTCATGCTCCCTGAAGGTGGGCATCTGTGTACATCGGAAGCAATCTGCTTAAGGAGGCGGGCCTCTGATGTGGGTCCAGGGGAGGGGAGCAGGGTGACTGCGAGCAGCAGAGCCAAGGGAGGGTCCAGTCACAACTGTGAGCTGGCCAGGAGACTGTTTCCTTGGCTGGTGCCTCTCTCCTCCCAGGAAAACCGGGTGTGGTCCCTCATCTAAGAGCACCTACAGTTTCCATGGGGGCAAGAGGCCGGGAGAAGAGAACTTCCTTTTCAGAGGCTCCTGCCCTCTGTCCAAGACATCTTCTGATTGGTACCCGAGGTTGGGAAAGGAACTAGTGAGTCTGACCAGACCTCTGCAGGTGGCTCAGAGCCGGTAGGCAGTGACCAGCAGCTCCGCATCTCCCGAAAGCGGGGAGCCTTGGCAGGACCTCTGAGAGGCTGAAGACCTCTCATGCAGTTCAGGCCAATGGGCTCCAGAGCTGTGGTTCTCAGACTCCGTGGACAGAGGTACCTGGGGAATTTGTTGGAAGTTCAGATGTTCAGGTCCCACCTCAGACCTGAATCCGATTCTTGGGTATGGACCAGGCATGTGCATTTTAAATAAACTCCCCAGGTGATTCGGATCACCCATGTTTGCGATCTGATGTTATAGGGAACAGCGTACTGCGTTTGGCATCAGACTATTCTGGTCTGGACTCTGCCCCATCTACAGATCACTGAAACTCTCTGGCTGTTAATTTTTCCAAGTGAAAAGATGTGATTAGGTTACAAGATTTCTACATCCCTCTAGCTCTAACAGCTATGAGTCTATGAAACCATTTACATGTAATTTATAGCTCGTCTGAAAACAATGATAAAGTACAGCTTGCTCTGGCACTAGGTTTTTCTTTCAAGAATTCTGATTTCTAAAGTGACAGCTACTGCTATGTTTCCAGGTGCTCTTCATACTCAAAGAACAGGGATGTACTTGAGCCCTGGTCTAACATAAATCCAAGTACAAGGGGAGAGAAAATACACTGTCCTCAAGAACGCTGACACGTTCTGCCAGGGCAAATTCCTCTCCAGGGACTGATCTTGAGGTCTTCTATTTTGTTGGAAACCACAGACTGGAGGTGTCGTTTACATTTTTGAAATGAAGAGTTAGGTACACTAATCTTGGGATGGAATAACTTCATAACAGGATCTGGCCTCATTTATCAAGGTCTTGACCCCATGCTCCCCGTTACAGTCGAGTAACTTTTTGTTCTCCTCAGAAAGATGAGCAGGAAGCACACAGGCCTAAGTGGAGGTGACTCACTCATAAGATGCCCTCATTTCGGTCCTTCCTTTAGCTGAGCTGCTTGCCCCACTGCCCACCTGCGGATTTAAACCCCGGCTGCGGTTTATCAGAGCCCGCCTGGCCTCCACCATCTGACCACAGCCTCCACGCTCACCTCTGTCCCTTGGGCGTCTCCTGGGTCTGGCCCTTACTTTTAGTCCTGGCCTTTCCTTGGCTCTTCTGATCCGGCTTCCTGCTCCATCTCCACAATCGCTTACCACCCACGGCCCGTGGCCCACGGGGTGGAAGCCAGCACAGTACAGGGTAGCCTAGGGCTGGCTGAGGGATGAAGCCTGCTTTCTCTAATGCAGTTTATCGCCCGTGGGCTCCATTCTGCCAGGCAGCACTGAGACAGCCATTTTTCACTCCACTGGCTTCGGAGAAACTGAGAGACTGTTTTCACCCCCTCCCAGTTCATTCTGCCACCCTGGCTTCCTCAGGGCTGTCAGGGGTACGAGCTTCAAGGAAAGACCAGGCAACATGCAGACCAATCAGAAGTGCAGCTGTTCTTCTGGAGGGGAAGCTTAAGGCTGACAGCAAACTCTAAGAAGCAGAGGCACAAATGCTGGAAGCCACCAGAGCAGAGATGCTGCTCGGGCCAAACAGCCCACGTCTCTTAGCTTGAATGTGCTCAGCAACCTGGGTGCTCGTGTGGCCTGCGGCCTGCTCTCAGACACGGAAGTACAATCAGCCCTAAATAACAGCTGCGAGGCCCTCATGGATCACCTAGTTCAAACCCTTAATTTACCAAAAAAGAAAATGAAGCCCAGGTCACCATGACTAGATTAGAACGTTCCAGCATTCCCCACAAACTCTCTCCTCTGGCGAGCACAGAATGTTCAAGAGCCCAGCCAGTTTCCGAACCTTTCTGTCAATAGCAGCAGGGCTGGGGAAAGAGCTGGAATGCTTAGAACTGTTACCCCTAAGCAGCTGGATTCTGCAAGTAAATTGAGGGGCAGTGGGGTGTCCCAGGGAGCAGAGGCAGTGCAGATCTGGGAGCAAGCCCTTTCCACACACCCCCCTTTTATAAGCCTTGGGCACATTTTGGTCCACTAGTGGCCCACTACTATTGGCTTCCCATTGCTCTCTCCCTTCCAGTCTCCTGTAACGTACGTGAAGCAAGACTGAATGGAAATCAGGTTTTGATGGTAAGAACAGGTAATTCAAACTTGGAGGGTTTATAGAAAGCTATGAGGCTAAGCAGATATGAGAAATAAAAGACACAGAAGTTTATCAATCGACGTCCTCCTACATTTTTAAATGCTGTATCTCATATAGCTAGCCAGTAGCTTTTAAGTCTGAGAAGTAATAATTACAGCAATTGAATTATCTCTTTACCATTATGAAGAACACACAATTTAATACACTGGAAGTTAACAGTCTAAATGTCTCATGTTGACCCGTGAGTACTGTTTAAGACTAGCTGAAGAAAGATTGATGTGAATAAGTGGATGAATAAGAGACGAAAAGTAAGGCTAAGGAATATCCGGAAATTTTCCTATCAGTAAAATCTATTAGTCTAGAGAACAATGCCCCAAGGGAACCAGTGAAAGCCCAATCTTATGAGTCACTTAAAAGTGGAGTGGATTTGGCTACTGGAATTATTCCAAGGGGAAAACTCTTGCACTATGGCGGAAATGGACAACATGACCTAATGGGTTGTTGTGTTTAGTATCTCAGCATGTCCAGCTTGTTCTTTAGATTTAACAAGGAAACTCAAGAAGGGGTGTGGACCAGTCAGGAACTGTAACAACAAATGCTCAGGACCACGTATCCTGCCCAAGTCTCTTTTAACAACAGGGGCAGAGCCAGAGTCACAAAGTTAGACTAGCTTCACACAAACACACACACACACACACACGGAAAACATGGTGTTAGTGGAAAAGTGACTACTCATGAAATACTGATATAACCCCCGCTGGCCGTCTTGGCATGGTCCTAAAATGGGGCAGCGCTAAACTGCACCTTTGCTCATGGCCTTTATAATCCCACCCTCCTTTTTGTTACTTTCAGTCTCAATGACTACTTCATTTGATCTTCAGGTTTTTTTCCCTTCACTTCATGATTATCGTTCATATCTTCCCTCACTGCCTTATTTCTGTATTAGTGGATACTGGATGTCCCTTCACACACACAACTGAAAAGCTACACACCATGTATTTTTAAATTTCTTGTTTTTATGGCAAGGTCTATCTTGGTCTAGTTGTTTAATTTACCATCATGACTTCCTTGGGTTTCAATTCTCTCAACTGTAAAATGGTGAAAATAAAACCATCTCTATTTACATCTCAGGTTGTCATAAAAAACAAGTTAAGAGAATGGATGTGAAATGACCTTGAAATCTAAATCTACAGACATACAAGGTGTTACTGTTTCTTGGTTACTTCCCATTTCAATGCTGTCTATCTTAGGTTTAAAATAAGGTCTTGTGGACATATCTTTTTGATATCAGCTGGTGTTATATACTCTAATACTTGAATATAACAGTTGTAAAAACAATAGGCACCTGAAACATACTCACTGAAAATATTAAATTATGCTGATGGGCGGGGGGCGGGGGGTGGGGGGGTGGGGAGGGGAGGAGAGGACGGGAGGCCCCCTTTGGAATCACTAGTGATAATTTGACGCTTTTGGCCGATTTGTTTAAGTTGGTTTCAGCACAGAATAATGCAACTGAGGAAAGAAGGAAAAAAATTGACTTATTGAATACTTTATAGAAATGGAATCCTCACAACACTGTAAATTACATTACCTCACTCCACAGATGAGAAAAATCAAGGCCCAAGGTTACAGAGCCAATAAAAGAGCTTGGATACAAACTCAGATCTGCCCAATTCAAACTCTCTGTTGCACCATGTAGCATATTTGATTCTGTCACAAGTTAAATAACTCTTGTTTTACTCTGTAAATGTACGCTACTGATTTCATGGGGCTGTGTGTAGACAGTTCAACACAACCCGGACAATCAGGATGGAGTCAGTACTCCAGACACCCTTGCAGGTGCTACTTCAGTAATGGTACAGATCACTGTGGACACAGGCACCTATGTTACAAGACACCAGTGTCAAAACACGCACTTTGTCTTCGCCATTATGTGCACTACCACCCCCGCCTTAATACAGAACTAACATCAGCTAGAAAAACCCATGAGTCCAACTTACAGGTTCCACCTGCTTCAGTTAGTATTAAAATTGAAGGTTGGAGATTGTTAAGAACATATCAGAAGCTGTTTTTAACAAATAAAATGTACTAACTTAACATCAGCAACACTACTTCTACCAAAGATCTTAAAAGAAAGGAATCCCTGGCACACTACTAAGAGTTAGGCAAGTGCCGTATAAACAAGAAAAAGGAAGAAGCCTCTTGTGACGACTTAGAGGGGTGGGATAGGTAGAGTGGGAGGGAGACACAAGGGGGAGTGGATATATGTATACGTACAGTTGATTCACTTTGTTATACAGCAGAAACTAACACACCATTTTAAAGCAATTATACTCCAATAAAGATGTTAAAAAATAGAAAAAATAAAAAATAAATGCTAAGGAGGGAAAAAAAAGAAAAAGAAAAAAGCCTCGAGCCACAAGGCTTTTAAAGACAACACAGGCTTTTAATAAATCTTGGTTCTATTTTTTCTACTAGTGTTGTTGTTATTTTCCAGCTATCCAGACAATACTGCCCTCCCATCAGATATTCACAGAGTGTTAGAAATTTATACTAACTGGGATTATTATAACTATAGCAAACTAGACTGTAGGAAGGCATGCTGTGTAACTCAAACACTAGATTTAGTTGGGTTAGAAGGTCAAGTCTAGGCAATTTGTCAGCAGAAAGAACCAAGGTTTCCAACAATTTCCATCTCTCAGAACAACCTATACCCAACAAAATCAGTTAAATGATAGGCAATTACGTGACCTGCCAGAATTGATAATTTACTTCAGCGTTTATCATTAGCTTTCTAAAGTACACAAATTAGAGAAAATACATGTCCCGCGATCATCGTATTATTCTGATATGAAGGGTCATGAGAAGAGTATGGCTATGGTACACAGAAGCGATGGAAATCGCTTCCTAAATCCATGTCTGGCCTGTCTTTCCCTGCCCAATTGACTGGACTCTACCAACTGGCAGAAGATTGAATGGTGCTTGCATGGTGGGTTTTTATTTTAGTTTTGTGTTTGCCTTTTGTTTTTTTTAAACCAGACTCTCGGCATGACTACTTGCTGTTTATGGACTTGAAGCTGTTGGCCCCTTAACATGTATCCTTCCTCTTTGCTGGCTTTGAGTATTGGCCCAGAAATATGGGGCAATGACCTTGAGGACACAATTATAAAGTAGAGACAAAAGTTCAGAGCAACTAGAAAAGGTATTATTTATGTAAAACCTTTTTTTTCCCTGCAAGTGGAACACAAGGAGACTATGGACTCTTCCTTCAGCCACCTGGATGAAAGGCAATTAAAACTTAACCAACTCGTGACAGCAATTCTTGATGACGACTAGTTTGGTTTAAAAAGCTCGTTCACACACATTAGCCTACTGAGTCCTTCCCAGTGCCCATGATGTTGGGCTTTTTATTCCTCTGCTGCCCTAGTTAGCTCTTGGTTTGTACACCCACCTGTTTGGCCTGATTGACACACCGCTTGTACTGATTGGCCAGAGTGGAGCAGCTGAGGGTCTGCTGGGTGTTCTGGCGGTAACACTGGAGAATTTGGGCCTGCAGATCAGCACAGATGGGATGACACTCATACCGCCTGGAAACAAAAACAGGGACCACTGAGACAAATGGTCTTCAACTGGAATAAAGAACAAGGCTAAAAAAATACATAAAACACTAAGATATAAATTTTACAAACGCCCCCCCAAAAAAGTTTAAGAACAATAATTTTCTTTGACCTTTAAAGAAAGATATCACTCAAGATAAGTGATTTCTTGTTATACACCAGAAACTAACACAACATTGTAAAGCAGTTATACTCCAATAAAGATGTTAAAAAAAAAAAGATAAGTGATTTCTATGAAATTAGTTCTATTAATTGACACCACTGCGAGCCTCTCTGGACAGGGCAGCATTCCCACCCTACCTCAAATGTAACCATGTGAATGGGGCCAATTACTCTTCAGCCCAGCCAGTTGACTCAGGAACCTGGGAGCCCCAATGTTCTCTTCCATTCCCACCTCCAGTTGGTCACAAAGCTTGATATCCTGCAGTCCAGTCCTTTCTCCATACTCACTGTCATTACATTATTTCCTAATCATTTATATCCTGGATTCAAGCAATGACCTTCACGGGTCTCTCTGTCTCTTAACGTTCACCCTCCACTCCTACCTCCCAGAAGGTTCTTTCTAGTACTAAGTCTAGACAGTATCTGCTTTCCAAATAAAATCCATGGTCAACAGGCAGGTCCTTTTGGATCAGGTTCCTGCCTACTCTTTTGCCTCAACCAGACCATGTTCAGGGTTTGGTTCTTAGATGTCCCTTCACGTCTTGGCTCCACTGCTCTTGATTTTGGAAATGCTCTGCACCGAAGCCTCACCCAGTTCTATGTATCTGGAAAATACCTACCCATCTTTCAATACTTGAGCTAAGTATTGAAGTGCAACCTCCTTTATACGGCTTTCACTAGAGCTCTCTCCAACCACAGTAGAGTCTATCATTCCCTTTATGGTGACCCCCTAACCTGTATTAACTTCTTTCACCATGTACTACACTACAGTCTACTGCAATTTACTAGCATGCAAATCCCAAGTAAAGACTGCATCTTATTTTCTTTGTTATCTCAGCTATCGACATGGATCCCTCTTATAGAAGTCATGCAATAAATTGTTGAGAATACAAATGGGTGGAGAGAAAATTTAATTCCTTGAGCTAAAATTTTACTAGTTATACTTACAAATCTCAAGATTTTAGTTAGAGCGCTTTCAGTGAATATGCACTACTAAACATAAATGCTTCCAAAGAGCTGATAATATACACTTGTAAAATGATAATAATAAAATAAACCAAATGGATTATACAAACAAAAATGAAATATTCTTGTTAAAATGGTAGAGGAACTTGGAATATAAGGACTAAATACACAGAAAAATATATATATTACTATCACTTTAATCTACGGATTTTTTTTTCAAATTAGTTTTGTTTAATACAAAAGGTTCCAGCCTCTTATCAGTTCTTCTCTTGGAATTTAAATTTGTTATTTCCATAGTAATCAAGAAATAGCATTATTTTAAATTGATGAGTTCTGAAAAACCCCTAGAGAACACAGGAGAAATATTTCTCATCAATAAGGAAACCCCTGGCTGACGATTTGTCTCCTCATTACTTTTATCCAACACACTAAGCTAGTATCCATATTTTGCTAGAATAGAAAACTGAAATGCAAGCCACGTTACTGGCCCCTAAGGGAATTTACTTCCTACTACCCTCTAAAAAAGTAGACACAGAGATAACATTGCTTGTACTCCTTCATTCATTACCTTACTGATTTGCCAAACACCTAAGAACAGAATTTAAATCCCAATCCCAGGAGTTTCAACTCGCTTTAAGGTTTTGAAGTTCAGATGTCTGTGAATGTCTCCGGACACAGATTTCCCTGATCCCCTACCATGAACATCAGTATCTAAAAAGAGTCAGCTGTGTTTCAAAGGGTAGAAGCACAGCTATGACTAACTGATTATAGCAAGACACACTCCTGGACAAATACTAAATAACATAGGATCAAACAACAGGTTAGCTGAACCTTGCAAATATATGACTAATGCCTCTAACAGTTCATGAGAAAGCAGGGTTACATGCTATCCTAGTGTTGAGGACCATCGTCCCTCCAATATACCTTAGGTTTAAAGCAGGGGGAAAGAAGATGGGAGAGAAGGCTAGAAGCATCCCGACCAGATATGCAGTCCCTCCCCATTAACACACAGCAGAAGACCATAATGAATGAGCTCCCACATAGTGCTCATCACAAGGAAGATGCTGTGGGTTTTTTTCCTTCTAAAAAGACTCTTCACAATGGGATTCATTCATCTAATACTATGGACTCCTTAGAAAGAGGTAATGTAAGTTATATGTAAGCATTTACCCTGGGTTGAGCTATTTAGTCATGCAAGTTAAAGTCCATGAGTTATTCATAATTTGAAAGGTGTCAAAATATACTTTTATCACCACAAATCAATACTACTCACTTCCAGGGCCCTTTATTTCCTGTATGGTAGTCTGTTCTGTGTGAGTGGGAGTGAGAGTGCGTGTGTGCACGCAAACGCAGACATTTTCAGAAATCCTTTTTGTACACATTTCAACCTGTATTGATGATTAGATGGTAGAACGGGGGAAAGAGGAGTGGAAATCAAACATAATTGTCTTCCAGTTCCTGGACTAGACCCTGGTATATTTTGCTTGGATTAATCTGTAAGGGCAAAGCTCTGTCTCCGTATTGATCTGCAGTGCTGTTATGCTGCCCTAGTGCCCTGTTTTCACTTTGGGAAAATGCTAAATGAGATTACTGTCCAACATCAGGAGGCCATAAAACCCAAGCATGGCACCTTGCATTCAGGAAAAGGGTTTCAAAGACATTTCCAGTATGCATTATGGTAAACCCTCCATATAGTCATTGAGTCAACAATTGATTTTTATTGACTGCTTTCATTCCTGCTGATGGGAAAAGCCACCATTAGGTAAAAATAACAAAAGGCAGAATTTCAAGATACCCAAGAAGGAAAATTAAATCTTAGCAGCAAGAGACATTTAAACAATTTACTTTCTTCGTATGAAAAGATTTTAAAAAAGAAATGGTGAATGACAAATGCTAAGAGAAAGATGAAATATTTGGGGAACCCAAAACCATAATAAAGAAGTGAGAGATAGAATAGTTGTCTAAAAACATACTTACCAAAAAGGAACAGGTGGAATAAAGTTGATACACGGAAATATATATTGCTCAAAAATAAGAAAAAATCCAGTTTAGTGGACTTTAAATTACTGGGGACTTTTGATGGATCCCACCACCTGTCTCCTCCCCTTGCTTTTCCTTTCTGTACTCTATACGTGGCTGCCTGTCTCTTCCCTCCTCCCACCAGCACTAGAAGCTGGCCCTCTGCCCTTCCCGCCCTACCCCACCACATCCCACAGTGGCACTTCGGGGCAAGGAGGTCGCTGACGGTATTCAATGGCAGAACTGGAGACCAAAGATCTGGATAGAGAACAACACCCAAAGAAGCACTCCTGGTAGGTATTCTGTAGCCAGTAAAACAATTTTTTTGCCAATGTTTAATGCTAATATTCACTTAAAAGGCAGCTAATAAAATACATCCAAGTATTCTTCTCATAACACTGACAGATCAATATAGAAACTTTGGGGGAAAAAATAACAGAAAAGAATAAAGATACATATTTAGGCTGTTTCTAATTTTTAAGTGCTTAAAACACCATGGTGATGGACAAAAATTATCACTACTGTTTCTGATGATTTCCTTCGTAGAGTTTCCTATAAGTTGAATTAATTGGTCAAAGAGAAATGAAGATGTTTTGGTAAAAATGACGTTGAGATAAATAAGCAGTATTCAGAACTCTCTTCTTAAGATTCTAGTACTGGGCTTCCCTGGTGGCACAGTGGTTAAGAATCCGCCTGCCGGGCTTCCCTGGTGGCACAGTGGTTGAGAATCTGCCTGCCAATGCAGGGGACACGGGTTCGAGCCCTGGTCTGGGAAGATCCCACATGCCACGGAGCAACTAGGCCCGTGAACCACAACTACTGAGCCTGCGCATCTGGAGCCTGTGCTCCACAACAAGAGAGGCCACGACAGTGAGAGGCCCGCGCACCATGACGAAGAGTGGCCCCCGCTCGCCACAACTAGAGAAAGCCCTCGCACAGAAACGAAGACCCAACACAGCCATAAATAAATTAATTAATTAATTAAAAAAAAAGAATCCACCTGCCAATGCTGGGGACATGGGTTTGAGCCCTGGTCTGGGAAGATCCCACATGCCATGGAGCAACTGAGCCTGTGCACCACAACTACTGAGCCTGCACTCTAGAGCCCACGAGCCACAACTACAGAGCCCGTGCTCCGCAAAAGAGAAGCGACCACAATGAGAAGCCCACACACCACAACAAAGAGTAGCCCCCCGCTCGCCACAGCTAGAGAAAGCCCGCGCGCAGCAACGAAGACCTAACGCAGCCAAAAAAAAAAAAAAAAAAAAAGACTCCAGTATAATACATTTCCACTTGGTTATCTGTTTTAGAGCTATCTGTTGGTTTTGCTGCTGCCTCTCCTACTTTCATGTCTTAGAAACTTCTTTGATGTGGGTCTGAGCTTTATATTTCGAGAAAACTACTTACCCATCATTTTAGTTCTAATATAAAGGAAAAGGATAATGAGGTAATTCCAGAGAAGGGAGGAAAGTGTGGCGAGAGCCCTCCTCCTACCACTCGGAAGGCTCAAGAAGTCATGTAATGACAATCAGCGAGCAGCCACGATTCCTAAAGCTCTCGGACACAATAAATCGTTCGCTGAGTGCAGGGTGGATACGAGAATGGTTGGCGCCACAAGGGGAATTCTAATTTTTTCGGGGGGTTGGGGGAGAGATTCTGATTTTTTAACAGGTTGCGACAATGCATCTTTCATGGGAACTGGTGACTTTAGAAAACGGAATCAGTATCACAACTCAGTCCTCTGAATCCACAGGAGGCGGGTGATATGCAAGGAGGGAGGGGAAAGCATTATCCAGTCTTCCCCCAGGTTTTAGGATCCTGAGTAAAAGTTCTAAAACCAGGACAAGCCCAAAGATAGGACCTCTGGTCACCCATTGAAGATGATATGAACAATACAGTGCTCTACACACACAGGTACACTGTTCTTAAACCAACAGGCCTCACATACCCTAAGTATATGAGCACAAACACACCAGAATATAAGGTGAATGAAAAACTTTCCAATTTTGCAATATATTTTTCTTCCTTATTCAGTAATATTGGGTACCTGGAAATGATGGGGGCATTAGGCAAAACCTAGGAAGAGAGTGGGAACTTAGTAACGCATGACCACATGAAACTGGTGGGGGCTGGATGACTCTGCCTTCCTGCTCAGTGGACAACACACCTCAGCACTACAGGAGTCCCCGGTGTCTGGTTTCCTTTCCCGAGGAGACAGCTCTTGCCCCGCTCTTCTCAGAAAACCCTCATGGCATCTTGCCAATTTCACCATACCCTGCGTGGGATTCTGCTACGTGGGCTCACCCCACCAAGGGTCTAAACCTAGAAAAATGGGGCCATCTTCTGCTGCATCTCCAAAGAACAAGGGCCCCAACTGTTTTGTTTTGTAAATACACTTTCTTAAAATCTCGTGACCTAGAGAGGTTGGCTAATTTTCATCTTCCACTATATCATGGTACCCTTGCCATATCTGGGCTATGTGCAGCAAGGTTTATATCTCTAAAAAGGGAGATAAAATAACTGTTACTGGGACTTCCCTGGTGGTCCAGTGGTTAAGACTCCACACTTCCACTGCAAGGGGTACTGGTTTGATCCCTGGTTGGGGAACTAAGATCCCACATGCCACATGGCCAAAAAATAAAAAAATAAAATTATTACTTACATAAAGGATATCTGGGATAAGCAGCAATAACTATATAGAGTTTGGGGACACAGAACATAATTGATGTCAACATTAACTCAACCTGGAAGAACTCGAAATCAACTTCCCATCACACTTACTTTAGGACAAAACCAAATACTCAAGAGATGTTATTTTCTCAAGCTCACACAAAGTCCTCTCATTAGGTAAAATTCTACACCTAACATACTGCACTTTACTCTGGGTGACCCTTAATTTAGAGAAGTAAAAGCCATCCTTCCCTCTCCCTTTCTTCTTTAACAATGCCTGGTGTGCTGTTATGGCTTAATAAATGTCAAGTAATAACGCTGTAATAAAAATGGGCACTAGTAAGTTAACAATGCAGCTCTTTGCTTTAAAGGTGCCCGAGAGCAGCAGTTTATACAAAGTACCTGGAGCATAAACGTCACCTCCTGCCATGCACATAGTAGGAACAAACTTAAATCGCAGCTCACAGAAGTGGCCCTTGGTTATAAGAACTGAAATACTGGGAGTGTTTTCTCTGTCCCATCAAAAGACCTACAAGCCGCGAATGAAGACATGTCCAGGGCCAAACGTTAAATTTGAATCTCCAAAGGCTGTATCAGTGTGTGAATGAGACCAAGGCATCTTAACACACACCAAATTATTATTACTTGAAATATCTCAATAAGACTTCAAGGCCAGGAAAAGCATCATCATCATCATCACCATCATTATTATTATTAAAGAAAAGCATGACAAATCTTTGACTTTGTAAAAGTCACTTTAATTAGACAACTTAGAAAATGTTAATCTTGAGCATACACAATGCATCACCCTTGGATTTCTTTTACTTTAAATATATGTATCTATATAATACATTGAACTCATGCCAACACAAATTAAAAGTTACATTATTTTACCTATGAGGCTTTGGGAGTTATTTCCATTTCCCCTATCCTGCTACTTTAGAATGTTCACAAAAATTGGTCTAAGGATAGAAAATATGAGAGCTGGTTCATTCATTCTTTCATCTACTCAGCTACTCCAACAACAAATATTATTAAGTCACAGACATTTATCAAGCATTCATTACACGCCATCACTACGGTAGGTGCTGAATAAGATGTGATCCTTGCCTTCTGCTGGCTCCCACTCTAGTAGGGAGAGACAGAGGTGTACACAAAGTCTTATAATGAGAATATTGAGCTATAAACAAAGTGCTAAACAGAGCTCTGGTTTTGAATGGAACAGGAACTGAACATACAGTGTTCCAGACAAGAGGACATCCATCACCAGTGAACAGGAAGGGAAGACTGGCCTTAGGATTCGCTTGAAGTAACTTTCAAGCCAGCAGGAAGATCTGTCCATTGTATCTAAACTATAGAGACAGACTCCGAGATGGAGAGGAGAGACCTCCTCAGACCTTGGGTACATGAATACACCCGCAACCTGGTTACTCCAAGCCTTCTAGATGCCTCTGCTTTCTCTCAGAGCAACGGTTAGTGCTTGTGTTCATGACATTTGCCAACACAAGCTTGGTTTGGCGGGGTGGGAGTAGTTGTGTACGGTAAGAGCTTATAAACTCTCTGAGTCAAGTAGGGAATCCTTAGAAAATAATCAGAGGCCAGATGCCCAGTTTCAGACCTGTCAACAATAAACGAATGTTGAGACAGGTTTCTGGTTGCTCTGTCTTGGTAGGAGGGCTATGGTGCCAACTTACAGTTGGTGCCAAAATTACTCTTCAGCCTTCATCATTTTCCCTGCTTAGGGACTGCCTTCGCTAAGTAACCACGCTACTGCTTTCCTACTTCATATGGCCAAGAAGGAGAAAACTGGGTAATTTGGTCTTAGATCAATGCCCAGGTTTGGAGGCAGGAGGGAGACGGTAGGAACTGGAATAAGATGGGGAAGGTAGAAAGATACTGGGAAGCTGAAGAACCTACCAGAATTCGAGGGGACTCCTGGAGAAGAAAGGGAAGCGTTGTGGGCCAGATTAGTCCAGATGCAGAGAGCACAGAGGGACCGGCTGAGCAGCTAAACAACCCGCGAGGAAGGACGAGGGAGAGGGAGACTGCAGGCTCCAGGCTACGGGGCTGCAGCAAACCGTGGCATTTGTTTCCAAATTCTGGAAGGGCCATTACCCCCTTCGCCACGCATTCTTCCTGCTCGAGTCCTCAGGCTCAGAAGAGGAAGAGCTGGATACAGCCAACATGGCTGTCTCCCATACAGCCAAGGGGAGGGCACCAGTCCTGGCAATCTAGCAGGGTTTTACTGAGAGAGGACACTTGTAATGAACCTAAGACACTCTGACCAAATTTTAACAGAACGCCGGACACAACCTCCCAGAGACAATCCTTCCGTATTTGGAGCAATATTTATTGCATAGGCCTTATTATATCATTTTCATCAATACAATCTGACTATTGCAGTAGCACAGAATCATAGCAACTTCCAGTTGAGTAGTATAGTACCAGCAGCCTGTGCAGAAATATGGTCAAGCACACACTCTCATGTTAAGTCCCTATTTTTAGGCACTTCTAATTTTTCAAAAAGAATTACCCTCTGGGATGAACTGTACATGCTCCCTCTCAGCTGAGGAGTGACTTAGGGGTGAGATGTTTGGTGAAATTCCATCTGAGTCACCCAAGCATAAACATACATTCCAGTACCCTTACCTCTTCCCTGCAGTGATCAAATTTGAGAGAGTGCTTTTAATACTAAGAGAAGAACAGCTTAATTTAAAACATTTCAAAACTGCCATATATCTCAATGAGAACTGTGACACATTCTAAAAAACTGGGTTAAGATCAAATTTTAAGTCTGTAGTGAGAGAGTGTGTTATAGTACGTTAGGTGATACTCTTTTTTCCACTACATTTTGAAAGCAAGATCCAAATACTAGATACACCCAGGAAGGAATGTGCCTGTCTCTCTTAACTGAAAGAATTGCAATGTATTTACTGCAGTGACAAGTAAAGGAAAAAAATTATCCACACTGATCTGCCCTTAAGTGTCAGAGTGCTAATAATGATGAATGGAAAGAGAGCTAGAGCTGGGCCTCTTGTCTGTTTCCCATCCCTTTGATGAGCTGAAAGGAAGGAGGCTTAGGCTCTACCCCTGCCAAGAGGGAATCCCAAATGGGTGCACTACGCCATGCCCTAGTGACTAGACCATGCCAGCAAACCTCCAGGAACTGTCAGGCAGAAAAATGCCACCTGGACATCACAGGGGTGTACATACTGTGGAGGAGGAGGTAAAGGTGTGTACAAACACAAGAAGGGAGAAAAACGCATACCTGTAAAAGAAACACCCTCGTAAAGGTCACAGGTTAAGACAAGGCGGTGTGATGGGTGTAAGGGAAAGAGTACAGGGGTAAGTGCCACAACTGTTCTGAGGAGGGAGCTGGGGGAGGTCTAGGGAGAGTCCATGGAGGAGAAGAGATGGGTTTTGAAAGCCTTATCCTGAATGCAGGGTAAGACTGTAAGAGGCAGAGAGGACACGTAAGAGGGTCTACACGAGCCAAGGCCCAGGCTCAGTCAAGCTGGGTGCGTCCAGGGGCCTCAGGTTGTAGGGAGGCTGGCAGAGGTGAGAGGCAGCACTGAAAAGGGAGGCACTGGGATCTGGACGGTCTTCTGATAAGACAGAGGATGCTTAGATTCTGTTCTGCAGGGGGAGACAAACCACCAACCCCTCCAAATGAGACAGTAAAGCCACCAAGGTGCCTAAGCTGATCGGATGCGAACAAATCAGATGGATGGAAGTGGGAACAATCTAGGCTGGGAGCCCAGTGGAGCTGTGTCCAGCTATAAAAACAGGCAAGAATGGAGGCACTGGAAAGCAAGGATGGAAAGATGCAGTAACTGACAGATGTGGATGTCAAGAAGAGGAAAAACTGGGCAATACACATGTGGCTCAGGCCTGGGGATTTAAAGAATGAAAGTGCTTGAGTCATGTTCCCAAATGGAAATGACCTACCAAAATCTAGAGTGTGGACCTGGAGCTCAGTACTGGGAACAGGGCTACAACCACGGACTGAGCATCCCCTGAAAGACACAGCGGGGAGTGCAGAGACAGAGGGCAGGAGGGACAGCTGAGCCCTGGGGAGCAGCCCCATTGGGGTAAGGTGACAGGGAAGGAAGACGGAGCAGTCAGAGAACTGGGAGCGGAGAGAAGAAGCAGTATGACACAGCATCACAAGGCTGGGAAACCAGAGCTTCATGAAAGAGAAGAAAGTTGAAAAGAATACAGATTGATAAAAGGCCGTGGAATTCAATCCCCAGCAATTTAGAGAAATAATTTCAATATAGTGCGTTAAGACAGAAGCCAGACAGCAGGAAATTGGTAAATAAGAAAATGGGCAGTAAAGAGATGAAGGCAGTGGGATTAGGTCAGTTCAATATCCTTTACGGAGTGCTTGTTCTATACCAGGCACTGTGTGTGCATGTATGCGTGCGTGCGTATGTGTGTGTGTGTAGGAGAGAAAGACACACCCATTTTATAAGAGCTGCTTCTATGGAGCACATCTGGGAACAGTAAAAATATGAAAGGGGAGGAGTACATCTGGCTGGAGATGACCAGAAAAGGTCTTAGATGAGATGGAAGAATTTCAGTAGTCTTAAAGAACAGGAAGGGCTTAGGCAGTTAGATAAGAGAAAGGCACTCTAGACAGAAAAGTGGAAGAAGCAAAGGCTGTGGAAGAAGAGAAGAAAATTTGCAGGCAGAGGCAGTGACATCACTAACATACTTTTTTTTTTTTAAAGATTCATATGGAAATTTACATGCAAATCAGAAAGCCAAAACACTCTGAGCAAGGACATGCTCTACAAGTGATAAAGGAATTTCCAGAAAGTATAGTAATGAGCAGAGGTGAGCTTAGAAGTTGGGTAAAGAGGGAAGGTTGTGTGAAAAAAGGAGGGTTTTGATTCAACAGTCTTTAAAAAGAAAGACAAGAAGGGCAGGAAGGAGGGCAGACATGGTATGATTAAGGAGAAACATGGTGTGATTAAGGAGAACCACGGTTCTCTTGGTTAAAGCAGAAGTCCACAGTGAGGAATATTAAAAGTGAGATTGGTGAGACATAGGAGGAGTGGAAGGAAATCTTTCAGTGGGAAACCTCAAAAGCTAGATGAATCATCTGACAGTAATGGGAATTCATGTGAGTAAGAAAGGGAACAATCCACGAGAAGAGGGATTCTCCTCCTAAAGGCATCAGCAAGTAGCTGCTATTTCCCTACTTAATACCCCATAAATGAGGGATACCTCAAAAGAATTTTATAACTAATAAAAGTGAAGAGTGTATATGGGATGTATAATAACAGCGAACTACATGTGCATCAATGGAACATCCGCACAATTACTCTTCAGTTTAAAAATTCCAACATTTCTTTTTACACTTCTGATTAAAGTACTCGGTATTGATGCCATTAACACATCATACAATCTCAACCCCTTGTGTTACACAAACAGATTTAAGCATTTTTCAGAGGACAGGCAAGATTTAGCAAACTGGCTTAACATTCTAGGCAGCTGCTGAGACTGAAATTGACAAGACTAACCATGAAAGTAGAGAAAACAACAACCTCCTGCACACAAATTCTTCAAATGATTATGATGAGCCTCACACATGAGTATTTCTGAGGCGGAATCACAATGATTCCTATGTAAAGGGATAATGATGTATTACTGCAGGACCAAACAATGCCTTTCTCAATTCAGGTCCTGGATTGGATTCATCATGCTGAGCCCCATTAGTTTTACATCTCCCTAAGGGTTCCAATTCAGCAGTATTAATCTAAGCCCTCACACGCAGCTCCAGTCGCTGAACGTCTGCCATATGACTGTCCTTTAATACAGCTCTCCAGTTGAGTGTTTCTGGAGGAAAATCATATAACCAGGGTAAATCCATAGGTAGACACTAAATTCTGCCTACCATGTTTTTACATTTCTGTGGTAAATTCATTCTTGCCCTCTTTCCCATGATTATTTCATTACATCTCCTTTCACTCTTGGCCATTTTTCTAATTTTCATTGAGAAAAACAGAAACCAGATAGCTCCCTCACTGTCCCATCATAAAATCTGGATCTGCAACTTTTCTACTGTTACTTTGGAGGAAGAGTGCCTCTCTCATAACACTTTCCCTACTAGATCATTTTTAAGAGCTCTCCCACCTTCTCTAGAAGAGTGCTATCGAGAGAACTCCTTGCAGTGATGGGAACCGTCATGTCTACGCAGCCCAACACACTGGTCAAGGCCACATGTTGCTACTCAGCACCTGAAATGTGACTAAAGCAACAAAGGTAAAATTTTATATTTTATTTAATTTTAATAAATTTAAATCTAAACAGTCACCTGTGGCTAGTGGCTATCATACTGTTGAAAGCACAGCTCTAGCAAACACTATTCTTATGACAACCACCTCCACTTCCTACCTTCCATCCATTCTCTTCTATCCACATCCAAGTGGCCAAATCCAACCATTCTTGGTAGACGTCTTATAGGACCAATTGGCATGGACTTAAGTAAATTACTCCCCTCTCTTGAAAGGGGTTTCTTGGCTTCTACAAACACTGCGCTTCCTCCCTTGCTTCTCCTCCAGCTCATCTTCTTCTAACTGATCTCTTGATGTGGGAGATCCTCAGGGCCATATCCTGCTCTTCCCTCTATATAGTCTCTCCACCAGGATTTCAACCATTCATGTGGCTTTAACGTCACTTGTGTGCTGACAGCTATCAAATCTGTACCTCTAGCCCTGCCTTCTTACAGGTGACTGCCTCCTGCTATTCACACTGAAGGTTTTACAGGTGCTACATGTTTAAAATTGAACACTTAATTCCTTCCTCTACCCCCAATTTGTTCTTTCTTCCCCATCTCAGTAAATGGACCTTCCAAAATCAGGGAATCCCCCTTGACACCGCCTCTTCTCTCATTCCCAATATCCAATGTGTCACCAAGTCTTATCAATTAAACTTCAAAAACAGATCTAGAATCAACCTATTTCTCTCCATCTCCATTGTCATTATTCTAGATCAAGTCGTTACCACCATCACCTGGAATATTTCAAAAATCTCCTAAGCAGTCTCCTGGTTTCCATTCTGAGTCCTCCAGCCTCATCTCTACAGCAATTCATTATCAACACAACTGGAGCGCCTCCTTTTAAATGGATCTTATAACTTCCAGGTTACAACCCTAATCCTTCAAACACTCCTTACCGCTCTTGGGATAAAATACGAAATACTAATTATGGCCTAGTAGGACGTGGCACGCCCCCTCCATCTCCGGCCTCATCTCTCCCCACTCTGCTTTCCTGCATGCTTCTTTTCAGAACCCCAAAGGAGCTGAGCTCCTTCCTCGGGGCCTTAACACTTGCTGATCTAGCTGCTTAAACGACCTTCCTTTACGCTCCCCCAACACCTACTATTTTAGCCTAAAGAGAGGTCGTCTCTGATCCCTCACAGTGGATTCCCATGTCACATGCTCTTACAGCATCTGACAGCACTTAGCACAACTATAACTGTCGAGTTATTTGGGAGACTAGTCATTTCTCCCATTAGTCTGTAAGCTCCAAGAAGGCAGGGCTCATGTCTGTTCCGTCGACACAGTATTCCCAGCGCCTGGCACGGCACCTGGCAAACACCACGGGCTGCTCAGACCCCTCACTACAGAGCTACTGGGGCACTCTCTCCACTTCTCCTCGCCACTATGTTAGCCTGAGTGTATGTGTGGGCATAAGGTGGATGCAAGTGTGTCCAAAGTACTACACTGGGGAGACAAGTGTTCCTAATATCCCAACTGGAATCGAGATGAGTTTTCTTCTAATAAAGTAGTACGACCAAAGTTAGTTAGCTTCCATAATATAGTCACTGCTTATACTTGCGCCATTTACCCTGATGGTTAACACAGGATCTGGCATCTAAAACACCTATGGCCAAATCTGGGCTCCGCCTTTCACTTGCTATGGAAGCTGGTGCAAACTGCTTAATCTCTGTAAGGTGCAACTTTTTCATGGGTTCCTACTGTTTTGTTGTAAAGATTATTAAGATAATGCATAAGCTCTCAGCACAATGCCCGGCACATAGTAAGCTTTTAACAAACAGTAGCTGCTATTATTACTATTATTCTTATTATCTCAACTAATAAGCTTCAGTAGGTTGTTCTGGGAACCTATTAGTTACCACCTTATTTCTAAAGGAAAATGGGTTTCCACTTTCAAATTGCCAACTTAAAAACCAAGTTTTAGAATACAATTCATGTGAGGGTTGGTGACTGTTCACGTAACTTGAAGGTGTCCACGAAGTGTTCAGGTGGCAGCAAAGAAGGTTCCTGCATGTGTTTTTGATAAAGGGATTAAAAAGCTGCACTCATGTTAAAATCATACCTCCAGCATGGGGTATATAATTAACATAAACCTATACATCTTTTCTTCTCTCAACTACGTTCTCACAGAGAGCAACAGTCTTCCCTAAGAATAAACGGAATTGTATTTGAAGTAATTACACTTGGCACAGATTTGCCCACTGCTGGTGGCAGGGCTGCTACTTGTGACTAGGCACTGAGGCGGAACTCAATGCAATTGACGGCAAACTGCTTTAATTTTCTTTAATAGTAGCAAAATCCTGTCTAAAACAAGCTGGACATTTCAAGAATAATCAACACCACACAATTAACGTTCTATCACCATTAAACCAGTATTCAAACAGGCCAGAAACTGGTTTTCAGGCTCTTTCCATGAGTTTCTATATCTTTAGTGTCATAAATGTCATTCTGTAAAGTCAAGCTGGCAGTCCTCAGCAGGAGGCCCAGAAGTGCCAGCGTTACTTAAAAATGTCGGATAACTTTTCAATTCATTCACGCTGTGAGATCTGTTCCCCCTACCCCACCCTCAAAAAACGTTAACCACCAAAGGGCATTCAGGAACAGGGAGAAACATGAGAGGGCTAATGATGATTTCATTTTCAAATGGTCTGAAATAGGCAACGACAGCATTGACTGTGATGGCCCTGTAGCCCAGGCCACAGCAGGGACCGGGGGGAAGCTTGGGATCAAAGGATTCTCTTTTCAATAATACTGATACGAAATTAAAGACGGTCTCCCCTGTGCCTGATGAGTAGCCCTTGTGAAGGATATATGAGAACCTAAGATCCTGCACAGAATAAAATCACGATAGATATCTGTGGATTCATTACTGCTCAGAAGTTAACTGCACATGACTAAGATGATGTAGAAAGCTTGGAAACTCGTTGTTTTGCTATACATGTCATTTCACATCATGGTAAGAAGTATATAATGGCTGTGGCTATACATATCATGAAGTAAACATTTCAGACTTATTTGCCTAATTTGATCAATGTAAACCGTCAAAACTGGCTGCTTATGGCCAGCAACTCGTTTGAGTTAGGAATGAAGAGTCTTGAGAGAGGAAGGTCTTGAAGCACTGCTCAGGATTGTAACTTCAGTTTAAGGTCTGAATAACTGGTTTGATTATCCACATTGGATGAATTAATGAGATCGTTTTTATCACAAGCACACAGAATAAAATAAAGCGCTGAGGGCTTTTCATTAAAACTTTTCAAAACAATGGTAAATTAATGATAGTATTAATTTCTACCAAATACCATTAATTTTTACCACTTTTTGATCTCCAAGATTACTTATAATCACCAATATTTATAACTGAAGGAAGAATCGTTTAACACATGGAGTTTTACTACTTCTGGTATTTAGGAAAGAGGTCATTTGACTGCAGTCTTATTTCCCTGCTTGTAAACTAAAGCTTCTGCCCATGAGACACTATTTTAGAAATGCACTGAAGGTTAATATCTTTGCATGTATTACAAATGCTAATCAAAGTGCAATGTTAATAGATTCTCTTATTCATTACAAAGAAAATGGCACATATGACTGCACAGTGAGGACATTTTGCCGAAAGTATTTTCTATCCTGAGTAATTTTTAAGTCCCTGCAAATGCCAGTCACAGCCCCACTGGTGCTCTGGTGGCCTCAAGTGAGGAAAAAGAAATTGGCTTTCCTACCAGGAGTCGTATCAGGACAAGAGGTAACAAAATATAAAGTCCTGTTTTGTGGTTATTTCATTTCCCCAAACCTGCTGGTAGGGGAAAGGTGAAAACAGAAAAAAAGATATTAAAATTGCACTACACAGCCTTTCTTCCTTCCTTCTTCCTTTCTCTCTCCATCCTTCCTATTTCTGCTTAGGCACTGTCAATTAAGGGAGGTAAACAGATTTTTATATTTGCTTCTAAAGCAGGGGTAGCAAATCAAAGGAAAAATGCCAACTCTCTCAACACTCATGCCAACGGCAGACATCACTAATCAACCATGGCACTCCAGATTCCTTAGCCTTCCCTTGTTTCCGTGGTGTTCTAGCCTTAGCCTTGGGTTTGACTCTCCCGGTTCTGCAGTTTCCTGTGGTCCTGCAGTTAAGGCTGAGTATTTCGTGACATTGAAATTCAGAGGCCTGGCTTTCTTCCAACAAGCACTTTGTGGTACAAAATCCAAAGCTTCTGAAAGTAAGGAAGAGACCAGACAATACACCTTTCTGACTCACTCCACATCCCTCCAAAAGGCAAGTAAAGCCAGGAAAAGTTAACTGGGCTGAACAGTTTATTTCTTTACTTCCTGGAGAAAAAGAGTGGGGAGCAAAAGAGTAGGCCCCTATTAATGTTTACACCTTGATCTTAACTATGTCTGTTTTTTTTTTTTTTTAAATATTTTATTTATTTATTTATTTATGGCTGTGTTGGGTCTTCGTTTCTGTGTGAGGGCTCTCTCCAGTTGCGGAGAGCGGGGGCCACTCTTCATCGCGGTGCGCAGGCCTCCCACCATCGCGGCCTCTCCTGTTGCGGAGCACAGGCTCCAGACGCGCAGGCTCAGTAATTGTGGCTCACGGGCCCAGTCGCTCCGCGGCATGTGGGATCTTCCCAGACAAGGGCTGGAACCCGTGTCCCCTGCATTGGCAGGCAGATTCTCAACCACTGCGCCACCAGGGAAGCCCACTATGTCTGTTTTTAAAGCTGATGTGTGGTTCAGATTCACCATTCGCCCTTTCAAAAAGTATGTTTAAAAGAAAGTTTCACGACAGTCACTAGGGGCCGCGTGAGCATTTTAGGAGCACCTTCCCTATATATTAACACAGGCGTTCATTTGGTTTTGAATTTAATTGCTCTCTCTTTCCAGAAAGCCCTTAGTGACACCATCTCGCATCCAGCCTTCACATCTGGCCCTGCGACCTCAGAGAGCAGGATTCCTGGGCACTGCCTGCCTGCCGTGGTGGCCAAATGTGACTCTCCCCAGCTGCTGCTGTGCGTCCTGCTTTATGACAGGGGCCTGCCTGATCACTCCGAGCCATTCCGGGCACAGAGCCTTCCAGGCAACAAGAAGCTACTAGATGCAACCTGCTGGGACCAGGGCCACCTTCTGGTCCCAAGGATCACTTCTCTACGTGTCCGCCGGTGTGCTTTCCTTCTAGTGCTCAGGAGAGGCCCGTCCCCACACTTGCACAAAGGATCTCCCCGGATAAAGAAGTTAACAGAAAATCAGAGAACGGCCAAACCTTGCATAGTTTAATTTGATAAATGGCACATAAAAGTCTCAAAATAATCAGGAACATCAAAATGGAGGTAGGTTCAACTATGATTAGAAATGTGGCTGCCTGAAAAACAGACACAGACCAGAAGAGCTATCTGGGGCACCTCTGTCTATCCTTGGGAGCTGAATGAAAGGTGGAGGTTTCTCCTGTGCACGTGTTTGTCCCCAACTCCCCACAGCTGCTGGCTCTCAAGAAAATGTTGCCTGCAGGCGGTGACCACATAAAGGGCAGCACTCCTCTGCTTTACAGAGAGTTGAAAAGATTTACATAATTTTTCTGGGGTCCCAAGTTTTTTTTTTCGTTTTTTTGGCATTACCCATAATGTATTTGTCCATGGGATAAACAGAGACGCCTTCCCCTACAATTATATTTGCTTAAAGGAAAACACAGCTGCCTTTCTTGCATATTAAGACGCAACTGGAACTAGAGAGACCAAACAAAGATTTCAAAGAGAAGGGAAGTTTTCACAGCATAAAAGACACTCCACCAAACCAACGTGCATTGAAACTAAAAAACGGAGGCAAAGTAATGACTATTCTCTGTGGGGACAAAAGTCCTATTGAGCAAGAAGCTATAGGTGCCATTTTCCAGAAGAGCCACCTGCTACTACTTGGAGCTATTGCAGATATTCAAGAGCCAGAATTTCTGAGTCCTTCCATCTACAGGGCTTGTGTGGGAGAGAGTGCACACACGGGTGCCCTGAGGCAAAACCAATAGGCAATAACTTGATGCTGTCGCTGTGGGATGAGGGAACCATCAAGCTGACTACTTAACAATCCTCTCTTAGACGGGCAGCATCTCACTGCTAGCTACTGTTTAGAAGAAACCTTTGGAGGAACACGCTAACCCAGGAGAAAGCAAGGGAGGGACCCATTCCTTTGGGAAGGGGAAGGTCCTGTACTGCTAAGAGGACCCACCCATCCCAAGTACCGAATTAGCAAGAGAGGATAATGAACCTAATTAGAGTTAGTTATTATTTCCTATACTTACAATTGCATCTAATAATACTGCTGCCAGCAGAGCTGTTTTATGTGATGTCTTCTTCACGTGGCAACCTTTTCATAAATCAAAGCAAAAGCCAATACCAGACAGTTTCTTGTATAGCCTGCCTGACAATAAAGGTTAACGCTGAACCTTCGCTGTTATCAATCTTCATAAATGTGTCCATGATGTGGCAAGACCGCTCCACACTACAGTTGGCTGCCGCTAATGCATACAAGGTAGTGACCCACTAGGTTAATGGGACTGGATAATCAGTACAGTTTTAACTGAGCCAGAAAAAGAAATGGCTCTCTTATCCTTGCCTTAAAGTATACAGGAGTTTTCTCCTCTCTGCCTTGGTTCCATGGCTGCCTTGCTCAGAAAGTGCCTACAGTCAAGTTTAATACAGACTCGTACAGCAGACAATAGAGACCTCATGGGGAAAGCAGGTAAGTCAGCTTTCGTAAGAAGGTAACTTGTTATGAACTATTTAATTGGCTTTTGTGGTAGAGAGCTACCTGACTTGAAGATGTCATGTTTCTGAATTCAAGTAGAAAATGTTAATGAGACGTACTTCGGTTTTGGAAAATATATGAATCTGTCTACATTAGCAGAAGTGAAAAATAGTCTTCAGAAACAGCAAAGGTCAAGAAGTTTTCACATATCAATAATCCTTCCTTAACAAAAATTCACATTAGACAGAAATCTGAACTGAAGGAATTCCCAATTAATGGCAAACCTTAACCTAATAAACAATACTCCACTATATTTTGAATTTTGCCATCATCTTAAGTTCCCTATTGATACTGTGAAGAGGAGAGCTCGCCTTCTCTAGGGCATGTATTGGAGATGAACTCTGGCAACTAGCTAATGTCCAACAAAAATCAGCCCTGTATGAAAGTCTGTAAGTGAAGACCTTCAACAGCTAGATAAATCAAACCATCAGGCTAGGCACAGAGATGTCACATAGCCACAGTCCCCTATTTACTGGGTGCAGAATATATGCGAGGTGCTGGGGGAGATCAATAAACAAAATAAAATACAATTCCTGCCCTCACGAAGGTTTCATTTCAACTGGGAATGATATTCACACACTGTAACCTGATATGCAACCTTGGTAATGGGCCCTTCCCAAGAGCCTGTAATTCTCACTTAGCTTTTTAAACAACAGTTTCCTCTACTGTAAATTCAAAGTCCTTTCTAGAGGAAAACATTCTGAGGATAGAAACTGAAAAGCAGGAAAAAGTTTTATAAGAGTTTAATTCAATCTAGTAAATAACAGTATTGATAGTAATTGAACACACTTAGGAGTATTACTGCTACAAAGATGTCTAAGCTGCAGCTCATGCCTTCAGGGGCTCTCGTTTCAGAAGGGAGGTAGGTGTAAAGGCAACTACGATGCAAACTGGGCTGTAATAAGGGATCGAGTTACCTGAACACAGAGGGAGCAACTGTGTCCTTCTTTTGGGAGCCCGGAGTGGGAAGGGACATGTCAAGGAAGACTACAGAGACACTGACATGTGAGACGAGTCTTGGCAAGTAGACAGCTGACATGGAGGAAATGCAGGTGTGCTGTGTGACAAAGGTGCAGAAGCACAGGTGGAAGGCATGCTCTCGCCTTACAGAGTGAACTCTGGGGTCCATGAAAGAGCTGGCAAAGACGAGGCTGAGGAGGTGTCAAAGGTTATTTTCACAGTATGCTCCAATACTGTTAAGTCTGGGGTGCCTGTCCCAACTTCTAAATAATGATTTATTAGATACTGTCAATTATTCACCTTTGAAGCAGAAACTTATTTCGTTTTTAATCATATGGATCAGATTGATGGATGAGTATCTTAAGATTGCAAGGCAAACTGTTAAAACAAAACAAAACAAAAACTATTATCAGTAGCCACTACTTATCACCGCAAATGAGGATTATCACAACACTGCAACCAAAGAAATGAATGTGGGTGCTGAGACTGATAGAGGACTGCAGCCACCATTCTTAGCTCCTAATATTTAAATGTTGGATTCACGAAAATAAGTGTCATTGGTTTCTTGATAATAAGCAAAAGTTGTAAGTAAGCTTATTAACTACAGTGACATTAATAACATAGCATACGATCAGTGTTAGGATTCCACACAAGATTTCATTTGAAAACAGGTCCCTCACTGCTTTAAAAACAAACAAACAAAGTTGGAAACTCTTGGAGAGACTGCGAGATAGGGAGAGAGTTGTTCTTTCCAAGGCTTGTGTTTTCCCTTTTCACTCTCTACAGGGGATCTACATTTTTTCAAAGAAACAAGGTTATACCTGTGATTAGGTTAGCTTTTAAAACCCAGAATGTAGTTTAAACACACACACACACACACACACAGAGACAAGTGCACTTTTTTTTTTCTTTTTGTTTCTTCTTCCTGACCCCAAGCCACCAAACCTCCAGCCTTTCATTCGTCACTGCAAACACACAAGGGTTAAATAGGCTTTTGAGGAGTAAACTAGACACTTAACCAGAAGTGTCACTTTTATTTCTGGGAAAAATTAGGGTCCAAATGCCAAGCAAGTGACTTCAGAACCAAGTTTATGGAGAATTTTGTTTATTTATCATAGACTGCCAACCTATAATTGCCTACAACCTCAAATTGACAGAAGTATTCTAAAGGTACGACAAGTGACGAGATGAGGACGGTAGCGTACACCAACAATAGCTGTGCTTCTCCTGGCACAGACTCCCATGTGCGTTTCTAACTAAATTACGTATTTTTCCTAGCCTGTTAAAATATAATTATTATTTTGAGTACTGCTGTTAACCGTTGGTTAATGATTTGACAGAAAACATGTGTCTTTAAACACATTTTTTTTACAGGTGTGGTACAGTCTCAATTGCAATTTTACAGGTTTGGGGATTATCCCTTAGGGAAATATATATATATATATATATATGTAGGATTATATGATGGGCATAAATTTAAAAACACACACAAAATTCACTCAACAGAAACTTGAACTATCAATGACTATAATCATTAGCTAACTACTGATTGCTTGGAGTGTGCCAAGAACATGAATGGACCTCCTTTAATATTCCTGTATAACATCTCTGTGATGATCACCTTTTACAGATGTAGAAAACTGAGGCGGGGGTGAGGAAGGAAGAGAAGTAACTTGCTAGAGCCAGTCTACTGCACTATGTGAAGGATATCTATTATCAAGGTTATACCCAGTAAAAATTTTGCTCATGTGGATATTTACTATTTCATTATAGCTCCACTGACTCTGTGGGATAGAAAAATTAAGAGAAGTTCTAATAAGTTAAAAAAGAAATCAGGAAGACCAAGAACCACAAACAAGAGAAAATAAGCACATTTTCTTGGTAGTTGCTATAGTAAAATCTGTAGCACAGTAAACATTCCTTTTTTTTTTTAACATCTTTATTGGAGTATAATTGCTTTACAATGTTGTTAGCTTGTGCTGTATAACAAACTGAATCAGCTATATGCATACGTATATCCCCATATCCTCTCCCTCTTGCGTTTCCCTCCCACCCTCCCTACCCCACCCCTCTAGGTGGTCACAAAGCACCGAGCTGATCTCCCTGTGCTATGTGGCTGCTTCCCACTAGCTATCTATTTTACACTTGGTAGTGCATATATGTCAATGTCACTCTCAACACTTTGTCCCAGCTTACCCTTCCCCCTCCCCGTGTCCTCAAGTCCATTCTCTATGTCTGCGTCTTTATTCCTGTCCTGCCCCTAGGTTCTTCAGAACCTTTCTTTTCTTTTTTTTAGATTCCATATATATGTGCTAGCATATGGTATTTGTTTTTCTCTTTCTGACTTACTTCACTCTGTATGACAGACTCTAGGTCCATCCACCTCACTACAAATAACTCAATTTCATTCCTTTATATGGCTGAGTAATATTCCATTGTATATATGCACCACATCTTCTTTATCCATTCATCTGTCGATGGACACTTAGGTTGCTTCCCCATCCTGGCTACTGTAAATAAGAGCTGCAATGAACATTGTGGTACATGACTCTTTGAATTATGGTTTTCTCAGGGTATGTGCCCAGTAGTGGGATTGCTTGGGTCATATGGTAGTTCTATTTTTAGTTTTTTAAGGAACCTCTATACTGTTCTCCACAGTGGCTGTATCAACAGTGCAAGAGGGTTCCCTTTTCTCCACACCCTCTCCAGCATTTACTGTTTGTAGATTTTTAAATGACGGCCATTCTGACGGCGTGAGGTGATACCTCACTGTAGTTGTGATTTGCATTTCTCTAATGATTAGTGATGTTGAGCATCCTTTCATGTGTTTGTTGGCAATCTGTATATCTTCTTTGGAGAAATGTCTATTTAGGTCTTCTGCCCATTTTTGGATTGGGTTGTTTTTTTGATATTGAGATGCATGAGCTGCTTGTATATTCTGGAGATTAATCCTTTGCCAGTTGCTTCATTGGCAAATATTTTCTCCCATCCTGAGGGTTGTCTTTTCACCTTCTTTATGGTTTCCTTTGCTGTGCAAAAGCTTTCAAGTTTCATTAGGTCCCATTTGTTTATTTTTATTTCCATTTCTCTAGGAGGTGGGTCAAAAAGGATCTTGCTGTGATTTATGTCCTAGTGTTCTGCCTATCATTCCTTTTTTCTTAAACCTACTTCCTAGATACCGTATCATAAAAAAGAGGAATTTTATGGCATGAAGTACAAATAGATGTAACATTAATAAGAATGGATCAGCTTCCTGAAAAACGTGGCCAAGAGCTTAGCACTCAAATCTTTTAAAGATCCAGCCTTAATGTACTCTCTGGAGCAACGATCCTATTTTCTTTGCATCATCAAGTTCTGAGAGTATATTTTTCATTTGTCTTGTCATCACTTAGAGAAGGTGAAGATGTGTAACATTTTGGTTTTCAACTCTCCTCTTAAATCAGCTTCTCAGCGCTTTGGTTTCCAAATGCTCCAAAAGAGGTATGGATGGACATTTTTGCCAAAGGACAATTTTTTGCTCTGTAGTTTTTTTTTTCTTATATAAATTTATTTTATTATATTTACTTATTTATTATTTTTGGCTGTGTTGGGTTTTTGTTGCTGCATGTGGGCTTTCTCTAGTTGCGGCGAGCGGGGGCTACTCTTCGTTGGGGTGCTTCTCATTGTGGTGGCTTCTCTTGTTGCGGAGCACGGGCTTTGGAGCAGGCGGGCTTCAGCAGATGCGGCGCATGGGCTCAGTAGTTGTGGCTCGCGGGCTCTAGAGCGCAGGCTCAGTAGTTGTGGCGCACAGGCTTAGCTGCTCTGTAGCATGGGGGATCTTCCCGGACCGGGGCTCAAACCCGTATCCCCTGCATTGGCAGGCGGATTCTTAACCACTGCACCACCAGGGAAGCCCTGCTCTGTAGTTTTTCCCAGAGTTAATGGAAAAAGTTCTACCACTAATCTTCTCAATTCACCTCTAGGGAATTATAGACTAGCAGGAACAACTGCAAAGATTGTGCCAAAATGTAGTATTTTCAAATTGCACAAGTCAAAAGCTGAAAATTTTCACAAAGTGGGCTTTCCTTTTCTTTAAAAAAAAAAAAAAAAAAAGAGAGACAGACAGACAGGCTCAGGAAGCCAGATGTAGATTCACTATAATAAACCCTCTGAAGTGAAGTAACCTGGGCCCTGCCAACTCTAAGCCCACTCGGTCTCTGCAGATACCACCCTGTATAGGGTTAAATGTCCAGCATGTCACCCACATAACTTACCACACCTTATTAACAACCCCATAAGGTCTTATATATACATTTCCTCCATCATCCAAAAGAAGCCCAAGAGGTTAGGTAGCCCAATGCCACATAGTTAGAAGGACTGGTCACAATTCAAACCCCATCCATGTCATGGATACAGAAGTACCAGTTCCTGGGATTTCCTTGGCGGTCCAGTGGTTAGAACTCTGCACTTCCACTGCAGGGGGCACGGGTTTGATCCCTGGTCGGGGAACTAAGATCTTGCAAGCTGCATGGCCAAAAAAAACCCCAAAAAAGTACCAGTTCCTAAGGGTTTATGTACAAATTTGTCCCACTGCAGCCTTTTGAGAAAAAAAAAAAAAAAAAAAACTGGCCAAAAAATAAAAAATCTTTTGAAACACAATCTGAGTGCCTGTCAGTAGGGGACGGGCTCAATAAATCATGGTAGAACAATGCCATGGAACACTATGCAGGTACTGAAAAGAATGAGTTAGATTTACACATGTTGACCGGGGGAGATATACCCATAATAAACGTAAGTTAAATAAAATATATATGGTATAATCTCAAAATATATGGTAAAAATAAAAGAACATCTATGTTTATTAATGTTTCTATGGATAGAGATAAATTTGGAAGGATGACTACCAAACTACAACTTCACACACTTTACTTTTAAGGGGTTGACTGAGAAGGAAAGAGAGGAAAAAATTACACTTGCCTTGCTAAGAAAAAAGTGGGGGTAGTACATTGATAATTTTAAAAATCCAATAGCATTCATTAATTTCATATGCTTTTCGCTACACTAAGCATCCAGGAAGGATCTCAAAAGGCAAAAGTTGATCACAAAACGAAATAGGAAGGAGAAAGAATTCTTAAAAGGTTCATTTAATAATACTAGAATCTTCAAGGGGACTAGCAATCTATGAGCTAATTTTATATATACTGGGTGCGTATCATCACAGTTACAGACATAAACCCCATACAATTTGCCTATAAAACATTCTTTCCAAAAACATGCAGAATTTGGTACCAAGTGACTCCTTAGGACACCATGGACAAAGAGATCGTGGCTAAGAGTATTTTTTTTAAGTTCATCATTATACCATTTCAATTAAAAGATGATCCCATGTTGTGGACTGCAGGGAATGCTAAAATGTGGAACCAGTGTACTGGCTTTTGGTGTCCCTCTATCTCCTAAAGCTTTTTCTCTGCAAAACTGCCCTAAGATTTCCCCAGAGAGCATCCCATGAACCAAACCTTTCCTGAACTCTTTCCTCTCCACTTTTTCAATCAAAACTACTTTTTCCTATGTCCCATTCTCTCAAAGCCCTGAACTTTGCTAAGAAACAATACGGTAAGCTAATACTTGCTTATTTTTAATGCATATTAACATGCTTATATAATAATAGTAATTAATATGAAATAGCAAATCGTGATGATTATAACATACACATATGTATGCACCAAATATCATATCTGTATATTTGACAGACTCCTAGAAAAAACTACCAACTCCAAAGCTTAATTCTAATGGTGAGAATTATGGGTACCAGGGATAGGTGATTAAAAAAAATATTCCCAAGTAGGCAAAACTTTTGGTTGAATTCTCACATCCTATTAACTTTGCCTTTCAAAACACAGCATTTAAAGTCCTTCGACGTCTGACCCTAATCTTCCTTTTTGGCCTCCTATTCCATCACACCTCTCCCCGCATTCATTCTAACCATTTCTAGCATATGATTCCCTCTTCATGGAAAGCCACTCTCCCTCTTCTTACCTTAAGAAAGTCTCTACGTTGAGACGAGCCAGCCTGCACACCAGGCACCTCTTCTCTCAGTCCAGATCCTCCTCCTCATCCCTGCACCGTTCTGTCTGTGTCTTTGTACTAGCATTTACCACACTATAGCCACTGTTGTATCAATCTGTCTCCCCATGTGCACTGCAAGTGTCCTGAGGGCAAGCATCATGCCTTCTTCATCTCTGTGTTTCCAAGTTTATAAAAACCACCTGGAATGTATGAGATACTCAACAATTCTTCTTGAACAAATGTTGAAGTTGTAATTCCTGTATCAGGTTTTCACACCTTTACAGTAGAGCTAGTAATTTCAGCAAGTATCAGACCTCTGAGGGCAGGGACTTAAACTTCTATTTCTGTATTTCCAGTGCCCACAGAGCACAGAGCATCAAAGACACCCTGATGGATGGCTGTGTTGTTGATACTGATGATGCGCTGTCACATTGCTACCCTTTAAAGTACATGTATGTCATTGAGCTCTTCACTGGGGGAAGAAAGCAAACGAACAAAAACAATGTATCAGAATCCACTCACTGAAAAGAACTCCCAGGACAGGCGTGTTGATGAAATTGGTCTCCTGGAAAAATGTGGTATCTCAAATTCAAAGACCTCAAAAACACCTCCAAACCAACACCCCACTAACCACACCAAAAACACAAATGACAAAGTAGTGACAAAACATTTGATCCCTGCTTCTTGTCAACTAACCAGGATGTCTGAAAGATGCACCCTATGCCCAGCGATGTTATTTTCTTTACATTAAGGTCTTTTGTATTGGAGAAACTGTATCAGGAAAAGAAAACTGGTTAATTGTGAATAGTACCAAATGAGCTGTAATGGAGGTGCTATGAATGTAAATCAGCGAAGCCTGACACGGAAAACAGCAGCGTCTGGGCGTGCAGCTTGCAAAGTAATGAGACTGCGATGATGCGCTGGCACCCGGCTTTGATCACTTCATCTTGTTCAAGAGCTCTGCTGGGGAAACAGAGGTGAGAGGCACTGACCTCCCTCCCACCACTCTGCACGAGCACAGAAAACCGTAACGGATCAAGGACTGAGCCCCTTCTCTCTTCTCCTCCTTGCAAACACACCCCTTTTTCAGAACTGATGGTTTCATAGTGGGGAGCCCAGCATAAAGCAGGCCGAGAAAGCTTCTACCATATGAAGTGTCATGTCTGAACACGTCGACAGTAATTGGCAATTCATTTTTCATCCTAAAAGCAGAAACAGGCGTACGCTACCTTCAAACTCCCAATCATAAACCACGCTGACTGTGCCTTGTACACAGACAGCTTTGCTGAGATCTACACCAGTGGCGGGCTGGTGGACTTCAGAGTCTCCACAGATGGGTCTGTCTCACAAATAAATAGGTATTTGTGTAATCTCAGAAGCACAAGAGAACAAAATGAAGAGCGAATGGCAGCACATTAAAAAAAAATAAAATCCCACCACACAACAGCAGCCCTTAGCCTTTCTTGTGTTAATACTGTAATTGGCAAATAGCTGACTTCTTTGTGCTTGTAAGGTCCCTACGAAGTGTGTTTAACATACTGAAAAAGGAGCTTTTTAGTCCTTGAAAAGGAGTATAAAGCCAGATGTATCCCTGCACAGTATTTCTTGCCAGCCTCATCCAGAAACGGGAGCTGAAGTGACTTGTGTGAAGGGAGCCAAGAGTGAGAACTCCTTTAATGAGCACATCTATCAGTTTTCAAGGGACGCAGAGGATTACCAGCATTTAGACATACACACTCACAAAAGGAACATGGCAATTTAACTGTTGGCTGGTGCATGAGAAAGCACGTAAGATAGCTGAAGGCAGCCATGTGAGCAAGTTGGGGATGCTTGGCGACACTTTAACATGGGAACATGTGTGCTTTCATTTCAACATGTAGGGAAGGGCCAAGATGCAAGCTTTCACAAGTTTTCAAGCATTTTGCCAGGAATCGGTACATTGTATGAACAAATTGCTGCCTAAGATTATAATATTAAAAAGTACCAGTGTTACTATATAAATGTTTCACGTACAGATACTGCCTTTAAAACCCCTTTATCAAAGTTTACTTTCAAAACTTAACCAGGCCTGGGACTTCCCTGGTGGCGAAGTGGTTAAGAATCCGCCTGCCAATGCAGGGGACACGGGTTCGATCTCTGGTCCGGGAAGATCCCACATGCCGCGGAACAACTAGGCCCATGAGCCACAACTACTGAACCTGCGCTCTAGAGCCCACGAGCCACAACTACTGAAGCCCGTGTGCCACAACTACTGAAGCCCACGTGCCTAGAGCCCGTGCTCCGCAACAAGAGAAGCCAACGCAATGAGAAGTCCCTGCACCACATCAAACAGTTGTCCCCGCTCGCCGCAACTAGAGGGAGCCCGTGAGCAGCAACAAAGACCCAACGCAGCCAAAGATAAATAAATAAAAATAAATCTATAAAAAAAAATTATAAAAAAAGAAACTTAACCAGGCCTATCTACAGGACTGTAGGCTAACAAGGAGATGAGTATAATAGGCAAACATAATTTAATGGGGAGCGGGGGAGACTTATTCTTAAGAAAATAAATAAAATAAAGCAAGGTTTACTCCTGTATCTGTAGAGATCAAGCATACTGAACGAACAGCCCTGACTCTGAAATGAAGTTTTCAAATTCTAATATGAAAATATGATTATGGATAGGGTTAGAAATCACAGGTTTCTTAAGACTGTGATTAAATTGAAGAAACTTATTTTACCTGGGACAAATTACAGTTAGAAGTTGGGTATTCCCAATATTTTGGACATTTTTTTTCCTAATTAAAATTAGGAAATTAGGGTATTTTAAGATTAGCATTTCAAAAATGTACTGATCTTAGGTGTTCACATTGTAGTAAAATTGTATATATACCTGGCTAACTATTACCCAGAAAAACAAATATTCTCAATAGCTCAGAAAGTTCACGTGTGTCCATTTTAATCAAGTCCACCTCTATCCTCATCAACTACTTTCTGATTTCTATCAATATAGACTAATTTTTCCTATTTTTGAACTCCACATAAATGGAATCACACAATGGGTACTGTTTTGTGTCTGGCTTCTTTTTGCTTAACATAATGTTTCTGAGATTCAGCCATGTTGTTTCATGAATAGTTTATTTTTTTTAAACTGCTAAACTCACCGATGACCATATGGGTAGTTTCTACTTTTTGACTACTATGAATAAACCTCATATGAACGTGTGTACAAATCTTTCTGTGGATGTATATTTTCTTTGCTCTTGGGTAAATACCCAGATCTGGAATTCCTGGGTCATAGAGTAAATGTATGCTTAAATTTATAAGAAACCACCAAACTTCTTCCAAAGTGACTTTGCTCTTTTATACCCCCCCAACAGTAAAGCAGAAGAATTCTGGTTTCTTCACATCCTTGCAAACAATTAGTATTGTCAGTCTTTTTGATTTTCATCATTCCAGTGGTTTTAATTTGCAATTCCCTGATAGCTAATGATGTTATTAGCACTTTTCATGTGCTAATTGGCCATTCTTATATCTTCCTTTGAAGGGTCTGTTCAAGTCTTTTGCCCATTTTTTTTGGCACTTTATTTTTTTTATAAATTTACTTATTTTATTTATTTTTGGCTGTGTTGGGTCCTCGCTGCTGGGTGTGGGCTTTCTCCAGTTGCGGCAAGCGGGGGCCACTCTCCATTGTGGTGCACGGGCCTCTCATTGCGGTGGCCTCTCTTGTTGCGGAGCACGGGCTCTAGGCACGCGGGCTTCAGTAGTTGTGGCACACGGGCTCAGTAGTTGTGGCTCGCGGACTCTAGAGCGCTGGCTCAGTAGTTGTGGCACACGGGCTTAGTTGCTCCGCGGCATGTGGGATCCTCCCGGACCAGGGATCGAACCCGTGTGCCCTGCACTGGCAGGCGGATTCCCAACCACTGCGCCACCAAGGAAGCCCTGCCCATTTTTTTTAAACATCTTTATTGGAGTATAATTGCTTTACAGTGTTGTGTTAGTTTCTGCTGTATAACGAAGTGAATCAGCTATATGTATACGTATATCCCCATATCCCCTCCCTCTTGCGTCTCCCTCCCACCTTCCCTATCCCACCCCTCTAGGCGGCCGCAAAGCACCAAGCTGATCTCCCTGTGCCGTGCAGCTGCTTCCCACTAGCTGCCCATTTTTTTAATTTTCTAAATGGTGTCTTAAGATGAGCAGAACCTTTTAATCATGATAAGGTCCAAATGTATCAATTTTTGTATTTTGTTTGCTTACATCTTAAGAAAAATGAAAAGAGCCAGAAATAGGAATCCTTGATAGACTGACACCATGAGAGATGATTTGGAAATTATAAATTCAAATGAGCAATGGGAAGACACATTCAAGTACGATTATCCTGAAAGTTCTGGTTTCAATTTTAGTACCATGGTTTTACCCCAGACATAGTGGCAACCCTAAGTTAATTATCTGGTTGAGAGCAGGGAGGGTTAATAACATTTGGAATAGGCTTCCCAAACCATGGAGTGATGAAACAAGTAGGTATCACCATATGGTGGAGCCTATACAACTTCCCAGAGACTATCCTGAGAGCTATCACTTTTATGCATAGGTAACTTCTTTGATATAATTTTTACCATACTTAAGGCCCTAGATGGTTAAACTTTGCAAATCTGACACAAGGAAACAATTAAAAATCTACATCCTACAAGTCTTCCTGGACATTTTAAGAAGTGGCAGGTCAGTCAGATGGTAATTAACTCTAATTGGCCCCCCTACAAGCTTCGATGCTTTCTATCTGTAGCTGAGTGGCACTCAAAAACCAAAATAACTTTCTCATCTATGAAAACATCAAAGGAAATTTTTAAAAAATTATTTCCAACTGGATCCTTTAAAAAGTAAATGAACTCTTGCTGGAATCAGCAAGAGGAAAAAACTTAGTAATCCCAGTTAGAAGTACCTTTGGGGAACTATGAGCTGTGTAGATAATTACTCAAATAAGCAAGGATCAATAAATTCTAAAATACCATGCACCCTAGAACTCAAAACGTTCTTGTTTAAGTATTATGATACAAAGAAAGAAACAAGCTATCATTTTGGCAGAAACTTCATTTATCTAACTAATAGTGTGCAATTAATATTTCATATAACCATGTAGGGTAATGCTGGATTCTTAATGGATCGTATTGATTAAGGAAGAAAGTTCAATGTTAATGTTCCTGTAGGGGAAAACAGAACGATTTGTTATCCCACACAGAACAAGTCATGAATTCAGGAGTTTATGGCCACTAACCTAAGGGCTGCAACAAGACTGATTTTGATAATTTACATGAAACACATAAATAGATTACATTAAAGGAAAGAAGATGCCCAGAGCAACCCAAACAAACCCCAGCTGTCACCGCTGAGACAGGGGAGAGGATTCCAGGTCATGGATTTAAGGTAGGGTGTGGCCAATCTGGCCTCAGTGGCTGGTATCACCACTTGAGGTTCCTTCACATACTGTGTTGAAGTGATAAGGAAGTTTCCACTGTGACCCTCTTGACCTTGAGACTAACTGCACATGTTTATGCAACGGCAGCAGTTTGTGTTCTATTTTGTGAAACAGATAATACTGTCTTACGGCTTACATCCCTGTCCTGCCCTTTTAGTCCTATATTCCAATCAACTTTGCCACCCTGCCCTGCCCCCTTCTGCACACACCTCTGGACCGAGTGGAATGCTGTGAGCAGCAGTCAAGAGTCAACAGTTCATGCTGTTTTACAAGGTGGCTGCACCCGTTTGCATTCCCACCAGCAGAGAGAGAGAGAGAGAGAGAGAGAGAGAGTGTGTGTGAGTGGCGGGGGGTGTGTGTGTGTCCCCTTCTCCTCCGCACACTCTCCAGAATTTGTTACTTGTGGACTTTTTGATGATGTCCATTCTGGCCAGCGTGGGTGGCTTTGATTTGCATTTCTCTTGATGGTTGGCAATGTTGAGCATCTTTTCACGTGCCTGTTGGCTGTCTTCTTCGGAGAGGGGTCTGTTTGGGTCTTCTGCCCATTTTCTGATTGGGTTGTTTTCTTGTTGTTGGGCTGTATGACCTGTTTGTGTGTTTTAGAGATGGAGCCCTTGTTGGTCGCATCATTTGTGAGTGTTTTCTCCCATTCCAAGGGCTGTCTTTTCATTTTGTTTGTGGTTTCCTTGGCTGTACAGGAGCTTGTGAGTTTGACTGGGTTCCATTTGTTTGTTTTTGCTTTTGTTTCTATTGCTTTGGGAGACTGACCTAGGAAAGTGTTGCTACGATTTATGTCGTAGGCTGTTCTGCCTGTGTTCTCTTCTAGGAGTGTTATGGTGTCATGTCTTAACATAATATAAACAACAAACAACCCTACACTTCTAAATAGGCAATTATAACCAAGTGTATGCAGAAATGATACAGGTGGAAACCTAACTCACAAGTGGTGTTAATGTTTCTTGGCATTTACTTCTGTTACCTTAGAGAATAAGTATGTAGACTAAGGCTAGAGCTCCAACTTAAAGAAATAAGAAGAAACTAACTAGACAGATCTGATTAGGAGGGCTTTAATTTTAAAGGGGGGGAAAGGCACTAATTGCCTAAGGTTTCCTTACAAATCTAACCAATTCTACCTGCCCATCGTAAGAAATACCGTCGGGCTTCCCTGGTGGCACAGTGGTTGAGAATCTGCCTGCCAACGCAGGGGACACGGGTTCCAGCCCTGGTCTGGGAAGATCCCGCGAACCGCGCAGCAACTGGGCCCGTGAGCCACAACTGCTGAGCCTGCGCGTCTGGAGTCTGTGCTCCGCAACGGGAGAGTCCGCGACAGTGAGAGGCCCGTGCACTGCGATGAAGAGTGGCCCCCGCTCGCCGCAATCAGAGAAAGCCCTCGCACAGAAACGAAGACCCAACACAGCCAAAAATAAATAAATAAATAAAATAAAAATTTATTAAAAAGAAATACTGTCAAATAGTGGTGTGTTCCAAAGCAGGTCTCACTTGCCTTGGAACTAATTTGTTGCTTTGCGGGATGTGGGGGAAGAGAATGACACACACAGCTTCTTAGTTTGAGAGGCGGCAGGCTGCTCTCCACATATCCCCTGATGAAGTACAAAAGGGGCTGCCATACAATACACAACGTAACTATAAGGTCAGCTGGTGTCTTACAACTAAATAAAACTACTTAGGTCCATTTTTTAGATGAAGATCAATGACAACTTTTTTTTTTCTTTTTCAACTTTTAAACCTTCTCAGCTTGAATGCCCTAAAGAGAGTGGCAGTTAAAATTTACATTTTACAAATGGAAGAGACAAGTCAAAGGTGGAATAAATAACCTGCCTGAGGAACTGGGTGTTCTAAATAACTGAGACTCTGTTTCAGCCAGATGGGTATTTGCTATTGGACAAACTCTAGTGGGTACATGAAATACTGTGGAAGTTGACATAGGTGAGTTGATGCTTAAAAAACAAAAACAACAAACAACCCTATACAACAAACAACCCTATACTGCTAACTAGGCAATTATAACCAAGTGTATGCAGAAGGAGTACAGGTATATTTACTTTTTCTAGAATTTAGCCTCTTCAATTGCTAAGTCTCTTACTGAATAATCAAGACGTTGCTTGGCTCTAAGGACCGTAGGGAATAAAATGTCACCACTGCAGCTGCTATATTTCCTGCTCACAGCCCTTCAAATTAAAAAAAGGGGGGAAAAGGCCCAATACAAACGCAGAATTTAATTAGTTAGTAAAAACCCCAATCCTTGCTCGAAGCCCTGTTCTTCCTGTAATATCCCATTCTTTTCTTCTTATGTAAACTTTTCATTAGGGAGAAGACATTTTTATAATACAATAACTCGAGTTCTACTGTAACTGCTGGTAACATAACTCCTGCATTAGAAAAGCCAGCATGTTCAAGTAATGTTGTTTTAATACAATTTGTGTTCAGCAGAAACCAAGTCAACTTGGTCATTGAGAATTTGATCAATGTGAATTAGTGTCTTACTGAGATAAACCATTTGATCATTTAGAAACTGATCAACGAGAATCAGAGATAAAACATTTATCATGTACATTTGGTATATCAGAGCCATTCACGCAGCACTAAAGTAGGTTATAAGCAGACAACGATAAGTGTTAGAGACAATGTGCAGGGAAACTGTCAGCTGCAGATACAAATACATGTCTGACAGTATATAATTTTAATCCTTTTGATAAGGCAAGTTACGCAATGAGGCAGCTGGAGTCACTGAAAAATTATAGGAGCTAAGCTTTGGAAAACCTGGAAAGAAGCACAGCAATGCTGAAACACTGCAAACTTTGGAAATAAGTTTTAATTAAAAGTTTAAGCAGAAGGGTAAGTAACATAAATTTACTCGGCTAAACTTCTATAAGAGTTTTAAGACTATTAATCAGAGTAGTAAACTTTGTACCTGCAGGACAATTAGTTCTATTAATCTAATATTTCCAAATTGAAGTCACATTGACATTCAAGCGCACTGGCTTATGCATCTAACAAAATTATAAATTTGCCAGTCAAAACCTTATTTAATTATTTTACAGCCAATTAAGCAGGATCTTTAAACACTGTTGCTTAAAACTGTCCATAATCCACATGTGTAATTACAGAGAACATGAGAAACACCTGCTGATACCACTGGCGTGTCATCCTGAGCTTCACTAACTCATTCGTAGTGTAGCTATTAAAATCACACACCCTAAAGAGAAACTAAACAGCACTGCCAGTCAAAGTGAAACCCTAATAAAACCAAGAATATTTTAAAGAGAAAGAATTTTACACTGAAGCAAACCTTTGACTATATAGTGATACTTTAAAAAGCCATTTTATCTGTAAGAGTTTTGCATAGCATTCCACAGATACTCTACAATCACCTAAACTCCTTCCACAGGGTAACTAATCTTTTAATACATTACAAGGATAACCCAGGCTTCTTCCGTGAGCCTAAATTTATAAGTCAGGTTTCAACAACTTCGTTCAAGGATAAAAGTGAAAACCCCTTCTAACGTCTGGCACACAAAGGAGCATTACCAGTATTCACATCCAATTGCACAGAACCATACTCCTTTACGAGTGCTTCATCTTTCAAAGATACTGAAGCCAAGTTGAAAAGTTACACCTCTAATAAAATCGGTCCAAAATATTTTTGATAGATCTATGTCACTTCCCATATATATTTTTATGGAAGGTAGAACTGGCCACTTCATTATCTAAAGGAAAACATGGGAGTGAAAGATCAATCGTCTTTGAAATGCTTTCGTTTGATATTACATTGTCTTCACAAGGTTTACACTGCCTTTTGCTTTCCATTTGCTTGATGTTTGTTTTTATATTTTAAAAACAATCTGTGTGTACAAAACACTATGGTAACATTTCCTTTCTGTGGGTGTGGTATATTGACCCCAATCCACTGAAGGCAATTGGATTCTGACGCTGACTGAAAAACAGAGCCCCTGTGGCACTCTGTCCATACACCCCTTATTCTGTCTGTACATGCTGACAGCTCTGACACACATCCCTTTTGGGGCTGTCCTGTCATGAGAGCTTTATATGCTGTCTCCTGGCTGGACTGTAAGCCCCCCAAGGGTAAGAACTCTCCCTAATGTTCTTCCGGGAAGTTTTAACATCATCTAGATTTCGTTTGGAACCAGATACAAAAATCTCCCCTAGGGTGCATAGTTTCATAACATGAGTTGGACACGATAATAAAATAATAATATAATAATAATAATAATAAAATCTAATATTTATTGAGCATTTACTTTGTGCTAGACCTGTGCTAAGCACTATCAATATAACATTTAATATAACATTTTGCTTAATTAATTACCTACAGGTTAGAATATAAGGATTAATACTGAACATAATTTTCAGTAGCTGAGTTATAACATGGTACTACCGCCATATAACTAACTCAGAACTAACACCATAACTTGCTCTCTTTAACAGTTAAGAACGAAGGGTGATAAAGGTGATATGAAGTGCTTATAATGACTGTTTCAGTTGAGCTGGGAAAAGAAAAGGTATATCTTCTGAATAAAAGCTAGATGTAAAAAATATATGTATCACTGGATTTACCCAGTGATTTGGGTTTTATAGCCAAAATTTTAAAGCTATTTTTGGGGAAAAAGTTCTTGCAGGAAAATAAACAGCACATATTCTTGATCCCAAATCACTTAATTTCCATTGAAAAAAGAAATAGTAAGTTTTAATAATTTGATATTTATTAGGGATACAATTACCTCATCACAGTAGAACCAACTGTGGATTTTTAAAAAGCTTTGGGTTATTAAACTTCCATCTTATTCTTGCCCTCCTCTGACGAGCTCTAAGCGCCACACTGATAAGGCCCCACCTATCTCCTTCGTGGCTGTATATTCAGACTGCAGGGGAGGGCATGCTGCATAGAAGCACTGTGAATGAATGACGTGTTGATAAAATAGGGGGAAAAATTCCATTAAATCTAAAGTGTTTTACTGGTTTACCGCCAAACTATAAAGTGAGGGACTGAAGTGTGAGTTAATATTTAAGCCTCCCTAAAATAATTCCATTAGCTATCCTGCAGGATGCACCAATGTAACTGTTGTTCATCACATGTGGCCTCCAATGCTCAGAGCATTCTTTATTCTTTCTCTTTACAGTGATTTTATGTGACCCCCTATCAGGTGTATAATAGTGCCCTTGAAATTGCAATTTAAAAAGCTTCCATCTCCTGTAACCAAGATGTACCCAAATGAATCCTTCCATCAGATAAAATTAACTAAATCCTCCTCAAAGTCCTTCAGAGTTTGTTGTCCAAGAGAAACTGCTGAGTTCAGCTCTGTCAGGCAATGGAAAGAATATAGTACTCTGCCTTGCAAAAGATTGAAGATGTCATGATTACATGAGGTGCTCAATTTTCTAAGGAGAAACAAAATTCCGTTGAGGAATCTCTGTGTCTTCAAAGATGGTAAACATCTCTTACGTCCAAAGCACTATCACTTCCTTGGTGTGACACTAATGAACTCAATGCAAATCAAAATACGATATTCTAGGAAGCTCAGGCTAGCAGGTAGTAGCTGAAAAAAATGACATCATGAAAGTCACTTTCTGAAAAAACTAGCTTTGAAATTCCTGGGTTTTTGTTTGCACTGGAGTTAGCCAAACTGCAAAGTCTGAGGGCAGGGTCCCCAAGACTGTCCTCACTTCTAGTGTCATCTGCAAGTTCAAGGGGTTCCCAAACCACCCTAAGCTTTGATAATTCGATAAAAGGACTCACAGAACTCACTAAAGCTATTAAACTCAGAGTGATGGCTTATTATGGGAAATGATACAGAGAATCAGCCAAAGGAAGAGAAACCAAAGTCTGAGAGGGTTCCAAATGCAATGTTCCCACTGTCCTCAGAATGCATTTCCCTCCTGGTATCAGTGTGTAGCAAATGCAGAGTAGTATCAACTAGAGACGCTCACCCAGACTTCAGTGTCCTGGGTTTCACGGGAGCCTCTTCACACATTCTTGCCTGACTCATTGCCCCTGCGGCTGAATTCAGTCTTTGGCACCGGGCTGATACCACATGTCACTAGGGGCCCATCATGAATAGTAAGACATTTCTTTCGCTTGGGAAATTCCAAGGGTTTAGAGGTTTGTCCCGGGAGCTAGGTACAAGGGCCAGAGCTCACTTTGGGAAAGGCCAAACTGTTTACTACACCAGATGAGAGAAGGATCTAATAAAGAATAATACCTTCTAAAGATAAAAGAGAATGACGCTGCCGAGGCTCTGCTTAAAACTAAGTCCACCCTACAGGTCCATGCTGTCTTGGAGAAGGTAAGTCCTCATGACTTTTACTTCTGTGCTCCATGCAGCCTCCCATTCTGTAGTAGGCTAGCCCAGGCTGAATGACATGGCAGCTGGGCATGGCTTCAGAAGAGATATTCTTTTCACCTAAGATCAGACTTCTCTCTCTATGAAATTCAGCTTCCACCAATTTTCCAATAAACTAAGCTCATATTTCTGTTTCTCCTTTATCCCTTCTATTCAAGTGTTACGGGCTGAACTGTGTCTCCCCCAAAATTCATATGTTGAAGTCCTAATGCCTGGTACTTCAGAAAGCAAATTTGGACAGAGGATTTTTAAACAGGTAAGTAAGTTAAAATGAAGTCATCAGGATGGGCCCTAATCCAATGTGATTTATAAGAGAAGGAGATTAGGACACAGATGCAGAGAGGGAAGACCATGCAAAGACAGCCATCTGCAAGCAAAGGAGAAAGGCCCCCGGAGAAACCAACCCTGCTTACACCTAGATCCTGAACTTCCAGCCTCCAGAATTGTGAGAAAACAAATTTCTGTTGTTTAAGCCAGTCAGTCTGTGGCAGTCCTAGCAAACTAGTACACCAATTAATCACTAATTCATGTCTAATCTCTCAGTGACTTTTGCATTCATCTCCTCCTTTTCTCTTTCCCTTATAGAGACATCTCATCTGGTATCTCTGGCTTTTTTTTTCCCCGCACGCCTCCAATCAAACCTCACATCAACTGTCAGACTAATTCCTAAAGGACAACAGAAATTGGAGTATTCACCTGGTCAAACACCTTCCAATGACTTCTGGCTAAATGAAGACCAACTTCTTAGCCCAGCAGCTAATGAACGACCCTACCAACCTTTCCAGCTGTATCTCGCACTAGTCTCTGTGAGTCAAACCACTGCTCTTAACTAGTTTGTCACCCACCAACTACTGAAGATGTTTTCTTTTTGAATAACTTTCCTTCCTGGCTATTCAATACTCTTCTTCAAGCCTCAACTAAAATACCATCTTCTTTACGATGACTTCATAGATCATTCTAGTCAGAATTGATCTCCTTTGATTTATCTTAAATTTTAGTTATTTGTATAGTTATCATCTTACAAGGAAGAAAGACCCAGGGTGCCAAGTCAAAGGTTCTCACAGTACAGAGACCAAAGGTTTAAAAAACATTGCTTTAACATTAATGGGAAGGATAAAAACCTAACTTTGAGAATACATATGTAGAGTGCCTTTTAAAATCCAGTCTATCCAATACCATATCTAAATTCTGAAGATAGCACATTAACCTTTAAGAATGAGATTTATGGCTCATTTTTAGAAGGCCTTTCCCAACTGCCCCTAAAGAGATAATTCACTAAGGAAGACTAGAGGTTTTTGTCTATTTAAATATACCTCAAACCATCTTTTTAAAAAATCTTTTTTTCAATCAACATTAAAATAACACCAATATCCATTACCACACAAACTGCACTATAGCAGAAAGTAACAACATTCTACCTTAGGGATTAATCATTTTATCAAATGTTTATAAACATGCCAAGGAAGGAGGTCAGAGCCCAACGCACTCTTTCAACTAAACCTGTCACAGCACCTTTCTGTGCTTCACTAATTTGCACAAGTGCAACTAACAGGGGTTACACAACAGAACTATTTATACACTCAGGAAAATTCTGAATGATGTTTTCTTACTTAATGTGAGCACTGGAAGCAAAGGGAAAGTACAGGGTTATGGGTTGCAGACACTTTGATCTATCAATTACAGAACATTCATTTAAACATTCCAAGGATTAACACAGGTAGCAATTTAACATCACCCTCATAATCAAGGGCAAGCTAAAGTCTGTGATTTAAATGCTTTCAAGGTACATGTGAAGAAATGAAAACAGCTTAAACGGGAGAAAGGCAGATACCCAAATTTGGACATGCCCATCATTTTATTATACACAAGTGAATGATTTCTGTGTTTCTATTAATAGAGACAGCAATTTAACATCACCTTCATAATCAACGGTATCCTACCTTATATAATATTCCAAATGAAAATTCTATCACCATTGCTTTCAATTTCCCCTGAGTTCATAAAACTGAGTTGCAACACACTGTCATCAAATGCCCATTCCTTGCATTTGAATTCCGCTATAGCAACATGGATCCAAACACATTTCCAAGTATTCCAGAGGGCTAACGTATCAAAGAGCAATAAAGGTGTATTTTCATCTTGTCAAGAAGGGTAAATAATGATAATACTATTAAAAACTTACTTGAACTTTGCTTCCACCTCCTCAGCAGCTTTCTGGTATTGCTCAGTGGTGACTCTGTAGAACTCTGAGCTCTGTGGATAAAGATCGATAGCAGAGTTTTCACTATCCAAGAGGACAAAATGTGTGCAAGACCTACGATTTCAAAAAATACATAAAATCTTGTGTCGGCCACTCAAGCAGTAGGAGAAAGATTTCTTGCATGGTAGCATGAATACTTACAAAATTACATGTAAAGCTACTCATTTAGTAACAGTATAGTTGTTGGTATACAGGCTGTAATTAAAGAGTAAATGTTCACAGTTGTAATTCATCATTATTTGATCCTTCTGAGAAAATTCCTAACACATTTTTGAAAGATTATTTTGATCTCCCTTATTTGGAATCCACCACTGCAAGATCAAAAGACACTTTGATTGAATATGATATTCACACACCATACTTACCTATTATTCCAGGGTTCTACCTAGGATATTAAAGGATCATTTCTTTTTACACAGTACATTTATCCTCAAGATGGATTCTTTATGGAGTAGAGTTTGTTCTATCATCTCCATATGACCACAAGAGCATCAACATTTATAACAAATTAATCAGCAAGAACAGGGGTGCAGATTTAGGTAATTTTTATTAAAAAAAAAAGTTTCCACTATTACATGAATGAACACATAAGCAACATAAATCAAGTTGTAAGAGCAAAGTAATGCCTTTCCTGGGGCAGCAAAATTAAAAATGATCCATTCTGGCTAGCTACTGTGAAACCTGTCTTACTGCAGAGGGTGGCCTAAACGACCCTATGAGCCTTCAGAGTCCATGAAATACCCTGCAAAATGCATCACAGTGCAAAGGAACAAAATGCAGCAGACCCCAAACTGCGGTCTACTGTGCCCCTTCATTCCCTAATCACTCAGGTTTCACATGCATGACTTGGAGTAGTTTATTTTTTAATAAATCATTGTTGGTTGGTAAGAAAATGAAAATGAAATCCTCTTCACACCAGTGACCCCTTTGCATTTAACAATCTGGGTTGCCCAATGACAGTCACATCCAGGTTTGTTGGATGTAGATAAAATCAATAGGTATGTGATTAGACAGCAGACAGGATGGCTGGAGCAATGGACAGGTCACCATTTGAGATGATGAATGGCTCTCTATCAACCTAGAGTTCCCTATGATGCTAACATTTACTATAATCTTATTTGGGCTGCGATTTATCTTTCTTGCACCTGATCAATAAAGATGAACAGAACAGTTGTAAGGATCGATTGTAATTTTTTATCATTTTCAAGCATGAAGGTGTATTTCTGACATGAAGACAATATTTACGTGTACTGCTTCTGCATTTTTTAAGATTGCAATGTGAGTGATCAACTGCACCAGTGCATATGCCGAGAAGTTTTAATTCACTGGTAGGTCTTGAGCTATCAAAAAGCCATTTGTCTCCTCAGATATTTTAACTTTAGGTTGTGTCACTCCTTCCTATCGGTTCCACTTATGAGGTTTTTCTTTCCTTTAAAATACACACCAGTCACGACACGCTCTTTTGCAATGTTTGTTTTCAGCTTTTCTTTGAACGTTTCTAACAAAGAGGGCAGCAAAAAGGCAGTTATATTGGACCACTAACAATGATGAGAAACTCCCCACATAACTATGATGAACCGTCAAACAAGCATTATGTTACTGAATCATCTATTAAAATGCCAGCAAAACAAAATATTTTTGCTTATTTTAAGCACTGAAACTGTTAACGTCTGGACAGAGCCAGGACCAGACTGAAAGATTTGGTCTCTAGTTCTGTTCAGTGACCCTGAGCAAACAACCTCCCCCAGCTTCTGTTTCAGTGTTCCTAATCTGTAAAACATGGATGATACTAGCCCTGCTTATCTCTGCCAAAGCTGTTGTAGAAATCAAATAAGATAGGCAAGAGAGCTATGAAACCTGCTCAGTGTTTTTGCAGGGTAAGATTAACATCCAAATAAAAGAATTTTGGAGGAAAAGAACTAATTTGGGCAATTCCATTCTGGGTACAAATTCAAAATTATCAACATAGAATGATACACAAAAGCAAGACTTCTGCCATAATATGAATTAGAGAGCTCCCTTCTGCTCTGTAATGCCAAATGCAGATTAAATTGCTAACTTTGTCAAACTTTCTCCTTCAGTGTTAAACACACCAAAAAAACCCTGTACCTGTGATGCCTGCAAACGTAGAATATAATTTCTTAAAGTTTTAGGCTTATTTATGCTCCATATTTCTAGCTCAGTGACCAGTTTCCAACACTGCATAAATGTAACAAAGAAAAGTCCCCAAGAGGCAACACCATATAACTAAGAAAATAAACACAAATATGCCCAACATCTACATGTAGACAGTGTTTAATTCATTAAGTATTTACTTATTCATTCAACAAAATTAAATCCTTATTATCCCAATAAGTCCATCTTGGAGAATTGGATCCTCAAAAAGCTTTCCATCTGCTACAGGAGAAAAGAAAAATAATTATAATAAAAGGTCACAAATGTTAAGCTAAAAAGTGGTACATATTGTTAATGGAGTTCAGGAAAAGTAGAGGTCTCTTTTGACCTGAGAAAATACTTTTAAAAATGAACAACTATGCAAAAAACAAAACAAAACCCCAAACCAAAAACATTCCCAATATGTCTGCCAGCAGGAGAAAGGATAAATATATATTGGGTATTCATAAAATGGATATCTATCTATACAGTGATGAAAAAGAATGAATCAGACACACATGTGGGGCAAAAAAAGCAAGCTGTAGATATGATACAGTACAATGCAGTTTGTTACTTTGGATGAAAAAGGGCAAAAAACGAAAACAGGATCAGTAAAGAGCAAATTCTATGGATTATCTCTAAGTGGTGGCAGTTATGTGTGGGTGGTAAAAGAGGATGAGAGGGGCAGAGTGCCATAAAGGAAGGGAACAGGGGGACTTGACTGCATTGTCGTATTTTCAGAAATGAGGTGTGGGTACACATCCAGTTGTTACACTGGTCATAAATACTCTGTAATACATACAAAAGTTGTGTTACTCCCCCCTCATTCCCCAAAGGTGCTAATCAACAACAACAAATGCTTCAGTAGAACCAGAACATAAAAGTGTGTGTGGGGAATACATGCTGAAGAGGAGGTTAGCTGAGTGGAGATAGACTCCTGAATGCTCAGCTGTTGCAGAGTGTTTACACATTACTAAATGGAAGTACCTTTTTTTCAACTTTGTCTTATGTAATCATTTTAGACTTACAGAAAGGGGGCAAAAATAGAAGAAGGTTCCCGTATATACTCCACTCAGCTTCCCTTCATGTCAACACCTTAGATGATCATAGTACAATTATCAAAACTAATAAGCTAACAATGTTACAATACTAGAGACTAGCAGCAGCTAAATTGCAGACTTTATTTGTATTTTTCCAAATGTCCTTCTTTTTCTATTCCAGGATCTAGTCCCGGGTCCTGGGTGGCATTTAGTTGTCACGGCTTCCTTGTCTCCTCTAATCTGTGACAGTTCCTCAGTCTCGCCTTCTCTTTTATGACCTCAACACTCACGAAGAACACTGGTCAGGTGTTTCGTAGAATGACGCGCAATCTGGGCCTGTCAGATGTTTTCTCATGATTAGACTGACACTATCGTGCATTATAGGGAAAGATACCACAGAAGTGATGAGCCCTTCACCACACACTGCACCCCGGGCTACATTACATTACATCAATAGATCGTTTTACTGGTGCTGTTGATCTTGACCACTTGATTAAAGTGGTGCCTAGGGGTTTCTCCATAGCAAAGTTACTATTTTTCCTGTTGTAATCAATATCTTACAGGAGATTCTTTGAGATTATGCAAATACACTGTTTCACCTTAAACTTTTGCCATCAGTTTTTTTGCATCCATTGTTTGCAGCAAGGACTTCTGTGGTGTTCTAATGATGCATGAACTTTTAAATGACATTATTGCCTATTTAGACCTTACTGATATAATGACAATCTTCATTGACTCTCTTGCTCAATAATGAAAACAGCAGCCTCAGAGAAAAAGCCTTCAAATACAAAAATCTTCAAAGAGTGGGTACCTATTCTTAGAAAAGTATAAATTCCCTACAGCCTGATTAAGAAATACGGAACAGGAGGTAAACATGGAGCTACAGAGGGGCGGACCTGAGTCAGGCAAAGCGTGCGCTCCTCCCCTATTCACTGTCAATAACTGAGAGGGCCCAGATGTGCACTGCGGGAACCTCCCTCCTGCTACACAGGTCAATCTTTATCACCGTAAAGAGGTAACTGTCCACTGTCGGGAGGAAGAGGCAGACGGGCTACTGCAAGGACTGGGAAAAAGGGAGAAGGGGTGAGTGGCTTCAGATGGCCCTTCAGGGGCTGTCTGAGCTCCAGATCCAGGTTTTCAGGAAGTTGCCCCAACTCCTGCCCTTCTATTTTGTAAGCCCTTGGGAAAAGGAATGGGGACCACCCACTTCAGAACCCTCTGCAGAGCTTGTGAAACTGCAGGCTCCTGGGCCACACCCTGAACCTCTGAGGATGGGGCCCAGAAGCTGCAAGCTTAGAAGCATCTCAATGACTCTGAACACACACTAAGTTTGGACACTACTGAGTTTCTAGAACAATGAAAGGATAATAAAAATTACTATTTAGCGTACCATTCAAAGTGAAAAATGAGTGTTTTTGAAGAATTATGGCAAAACTATTTTCCACAACTGAATACAGCTATAATTTTTACAAAGATGCTCCAAATTAGGGATTCTGCTGGCATTGTCCACAAGTCACTGATGGACCCAAAACTGCCCAAGAGCTCTGACTCTTGCCTTCCACTGCTGCAATGTTCTTCCTCTGAACTGGTACTCACAGGCAGCAGTTATCTGTGTTGTCTTGAGATGGCCATAGGTTGTATATGCTGCTATTTTTGTTTACCAATTGTAAATTACTGTTACTTTAATGTCATCCTTATAACTAAATTTGTGGTTATTTGGTTAACCAACCCTACAGTTTGTAGTAGTACATACTTATATTAATTGTATTTTTGTCTGATCGTTTTCTATAATAGTCAAATTTTAAGACCTGTGTGGTCAGTGTTTCTAATAAGTAACATCCACACTGCTATTTTCAAAGAAGATGGAGATATATATACAGACACACCCTCCAAACACTGTTGCATTGTAGACAAGTGGTATGAGAAAAACAACCTGGTGAGATGACCTTAAATAAAGAGACTCAAAAAGAAGAGGTAGAGGAAGGTGCCCGTGATCTGACAGGGGGGGTCTTTCAATGAATGATCACTGCTTTGGACATGGCCACATTATTTCTATGCCAGTGAGGTCCTTTACAACCTAAAATTCAAAAATTCTTCATTCATATTCATTCTGCATAGTTTCCTGCTCCATCAATGGCAGGAAAAATACTTGACATGATTTGTCCAGCGGTAATATGAATTTGTGGCAGGTAAATGTGATTTAAATCAAATATTAAAAGTCTAACTCATTAGTTTCTTCCTTTAAAACATGAATTCTTATTTGATACAAGCATAAAACATGTTTTCCACCAAGATTCTCTTTGAGAAGGTAGATCTTATAAATTCAAAGTAGAATGACAGTATCTTTCAGTTATTTTAGCACTATCAAAAATTTGATTAAAGGCTTACCTACTTTTTTGTCAAAGATAAATGAAAGGAGTTGTAGGAGGTGAACTATCTGCAAAATAACATCATTCTAGATCTGGGAGATGTTTCTGTCACTTATATTAGAGGACAATGCATCACTGGAAACAACAGGCATTTTCATTTTCTGTATCCAAATATCTTCCAATCTAAGGCAACAGGAACCAGTTACTAAATACACAGGCAACAAACTGAGTTAGGGTGACTGAATGCTCCACTGAACATAACTGTTAAGATGTTTCATTTAAAACACATGAATATGCTGTCCACGACACTCTGCACTTAGGTGAGTGATTCTCAGCAGAACAGCAAGGTGGTAAAGAGCGTGCACTTTGGAGCCAGACTGACAAGTCACAGCTCCACCCTTGTAGAATGGAACACAAGAGCTGTCTACCATCTGTGAAAAGGGGAGGGTAACACTAAAGACCAACAAGACTCTTCAGGGGATTAAATATGATAGTTCGTATAAAGCTCTTCGAATACTCTGCAACAACCTAAATGGGCAAAGAATTTGAAAAAGAACAGATACAAGTATATGCATAACTGAATCACTTCGCTGTACACCTGAAACTAACACATTATTGTCAATCAACTCTACTGCAATATAAAAGAAAAAGAAAAAAAAAAAAAGAAGCTTCTGTAAGCGGCCTTGACATTCCTCCTCAATACCCTTTAAAAAAAGAGCAAAATCTAGCAAAAAATAAATATATAAATCCAAAAACAAAAAAAGTCTACAAATAATAAATGCTGGAGAGAGTGTGAAGAAAAAGGAACCCTCCTACACTGTTGGTGGGAATGTAAATTGGTACAGCCACTATGGAGAAGAGTACGGAGGCTCCTTAAAAAACTAAAAATACAGTTACCATATGATCTTGCATCCCATTCCTGGGCATATATCTGGAGAAAATGCTAACTCCAAAAGATACATTCACGCCTATGTTCATAGCAGCACTATCTATAACAGCCAAGACATGGAATCAACCTAAATGTCCATCAACAGATGAATGCATAAAGAAGATGCGGTACACATCTACAATGGAATATTACTCAGCCATAAAAAGGAGTGAAATAATGCCATCTGCAGCAACATGGATGGACCTAGAGATTATCACATTAAGTAAAGTAAGTCAGACAGAGAAAGACAAATATCACATGATATCACTCACACATGGAATCTAAAAAAATGATATAAATGAACTTATTTCCAAAGCAGAAATAGACTCACAGACACAGAAAACAAACTTATGGCTACCAAAGGGGATAGTGGGGGTGGGGGGGAGAGATAAATTAGGAGTTTGGGATTAACAAACACACACTACTATATATAAAAGAGGTAATCAACAAAGACCTACTGTATAGCACAGGGAACTCTACTTAATATTTTGTAATAACCTAACAGAAAAGAATCTGAAAAAGAACATAAATATATATATGTATACCTGAATCACCCTGTGGTACACCTGAAACTAACACAACATTATAAATTAACTACACTTCAGTTAAAAAAACATGTTTTTATTATGATCACCTGATATGCATTAAAACTTTACTCAGAGCAATTAAAAAAAAACCACAATAAGGACCAACAGAACTCTTTGGGGGATTAAATACGATAACTCATAATAAAGCTCTTTGGGGCTTCCCTGGTGGCGCAGTGGTTAAGAATCCACCTGCCAATGCAGGGTGCACGGGTTCAAGCCCTGGTCCGGGAAGATCCCACATGCCACGGAGCAACTAAGCCTGTGCACCAAAACTACTGAGCCTGTGCTCTAGAGCCTGAGAGCCACAACTACTGAGCCACGTGCCACAACTACTGAAGCCCACATGCCTAGAGCCCATGCTCTGAAACAAGAGAAGCCACCGCAATGAGAAGCCCGCGCACCACAAGGAAGAGTAGCCCCTGCTCGCCACAACTAGAGAAAGCCCGCACGCAGCAACGAAGACCCAATGCAGCCAAAAATTAATTAATTAAATAAATTTTTTAAAAAAGCTCTTTGAATAGTACCTGGGACAACATACAGTGAGCATTATAGGAATGCTACCCATTATTAAAATTTATTTGAACATTATTCAAACAGTAAAAAAAGTACACAGTGTTTGGTAAATTTTTTCAAAACCCATTTTAACAAAAATTTAAATCTTTTAAAAACAAAAATCTTTTCTTCCATTAAATCAAACATTACTGAATTTTTATTACATTGCTCATCTGTTCTGTTTTTCTGTTCCTTAAGATAAATGGGAACTGTAAAGACAATAGCTGGACAGTGTTGGGAATGTTACTGGTTATGTAAAAAAAAACAATGTGTGTGTGTGTGTGTGTGTATACATACACACATATGGTGACACTAACTAGCCCATATAAAAATCAAACCAATAACTTTTGACCTTATCCCAATGAAATCCAATTAACTAAATTAAACAGCAAAGTACTTTAATGTGAGGGCTTCCCAGGGCCTTTTTACTATGCACTGTAAGCCTCCAATATGAGAAATACTGTTCATGATGACTCCCAAACTGATTTCCTCATGGAATCTTTTTATCATGGATCATCTTGAGGGAACAAAATCCCCTTAAATGGTCCATGTGCAATGCTGATTTAAAGAAAAGTCCAAACATTATTTCAATCCTGCACTTCTTGCCGTGCAACTCTTCCCACCTCAGAGCAACATTTTCTTATGGGTTATTTTTAAAACTAATGCTCAAAAGATAAGGAAAGAGTAGAAACTGGCGATATTGGAAAATGATTCCAGAACTGATGATGACTAATGGCATCACTTTTTATTAAGTGCTAATAAAAAAGAAATTGCTATCTTGAATCTTAAAAATTTGAGATAAAGTCCTTTAAGAAAATTATTGCTCACCTCTCCCCTGTTTCCTCAGAGCCCTGTGGCAGATTGCAAGAATGGTCACAATTCTTTTTTTTTTTTTTAATTTATTTATTTTTGGCTGCATTGGGTCTTCGTTGCTGCATGCGGGCTTTCTCTAGTTGTGGTGAGCGGGGGCTACTCTTCGTTGTGGTGCACGGGCTTCTCATTGCGGTGGCTTCTCTTGTTGCAAAGTGTGGGCTCTAGGTGTGCAGGCTCAGTAGTTGTGGCGCATGGGCTTAGTTGCTCCGTAGCATGTGGGATCTTCCCAGACCAGGGCTCGAACCCTTTCCCCTGCATTGGCAGGCGGATTCTTAACCATCGTGCCACCAGGGAAGTCCCTGGTCACAATTCTTTACTCTTTTCTATATTCATGTCCTTTGGTGACACTTTATAGCTTCCCTCATCATGAAAGGGTGAAGTCTATTCCCCCACCCCTTCAATCCAGGCTGTGCCTGTGACCTGCTCTGGCCAACAGACTGTGACAGACGTGACGAAGTGCCAGTTCTAAACCCAGGAGTCTCTCTTGGAACCCTGCCCATGTGCCACATCAGTAAGCCCAAGCTAGCCTGCTGGAGAAGCAGAGACTACAAGTCTTCCCGGCTGAGGCCATCCTAGACCAGCCAAACCTCAGCCAACTCAGCAAGAGTGAGCCCAGCCAAGCCCAGAAGAACTGCCCAGATGATAGGAGCCCAAATTGGTGACACACCTGCAGAATCATGAGGTAAATAAATGGTGACTGTTTGAAGCCACTAAGTTGGGGGTGGTTTCCTATACAGTAAAATTGAACTGATTCGTGCCCTTTCTCTGTGCTCTCACAGCACCACAGACTTGTATCAAAGCACTTACCACACTGTACCAGCAATGCTTGTTCACCTGTTGTCTCTCCAGCTAGCCTGTAAGTTCTCCCAAGGCAGGTATCTTGTCCCATTTATCATTATACTCAGAGCACTCAGTTTACGTGACACACAAAACTTACTGAAATAATGTTAGAGTGACCGATTCATCTTAAACTGCATTCCAACTTTTGCTCTTATTTAAAACAGGACGGGATAGAGACAAGGTTAAAGTAAATTAAATAATATAACATGGAAAAGGTGCACTACTACATTTATTATGTGTTTCCAACCAAATGGCAAACACTTCAGTCTGCTTTGCTACATAAAAAGGAAATGGATATTGCTGAGGATTGTGTTCAATTGCATAACAGTATAGTAATAGTTTAAGCTACAAACAGTAGCATAAGTGAGTAAGGGAGTTGTTTTTCTTGTGTAATAAGAAATCCAGACATTAGAAACCAGGGCTGATACAGGCGCTAAGGACATCATGAAATAACTAGGCCCTTTTCTGTATTCCTTTCTCAGCCACCCTTAGCATTTGGCTTTTGTCCCCATGGTCTCAAGACAGCTGTCACACCTCCAGTTATCATGCCCATGTTCTGAAGAAGGTAAATAAGGGAAGAGAAGGCCTCTCCAGAGATTTCCACTCACATCTCTTTAGCCAGAATTATATATCATGCACAAGCTTGGCTGCAAAAGAGTCTGGGAAATTGAGTAATTCTGTTTTCTCACTTCTAAAGTAAAGAAAGAGAAGGACGGCGTTTGCAATTGGTGTTTATTGAGCCAATTTATCATACCTGCCACAGACAGCTGAAGCGACAGCACAAAATCATGCACAAAACAGTGTGGTAGATTTCTACATACAAGTATTCTAATATTTCTTTCCAATCTCCCTTAAAGTTCTAAATTTGGGGTGTGGGGGGATTTACCCATCTCGTATTCTGATATCCAAGAACAAAGTTTTTAGACAGTATAGGAAGGAAACAGGCATCAACAAGAGCAGGCATCATTCCCAAATTTCTATGGGCTGGCTGTGGCCCAAGTTTTTGAATGTGTGGTATACTGCCATTTTCCATTTTCAGAGTCTCCCTTTAAAAGTGTATTTTAAAATGCACGCGCACAGACACACATTACTGCTAGATTCGAAAAGCATCTTTTCAAGCTCTAAATTAGATCAAAAGAAAACATGCACACATTATTCTTGCAATATTTTCTCAGGTTCGGAATCTTATTTCTGTTCTATTATAACTAATTTGATCACATCTGCTATCGTATGAGAAAAGAACAAATCAAAATGGTCACAAGAAAAATTTGTTAACTAGCTCTTATCAGTTCTTTTATAAAATGCTACACAACACAGCATACTGAGGTACAATTCTGGTGGCCTGACACTACTTCTCAGAGGAGACTGACACTCCTACGCACTGTCCATTCAGATGGTGGTGACTGCTTATGTTAGAAGAGTGAATGGGAGAAGGAACAAGTCTGACCTTGGATATGAGCAGACTGACCGAAGGTGTGCATCTCCTCTCTCTAAGCTGATGTATAATTACCACCACCACCTGTCGGTCTCCATCCCTCCTATACCCAGCCAAACACAAGCGTTACTCTATCTGGCTAGTTATTTCAAACAAAGGTCTAATGTGTACAAACACCAATAAAACCCTTCCTATTGACAATGTCAATAAGAGCATTCCCACTGTTAAGTAGAGAGATTCAGAACTGACTTATTAACACTTTTTGTTATAACACTCGCCCAGGAACTATGTTATAATCTGTAATCAGCTGGGTGCAGGTAAGTATGCTTCCCCCAATAAAAAAGCTAAGCACCTGCGGACACGATTTAATGCTGCAAATGCAGTGTGGATATAATTCCAGGTCCAGAAGCCCTGAAACAGTCATTTACTGTATGCTATCAGGAGGCCAAAAGGATTTCATGCTTCCACAACCATCCTGTCTTTTTACAGAATTACACAGAATGAGAGAGCCTGACTTTTCTCTACCACAACAATTTTAAGAGCTATAGAATTTTTTTTTTTAAATCACTAATTATATGCTGTCTACAGGAGACCTACTTCAGACCTAGGGACACATGCAGACTGAAAGTGAGGGGATGGAAAAAGATATTCCACGCAAATGGAAATCAAAAGAAAGCTGGAGTAGCAATATTCATATCAGATAAAATAGACTTTAAAATAAAGAATGTTACAAGAGACAAGGAAGGACACTACATAATGATCAAGGGATCATTCCAAGAAGAAGATATAACACTTATAAATATATATGTACCCAACATAGGAGCACCTCAATACATAAGGCAACTGCTAACAGCTATAAAAGAGGAAATCGACAGTAACACAATACTAGTGGGGGACTTTAACACCTCACTTACACCAATGGACAGATCATCCAAAATGAAAATAAATAAGGAAACAGAAGCTTTAAATGACACAATAGACCAGATAGATTTAATTGATATTTATAGGACATTCCATCCAATAACAGCAGATTACACTTTCTTCTCAAATGCGCATGGAACATTCTCCAGGATAGATCACATCTTGGGTCACAAATCAAGCCTCAGTAAATTTAAGAAAATTGAAATCATATCAAGCATCTTTTCTGACAATGTTATGAGATTAGAAATGAATCACAGGGGAAAAAACGTAAAAAACACAAACACATGGAGGCCAAACAATACGTTACTAAATACCCAAGAGATCACTGAAGAAATCAAAGAGGAAATCAAAACATACCTAGAGACCAATGAAAATGAAAACACGACGATCCAAAACCTATGGGATGCAGCAAAAGCAGTTCTAAGAGGGAAGTTTATAGCTATACAAGCCTACCTCAAGAAACAAAAAAATCTCAAATAAACCATCTAACCTTACACTTAAAGGAACTAGAGAAAGAAGAACAAACAAAACCCAAAGTTAGCAGAAGAAAAGAAATCATAAAGATCAGAGCAGAAATAAATGAAATACAAACAAAGAAAACAATAGCAAAGATCAATAAAACTAAAAGCTGGTTCTTTGAGAAGATAAACAAAATTGATAAACCATTAGCCAGACTCATCAAGAAAAAAGAGGGAGAGGACTCAAATCAATAAAATTAGAAATGAAAAAGGAGAAGTAACAACAGACACCACAGAAATACAAAGCATCCTAAGAGACTACTACAAGCAACTCTATGCCAATAAAATGGACAACCTGAAAGAAATGGACAAATTCTTACAAAGGCAGAACCTTCCAAGACTGAACCAGGAAGAAATAGAAAATATGAACAGACCAATCACAAGTAATGAAATTGAAACTGTGATTAAAAATCTTCCAACAAACAAACGTCCAGGACAACATGGCTTCACAGGTGAATTCTATCAAACATTTAGAGAAGAGCTAACACCCATCCTTCTCAAACTCTTCCAAAAAATTGCAGAGGAAGGAACACTCCCAAACTCATTCTACGAGGCCACCATCACCCTGATACCAAAACCAGACAAAGATACTACATAAAAAGAAAATTACAGACCAATACCACTGATGAATATAGATGCAAAAATCCTCAACAAAATACTAGCAAACAGAATCCAACAACACATTAAAAGGATCAGACACCATGATCAAGTGGGATTTATCCCAGGAATGCAAAGATTCTTCAATATATGCAAATCAATCAATATGATACACCATATTAATAAACTGAAGAATAAAAACCACATGATCATCTTAATAGATGCAGAAAGAGCTTTTGACAAAATTCAACATCCATTTATGATAAAAAAAATCTCTCCAGAGAGTGGGCCTAGAGGGAACCTAACTCAACATAATAAAGGTCATATACGACAAACCCACAGCAAACATCATTCTCAATGGTGAAAAACTGAAAGCATTTCCTCTAACATCAGGAACAAGACAAGGATGTCCACTCTCACCACTATTATTCAACATAGTTCTGGAAGTCCTAGTCATGGCAATCAGAGAAGAAAAAGAAATAAAAGGAATCCAAATCGGAAAAGAAGAAGTATAACTGTCACTGTTTGCAGATAACATGATACTATACATAGAGAATCCTATAGATGCCAACAGAAAACTATTAGAGCTAATCAATGAATTTGGTAAAGTTGCAGTATACAAAATTAATGCACAGAAATCTCTTGCATTCCTATACACTAATGATGAAAAATTTGAAAGAGAGATTAAGGAAACACTCCCATTTACCACTGCAACAAAAAGAATAAAATACCTAGGAATAAACCTACCTAGGGAGACAAAAGACCTGTATGTAGAAAACTATAAGACACTGATGAAAGAAATTAAAGATGATACCAACAGATGGAGAGATATACCATGTTCTTGGATTGGAAGAATCAATATTGTGAAAATGACTATACCACCCAAAGAAAATTACAGATTCAATGCAATCCCTATCAAAGTACCAATGGCATTTTTTACAGAACTAGAACAAAAAATCTTAAAATTTATATGGAGACACAAAAGACCCCGAAGAGCCAAAGCAGTCTTGAGGGAAAAAAACGGAGCTGGAGGAATCAGACTCCCTGACTTCAGACTATACTACAAAGCTACAGTAATCAAGACAATACGGTACTGGCACAAAAACAGAAACATAGATCAATGGACAAAGATAGAAAGCCCAGAGATAAACCCACGCACCTATGGGCAACTAATCTATGACAAAGGAGGCAAGGATATACAATGGAGAAAAGACAGTCTCTTCAGTAAGTGGTGCTGGGAAAACTGGACAGCTACATGTAAAAGAATGAAATTAGAACACTCCTTAACACCATACACAAAAATAAACTCAAAATGGATTCGAGACCTAAATGTAAGACCGGACACTATAAAACTCTTAGAGGAAAACATAGGAAGAACACTCTTTGACATAAAACACAGCAAGATCTTTTTTGATCCACCTCCTAGAGTAATGGAAATAAAAACAAAAATAAACAAATGGGACCTAATGAAACTTCAAAGACTTGCACAGCAAAGGAAACCATAAACAAGACGAAAAGACAACCCTCAGAATGGGAGAAAATATTTGCAAACGAATCAATGGACAAAGGATTAATCTCCAAAATATATAAACAGCTCATGAAGGTCAATATTAAAGAAACAAACACCCCAATCCAAAAATGGGCAGAAGACCTAAATAGACATTTCTCCAAAGAAAACATACAGATGGCCAAGAAGCACATGAAAAGTTGCTCAACATCATTAATTATTAGAGAAATGCAAATCAAAACTACAATGAGGTATCACCTCACACCAGTTAGAATGGGCATCATCAGAAAACCTACAAACAACAAATGCTGGAGAGAGTGTGGAGAAAAGGAAACCCTCTTGCACTGTTGGTGGGAATGTAAATTGTTACAGTCACTATGGAGAACAGTATGGAGGTTCCTTAAAACCTAAAAATAGAATTACCATATGATCCAGCAATCCCACTACTGGGCATATGCCTAGAGAAAACCATAATTCAAAAAGACACATGCACCCTAATGTTCATTGCAGCACTATTTACAATAGCCAGGTCATGGAAGCAACCTAAATGCCCATCGACAGACGAATGGATAAAGACATATATACAATGGAATATTACTTAGCCATAAAAAGGAACAAAATTGGGCCATTTGTTGAGACGTGGATGGATCTAGAGACTGTCATACAGAGTGAAGTAAGTCAGAAAGAGAAAAACAAATATCGTATATTATCACATATATGTGGAACCTAGAAAAATGGTACAGATGGACCGGTTTGCAGGGCAGAAATTGAGACACAGATGTAGAGAACAAACGTATGGACACCAAGGGGGGAAAGCGGCAGGGGGGCGGTGGTGGTGGTGTGCTGAATTGGGCAACTGGGATTGACATGTACACACTGATGTGTATAAAATTGATGACTAATAAGAACCTGCTGTATAAAAAAATAAATAAAATTAAATTTAAAAATTAAAAAACAAAAACAAAAAAAATCACTAATCATCTAAGTTCATTTGATCAAGTGGTTTGAGTATTTCTCCCGACAAACCTTCTAACAGAGAGCCTACTGGCAGGTTTGAGTTCTGCCTTCCCTGCGTTCCTGTACACGCTGAAGTCTATTACAGGTGGGCAGGAGAGCAGGGGAAGGGATCTGATAATTCTCAGTGAGAAAAGTGGCTCTTGAATACAGAGTAGTTGGCATCTTGAAGAACCTTCCATTATTGGCACTCCTCAGACCCATGCCCTTGATTCCACTGTTCCTGGACTCTCTCCTTTTATCCCCTTCCCTCCCCCTACCCCCGTGGGGCTCAGGAGAATTCTGTCTACAAGACAGGAAATCAAAGCTAATATTTAAATAGCTTGCAAATTGCCAACACTGGCTCAGATGCACAGTATATCAGATTCAGTATTCTGTTTCTTAAAGGCACACCAAGGAATGGTTTGGGTTATTTAAACTAAGTCTCACTTTTTAACACACAAAATGAGGGTCTTATCTTTCAGGGTGATTGCATCAACGGGACAATGGAAGGTCAGTTCTTGGCAGACAGCCTGGCTTCTCCCTGTGGAAGACAGTGGTTCTCCATCACAATACTACTACCAACAGCCCCTGGCTCCTTGGCCAATCCATCAGAGCCTGGGTCCCCATTAATTTACCTACACAACTACGCACGAACCTGAAGAATGACCATCAAGTGGATGGATTCAAACTTCATCTCCATTTTTCTAACACTGAGTAATGCTTTGTTTTGTGAAAGTAATAAACTTGTAAGACTATGTATTTATCTTGAGCATCCCTAAATATTTGCTTATAACCATCTGTGTACATCTATAAGTGTATCTTACTTTTTCTCAGCCTTACTTTTTCAAATCCATATCACTGGTGATCAATAATAAATTACTAATTTAGCAGTTCCTAATGAATCAAAAACCCTACTAGGTTCCACGGTAAAGACAAATGAAGATTTCCTGTGGAAAAGACTATCAGCACTAGCTTATCCCAACATCTCTCCTTCCTCCTTAGATAACTCCATTTTACGCTGCATATATAGTCAACTAAACTAAAATTCCCAGGTTGTTTCTATTTAGGCTGAGCCATAAGCAGAATTGTTGTGTGGGACTTCCAGGTAGGCTGCTTAAAGAGAGCTGACCTCACCTGGCAGGGAATCTTTTCAGCCATTTTGCTTTTTTCCTTTCTCCTAATCTGCAATGTAGATACAATGGCCAGAGCTCCAGCAGCCATCTTGGAACATGAGTCCACCTTAAAGAGGGAAACCCTATACGAGGACACAGGAGTGAAATGGTTAAGTGCCTGGGGCTCTAATGACACTGAAGCCACCGTGCCAGCCCTGGACTGCTCACTTCTAGACTTTTATTAAACAAAGAAAAACAAAAACAAAAACAAAAAACTTCCTAATTTAAGCTATTCCATTTTTATGATATAGAATGTCAAATAAATGAGGAACAGACCTACCTTACGCCTTGGTATGTTTGCTTTTTGTACACCTCATGAATAACTTTAATAAAGTCAAATGCAATGACCCAGTAGGAGCATCTTTTTCCTTTCCTTTGTGGAATCCTCTGCTTCCACATGTCAGAAATTTGTTTCCTTCTGCCTCTCTCCTTTTCTGACACAGAACAGAAAGAATTAAAAAATTTAAAGCTATGCTTACCTCTAGCATCAAATCTTACCATTTCTAAGAAGCCACATTTCATGAAAACCCCACTGTCTCCTGGGTATCTTGGCAAAATTAATAAACTGCTTTTGTAATTACCCTTTCATTCCATCTTTACTATTTCTCATATAAAGAAACAGCTATTCAGAGCTTCTTCTGGCATTTCTAGCTTTATTGCCGGCACTTTAGAAACTTCACTAATTAGAGTCTTAAGGGTTTTTTTTCTTGATTTAGTTTTCTAATTAGAATAGGAATTCTACATTCATTGACAGCCCTGCAATAATACACAAGCTATATTAGTTATATTACCTCACACCTCAGTTTCTTCATCTGAGCAATTTAAATAAACATCTGCACCAAACACTCATTTGGCAGTCTAAGTTTCCTATTATTTGTTCATTTCTTCATTCTACAAATACTAAAGGTCTGTGCCAGACACTAGGCCAGGAATTTGGAATGGGATGGTGAACAAACAAGATACTTGGCCCTACTTTTATGGAGCTTGTGGCGTACTGGAGAAGACAGACATAAATTTAAAAATCACACAAATAAATGTATAATTAATAAAAAATCACAGTGCTATAGGACCACATATAGTGTGACCTTTTATTTATTTCTAGGAAGTAGTTTTTCTAATGAGTCTCTAAAGCCCTGTACTTCTCTCAAGTACCTAACTACCCTTCATATTCAGTTCTTAAGTCGGTTGTGGTTTTATTTCCTTTTAATTTCTCTAGCTTTTTTGTCAGAATTCAAGCTTCTTATCAGAATTCTCTCCACTTGCAAAACTTTATTCTAACCCCTTTAGAAATAAGAGAGATCTACTACTTGTATTGATATGGATGGAAAGAGACCCAAGTAGTATGAAAAACAAAGTTGTAAGACAATTTGGACAGCGTATTTTATAAAATGATAAGTATATGATGTATATGTACACATACACCCCGAAATATTCTGCAAGGAATATGTTACCCCTGGAAAGGGGACCTGAGGAGGAGATACTTTTCCTTCTTGTTTAATAGCCTTCTATAACAATTTAAGTTTTTATCGTGGGCTTGTACCATTTTTATAAGAAAATTATGCCTCAATTTCCAACAGGCATTATGCCTAAATTGGTATCATGCAAGAAAGGTAACTTACCTAGAAACTACTGGGAAAGTGACTGCCTGACCCTCTCCCACCCACAGCTCCCATTAACCTTGCTTAAATGGAGGTTTCCCACTTACCCTAATTATAAGGTATTCATTTTTCTCACTTTTTCTCTTATATAATAATGTCAGTAAGAGGTCTCAAATCTTCCTATTGTTTGTAGCTCTTCTACCTGAAATAAAACAGTATCCACCCTTCTACACTCACCTTTCAGACTTCTCTATTACACAGAGGCCTTTCTGCTCTTGACACAGCTGTGCGTCTCACTGCCCTTCTACAACCATGAGACAGAGCAAATTCAGTCATCGGAAGGGTTATCACATGATGTCTTGCAAGACCCGTACGGAAACTCTGAAATCACTGCATGTAACCAGTGCAGGAAGCTCTCGCTGAGGAATGTGACACAGTCACTCTCAAGGTCATCAGTCTTACTTGTGCAGGGCTCAACGCGGTGCCGCCACGTGCACATTTTAGAGCACGCGCACTGGAGGGCTCTATCCAGACAGCATCGCGTATGTATCGCCAGCTGAGCTCAGGCTTGCACTACACCTCACCCTAGCGGGTCTCCTGTCTCCCACAGAAGGGAACTCTGTAAATCTAACATGCAAACTCTCCTGCACTTGCTCAGCACGTGCATGGGCGTGCATTCACGCACACGGTGTCCTCTTGAAAACCGTGGGCTAAAAGGAAAGCTGCAAACAGTAATCCTTACTGTAGAGGAGCAGACGGACACAAGCTGCTTTTATCATCAACTCTGTTTAGTTCTTCCTTCACACACAATGTTATACTAAGAATCTGAAGGGTTTACAACAGATGCTCCCCTGGATGATCTTTCTTACCCATTTCACCTTCTTTTCCAGCCCTCAAATTCATTCATTCAAAAGAGCTCACTGGGGCTTCCCTGGTGGCGCAGTGGTTGAGAATCTGCCTGCCGATGCAGGGGACACGGGTTCGAGCCCTGGTCTGGGAAGATCCCACATGCCGCGGAGCGACTAAGCCCGTGCGCCACAACCACTGAGCCTGCGCGTCTGGAGCCTGTGCTCCGCAACAAGAGA